>NC_090346.1:16498829-17098829 GCF_035084215.1 Heptranchias perlo
GGGGGATAGGGAGCCAGTGAGACTGGGTCAGGGGGATGGGGAGCCAGTGAGACTGGGTCAGGGGGATAGGAGCCAGTGAGACTGGGTCAGGGGGATAGGGAGCCAGTGAGACTGGGTCAGGGGGATAGGGAGCCAGTGAGACTGGGTCAGGGGATAGGGAGCCAGTGAGACTGGGTCAGGGGGGGATAGGGAGCAGTGAACTGGTCAGGGGGATAGGGCGCCAGTGAGACTGGGTCAGGGGATAGAGAGCATGTGAGACTGGCCCAATGGGATGGGAGCCAGTGAGGCTGGGTCAGGGGAATAGAGAGCCAGTGAGACTGGATCAGGGGGATAGGGAGCCTAGTGAGACTGGGTCAGGGGGATGGGGAGCCAGTGAGACTGGGTCAGCGGGAATAGGAAGCCAGTGAGGCTGGGTCAGGGGGATAGGGAGCCAGTGAGACTGGGTCAGGGGGATGGGGAGCCAGTGAGACTGGGTCAGGGGGATGGGGAGCCAGTGAGACTGGGTCAGGGGGATGGGGAGCCAGTGAGACTGGGGTCAGGGGGATGGGGAGCCAGTGAGACTGGGTCAGGGGATGGGGAGCCAGTGAGACTGGGTCAGGGGGATAGGGAGCCAGTGAGACTGGGTCAGGGGAATGGGGAGCCAGTGAGACTGGGTCAGGGGGATGGGGAGCCAGTGAGACTGGGTCAGGGGGATGGGGAGCCAGTGAGACTGGGTCAGGGGGATGGGGAGCCAGTGAGACTGGGTCAGGGGGATGGGGAGCCAGTGAGACTGGGTCAGGGGGATGGGGAGCCAGTGAGACTGGGTCAGGGGGATGGGGAGCCAGTGAGACTGGGTCAGGGGGATGGGGAGCCAGTGAGACTGGGTCAGGGGGATGGGGAGCCAGTGAGACTGGGTCAGGGGGATGGGGAGCCAGTGAGACTGGGTCCAGGGGATGGGGAGCCAGTGAGACTGGGTCAGGGGGATGGGGAGCCAGTGAGACTGGGTCAGGGGGATGGGGAGCCAGTGAGACTGGTCAGGGGGATGGGGAGCCAGTGAGGACTGGGTCAGGGGGATGGGGAGCCAGTGAGACTGAGTCAGGGGGATGGGGAGCCAGTGAGACTGGGTCAGGGGGGATGGGGAGCCAGTGAGACTGGTCAGGGGGATAGGGAGCCAGTGAGGCTGGGTCAGGGGATAGGGAGCCAGTGAGGCTGGGTCAGGGGGATAGGGAGCCAGTGGAGGCTGGGTCAGGGGGATAGGGAGCCAGTGAGACTGGGTCAGTGGGATGGGGAGCCAGTGAGACTGGGTCAGGGGGATAGGGAGCCAGTGAGGCTGGGTCAGGGGGATAGGGAGCCAGTGAGGCTGGGTCAGGGGGATGGGGAGCCAGTGAGGCTGGGTCAGGGGGATGGGGAGCCAGTGAGACTGGGTCAGGGGGATGGGGAGCCAGTGAGACTGGGTCAGGGGGATGGGGAGCCAGTGAGACTGGGTCAGGGGGATGGGAGCCAGTGAGGCTGGGTCAGGGGGATAGGGAGCCAGTGAGGCTGGGTCAGGGGGATAGGGAGCCAGTGAGGCTGGGTCAGGGGGATAGGGAGCCAGTGAGACTGGGTCAGTGGGATAGGGAGCCAGTGAGACTGGGTCAGGAGGATGGGATTGCTGTCGAGTCCGGGTTACTTGGAGTGGTGCAGTAGCCAGGAGCGACTCAGTCCTGGTCGTTGAGCCAGAAGGAGAATTCTGGGGAGGGGCCGTTGTTGCTGGTTTAGCAGCTCACAGCCAAACTCAGCCTTTCCAGAATTATGTGCCTCGATTTTAAACCATGTTGTGACTTTCTCTGCCACGTTTCTCCCTTCCCCTGAAGGCATTGATTCCTTTCCGGGGCACAGTTGCTCTGGTTCTTTTCCCCCTCTTGTACTTTACCCAAGTAGCTATTATTTGTGCGTAAGACTTGTTGGTGAGTGTCGACTGTCTGTTCAACCACAGGGCATCACCACGGGGTCTAAACCTGTCCCCTCCCCTGAGGGCCTCGCGCGTATACTCCCAGCAGGGCCAGTGGATGGCTGGCGAGCTGGAGTGGGAACCCATCCTATGCCAGGGCTGCTGATTCTCGTGTCCCCTTTGGCCATCCCAGCTGTGGCCAGCCAACTCCGTGCTTTCCTGGTCTGCGCGGGGTGGCCACTCCCTGGGTCGACGGTTGAACAATAGGAGAGCTTCATTACTGCAGCTGTGTGATGTGTCACCACTTTAGATCAGCGGCCAGGAGTGAGGGTGACTTTAGTGCGGGACGTGGCTGCTCGCGGCTCAGTATGCGCGAAAGCCTCGGGTCATCGAGGGTATGGAACGGGTGAACAGTGACTAAGTGTTTCCACTGGTCAGCAACCTTAAGATGATCACAAGCGTGAATTAACGGGGAAAAATTGCCTTCCCGCAGAGGGTGGTTAGAATGTGGAATTCTCTTGTCAAAAACCATTGTTGAAGCAGAGTCTGTAAATTGTCCTAAAGCGAATTGGATTCTTGTTTGAAGAAAAGGAATATAAAGGGTATGAGGAGTGAGCAGGAGAATGGGATTAGAGCAGGTGGTTGATGCAGAGATAAACACTGGCATAGGCTTGCTATGCCTATTGGCCTATTTCAGTACTGTAATGTCCTATGTACAGGAGAGAGAGAGAGTCTATTCTTCACATTGTAAATGCCTCTCCATGTTTAAGCTGGATTGTGAACAGTTTTCCGATCCTTTTGCGCCTCTCTTGCAGGATATTATCCACCGCAGGGAAGTATTTGTCTGAGTCGTACAGTCCGCGCAGTCTGACTGGTATACAGGAAACCAGCTTCTCTGACAAAAAAACCTCCATCAAGAATCCTTGGCAAGAACATAATTATTTACTGAAGGGAAACCTGAGTGAATATGCCAGTCTGATGGAAATGCTTTATACATTGAAGGTAAGACTCACTGCCTTCAGCAGAGCAGGTGAGGAACTGGAGAGGGGAAAAATTCTACTGGTTTTCAAAAAATTAAGTGCAATGGCCCCTGTCTTTCAGGGTTCATCACTAAAATTCTTTTCAACCTTTCCTTCTGCTTTATAGGAAAAGGGAACCGGAAACAGTAACTTGCTGTCGGAACCTCGCGTGGCCCTGACCCGCCTCAACCAGCAGGCACATCAGCTGGCCTTTGACTCTGTGTTCCTCCGTATCAAACAGCAGCTCTCGCAGGTGGCCAGGCTGGAGGTGAGATTGGAGGGTGGGTGGGTGTTGTTCAGCCCTTTGGAGCTCATCCCTCACTCCAAGACTGTGTGTGTAACAGCTTGGGGGGGAGGGGGTGGTTCCAAGCGGCTGGGTGTGTAAGTGCTGAAACTGGGAAGCCTTTTGGTTGGTAATGTAAAATCTTTGAAATTTCCTTCTACAGATACATTGAGCAGATACCAACAGGGTCCATGAGTCAGGGGTTCTCCCAGTGCCCTGGGGCCAACAACCTCTCCTCACTCAACACCACCAACAACAGACTAACTGTTCCTTCATCTTATTGATTTCTGTGGCACCTTCCTGTGTGTAAATGACTGCCTTATTAGGCCATATAACAACAGCCACTGCATTTCAACGCACTTGGAGATGTTCCTGAGATAAGGAACTATATGATGGCAAGTCTATCTGTTGCTGAGATTGGTGTTAGCCCAAATGACCTTCAGCCAATCTTGCCACTTCAACTCAGTATATATTAATCCAGCTCCCTCACACCGTCACTCAGTAACCCCTCCCTCAGCACCCTGTGTTACTGACTGTATCTCCACTGATGTTAATCCAGCTCCCTCACACCGTCACTCAGTAGCCCCTCGCCCAACGCCTTGTGTTAGTGACTGTATCTCTACTGATGTTAATCCAGCTCTCTCACACTGTCACTCAGTAGCCCCTCACCCAACGTCCCGTGTTACTGACTGTATCTCTACTGATAATAATCCAGCTGCCTCACACTGTCACTCAGTAACCCCTCACCCAACGCCCTGTGTTACTGACTATATCTCTACTGATAATAATCCAGCTGCCTCACACTGTCACTCAGTAATTCCTCTAGATCTGCTTTCTTTCCCTGCATTGGTCAATTGATGTACTTTTTTCTTTATTCAAAAAAGGATGTTACATTAAAGGATTTTGGTTGTTTAAATGATGGTCACACTTTAAAAGGTCAAAAGAAAGGAGGTTAAAGAGTTCTAGAGGGATTGTTTGGTTGCAGAGCAATGGATGGTGTATCTGGAGGAGCAGGCAGGAGAGGTGATACTGGATCATTCGGTGTTTACGATGAAATTCAAAGGAGCTTTCATTTCAAACACTTCCTGATCAGAGAATCTCAGCGGATTAGAAATCTTCCAGAATTAGGACACTTTAACCAGCCAAAAAACAAGGGCTGTTTGTTCTTGCCGCTGAAGTGAAAACTGACCGCGCGTGTAAATGATTGTCTTGGTGCCACGATTACTCTGGTCTTTTTTACCAATGGTCGATTGCTCTGTCACGTTTACACTGGGCCTTGTGTTTTCTCCTACCCTCTGCAAAGACCTGGAACACGGGAACAATGGGAGAGACACTGACCGAGGATCTTCCAACATTCAGCCTCGCTCCCCTTGAATACATCAGCAATGTAAGAGTCTTCATTTCTTGAGAAGCAGACTAGTATTGTTTCTTCTCTCTTTAGTTTCTGCACATGCACCGTCTGCTTCTGACCGGGTGAGTCTTCACAACAAAAAATGTTTTTTTATATATTTGTTCTCTGGATGTGGGCGTCACTGGCAAGGCCGGTATTTATTGCCCATCCTCTAGTTGCCCTTGAGAAGGTGGTGGTGAGCCATCTTGAACCGTTGTAGTCCGTGTGGTGAAGGTACTCCCACAGTACCAGGAGTTCCAGGATTTTGACTCAGTGACGATGAAGGAAAGGCAATATATTTCCAAGTTGGAATGGTGTGTGACTTGGAGGGGAACGTGCAGGTGTTGTTGTTCCCATGTGCCTGCTGCCCTTGTCCTTCTAGGTGGTAGAGGTCGTGGGTTTGGGAGGTGCTGTCGAAGAAGCCTTGGTGAGTTGCTGCAATGCATCTTGGAGATAGATTGAAAACTGACCTTTGAAAGGGGGTTGCAAGAATAGCCCAGGGTGGTGGGCCCTCCTGTGGGGGGGGTAGCCCCTATCCTCTGCTTTGAGTGACCGTACCCCCAGGACCTCAAGTGCAGAGTTCCTGATGTGAGAGCCTCGAAGGAGGGAGATGAAAAGAATAAGCAAGAATAAGCTGGAAATATATTTCCAGAGAACAAATATATAAGCAGGAAGTACACGGCAGGCCAGTCAGTGTCTGAAAGGAGCAAAACAGGTTAATGTTTCAGCTGGGATTGGAATTTTGATGGGATGTACGGGATTCATATCTGAAATGTTGACCGTTCTCTTTCAGATGCTGATCAACCTGCCTGTATTGTCAGTGTTTGTGTTAAGAATCTTTACACAGACAGCAAAGGCCCTACAGTTACAGCTGACTCACAACTTCTCTCCATGAAGCTGGAGATTTGCATGTCTCTTCCTCACCACGTTCCTCCCCGTAACTCGACTCAGCTCCAGCCTGATGCCCATACTTTCTGGCAGAGTCACTGGGTAGTGATCAGGAGTGGGGGACCTTGGCTGATTGTTCCCCTCCCTGGCCTATGGGTGCTGAGGCTGACTGTAGCACTCTCTCGGGTGAGATCGGTTAACTCAGCACAGGGTTAGAAGTCGGACCTTTTGCTCTGTGTGTCTCACTCGCTCACTGGTAGTGCCTTTACCCATTACAGGCAGCTGTGCTCGGGTATGTGTTTAAACTTTGCGCTTCTTGCTCAAAACTTTGAGGAGATGTGAACTGACCTTTATCACATCATGAAAGAACCTGGAGTGGGGGGAGCGAGCGTAGAAACGTCTGTGCAAAATATTTTTGCATCACAAAGGCACTGCCGCTAGTATTCATTGCTTGCTGTTGGGGTCTGTTGTTCCAGATTGGCCAGTACATCATGTCCCTCCCTCTGCACCTGGAGCCCTTTCTGACACAGGAGGACCCTGCTCTTGAGCTAGCCCTGCATTCCGGGAAGCTTCCGTACCCTCCAGAGCAAGGTAAGGGGAACAGGCACTTAATGTGGGTTGCCTCCCTGGTGCTAGGGTCAAGGATGTCACGGAGCGGCTGCAGGGCATTCTGGAGAAGGAGGGTGAACAGCCAGTAGTCGTGGTCCATATCGGTACACACGACATAGGTTAAAAAAAAAGGGATGAGGTCCTGCAAGGTGAATTTAAGGAATTAGGAGATAAATTGAAAAACAGGACCTCAAAGGTAGTGATCTCAGGGTTACTACCAGTGCCATGTGCTAGTGAGTATAGGAACAGGAGAATAGACCAGATGAATGCGTGGCTGCAGGGATGGTGTAGGAGGGAGGGATTTAGATTCCTGGGACATTGGGACCGGTTCTGGGGAAGGTGGGACCTGTACGAGCGGGATGGGTTACACCTGAGCAGGACCGGGACCGATGTCCTCGCGGGGGTGTTTGCTAGTGCTGTTGGGGAAGGTTTAAACTAGAATGGCAGGGGGATGGGAACCTGAGCAGGGAGACAGAGGAGGGGGATACAAGGATAGAAACAAAAGACAGAAAAGGAAGATACAATAGTGGAAGGCAGAGAAAACAAGGGCAAAAAACAAATAGGGCCATGGTGCAAAATAAAACTAAGATGACTAGCAATCTTAAAAAGACAAGTCTAAAGGCATTGTGTCTTAATGTGCGGAGCATTCGCAATAAGCTAGATGAATTAACAGCGCAGATAGATATTAACGGGTATGATATCGTTGCGATTACGGAGACATGGCTGCAGGGTGACCAAGGATGGGAACTGAACATCCAAGGGTATTCAATATTTAGGAAGGACAGGCAAAAAGGGAAAGGAGGTGGGTTAGCGTTGTAGTAAAGGAGGAAATCAATGCAATAGTGAGGAAGGATATTGGCTCGGAAAATCACGATGTGGAATCTGTATGGGTGGAGCTAAGAAACACCAAGGGGCAGAAAACGTTGGTGGGGGTTGTCTATAGACCCCCAAACTTTCGTCATTTCCTTTATTTAGATTCAGGACCCTAGTTTCGGATGCAACTACTTCACTCTCCATCTTAATGAGGAATTCTATCATGTTATGGTCGCTCTTCCCTAAGGGAGCCCGCACAACAAGATTGTTAATTAATCCTTTCTCATTGCACAATACCCAGTCTAGGATCGCCTGTTCTCTAGTTGGTTCCTCAACATATTGATCTAGAAATCCATCACGTACACACTCCAGGAATTCCTCCCCCACAGTATTATTGCAGTGCAGTGGTTATTTAATATACAGATAATTATTATACAGATGTAGGGGAGGGCATTAAACAGGAAATTAGAGACGCATGCAAGAAGGGTACAACTATAATCATGGGTGACTTTAATCTACAATAGATTGATCAAACCAAATTAGCAATAATACTGTGGGGGAGGAATTCCTGGAGTGTGTACGTGATGGTTTTCTAGACCAGTATGTTGAGGAACCAACTAGAGAACAGGCGATCCTAGACTGGGTATTGTGCAATGAGAAAGGATTAATTAACAATCTTGTTGTGTGGGGTCCCTTAGGGAAGAGCGACCATAACATGATAGAATTCCTCATTAAGATGGAGAGTGAAGTAGTTGAATCCGAAACTAGGGTCCTGAATCTAAATAAAGGAAATTACAAAAGTATGAGGTGTGAGTTGGCTAGGATAGATTGGGGAACTTTACTAAAAGGGATGACGGTGGATAGGCAATGGCTAATATTTAAAGAACGTGTGCAGGAATTACAACAATTATTCATTCCTGTCTGGCACAAAAATAAAACAGGAAAGGTGGCTCGACCTTGGCTCACAAAAGAAATTAGGGATAGTATTAGATTCAGAGGAGACATATAAAATTGCCAGAAAAAGCGGCAAGCCTGAGGATTGGGAGCAGTTTAGAATTCAGCAAAGGAGATCAAAGAGATTGATTCAGAGGGGAATTCCCTGCTAGTTTACTCTGAGTTTGAGAGTAAACTAGCAGGGAACATAAAAACTGACTGTATATTCTCTTGACATATTCTATAAATATGTCAAGAGAAAAAGATTAGTGAAGACAAATGTAGGTCCCTTATAGTCAGAAATGGGGGAAGTTATATTGGGAACAAAGAAATGGCAGAACAATTAAACACATACTTTGGTTCTGTCTTCACAAAGGAGGACACAAATAACCTCCTGGAAATGTTAAGGAACCAAGGGTCTAGTGAGAGAGAGGAACTGAAGGAAACCAGTATTAGTAAAAAAAAATTCTAGGGAAATTAATGGGGCTAAAGGCTGACAAATCCCCAGGGTCTGATAATCTACATCCCAGAGTACTAAAGGAAGTGGTCCTGGAAATAGTGGATGCATTGGTGATCATCTTGCAAAATTCTATAGACTCTGGAACAGTTCCTACAGATTGGAGGGTGGCAAATGTAACCCCACTATTTAAAAAAGGAGGGAGAGAAAAAACAGGGAATTACAGACCAGTTAGCCTAACATCAGTAGTGGGGAAAATGCTAGAGTCTATTATAAAAGATGTGATAACAGAACACTTGGAGGGCATTAACGGGATTGGACAAAGTCAGCATGGGTTTATGAAAGGGGAATCATGCTTAACAAATCTACTGGAGTTTTTTGAGGGTGTAACTGGTAGAATAGATATGGAAGAACCAGTGGATGTGGTGTACTTGGATTTTCAGAAGGCTTTTGATAAGGTCCCACACAAGAGGTTAGTGTGCAAAATTAACGCACATGGGATTGGGGGGAATATACTGGCATGGATTGAGACAGACAGGAAACAGAGAGCAGGAATAAACGGGTCTTTTTCTGGGTGGCAGGCAGTGACTAGTGGGGTACCGCAGGGATCAGAGCTTGGGCCCCAGCTACTCACAATATATATCAATGATTTGGATGAGGGAACTAAATGTAACATTTCCAAGTTTGCGGACGACACAAAGCTGGGGTGGAATGTGAGCTGTGAGGAGGATGCAAAGAGGCTCCAATGTGATTTAGTCAAGTTGGGTGAGTGGGGAAGAACATGGCAGATGCAATATAATGTGGATAAATGTGAGGTTATCCACTTTGGTTGTAAAAACAGAAAGGCAGATTATTATCTGAATGGTTTTAGATTGGGAAAAGGGGAGGTGCAACGAGACCTGGGTGTCCTTGTACACCATTTGCTGAAAGCGAGCATTCAGGTGCAGCAAGCAGTTAAGAAGGCGAATGGTAAGTTGGTGTTCATTGCAAGAGGATTTGAGTACAGGAGCAGGGATGTCTTACTGCAGTTATACAGGGCCTTGGCGAGACCACATCTGGAGTATTGTGTGTAGTTTTGGTCTCAATATCTGAGGAAGGATGTCCTTGCCATGGAGGGAGTGCAACGAAGGTTTACCAGACTGATTCCTGGGATAGCAAGAGTGACTTATGAGGAGAGATTGGGTCGACTAGGCCTATATTTACGAGAGTTTAGAGGAATGAGAGGTGATCTCATCGAAACATATAAAATTCTAACAGGACTAGACAGACTAGATGCAGGGAGGATGTTCCCAATGGCTGGGGAGTCCAGAACCAGGGCTCACAGTCTCAGGATACGGGGTATGCCATTTAGAACCGAGATGAGGAGAAATTTATTCACTCAGAGGGTGGTGATCCTGTGGAATTCTCTACCACAGAAGGCAGTGGAGGCCAAGTCATTAAATATTTTCAAGAAGGAGATAGATATATTTCTTAATGCTAAAGGGATCAAGGGATATGGGGAAAAAGCGGGAACAGGATACTGAGATAGACTATCAGCCATGATCATTTTGAATGGCGGAGCAGGCCCAAAGGGCCGAATGGCCTACTCTTGCTCCTATTTTCTACGATTCTATGAAACAGGTGTGCCAGGGAGGGGGCGGAGTTATGGCGGGGAGGGAGGGCGGTTGAACTGTGGCGGGGACAAGTGGGCAAGCTGTGGGAGGGGGCGGGGTTATGGCGGGGAGGGGGCGGTCGAACTGTGGCGGGAGGGGGCGGGGTTATGGCGGGGAGGGAGGGCGGTCGAACTGTGGCAGGGGCGAGCTGTGGGAGGAGGGCGAGTTGTGGGCGGGCGAGCTGTGGGGAGAGGGGCGGGCTGGTCGGGAGGTATGGTTTACTGTGGTGCAAGAGGACAAAAAAAAGAAACTGAATGACAGGAAATTAAAGTTTAAAAATAGACATTAAGGAGGTGAAGGTTCTCTTTTTTTAACAAAACAATGGGCGAGTGAGTACCTGCTTGTCTGTAATTAGACCTGATGACTAACCTGAGAATCCACAACTTTGAAGCTTGCAGTTTCTGAGAATGTGATATCATTTGCAGGTCAATTATGGAGGAAAATGGTATCAGGGTTAAATTATGAGGAACAGGTGGCATAAACTTGGCTTCTGTTCCCTTGGGTATCGAAGTCTGAGGGGTGACCTGATCAAGGTGTTTAAAATGTTGAAAGGATTTGATAGAGGAGATAAAGAGAAACTCTTTCCTCTGGTGGTGGGGTCCAGAACACAGGGACATAATCTCAATTCAGGCGGGGAATCACAAAGCACTTTTTCAGGGTAGTAGAAATCTGGAACACTCTCCCCAAAGGCTGTTGCTGCTGGGGGTCAATTGGAGCTTTCAAGACTGAGATTGATAGGTTTTTGTTGGGTATCGAGGGATATGGACCAAAGGCGGGTAAATGAGGTAAAGATCAGCCATGATCTGATTGAATGGCGGAGCAGGCTCGGGGGGCAGATTGGCCTACTCCGGTTCCTATGTAAAATGGGCATCTCCTGTTTCCATTGAGGAATTTCACCCCAACAGCAGCTTATCCCCTGGGTGCATGGTCACAAGCATCTACACAATATCCAGATCAGAGCGGAGAGGATAGGGACAGGATAGGATATAGGGTCCCCATGAATAACCTCTCCGGGGCCGTCCAAACCTCTACCACTAGGTCTCCGTTCTTGAGTACTAAAAGGGGCTTTGGGTGAAGTTCGGGGGCCAGAATTTGACTCTAATCCTGACCAGATGGAAGTCCTTAAATGCAACAATCTTTAAGGCAGCCTCCATCCAGTTCCTAATTTCACAACCCCACAGCAGTTTGTATTTCTTCAGCACTTTTAATGTACTAAAAATGGCCAAAGGCGCTTCATAGAGAAACAGTAATAAGGAACGGAAGCCAAGGTGTCTCAGAAAGGTTAAGAGAGGTGAGTGTAGGGTAGATGGACAAGAGAGGTTGGCCGAGAGAGGCAGGGGTGTTAGAGAGGGTGGTCGAGAGAGTTGAGCCAAGGCTGATGAAATGAGGAGGGGGTGCACAGCAGCTCAGAGTTGGAAGATTATCACGAGGCTGGAGAATGTTGTAGCGGTATGGAGGTAGGTTGTAGCGGTATGGAAGGCCAAAGAGGACCATGTTGGAATAATAGAGTCTGGAGCTGGCAGGAGTATGGATAACAGACTGCTCGTAATTCAGCACTAATTAGCAGTAAATGGAGAGTGGGTATAGCTAGAAAATGGCTTGGGGATTTTCAGTTTAGGTTCATTTACAGATGGGATTTATCTGTCAGCCCACGTTTTATGCTTGAAATCTCTCCTAGGGGATGAGCTACCAGAGTTGGACAACATGGCTGATTATTGGCTGGGCTCCATTGCAAGGGCAACAATGCACACTTACTGTGAATCCATTCTGCAGATCCCAGAGCTCACACCACATGCAACCAAACAACTCGCCACCGATATCGGTAAGTATAACATAAACAGGGAGAGGCATTTGTGTTTTATTGAAACTCCTATGGTCAGTGTTAGAATCATAGATTCTTACAGCATAGTATGACGCCATTCAGCCCATCGCACCTGTGCCGGCTCTTTGAAAGAACTGTCCAATTAGTCCCACTCCCACCACTCTTTCCCCATAGCCCCGCAAAGGAAAGATGCTCTGAACTTTCATTTCTTGTTTCTCCTACTCACCAAATATCCCATCCTCCATACTTGTCCTCTTCCCGACTGTAATGAAAACAAGACTCATTCTTACCCAGGACCTCAGAATTGTGGAGTTACCTCACTCTGACCCCTATAATCTACAAGCTTTTAAAACCCAAGGTTAATGTGACTTAACCACGACCTTTTCATTTAGATTATCTTCTCCACTGCTTTTCTCAACCTTGATGCTGATCTTCACTGAGGCCCTTCACCCAGGTATCTCAATCAAACAGATGGGTAGAGATAGCACATTGGCAAGATACACCAGCACACAGGAACAACATATGCATACGACTGGATTGCAAGGCAGTCATTGAGAGGGGTGTACAAATGATGTCATTAACCATGAGGCCGAGTTATCACTGATTCTCACATTATACAGTATATCACTGATTCTCACATTATACAGTATATCACTGATTCTCACATTATACAGTATATCACTGATTCTCACATTATACAGTATATCACTGATTCTCACATTATACAGTATATCACTGATTCTCACATTATACAGTATATCACTGATTCTCACATTATACAGTATATCACTGATTCTCACATTATACAGTATATCACTGATTCTCACATTATACAGTATATCACTGATTCTCAAACATTGTACAGCGTATCAGCAATTCTGAAACATTGTACAGCGTATCAGCAATTCTGAAACATTATACGGTACATCAGTGATTCTCAAACCAGCTCGAGGGGCTGAATGGCCTACTCCTGTTCCTGTGTATAAACAATTCTCAAATACTTTTGGGCTCAGTCCAGCCAAAAGATTGTCATGGCAGCTCGTGCCTTTCCTGCTTTTAACATGCTCTCCCTTTTACCTCTGCTCTGAAGCACATTTTCCTCCTGTTGGCCATGGGACAAGCAGAGAGATCAAGAGGTAGGTTGTCACAGAATAAGGAGAGTTTAGGCCATGGAACCAGTGTGGGCTGGTTTGTGCTCAACTGTGATGTCTCCAAGAGCGGAATGGCCTGATGTCATTCAGTGCTGCCCTTACCCCTAACTGAACCTTTGGTTCACCCATCACCCTTGTGCTCACTGACCTACAGGCAATGCCTCGATTTAAAAATTCTCATCCTTGTGCTCAAATCCCACCATGGCCTCGCTCCCTCCCTATCTCTGTAACCTCCTCCAGCCCTACAACCCTTTGAAATCTCTGCACTCCTCAATTCTAGCCTCTTGCACATCCCCGATTTTAATCGCTCCACCGTGCCTTCAGCCGCCTAGGCCCTAAGCTCTGGAATTCCCTCCCTAAACCTCTCCGCCTCTCTATCTCTCTCCTCCTTTAAGACGCTCCTTAAAACCTACCTCTTTGACCAAGCTTTTGGTCACCTGTCCTAATATCTCCTTATGTGGCTCGGTATCAAAAATTGTCTGTTTAAAGCTCCTGTGAAGCATCTTGGGGACGTTTTACAACGTTAAAGGCGCTATATAAATGCAAGTTGTTGTTGTTCGGCAAGCTTCACATGGAGTTGATCTTAAAGGAATGTGCCCTTTCCTCCGCTCCCAGATTACCTCAGTAATGTCATGGATGCTCTCGGTCTGCAGCCATCCCGGTCTCTGCAGCAGATCGTGACTCTCCTGAAAGCAAAGCCTGAGGAGTTCAGACAAGCAGCGAAGAGCGTCCCACGGAGACTGACCAGCGTGATCACATCCATGAGGAACATCCATTACTAACCAGCAATCCTGCTCGTAAATCGATAGCGCAAATACACTGTTTATAAAAGAAATCTGTATTTAATTCTGATGGTTGACGGTTACCCACATTCACATTGGCTCACAGACCAACTAAAGAGCGTTCCCATCTGCCTGCAAAGGTGCATCTTGCTCGTGCTGAGTACATGCACTTTTCAGAAGGTTCTGGTGCGGTCCTCTGATGGTTTTAGGTACTGAGTATCAGGCCCAGGTCCCAGGTTCGATCTCCAGTCTTCTGCTAAATGAGCTGGGATTGGTGATTGGTACATTGCAAGTGCCTCGATATCCCTGGGTTAGGGAGGGGGAAATTAACCAGGGCTTCCACTCCTCACTATCCAGAGACACCCAACCCACACCCTCTCCCCATGCCGAAAGTACATGCATGTGGATGTTGGGTGAGGATGGGATCCGGATCAACGTGACGCTGGTTGGTCCGTCGATGCTCGCTGTTCTGCTCACGTGACTGAAAATGATCCATTTGGATGACACCCGGTACCCTGCAAGGAGTCGAAGGCTCCAGGAGCGGAGGGGAAGAAACCGGCAAGAAGGGGAGTAAATGAAGACGAACACTGAAGAAATGTGCGGGAGGGTGTTTGCGGCTGACGCAGTGTGGTGTTGTGTTAACACACTGCCTCACACGGGAGTGCAGCCTCCTCCAAGCCTCAGTCACCAAGGTGAGTGAGAATTGCCCCAGAGCAGAGAGGAGAGAGGAAGTTATAGAGGCTGATCCCATGGCTGATCAAAGTGCTGCATTGGCTGAGCAGCAGAGAAAGATTCAAAGAACTTAAATTTTTTTTTAAAAAAGGGTGGGAATAAAGAGACGGAATGTAATGCTGGCTCTGTATTTTGTATGACACTAGGATGCCTTAAATCAGGGAATGGAGCAGGAGCCTGCTCCCTCATTGGAACCACAGTGGTACGGAGGTGCGAGCAGGCGTGGTTCTGAAAGGAGTTGAACACAATGCTCTGAGGGTTAGTTGCATGGTGTAACTGGCTGAGGTTTGCATGGGTTGCAATTGTTGGTAATGAATTGGAGGTGTGGGTGGCTCTGGGTTTGTGTTCACATCCAGTGTCAGCATAAGAAACAAAATAAACCGCCACCTTGTGATAAAATGGGTGAGAATGTAATAATTATTTGTTGTACCCGTTTGCTCCTTTGCAGAGTGTCTGGATGGAATACTCTGTGTTTGGGAGTCTCGGTACCCGTTTGCTCCTTTGCAGAGTGTCTGGATGGAATACTCTGTTTGGGAGTCTCGGTACCCGTTTGCTCCTTTGCCTGGTTACTAATCTGTAAAAGAACTTAAGCAGTTGGTGAAGGCAGAGAAGAGGCACAAGGCTGATTCCCCATGTCTGAGAACTGAGTTGGGAGGAAAAGCTTGGGATTTTCTGCCTTGAATGGAAGTGAGTGATGGGGCAGCTTACAGAGGTATATAAGATAATGAACAGTTTAGTACAGGTAAATCTGGAGCACTTCAAATTGAAGCATGACAATTTAAGGTTCAAGGCACGAGGGTTCAAACTGGGGAAAAGTAAATTCAGGACCAATTTCACACATACATTGATCAATGTGGAATAGGTAGGATCGTGGAGGCAAATAATCCTGGGGTCATTTAAGAAATCAACTGAATGTGTTGATAGGCAGTAGAACTGTAGACCCTTTCTGAATGTATGAGGCACGAGTGGCCCAATGGCCTCCCTCGTCTGTATCTACTCTGAAATGCATCAACCGGTATAGCAATGAGCTGTGGACATTGAGAGGAGATCAGGTTCCATCCCTGGTTTGGGTTTGTGGGTGGTGGTGGGGGAGAGGGTGAGGGGTGTGTGTGTGTGTCAGCTGCTCTCAGCCAGGGCAGCAGTTGTGTCCATGATGGTCAGAGAATGATACAACACAGAAGGAGGCCATTCGCCCCATCGTGCCTGTGCTGGCTCTATGAAAAAGCTATCCAATTTGTCCCACTTCCCTCTCTGTCCTTTCCCCATAGTCCTGCAATTTTTTCCTTTTTAAGTATTTATCCAATTCCCTTTTGAAAGTTACTATTGAATCTGTTCCCACCGCCTTTTCAGGCAGTGAATTCCGGATCATTACAACTCGCTGCATAAAAAAATTTTCCTCATCTCCCCTCTGGTTCTTTTGCCAATTACTTCGGCCTTTGATCTCCGCCGTGTAACTCCATCAGACATTACATGTAGCGGAGGAGCTCAGCGTAGTGCTGTGGGTACCAGCGATGCCCAGGCCTGATGGCAGTGCCCAGCAGGTGGGCAGTCAGGAACTGGAAAGGGTGTTTGTGTGTGTGTGTGTGTGTGTGTGTTTTGTTGAAGCAAATGATAAGCCGAAGTGCGTCAGAGTTAGGGAATGTGGCCCTCTTCCTCTTTGTCACCCAGTGTCAGCGCCAAACGCTGCCAGGTCAGGAACACCATGGGTTAGATGCAGAGTCAAACTCCCTGTGCACTGTTCCAGAATTGCGCCTGGGCCCCAATCGACCCTACAGTGCCACTGTCAGTTTTACTTCACTCCCCATTCTTGCGGTCTCTTGAGTGAGATTGCAGCTGAGAGCAGTCGTATACCATGGAGTTGCACTGTCGCAAATGCATCTGTCCATGACAGTATTGGTAGGAGTGACCACCGCACAGTCCTCGTGGAGATGAAATCCCGTCTTCGCACTGAGGACACCATCCAACGTGTTGTGTGGCACTACCACCGTGCTAAATGGGATAGATTCAGAACAGATCCGGCAGCTCAAAACTGGGCATCCAAGAGGCGCTGTGGGCCATCAGCAGCAGCAGAATTGTATTCCAGCACAATCTGTAACCTCATGGCCCGGCATATTCCTCACTCTACCATTACCAACAAGCCAGGGGATCAACCCTGGTTCAATGAGGAGTGTAGAAGAGCATGCCAGGAGCAGCACCAGGCGTACCTAAAAATGAGGTGCCAACCTGGTGAAGCTACAACTCAGGACTACATGCATGCTAAACAGCGGAAGCAACATGCTATAGACAGAGCTAAGCGATTCCACAACCAACGGATCAGATCAAAGCTCTGCAGTCCTGCCACATCCAGTCGTGAATGGTGGTGGACAATTAAACAACTAACGGGAGGAGGAGGCTCTGCAAACATCCCCATTCTCAATGATGGCGGAGTCCAGCACGTGAGTGCAAAAGACAAGGCTGAAGCGTTTGCAACCATCTTCAGCCAGAAGTGCCGAGTGGATAATCCATCTCAGCCTCCTCCCGATATCCCCACCATCACGGAAGCCAGTCTTCGGCCAATTCGATTCACTCCACGTGATATCAAGAAACGGCTGAGTGCACTGGATACAGCAAAGGCTATGGGCCCTGACAACATCCCAGCTGTGGTGCTGAAGACTTGTGCTCCAGAACTAGCTGCGCCTCTAGCCAAGCTGTTCCAGTACAGCTACAACACTGGCATCCACCCGACAATGTGGAAAATTGCCCAGGTATGTCCTGTCCACAAAAAGCAGGACAAATCCAATCCGGCCAATTACCGCCCCATCAGTCTACTCTCAATCATCAGCAAAGTGATGGAAGGTGTCGTCGACAGTGCTATCAAGCGGCACTTACTCACCAATAACCTGCTTACCGATGCTCGGTTTCGGTTCCGCCAGGACCACTCGGCTCCAGACCTCATTACAGCCTTGGTCCAAACATGGACAAAAGAGGTGAGGTGAGAGTGACTGCCCTTGACATCAAGGCAGCATTTGACCGAGTGTGGCACCAAGGAGCCCTAGTAAAATTGAAGTCAATGGGAATCAGGGGGAAAACTCTCCAGTGGCTGGAGTCATACCTAGCACAAAGGAAGATGGTAGTGGTTGTTGGAGGCCAATCATCTCAGCCCCAAGGCATTGCTGCAGGAGTTCCTCAGGGCAGTGTCCTAGGCCCAACCATCTTCAGCTGCTTCATCAATGACCTTCCCTCCATCATAAGGTCAGAAATGGGGATGTTCGCTGATGACTGCACAGTGTTCAGTTCCATTCGCAACCCCTCAGATAATGAAGCAGTCCGAGCCTGCATGCAGCAAGACCTGGACAACATCCAGGCTTGGGCTGATAAGTGGCAAGTAACATTCGCGCCAGACAAGTGCCAGGCAATGACCATCTCCAACAAGAGAGAGTCTAACCACCTCCCCTTGACATTCAACGGCATTACCATCGCTGAATCCCCCACCATCAACATCCTGGGGGTCACCATTGACCAGAAACTTAACTGGACCAGCCATATAAATACTGTGGCTACAAGAGCAGGTCAGAGGCTGGGTATTCTGCGGCGAGTGACTCACCTCCTGACTCCCCAAAGCCTTTCCACCATCTACAAGGCACAAGTCAGGAGTGTGATGGAATACTCTCCACTTGCCTGGATGAGTGCAGCTCCAACAACACTCAAGAAGCTCGACACCATCCAAGATAAAGCAGCCCACTTGATTGGCACCCCATCCACCACCCTAAACATTCACTCCCTTCACCACCGGCGCACTGTGGCTGCAGTGTGTACCATCCACAGGATGCACTGCAGCAACTCGCCATGGCTTCTTCGACAGCACCTCCCAAACCCGCGACCTCTACCACCTAGAAGGACAAGGGCAGCAGGCGCATGGGAACAACACCACCTGCACGTTCCCCTCCAAGTCACACACCATCCCGACTTGGAAATATATCGCCGTTCCTTCATTGTCGCTGGGTCAAAATCCTGGAACTCCCTAACAGCACTGTGGGAGAACCGTCACCACACGGACTGCAGCGGTTCAAGAAGGCGGCTCACCACCACCTTCTCGAGGGCAATTAGGGATGGGCAATAAATGCTGGCCTTGCCAGCGATGCCCACATCCCGTGAACGAATAAAAAAAAACTCTCTGCAAACATGGGCTGGGACCGCCCAAACTCATCTCACTTTCGTCGAGCGGAAAGGACCGACTTTAGCCTTATCGGTCTGGGTTGCATTTGGACTGTGGTCACGGTGGTGACTGGCCAGTGTGTCACCCAGCCCTGCTCTTGAAGCAGCGAGAAAATCCTGACACAGGGTCATCACCCCAAACGTTAACCTGTCTTTGCTTCTTTCAAATGTGTATTTCTAGCATTTTCTATCCTTTTTAAAGACGTTTTCTCCTAGTTGGCATCTTCATCGCTTTCTGTTTGTCTCCCTCTCTATCTCTATCTCTCTCTCTCCCTCTCTCTGTCCGTCGTGAATTGTATTCCCCTCTGCACAGCTGTGTGTGTCAGCCTTGGCTCAGTGGTAGCAAAAGGGTCGTGTGACCACAATGTTGGGCGCTTAGGGGAAAAGAGGAGAAGCCGAATCCCAGCTGTGGCTCAGCGGGGAGCACTCTCTCTCGCCTTTGGGTCAGAAGGTCATGGGTTCAAGTCCCACTCCAGAGAATTGAGCCCATAAGCCAGGCTGACCCTGCCAGTGCAGTACTGAGGGAGTGCTTCAGATGAGACGTTAAACCGAAGCCCCGTCTGCTCCCTCAGGTGGATGTAAAAGATCCCATGGTGCTATTGTGAAGAAGAGCAGGGGAGTTCTCCCTGGTGTCCTGGCCAATATTTATCCCCCAACCAGCATCACCAAAACAAATGATCCGGTCATTATCTCATTGCAGTTTGTGGGATCTTGCTGTGCGCACATTGGCTGCTGCGTTTCCTACATTACAACAGTTACTACACTTCAAAACTACTTCATTGGCTATAGAGCACTTTGGGAACGTCCTGAGGTTGTGAAAGGCGCTATATAAATGCAAGTCTGTCTTTCTTTTCCCTTTATTGTGGGTCCAGCGTGGCTCAAGCTGTAGATCCTGTCTTTGATCCCTGTGGGTATTCTTGCTGCTCAAATGCCTTTCAACCAACCAATCTTAACTCTTCAGCTCGCTGTTTGAGAGCACCAAGCCTTAACTTCTGTTTATGATTTATTGCCCTCAGCTCAATCTGTGTCTCCACAGATTATTTAAGAAATTTCTGTTTCTTGCAAAGTATCTCTTCCCCCCCACCCACATTGTATCTCTGTTACTGACTGAATCTTAAAAAGCTGACTATTTGTAAACACTTTCCAGCCGGCAAATCTCTAGTTGCCCTGTTTATTAAATTAATTACATTTCTTTTGAAATAAAATGACTGGTGAAGTGGTTCTAAAATATGTTGCCCTCCCTGTCACATCTCCCATGGAAGTCTTGCAGATACAACTGACTCCTGGTTTAGATGTCTGCTCTATACCCACCCCCTGTCCACTGATGCACAAAGTATGAGAAAAAGCTCGTGTTTGTGTTTGTTGCTCTTACACGTTCTCTCTCACACACTGCTACTCACTCTCCCTCGCTATACTTCTCTCATACTCCCTCATTCACTCACTCATACTGTCCATCATTTTTCACACTCTGCCTCACTCTCGCCCTCTCCCTTACATACACTTTCTCTCCCACACTGACACTCCCTGCAGCTAGAGACTATAACTTTCCGTGCCTATTGCATTCTTTTTAGCTCTGGGTCTGTACCTGCCCTGGGAGTGTTTGATGGGATAGTGTAGAGGGAGCTTTACTCTGTATCTAACCCGTGCTGTACCTGCCCAGGGAGTGTTTGATGGGACAGTGTAGAGGGAGCTTTACTCTGTATCTAACCTGCGCTGTTCCTGCCTAGGGAGTGTTTGATGGGACAGTGTGGAGGGAATTGGTGTTAGCTAGTCACTGGAGCACCAAAGAGCATTCCTCTATTTCCTACCTACAATTTTTTTAAATCTTCACTGTATTTTCCTCCCCACTTGTCACGAAGGTGTTGACTCTTTGCTGGGTACAGTCACCCATACATCGGGTACGCCTCAGTCCAATATTCCTGTGTGATTCTGGGCAGTCAGTGCCAGACGGCTATGCAGCTACGTGCCTGACCCTGTCCTGCAGAGGTTGCTGGAGAGAGGTCAGGAGCTGGAACCCAGCTGATGTTCTTTTCCCTCCCTGTTTACCATTTGAACCAGGCGGTGAGCAGCTAACTCAGGGCAGGGCGGGCGATCAAACGTGGGACCTGCCTGGCCTGTGAGGTTCTGATACACCTCATTGAGCAACCAGGGAAACACTCGCACTCTTGGGAACTGAATAATAAATTGCTTTTCACCCGATTACATATTTTGCCGATATCCCACATAGAATCATACAGCACAGAAGGAGGCCATTCGGCCATCGAGCCTGTGCCGGCTCTTTGAAAGAGCTATCCAATTAGTCCCACTCCCTTGCTCTTTCCCCATAGCCCTGCAATTTTTTTCCTTTTTACGTATATATATCGGATTCCCTTTTGAGAGTTACTGTTGAATCTGCTTCCACCGCCCTTTCAGGCAGCGCATTCCAGATCGTAACAACTCGCTGCATAAAACAAATTCCCCTCACCTCCCCTCTGCTTCTTTTGCCAATTACCTTAAATCTGTGTCCTCTGGTTACTGACCCTCCTGCCAGTGGAAACAGTTGTAAACCCGTTGTACGGCCTACTTTCCTTCTTCAAGCCCAGCTATTGAAAGCAGCCCACGGTATTGCAGGAAGGGTCTTGTTAATGTTTCTCTTTGAATCACCGATAAACAGTCACAGACATAATTGACTGAAGTGGTGTTCCTGAGCACAGCGATAATTACACCTTTCTTCCTCCCTAACAGACCTTCTGTCGGTTCACAGGCGCAGAACAGCCCCAGACCTGTTGTGAAGGCTTTGTGCCCGAGATCTGGCCAGTTCGATCCAGTACTGTACTCGGTCAATCTTTAGTGCAGTTCAGTCACTGCAGGTCGAGTAGGTTTATTTTTGGAGGTGTTCCCACGCCTAAGGGTGGGGAGGATCTCGTGTCACTTTTTCTTAATTAAACTATCTCTTTCAGGTTAAACAACTGCAAGAAAGAAACTGTCAGCACAAGAATCACAGGCTGATACCTAGCCTGCCAAGTGTAGCATCAGCATTACTAAGTGTGCTATTAGTGTGCCATACAAGATCAACCATACCCAATATGGATCCATTTGAAGACCTAATGTCAACCTATTGCCGGCGCGGACACGATGGGCCGAAGGACCTCTATCTGTGCTGTATAACTCTATGACTCTAGGAGCAGTGGGCCAAATGATGACCACCTTCTGTGCTGAAAGCTTTTTAATTCATTCTCAGTATGTGGGCATCGCTGGCAAGGCTGGCATTTATTGTCTGTCCTTAGTTGGCCTAAGAAGGTGATTTGATACAACTGAGGGGCTTGCTAGGCCACTCTACAGAGTTTTACTCTGTATCTAACCCGTGCTATACCTGCCCTGGGAGTGTTTGATGGGACAGTGTAGAGGGAGCTTTACTCTGTATCTAACCCGTGCTGTACCTGCCCTGGGAGTGTTTGATGGGACAGTGTAGAGGGAGCTTTACTCTGGAACTAACTTGGAACCTAATTTGGAAAGTTTGATGGTTTCACTGGGTGCACAAAGTGGGTAGTTGTCCAGTTTCCCAGCAGTGATTTCCTTCATCTTAACTTAAAACGTAACAGTAAATGATTTTATTCTAACGAGTTTCTAGGACTTGGAGTGGTGTTACCTGCTCCTTTGTCCTCACTCCAAGCGTGGTCATATGTGATTAATCGCTTAGGGCCCTGTCCCAGGTAGGAAGCATTCAGAATTCAATGTCCTCCTACAATGTAATGGCATTCTGTAGTTTTCCACAAACATCATGAAAAAAGCTGAAGAATTATTGACCAAGGTTTTGTTTCCATTCCAGAGAGGTGGGAACAGGTTTCTGGTGTAAGTTAAGTGCCATCACAATCTGACTCCGGTTCCTCCCCAACTTTAAAAGTAGAAAAGATTGTATTCAACTTTTTTCATTCCCAGTTTTCTCCCTTCTCTCCTGAAGGCAGAGTCTTGCTCAGGTGAGGGTTCCATGGGATGCCCTCCATTACTTTGCTGATGCATCCATTATTCATATATTAGCCTAAACAGTGTGTTGACCCAACGTTTGACAGTGGTGGGAATCAAGGCAAACCCACTTAGTCCACAGCCCAGCACACACTCACAGCAGCGCGCGCTCGATGGCCATCAGGCTGATTTCCCTCCCCAATCGAGGGGTCCTGAAGCTAATGGTAACATCTCTCACCCTGGCTGAGGTTAGCTAGCTCAGCACCGAGCAGGGATTGAAGCCTGGCAATGGACCCTTTCCACTAAAGATTATGGAACTGCGGAATAAGTGTAAACCATTTCATTGGCCTGATTTCAGCAGCCTTCTCCTTGATACCGATCGGCAGATTTATGTTTGTTTCTGGGGTCCCATCCTGGGAAGGTGGCTGTTTCTACAGTTGAGTGGCTTGCATGGGGCATTAACGGTCAACCACACAGTGTGGGACTGGAGTCCCATGTAGTCAGACCAGGTAGTGGAGGCGGGATCCCCTCCCCGAAGGGCATTGTTCAACCAGTTGGATTTTAACGATAATCCGTCACTTTTCAGGCTCATTTTGCCACAAATGACCAGATTCAGTAAATTCAATTTCCCCACGTTGGGATTTGAACTCCAGAACGGAACGCACCGCTTGGCCGTGCCCATACGGACAAGTCTGTGCATTGTGGTGACATTTTGGTTATTTCTGGCACTGGTCACTGTTGGTTTGGTTTCCCCAAACCTGTCACGGCTGTGAGAAGTTTCTGGAATATTGACGCCCGCAAGATACTCTCCGCTTCAGACTCTCTGATACTCCGTTTATTTTCATCTTTTTCAATAGCCCGTTTTCAACAAATAAATTATTTATTTTTTTCTCTCAAAGCAAGTGATTTTTAACCGCCCTTATTTTTAAAATTAGCCTGTTCAATCCATCACAAGTTGCAGAGTATTTGTGGCTGAACATTTCAAACTACAATATAGTTTAGTTTTAATATTCACTATAGTGTCAGCTGTGGCTCAGTGGGTAAAACTCTTGCCTCTGAGTCAGAAGGTTGTGGGTTTAAGTCCCACTTGAGCACATAATTCAGGCTGATACTCCCAGTGCAATACTGAGGGAGTGTTGCATTGTCAGTGTGTAGTCTTTCAGCTGAGATATTATACCGAGGCCTCAGGTGGCTAGGAGAGTTCTCCCCAGTATCCTGGTCAATATTTATCTTTCTACCAACATCATTAAAACAGATTATCCGGTCATTATCTCATTGTTGTTTGTGGGATCTTGCTGTGTGCACGCCGTGTCTCCTACATTACAATAATTACTGCACTTCAAAATATTTAATCGGCTGTAAAGAGCTTTGGGATGTCCTGAGGTTGTGAAACATGCTGTGTAAATGCAAATCTTTCTTTACAGATTATAACAGGTGATCTGAGAGCCATTAAATTTTGGGGGAAGGAGATAACTGGATTGTGCCACTCACTTTCCTTGGTTCAGGATGTGGAAGGGAGCAGCAGTTACTTGTTTACCCTTTGGAAAGCCCACCACCAACATCCCTGGAACACGCCTCAAAAAATCCCTCTTAAATCTGGCCACAGTCCCAAGCGTTGGTGACCTGGTTGATGGGGTGGATGCGGAGTGAGTCGTACTGAGGAGGGGGCGTGCCCGGAATGGCCAGTGCGCATGGCCTTCCCTGCCGTGCTTGGTCAGCTTGGTCCGGATCGAATCCGGCGTTTGTGTGGTCTTCGGCCAGCTGGGCCACAGTCGGTGGGGGGTCGGAGAACTGTGTCCGGGATCGACGGGATCGGCGCTCCCAGTACCATTTCACCACTTTGATGACGGTGATCCACAGGCAGTCGATCATGATCTCAGTCAGCTCGATGATGCACAGGATGGAGCCGCCCATCCAGAACCCAAACTGGCCTCCCAGTTTGGAGGGAAGCCAATCAATCTGGAAAAGAGTCAAAGAACCATCAGGTAAAGGATTTACTTACGGTACAGTACGGATGTATACAAGGGTGCAGGGAAAGAGGCCATTTGGACCATCAAGCCACAACCAATCTACAGACTATCCATTTGTAAACTCTACCCACCCACTGAATCTCCTTCCACACCCCATGTACAATCTACCCTACCATGGACTCTACCCACCTGAGAGAAAGTTGTGTATAACTTTTTTTTTATTCGTTCATGGGATGTGGGCGTGGCTGGCGAGGCCAGCATCTATTGCCCATCCCTAATTGCTCTTGAGAAGGTGGTGGTGAGCCGCCGCCTTGAACCGCTGTAGTCCGTGTGGTGACGGTTCTCCCACAGTGCTGTTAGGAAGGGAGTTCCAGGATTTTCACCCAGCGACAATGAAGGAATGGCGATATATTTCCAAGTCGGGATGGTGTGTGACTTGGAGGGGAACGTGCAGGTGGTGTTGTTCCCATGTGCCTGCTGTTCTTGTCCTTCTAGGTGGTAGAGGTCGCAGGTTTGGGAGGTGCTGTCGAAGAAGCCTTGGCGAGTTGCTGCAGTGCATCCTTTGGGTGGTACACACTGCAGCCACAGTGCGCCGGTGGTGAAGGGAGTGAATGTTTAGGGTGGTGGATGGGGTGCCAATCAAGCGGGCTGCTTTGTCCTGGATGGTGTCGAGCTTTTTGAATGTTGTTGGTGCTGCACTCATCCAAGCAAGTGGAGAGTATTCCATCACACTCCTGACTTGTGCCTTGTAGATGGTGGAAAGGCTTTGGGGAGTCAGGAGGTGAGTCACTTGCCACAGAATACCCAGCCTCTGACCTGCTCTTGTAGCCACAGTATTTATGTGGCTGGTCCAATTAAGTTTCTGGTCAATGGTGACCCCCAGGATGTTGATGGTGGGGGATTCGGCGATGGTAATGCCGTTGAATGTCAAGGGGAGGTGGTTAGACTCTCTCTTGTTGGAGATGGTCATTGCCTGGCACTTGTCTGGCGCGAATGTTACTTGCCACTTATCAGCCCAAGCCTGGATGTTGTCCAGGTCTTGCTGCATGCGGGCTCGGACTGCTTCATTATTTGAGGGGTTGCGAATGCAACAGAACACTGTGCAATCATCAGCGAACATCCCCATTTCTGACCTTATGATGGAGGGAAGGTCATTGATGAAGCAGCTGAAGATGGCTGGGCCTAGGACACTGCCCTGAGGAACTCCTGCATACTCCCTGATGCTCAAAGGTGATGAAACAAAACTGCAAAATATCTGTTCTTTGCTGCCGTGGAGACACTCAGTACAGTCTCCTTGCTCAGTTTCAAGTCAAGTAAACTAAATTTAAGTTCATTTTATCACTTCTATAAAAAGGGTGGAGAACATTTAAATAAAACCTCCTTCAATTGGACCGACCTTCCCCTTTAATTAGTTATGATGTGGAGATGCCGGTGATGGACTGGGGTTGACAATTGTAAACAATTTTACAACACCAAGTTATAGTCCAGCAATTTTATTTTAAATTCACAAGCTTTTGGAGGCTACCTCCTTCCTCAGGTGAACGATGTGGAAATGAAGTCCTCGAAATGAAGTCGCATTTATAATTCACAGAACAATGCTGGTGATAACAGACAGTTTTTTCAACTGCCCGTTGCCAAGGCAATCAGTGTGCAGACAGACAGGTGTTACCTGCCAGGTCTCAGAATATACAAATCACCAAAAAAAACAACAAACAAAAAAAAAACAGAGATAGAGAGGTAGAAACATAGAAAAGACAGCAACTGACCCGTTATATTAAAAACAGATAACATTTGTTCGCTGGTGGGGTAACGTGTAGCGTGACATGAACCCAAGGGCATCCTGAAACCCATCGAGGGCATCCTGAAACCCATCGTACAGGGAACCCCCAGCTTCTGTCGCGACACTACAGACTTCCTACAAAAACTCAGTACCCACGGACCAGTTGAACCAGGAACACTTCTCACCACGATGGACGTCTCGGCACTCTACACCAGTATCCCCCACGATGACGGCATCGCTGCGACAGCATCAATACTCAACACCAACAACAGCCAATCTCCGGACGCCATCCTACAACTCATCCGCTTCATCCTGGATCACAATGTCTTCACCTTCGATAACCAGTTCTTTACCCAAACACACGGAACAGCCATGGGGACCAAATTCGCACCCCAATACGCCAACATTTTCATGCACAAGTTCGAGCAGGACTTCTTCACTGCACAAGACCTCCAACCAACACTATACACCAGATACATCGACGACATTTTCTTTCTATGGACCCACGGCGAGGAATCACTGAAGAGACTACACGATAACATCAATAAGTTCCATCCCACCATCAAGCTCACCATGGACTACTCCTCAGAATCAGTTTCTTTCTTGGACACACGAATCTCCATCAAAGACGGGCACCTCAGCACCTCACTCTACCGCAAGCCCACGGACAACCTCACGATGCTCCACTTTTCCAGCTTCCACCCTAACCACGTCAAAGAGGCCATCCCCTATGGACAGGCCCTGCGAATACACAGGGTCTGCTCAGACGAGGAGGAACGCGATGGACACCTACAGACGCTGAAAGATGCCCTAGTAAGAACGGGATATGACGCTCGACTCATCGATCGACAGTTCCGACGGGCCACAGCAAAAAATCGCATAGACCTCCTCAGGAGACTAACACGGGACGCAACCAACAGAGTACCCTTCGTCGTCCAGTACTTCCCCGGAGCGGAGAAACTACGCCATGTTCTCCGCAGCCTTCAACATGTCATCAATGACGACGAACACCTCGCTATGGCCATCCCCACACCTCCACTACTCGCCTTTAAACAGCCACCCAACCTCAAACAGACCATCGTTCGCAGCAAATTACCCAGCTTTCAAGAGAACAGCGTCCACGACACCACACAACCCTGCCGCGGTAACCTCTGCAAGACATGCCAGATCATCGACACAGATACCACCATCACACGAGAGGACACCACCCACCAGGTGCATGGTTCATACTCCTGTGACTCGGCCAACGTTGTCTACCTCATACGTTGCAGGAAAGGATGCCCCAGAGCATGGTACATTGGCGAGACCATGCAGACACTGCGACAACGGATGAACGGACACCGCGCAACAATCGCCAAACAGGAGGGTTCCCTCCCAGTCGGGGAACACTTCAGCAGTCAAGGACATTCAGCCACCGACCTTCGGGTAAGCGTACTCCAAGGCGGCCTTCCAGACACACGACAACGCAAAATCGTCGAGCAGAAATTGATAGCCAAGTTCCGCACCCATGAGGACGGCCTCAACCGGGATCTTGGGTTCATGTCACGCTACACGTTACCCCACCAGCGAACAAATGTTATCTGTTTTTAATATAACGGGTCAGTTGCTGTCTTTTCTATGTTTCTACCTCTCTATCTCTGTTTTTTTTTTGTTTGTTGTTTTTTTTGGTGATTTGTATATTCTGAGACCTGGCAGGTAACACCTGTCTGTCTGCACACTGATTGCCTTGGCAACGGGCAGTTGAAAAAACTGTCTGTTATCACCAGCATTGTTCTGTGAATTATAAATGCGACTTCATTTCGAGGACTTCATTTCCACATCGTTCACCTGAGGAAGGAGGTAGCCTCCGAAAGCTTGTGAATTTAAAATAAAATTGCTGGACTATAACTTGGTGTTGTAAAATTGTTTACAATTAATTAGTTACATAGAAATACACAGTAGGCCCATCAGTATTTGTGGATTCTAGTACACAACAGGTTATAGGGAACGATTCACTCCTGTCTGGTACTGTGCGTGTTGTGTCTGTCTCAGTGTCTGGTACTGTACGGCCTGTGTGTCAGTCTGGTACTGCACACGTTATGTGTGTCACAGTGTCTAGTACTGTACGCATTGTGTGTGTGCCTCAGTGTCTGGTACTGTACGTGTTGTGTGTGCCTCAGTGTCTGGTACTGTATGTGTTGTGTCTGTGCCTCAGTGTCTGGTACTGTATGTGTTGTGTCTGTGCCTCAGTGTCTGGTACTGTACGTGTTGTGTGTGCCTCAGTGTCTGGTACTGTACGCATTGTGTGTGTACCTCAGTGTCTGGTACTGTACGTGTTGTGTCTGTGCCTCAGTGTCTGGTACTGTATGTGTTGTGAGTGTGCCTCAGTGTCTGGTACTGTACGTGTTGTGAGTGTGCCTCAGTGTCTGGTACTGTACGCGTTGTGTGTGCCTCAGTGTCTGGTACTGTACGCGTTGTGTGTGTGCCTCAGTCTGGTACTGTACGTGTTGTGTGTGCCTCAGTCTGGTACTGTACGTGTTGTGAGTGTGCCTCAGTGTCTGGTACTGTACGCATTGTGTGTGCCTCAGTCTGGTACTGTACGCGTTGTGTGTGCCTCAGTCTGGTACTGTACGCATTGTGTATGTGCCTCAGTGTCTGGTACTGTACGCATTGTGTGTGCCTCAGTGTGGTACTGTACGCGTTGTGTGTGCCTCAGTGTCTGGTACTGTGTACGTGTTGTGAGTGTGCCTCAGTGTCTGGTACTTTAGGGAAGGAAACCTGCCGCCCTCACCCGGTCTGGCCTATATGTGACTCCAGACCCACAGCAATGTGGTTGATTCTTAATTGCCCTCTGAAATGGCCTAGCAAGCCACTCAGTTGTAAAATCTCGCTACGAAAAGTCATAATAAGAATAAAACCGGACGGACCACCCGGCATCGGACCACGAGGCACCGGACACAACAACGGCAAAACACCAAGCCCAGTCGACCCTGCAAGGTCCTCCTTACTAACATCTGGGGACTTGTGCCAAAATTGGGAGAGCTGTCCCACAGACTAGTCAAGCAACAGCCTGACATAGCCATACTCACAGAATCATATCTTTCAGCCAACGTCCCAGACTCTTCCATCACCATCCCTGGGTATGTCCTGTCCCACCGGCAGGACAGACCCACCAGAGGTGGCGGTACAGTGATATACAGTCAGGAGGGAGTGGCCCTGGGAGTCCTCAACATTGACTCTGGACCCCATGAAATCTCATGGCATCAGGTCAAACATGGGCAAGGAAACCTCCTGCTGATTACCACCTACCGTCCTCCCTCAGCTGATGAATCAGTCCTCCTCCATGTTGAACACCACTTGGAGGAAGCACTGAGGGTAGCAAGGGCACAAAATGTACTCTGGGTGGGGGACTTCAATGTCCATCACCAAGAGTGGCTCGGTAGCACCACCACTGACCGAGCTGGCCGAGTCCTGAAGGACACAGCTGCCAGACTGGGCCTGCGGCAGGTGGTGAGCGAACCAACACGAGGGAAAAACTTACTTGACCTCGTCCTCACCAATCTACCTGTCGCAAATGCATCTGTCCATGACAGTATTGGTAGGAGTGACCACCGCACAGTCCTCGTGGAGATGAAATCCCGTCTTCGCACTGAGGACACCATCCAACGTGTTGTGTGGCACTACCACCGTGCTAAATGGGATAGATTCAGAACAGATCTAGCAGCTCAAAACTGGGCATCCATGAGGCGCTGTGGGCCATCAGCAGCAGCAGAATTGTATTCCAGTACAATCTGTAACCTCATGGCCCGGCATATTCCTCACTCGACCATTACCAACAAGCCAGGGGATCAATCCTGGTTCAATGAGGAGTGTAGAAGAGCATGCCAGGAGCAGCACCAGGCGTACCTAAAAATGAGGTGCCAACCTGGTGAAGCTACAACTCAGGACTACATGCATGCTACACAGCGGAAGCAACATGCTATAGTCAGAGCTAAGCGATTCCACAACCAACGGATCAGATCAAAGCTCTGCAGTCCTGCCACATCCAGTCGTGAATGGTGGTGGACAATTAAACAACTAACGGGAGGAGGAGGCTCTGCAAACATCTCCATCCTCAATGATGGCGGAGTCCAGCACGTGAGTGCAAAAGACAAGGCTGAAGCGTTTGCAACCATCTTCAGCCAGAAGTGCCGAGTGGATAATCCATCTCAGCCTCCTCCCGATATCCCCACCATCACGGAAGCCAGTCTTCGGCCAATTCGATTCACTCCATGTGATATCAAGAAACGGCTGAGTGCACTGGATACAGCAAAGGCTATGGGCCCCGACAACATCCCAGCTGTAGTGCTGAAGACTTGTGCTCCAGAACTAGCTGCACCTCTAGCCAAACTGTTCCAGTACAGCTACAACACTGGCATCCACCCGACAATGTGGAAAATTGCCCAGGTATGTCCTGTCCACGAAAAGCAGGACAAATCCAATCCGGCCAATTACCGCCCCATCAGTCTACTCTCAATCATCAGCAAAGTGATGGAAGGTGTCGTCGACAGTGCTATCAAGCGGCACTTACTCACCAATAACCTGCTCACCGATGCTCAGTTTGGGTTCCGCCAGGACCACTCGGCTCCAGACCTCATTACAGCCTTGGTCCAAACATGGACAAAAGAGCTGAATTCCAGAGGTGAGGTGAGAGTGACTGCCCTTGACATCAAGGCAGCATTTGACCGAGTGTGGCACCAAGGAGCCCTAGTAAAATTGAAGTCAATGGGAATCAGGGGGAAAACTCTCCAGTGGCTGGAGTCATACCTAGCACAAAGGAAGATGGTAGTGGTTGTTGGAGGCCAATCATCTCAGCCCCAGGGCATTGCTGCAGGAGTTCCTCAGGGCAGTGTCCTAGGCCCAACCATCTTCAGCTGCTTCATCAATGACCTTCCCTCCATCATAAGGTCCGAAATGGGGATGTTCGCTGATGACTGCACAGTGTTCAGTTCCATTCGCAACCCCTCAGATAATGAAGCAGTCCGAGCCTGCATGCAGCAAGACCTGGACAACATCCAGGCTTGGGCTGATAAGTGGCAAGTCACATTCGCGCCAGGTAAGTGCCAGGCAATGACCATCTCCAACAAGAGAGAGTCTAACCACCTCCCCTTGACATTCAACGGCATTACCATCGCCGAATCCCCCACCATCAACATCCTGGGGATCACCATTGACCAGAAACTTAACTGGACCAGCCATATAAATACTGTGGCTACGAGAGCAGGTCAGAGGCTGGGTATTCTGCGGCGAGTGACTCACCTCCTGACTCCCCAAAGCCTTTCCACCATCTACAAGGCACAAGTCAGGAGTGTGATGGAATACTCTCCACTTGCCTGGATGAGTGCAGCTCCAACAACACTCAAGAAGCTCGACACCATCCAAGATAAAGCAGCCCGCTTGATTGGCACCCCATCCACCACCCGAAACATTCACTCCCTCCACCACCGGCGCACTGTGGCTGCAGTGTGTACCATCCACAGGATGCACTGCAGCAACTCGCCAAGGCTTCTTCGACAGCACCTCCCAAACCCGCGACCTCTACCACCTAGAAGGACAAGGGCAGCAGGCGCATGGGAACAACACCACCTGCACATTCCCCTCCAAGTCACACACCATCCCGACTTGGAAATATATCGCCGTTCCTTCATTGTCGCTGGGTCAAAATCCTGGAACTCCCTTCCTAACAGCACTGTGGGAGAACTGTCACCACACGGACTGCAGCGGTTCAAGAAGGCGGCTCACCACCACCTTCTCGAGGGCAATTAGGGATGGGCAATAAATGCCGGCCTTGCCAGCGACGCCCACATCCCGTGAACAAATTTAAAAAATTTTTTTTAAACGTGTTGTGTGTGCCTCAGTGTCTGGTACTGTACGTGTTGTGTGTGCCTCAGTGTCTGGTACTGTACGTGTTGTGAGTGTGCCTCAGTGTCTGGTACTGTATGCGTTGTGTGTGCCTCAGTCTGGTACTGTATGCGTTGTGTGTGCCTCAGTATCTGGTACTGTACGCGTTGTGTGTGCCTCAGTGTCTGGTACTGTACGTGTTGTGTGTGCCTCAGTCTGGTACTGCACGCGTTGTGTGCCTCAGTGTCTGGTACTGCACGCGTTGTGTATGCCTCAGTCTGGTACTGTACGTGTTGTGTGTGCCTCAGTATCAGCTCCTGCACACATACACTGCAAAGGATCTGTGGAGCCCACTGAGTTCTGGGGGAAGAATGAAGATTGAAGAGAGTGATGTCCACAGTGGGAACTTACCGTTAGGGCAGGGTCCTCCTGTATTGTCCTGTAATTAATCTCTTGGAAGTAGAGGTTTAATTTCAGGATACTTTTCCTGTAAAACATTTAAAGTCACGGTTAAACACTATTTTGGAGGGTTTTAGTTTCATACACATTCTGCCCAGTTACATATTGTAGCAGTATCGATATTCTAACTGCCACCCCATCTCCTCAGCTCCAGTACATCCTTCCAACTCTATTATTTTTAATTTACGCTTGTTTTTGATCCACTCTGTTTCATCCTTCCCTTCACGTTTAGTTTATAGAATGTTACAGCACAAAAGGAGGCCATTTGGCCCATTGTGCCTGTGCCAGCTCTTTCAAAGAGCTATCCAATTAGTCCCATTCCTCTGCTCTTTTCCCATAGCCCTGCAAATTTTTTCCCTTCAAATATTTAACCAATTCCCTTTTGAAAGTTATTATTGAATCTGCCTCCACCGCCCTTTCAGGCAGAGCATTTCAGATCATAACAACTCACTGCGTAAAAAACATTTCTCCTCATCTCCCCTCTGGCTCTTTTGCCAATTACCTTAAATCTGTGTCCTCTGGTTACCGACCCTTCTGCCACTGGAAACAATTTCTCCTTATTTACTTTATCAAAACCGTTCATGATTTTGAACACCTCTATCAAATCTCCCCTTAACCTTCGCTGCTCGAAGGAGAACAATCCCAGCTTCTCCAGTCTCTCCACATAATGGAAGTAGTTTAAATTCCTCCACTCTCCTCACCCTCTGAGGGTGGTGGATGTGTGGGACAGACAGTGGGGCAGCTGGTGTCGCTAATTGTAAAGGGGACTACACAGATTAAAAAATACTGCAGATGCTGTAAATGTGAAATAAATACACAGCAGGTCAGTCAGCATAGGAGAAGGCCATTCAGCCCCTCGAGCCTGTTCCGCCATTCAATCAGATCATGGCTGTTCCTCAACTCCATTTTCCTGCTTTGGCTCCATATCCCTCGATACCCAACAAAAATCTACCGATCTCAGTCTTGAAAGCTCCAATTGACCCCCAGCATTCACAGCCTTTTGAGACAGAGAGTTCCAAATTTCTACTACTTTTTGTGTGAAGAAGTAATTCCTGATTTCACTCCTGAGCAGCCGAGCTCGAATTTGAAGATTGTGCCCCTTGTTCTGGACTCCCCCCACCAGGAAATAGTTTCTCTGTATCTCCCTCATCGAATCCCTTAACCAATTTAAACATCTCGACTAGAACACCCCTCAACCTTCTAAACTCAAGGGAACACTTTGGCTCAAAGTCAATTTTTGTCTGATTTACGCTCCTGTGAAGCATCTTGGGACGTTTTTCTACGTTAAAGGCGCTATATAAATGCAAGTTGTTGTTGTAGGCCGTAATCTGTACGGTTCAGCTGTGCTCCGGACAGTGCATTCCTCGACTGCTGCTCACAGCTCGTGAGCAGGTTACAGGAACAAGGCAGCAACAGGTAGAGAGCTCAAAATCTTTAAAATCTTCAGCTGACGGTGTCTGTGAGACACGCACCCTGAGATTCGGCTAACTCCATAAACTCACCTGTTTACAGTAACATTAGTTGAGGAATCTCTCTCATACGACAAGACATGGTAAATCCAGTCCTGAAATTCAGATTAAGAAACACGTTTAGATAGAATCATAGAATCATAGAATCATAGAAGTTACAACATGGAAACAGGCCCTTCGGCCCAACATGTCCATGTCGCCCAGTTTATACCACTAAGCTAGTCCCAATTGCCTGCACTTGGCCCATATCCCTCGATACCCATCTTCCCCATGTAACTGTCCAAATGCTTTTTAAAAGACAAAATTGTACCCGCCTCTACTACTGCCTCTGGCAGCTCGTTCCAGACACTCACCACCCTTTGAGTGAAAAAATTGCCCCTCTGGATCCTTTTGTATCTCTCCCCTCTCACCTTAAATCTGTGCCCCCTCGTTATAGACTCCCCTACCTTTGGGAAAAGATTTTGACTATCGACCTTATCTATGCCCCTCATTATTTTATAGACTTCTATAAGATCACCCCTTAACCTCCTACTCTCCAGGGAATAAAGTCCCAGTCTGTCTAACCTCTCCCTGTAAGTCAAACCATCAAGTCCCGGTAGCATCCTAGTAAATCTTTTCTGCACTCTTTCTAGTTTAATAATATCCTTTCTATAATAGGGTGACCAGAACTGTACACAGTACTCCAAGTGTGGCCTCACCAATGCCCTGTACAACTTCAACAAGACATCCCAACTCCTGCATTCAATGTTCTGACCAATGAAACCAAGCATGCTGAATGCCTTCTTCACCACCCTATCCACCTGTGACTCCACTTTCAAGGAGCTATGAATCTGTACTCCTAGATCTCTTTGTTCTATAACTCTCCCCAACGCCCTACCATTAACGGAGTAGGTCCTGGCCCGATTCGATCTACCAAAATGCATCACCTCACATTTATCTAAATTAAACTCCATCTGCCATTCATCGGCCCACTGGCCCAATTTATCAAGATCCCGTTGCAATCCTAGATAACCTTCTTCACTGTCCACAATGCCACCAATCTTGGTGTCATCTGCAAACTTACTAACCATGCCTCCTAAATTCTCATCCAAATCATTAATATAAATAACAAATAACAGCGGACCCAGCACCGATCCCTGAGGCACACCGCTGGACACAGGCATCCAGTTTGAAAAACAACCCTCGACAACCACCCTCTGTCTTCTGTCGTCAAGCCAATTTTGTATCCAATTGGCTACCTCACCTTGGATCCCATGAGATTTAACCTTATGTAACAACCTACCATGCGGTACCTTGTCAAATGCTTTGCTGAAGTCCATGTAGACCACGTCTACTGCACAGCCCTCATCTATCTTCTTGGTTACCCCTTCAAAAAACTCAATCAAATTCGTGAGACATGATTTTCCTCTCACAAAACCATGCTGACTGTTCCTAATTAGTCCCTGCCTCTCCAAATGCCTGTAGATCCTGTCCCTCAGAATACCCTCTAACAACTTACCCACTACAGATGTCAGGCTCACTGGTCTGTAGTTCCCAGGCTTTTCCCTGCCGCCCTTCTTAAACAAAGGCACAACATTTGCTACCCTCCAATCTTCAGGCACCTCACCTGTAGCGGTGGATGATTCAAATATCTCTGCTAGGGGACCCGCAATTTCCTCCCTAACCTCCCATAACGTCCTGGGATACATTTCATCAGGTCCCGGAGATTTATCTACCTTGATGCGCGTTAAGACTTCCAGCACCTCCCTCTCTGTAATATGTACACTCCTCAAGACATCACTATTTATTTCCCCAAGTTCCCTAACATCCATGCCTTTCTCAACCGTAAATACCGATGTGAAATATTCATTCAGGATCTCACCCATCTCTTGTGGTTCCGCACATAGATGACCTTGTTGATCCTTAAGAGGCCCTACTCTCTCCCTAGTTACCCTTTTGCCCTTTATGTATTTGTAGAAGCTCTTTGGATTCACCTTTGCCTGATCTGCCAAAGCAATCTCATATCCCCTTTTTGCCCTCCTGATTTCTCTCTTAACTCTACTCCGGCAATCTCTATACTCTTCAAGGGATCCACTTGATCCCAGCTGCCTATGCATGTCATATGCCTCCTTCTTATTTTTGACTAGTGCCTCAATCTCCCGAGTCATCCAAGGTTCCCTACTTCTACCAGCCTTGCCCTTCACTTTATAAGGAATGTGCTTACACTGAACCCTGGTTAACACACTTTTGAAAGCCTCCCACTTACCAGACGTCCCTTTGCCTGCCAACAGACTCTCCCAATCAACTTCTGAAAGTTCCTGTCTAATACCATCAAAATTGGCCTTTCCCCAATTTAGAATTTTAACTTTTGGGCCAGACCTATCCTTCTCCATAGCTATCTTAAAACTAATGGAATTATGATCACTGGTCCCAAAGTGATCCCTCACTAACACTTCTGTCACCTGCCCTTCCTTATTTCCCAAGAGGAGGTCAAGTTTTGCCCCCTCTCTAGTCGGGCCATCCACATACTGAATGAGAAATTCCTCCTGAATACACTCAACAAATTTCTCTCCATCCAAGCCCCTAATGCTATGGCTGTCCCAGTCAATGTTGGGAAAGTTAAAGTCCCCTACTATTACCACCCTATTTTTCTTGCAGCTGTCTGTAATCTCCTTACATATTTGCTCCTCAATTTCCCGTTGACTATTTGGGGGTCTGTAGTACAATCCTATCAAAGTGATCTCTCCCTTCTTATTTTTCAGTTCTACCCATATGGACTCAGTGGGCGAACCCTCGGATATATCCCCTCTCACTACTGCCGTGATGTTCTCCCTAATCAAGAACGCAACTCCCCCTCCTCTCTTACCTCCTGCTCTATCTTTCCTATAGCATCTGTACCCTGGAACATTGAGCTGCCAGTCCTGCCCCTCCCTTAGCCATGTTTCAGTAATAGCTATAACATCCCAGTCCCATGTACCCATCCATGCCCTGAGTTCATCTGCCTTGCCCATCAGACTTCTTGCATTGAAATAAATGCAGTTTAATCTAGTCTTCCCTTGGTCTTTGCCCTGCTTTCTCAGACCATCTGTCCGGTCATGTTCTGTACACTCTCCCTTACTGCCTTTTGTTTCTGTCACCACTTTATTTCCCACTGACTTCCTGCATCGGTTCCCATCCCCCTGCCACATTAGTTTAAACCCTCCCCAACAGATACTTTTATTGAAAGGCTTTTGTAGCTGCTCTTTCGATGGGTCACCAGATTTAACCAGTGACTGGCTGAGTCATATAGACCAGGAAGTCCCAGCTTTCATCCCTGGTCTGTGCTGAGATTGCTGATACCAGCCAGGAGGACAGAACGGGCTCCACACCTTGAGTTAGGGAAGGGAGAAATCAGCCAAGGTTCCTGCACTTGCTCTTTGTTACAGTGACCACACACTGTCAAGCGCTTTGGGACGTCCTGAAGTCGTGAAAGGTGCTATATCAATGCAAGTCTTTCTTTCCCTTAACCCAGTACCACTGCTCGGACAGCATGCGTCGGGGCATCTGAGACCAGCGGACCAGGGACTGAAAGAAGTTAGCAGGTGGGTGGGTCTGGGTTGAGGTGTAATTGGCAGTTCCAAGGAACTGAAATCAGTATCAGAACAACCCAGGGAGGCACCTTCACACAAACTATTCTTCAAAGGAATATATATCAGTGGAGTGCTCCAAGGAAGGCTCAAGGCTGATCACACAGCCCGGGGCATGGATATCTCATTAGAATCATAGAAGTTTTCAACACTGGAGGAGGCCATTTGGCCCGTCATGTCCCTGCTGAATCTTTGCTATATCAATCCCAAACGAATCCCACTGTCCCGCTCTCTCCCCATTGCCCTGTATCAATCCCAAACGAATCCCACTGCCCCGCTCTCTCTCCATTGCCCTGTATCAATCCCAAACTAATCTCACTGCCCCGCTCTCTCCCCATAGTCCTGTATCAATCCCAAACTAATCCCACTGCCCCACTCTCTCCCCATAGCCCTGTATCAATCCCAAACTAATCCCACTGCCCCGCTCTCTCCCCATAGCCCTGTATCAATCCCAAACTAATCCCACTGCCCCGCTCTCTCCCCATAGCCCTGTATCAATCCCAAACTAATCCCACTGCCCCGCTCTCTCCCCATAGCCCTGTATCAATCCCAAACTAATCCCACTGCCCCACTCTCTCCCCATAGCCCTGTATCAATCCCAAACTAATCCCACTGCCCCACTCTCTCCTCATTGCCCTGTATCAATCCCAAACTAATCCCACTGCCCCGCTCTCTCCCCATAGTCCTGTATCAATCCCAAACTAATCCCACTGCCCCGCTCTCTCCCCATAGCCCTGTATCAATCCCCAAACTAATCCCACTGCCCCGCTCTCTCCCCATAGCCCTGTATCAATCCCCAAACTAATCCCACTGCCCCACTCTACTCCCTATAGCCCTGTATCTTCCTCTGCTTAAAATATTTACTCAATGTTCCCTTAACACACACAGTGGTTTCTGCCTCAAGCACTGTGACAAAGCATTCCATGTTCCAACAACCCTTTGTGTAAAGAAATTTCCCCTAACCTCTCTCCTCACTCTTAGTGACAATTTTAAATTTAATTTAGAATCCCATTCCTAAGTTGCATTTTTTTTTATTCGTTCACGGGATGTGGGCGTCGCTGGCGAGGCCGGCATTTATTGCCCATCCCTAATTGCCCTCGAGAAGGTGGTGGTGAGCCGCCTTCTTCAACCAATGCAGTCCGTGTGGTGACGGTTCTCCCACAGTGCTGTTAGGAAGGGAGTTCCAGGATTTTCACCCAGCGGCGATGAAGGAACGGCGATATATTTCCAACTCGGGATGGTGTGTGACTTGGAGGGGAACGTGCAGGTGGTGGTGTTCCCATGTGCCTGCTGTTCTTGTCCTTCTAGGTGGTAGAGGTCGCGGGTTTGGGAGGTTCTGTCGAAGAAGCCTTGGCGAGTTGCTGCAGTGCATCCTGTGGATGGTACACACTGCAGCCACTGCAGCCACTGTGCGCCGGTGGTGAAGGGAGTGAAGGTTTAGGGTGGTGGATGGTGTGCCAATCAAGCGGGCTGCTTTGTCCTGGAAGGTGTCGAGCTTCTTGAGTGTTGTTGGAGCTGCAATCATCCAGGCAAGTGGACAGTATTCCATCAAACTCCTGACTTGTGGCTTGTAGATGGTGGAAAGGCTTTGGGGAGTCAGGAGGTGAGTCACTCGCCGCAGAACACCCAGCCTCTGACTTGCTCTCGTAGCCACAGTATTTATATGGCTGGTCCAGTTAAGTTTCTGGTCAATGGTGACCCCCAGGATGTTGATGGTGGGGGATTCGGTGATGGTAATGCCGTTGAATGTCAAGGGGAGGTGGTTAGACTCTCTCTTGTTGGAGATGGTCATTGCCTGGCACTTATCTGGCGCAAATGTTACTTGCCACTTATGAGCCCAAGCCTGGATGTTGTCCAGGTCTTGCTGCATGCGGGCTCGGACTGCTTCGTTATTTGAGGGGTTGCGAATGGAACTGAACACTGTGCAATCATCAGCGAACATCCCCATTTCTGACCTTATGATGGAAGGAAGGTCATTGATGAAGCAGCTGAAGATGGTTGGGCCCAGGACACTGCCCTGAGGAACTCCTGCAGCAATGCCCTGGGGCTGAGATGATTGGCCTTCAACAACCACTACCATCTTCCTTTGTGCTAGATATGATGTGGAAATGCCGGTGATGGACTGGGGTGGACAAATGTAAGGAGTCTTACAACACCAAATAAAGGTGTTGGACTATAACCTGGTGTTGTAAGACTCCTTACATTTGTGCTAGGTATGACTCCAGCCACTGGAGAATTTTCCCCCTGATTCCCATTGACTTCAATTTTACTAGGGCTCCTTGGTGCTACACTCGGTCAAATGCTGCCTTGATGTCAAGGGCAGTCACTCTCACCTCACCTCTGGAATTCAGCTCTTTTGTCCATGTTTGGACCAACGCTGTAATGAGGTCTGAAGCCGAGTGGTCCTGGCGGAACCCAAACTGAGCATCGGTGAGCAGGTTATTGGTGAGTAAGTGCCGCTTGATAGCACTGTCGATGACACCTTCCATCACTTTGCTGATGATCGAGAGTAGACTGATGGGGCGGTAATTGGCCGGATTGGATTTGTCCTGCTTTTTGTGGACAGGGCATACCTGGGCAATTTTCCACATTGTCGGGTGGATGCCAGTGTTGTAGCTGTACTGGAACAGCTTGGCTAGACGCGCAGCTGGTTCTGGAGCACAAGTCTTCAGCACCACAGCTGGGATGTTGTCAGGGCCCATAGCCTTTGCTGTATCCAGTGCACTCAGCCGTTTCTTGATGTCACGTGGAGTGAATCGAATTGGCTGAAGACTGGCTTCTGTGATGGTGGGGATATTGGGAGGAGGCCGAGATGGATCATCCACTCAGCACTTCTGGCTGAAGATGGTTGCAAACGCTTCAGCCTTGTCTTTTGCACTCACGTGCTGGACTCCGCCATCATTGAGGATAGGGATGTTTGCAGAGCCTCCTCCTCCCGTTAGTTGTTTAATTGTCCACCACCATTCACGACTGGATGTGGCAGGACTGCAGAGCTTTGATCTGATCCGTTGGTTGTGGAATCGCTTAGCTCTGTCCATAGCATGTTGCTTCCGCTGTTTAGCATGCATGTAGTCCTGAGTTGTAGCTTCACCAGGTTGGCACCTCATTTTTAGATACGCTTAGTGCTGCTCCTGGCATGCTCTTCTACACTCCTCATTGAACCAGGGTTGATCCCCTGGTTTGTTGGTAATGGTAGAGTGAGGAATATGCTGGGCCATGAGGTTACAGATTGTGCTGGAGTACAATTCTGCTGCTGCTGATGGCCCACAGCGCCTCATGGATGCCCAGTTTTGAGCTGCTAGATCTGTTCTGAATCTATCCCATTTAGCATGGTGGTAGTACCACACAACACGTTGGATGGTGTCCTCAGTGCAAAGACGGGACTTCATCTCCACGAGGACTGTGCGGTGGTCACTCCTACCAATACTGTCATGGACAGATGCATTTGCGACAGGTGGATTGGTGAGGACGAGGTCAAGTAAGTTTTTCCCTCGTGTTGGTTCGCTCACCACCTGCCGCAGGCCCAGTCTGGCAGCTGTGTCCTTCAGGACTCGGCCAGCTCGGTCAGTTGTGGTGCTACCGAGCCACTCTTGGTGATGGACATTGAAGTCCCCCACCCAGAGTACATTCTGTGCCCTTGCTACCCTCAGTGCTTCCTCCAAGTGGTGTTCAACATGGAGGAGGACTGATTCATCAGCTGAGGGAGGACGGTAGGTGGTAATCAGCAGGAACTTTCCTTGCCCATGTTTGACCTGATGCTATGAGGTTTCATGGGGTCCAGAGTCAATGTTGAGGACTCCCAGGGCCACTCCCTCCTGACTGTATATCACTGTACCGCCACCTCTGGTGGGTCTGTCCTGCCGGTGGGACAGGACATACCCAGGGATGGTGATGGAAGAGATTGAAATTGTTGAAATATTTTGAGCCCCTTGTCCCCCCCCCCCCCAACCCCGGCAAAGACAACAGTTGTGGCGGTCTCTGTACAGCCCCATCCCCCGGTGGCCATGTATGAGGCTGGACAGTGAGTGTCAACACTGCACCCAGACCTGGTCCTGTCTCCACCCCAAGCCCCACTTCCCAGCAACTGTCAGGAACAGGAACCCTGGCTGATTTCCACCACCCCACCTCTAGCCCAGGGGCACTCAGGCTAATCGTAGTGCCCCTACCCCCAACCCCAGTTGATATCGGGGGGAATGAAACCTGGGACCCTCCTGGTCTGTTTGACTCAGGACCTCTCAAGGTGGGGCAATTACCAGCTGAGCCTCTGGGGGAGCTGATCAGATATTCCTCACCATGCACTGGGAGCTCAGACTCACCTCAGAGGATTGGGATGGCCAGTCTGCCATGGAGATGGTCAGTCTGTACTGGGTCTCACTGTAGAGAAAGATGACACTTGAGTTACTCCAAACACATCTCTGTCTGTCTTTATCTCTTTCACTCTCTCAGTCTCTTTGTCTTAGTATCTCTTATCCTCTCTTACTCCTCCCTATTGTCTCTCTCTCTCTCTCTCTCGCTCTCTCTTTCTCTTCCATCCTCTCTCACTCAATCACTCCTCCCTCTCTCATTTTCTCTGTCTCTTTCATTCCTTTTCCTCTCTCTCACATCCATCCTCTCACTGAATCACTGCTCCCCTCTCATTTTCTTCTTCTCTCTTTCATTCATCTTCTCTCTCACTCCTCCGCTCTCTCTCTTTGTTCCTCTTCCTCTCGTTTGTGCTCATCAAACCTCAATTAACATCTCCAAAACACATTTTACTTCAGAATCCTTCTCCTCATTTACATGCCCCCTCCCTGCCTCTGTCACCTTCTTCCACCCTATATCCCAGCATGTGTTCTCTACTCTTATGACACTGGCCTCTATTTCCCCTCTCTCGGGGCACTGAGGCCAATTGTCAAACCTGTGCTGCCACCTTGACTGAGATGGGACCTGGGAACTCCCTGTGTGGGTCTCAGTACCTGTGGTGTATTCACCACTCTGAGCTCGGGGGGATAGGGGAGAGCCCGACCAATGGTATCTTTAATGGCCACAGTGGGGCAATTAAAAATTACTCATTGCACATGTGCAATATGTCTTCTTGATATAATGGGCCCAAAAATGCTTGAGCCTGTTTTGTGGGAGTATAGGCGATGCGGGAATCCCATTGTGCAGGAGTATCTGGGCTCAGGATGGGGTCATCCGCTTTATATATTTTGGGTAGGTGCCATGTGGGGGTGGGGGTGCCAGAGGGAGACTAGGGGCTGGCACTAGCAGCCCCCACACAAAGGTTCAAGCTCTTTGGCTGATCTGCCCCCTTTTATAAGGGAACTGAGTTGAAAAATTGGTTGGCATCAACTGTGGAGTCTTGCAACCCATGACCAAGGCCAGGAAACTGGTGTGGAGAGGCATTGCTTCACACCAAGTGACCAGTACCTGGAGTGGGTCCCAGGAGTGGTGTGGAGAGGCATTGCTTCACATCGAGTGACCAATACCTGGAGTGGTGTGGAGAGGCATTGCTTCACACCAAGTGACCAGTACCTGGAGTGGGTCCCAGGAGTGGTGTGGAGAGGCATTGCTTCACACCGAGTGACCAATACCTGGAGTGGTGTGGAGAGGCATTGCTTCACACCGAGTGACCAGTCCCAGGAGTGGTGTGGAGAGGCATTGTTTCACACCGAGTGACCAATACCTGGAGTGGGTCCCAGGAGTGGTGTGGAGAGGCATTGCTTCACACCGAGTGACCAATACCTGGAGTGGGTCCCAGGAGTGGCGTGGAGAGGCATTGCTTCACACTGAGTGACCAATACCTGGAGTGGGTCCCAGGAGTGATGTGGAGAGGCATTGCTTCACACCGAGTGACCAATACCTGGAGTGGGTCCCAGGAGTGGTGTGGAGAGGCATTGCTTCACACCGAGTGACCAGTCCCAGGAGTGGTGTGGAGAGGCATTGCTTCACACCGAGTGACCAGTCCCAGGAGTGGTGTGGAGAGGCATTGCTTCACACTAAGTGACCAATACCTGGAGTGGGTCCCAGGAGTGGCGTGGAGAGGCACTGCTTCACACTAAGTGACCAATACCTGGGGTGGGTCCCAGGAATGGTGTGGAGAGGCATTGCTTCATTCAGAGTGACCAATACCTGGGGTGGGCCCCAGGACTTGTGTGGAGACAGAAACCCTCGAGTCATTCAAGTGGGAGTTGGAATCTGTGAACTGGGGTGGGGGAGGGTCTTGGCCTTCAATAGAAAGATGGCCCAAATGGCCTCCCTCGACTGTATTTATGTTTGGGAGTTGAACAGTACAGTACTCACTTGCAGGGCTGCTTACAGCTCTCCAGGCAGTCTGAATTCTCTGCTTCTATCTGCTCCTTCAGGTGGTAGTAACAGTGACCTGGCCGATATAGAACAGTGGAGGTTAGACTCAACTAAATCACAGCACAGGAGGAGGCCATTCAGCCCATATAGGTGTTAACTCTTCAATTGGTGCTGTCTGCTCCAATCCCATTTACCTCCCTCATCCCCGTATCCGTTTATATTTCTCTTCTTCAAGTGTTTATCCAATTCCCCTTCTGGTAACGGATTCCACATTCTAATGTGTGAAAAATATCCTTCTCCCCTCCCCCTTTATACTGCCAGTTCTTATCCTCAGTTTATGCCCCTCTCTTCTCTACACGATGTAACCAGGAGCTAGTCACAATATTGGGACCAGTTTAATACACTGTCTACATTCAGGGATGGGACCCTGTCCGTTTAATACACTCTGACTCACCCCAGTTGGGGTTATCCTTGTTGTTACAGTAATATGCCCCCTCTGGTAGAGGGTAATTGTGATACCCACATCCGCAGTACTTCACCATGTGATCCTGGAGACAGGAACGGAGACAGGTCTGGGGACAGAATGAAGACCAAACGTTAGAGAAATCGACATCACAGAGGCTTCATTCCTGGAGGATTCAGTAAGTGAACTTACTGCTGTTTGCTGACTTCCCAATAAAAGCACACAACTCTAAACCCAATGGACCAGACCCCTTCCCACTCACTCCCATTGTAGAATCCCAATGGACCAAACTCCTTCTCATTCACTCCCATTGTACAGAATCCCAATGGACCAAACCCCTTCCCAGATAGCGTCAGCGCCCGTGCAACTGTACGCCTGTGGGAGTCAGCGGCCGTGCAACTGTACGCCTGTGGGAGTCAGCACCTGTGGAACTGTACCCCAGTGGGAGTCAGCACCTGTGGAACTGTACCCCAGTGGGAGTCAGCGGCCGTGGAACTGTCCCCCTGTGGGAGTCAGCACCCGTGGAACTGTACCCCTGTGGGAGTCAGCGCCCATGGAACTGTCCCCCTGTGGGAGTCAGCGTCCGTGGAACTGTACCCCTGTGGGAGTCAGCGCCCGTGGAACTGTACCCCTGTGGGAGTCAGCGCCCGTGGAACTGTACCCCTGTGGGAGTCAGCACCCATGGAACTGTACCCCTGTGGGAGTCAGCGCCCATGGAACTGTACCCCTGTGGGAGTCAGCGCCCATGGAACTGTACCCCTGTGGGAGTCAGCGCCCGTGGAACTGTACCCCTGTGGGAGTCAGCGCCCGTGGAACTGTACCCCTGTGGGAGTCAGCGTCCGTGGAACTGTCCCCCTGTGGGAGTCAGCGCCCGTGGAACTGTACCCCTGTGGGAGTCAGCGTCCGTGGAACTGTACCCCTGTGGGAGTCAGCGCCCATGGAACTGTACCCCTGTGGGAGTCAGCGCCCGTGGAACTGTACCCCTGTGGGAGTCAGCGCCCGTGGAACTGTACCCCTGTGGGAGTCAGCGCCCATGGAACTGTACCCCTGTGGGAGTCAGCGCCCGTGGAACTGTACCCCTGTGGGAGTCAGCGCCCGTGGAACTGTACCACAGAAAGAATAACCTCCTGATAATGAAAACCGGGTTGTGAGTGAGGCTGCGCCTTCAGGAGTCGGACGAAAGAGCTGGGATACCTGCATCGAGTAGGTGGTGTTGTACAGAGTCTTCACATCCACATCTGAACCATCAAACGTACACCGACTATAGGAACCACCCAGACGCACAATTTCATCCTGGTCAGAGACACACAAGACACATGAGCAACGTGCACAAGGACAGTGTGTGTGGGGTGGGGGTAGATTCAGTGTAAAGCACCTCCCTCCTCAACTACCAAAGTTAAAGTGACTGTTTCAGCTCCGAGATGATATTTAAGGTTCCGTGGAGATCGACCAGTGCTGACGTTTTGCAGTTGGTATGTCTCTCGGTCGCCATGGGAGACCTCAAAGGATTCTGAGGATTACTTCCCCTCACTGAGGGAGTTGCTGCCCAGAAAATCCTGAAATGGGGCAAAACAAACAACCTTAAACAGAGATTAAGAAAGAACTTGCATTTCTATAGCGCCTTTCATGACCTCAGGACGTCCCAAAGCGCTTTACAGCCAATGAAGTACTTTTGAAGTGTAGTCAGTGTTGTAATGTAGGAAACGCGGCAGCCAATTTGCGCACAGCAAGATCCCACAAATAGCAATATGATAATGACCAGATAATCTGTTTTAGTGATGTTGATTGAGGGATAAATATTGGCCTCAGACACCGGGGAGAACTCCCCTGCTCTTCTTTGAATAGTGCCATGGGATCGTTTATATCCACCTGAGAGGGCAGGTGGGGCCTCGGTTTAACCTCTGACCTGAAAGACGGCACCTCCGACAGTGCAGCACTCCCTCAGTACTGCACTGCAAGTGTTAGCTTGGATTATGGACTCAAGTCTCTAGAGACCCGAAGCCCGAGGCAGGCCTGCCCGTACCGCGTGAAGGGGACAACAAGAAAGGGAGCCCCTCCTCCTTCAACAATGGGTCAGTGGGTTAAGGCACTGCACAGGGTGGCATTGATCTAACAGGCCAAGGAAGATTCCGGTCTGTGCTGAGTATGGCTGTTGTCAGCTGGACCAGTGCTCCAATTGAGAAGCCTAAATGGAAGGGCTGAGACCTGTAGAGACCTCCATTGTCTGGTCTGTATTTAAACCCAGCTCCTAGAGGTGAAAGAGCAGTGACCCCTGCCCCCAGCCCCGCCAATCTGTCACCCAACCCCAGGTGGCTGCACCTACCGCAAATATGCCAATGGATGTCTCTGTGCCAGGCATGGCGTAGAGCCCGAGGTCCTTGAGGAATGGGTAGGTGTTCTGCTGATGCAACATGAGCCTGGCTCCAGCAGAGGTGGAAAGGAAGGGGTTGTAATCCTCCTGAGAAATATCCAGCACCAGCTTCAACCCTGCACACAAAGATCAGATCATTTTGAGAAATTCGAGGGTGAGGGCGATCTCCTCTGTTCTGGAGGCTGTGGAGAGCCCCTGATCTGGTGTGGGAACATCCTCCTTCTCCAGTCAGCCTGAAGGAGACTCATGCAGACCAAGGACACAGGATGGAGGTTTCGCTGATATTTCCCCATGAGCCTGGACCGCACTGAGCTGCAGCATAAAAACCCCGTACGGTGCCCGTAGAGACCTGCTGCTCACAAAATCCAATCCAGCTCCCAGTATCCAGGGGATAGAGACCTCTCCCCTCACACTCCCAGTATCCAGGGGATAGAGACCTCTCCCCTCACACTCCCAGTATCGAGGGGATAGAGACCTCTCCCCTCACACTCCCAGTATCGAGGGGATAGAGACCTCTCCCCTCACACTCCCAGTATCCAGGGGATAGAGACCTCTCCCCTCACACTCCCAGTGTCCAGGGGATAGAGACCTCTCCCCTCACACTCCCAGTGTCCAGGTGATAGAGACCCCTCCCCTCACACTCCCAGTGTCCAGGGGATTATAGAACTCTCCCCTCACACTCCCAGTATCCAGAGGATAGAGACCTCTCCCCTCACACTCCCAGTATCCAGGGGATGGAGACCTCTCCCCTCACACTCCCAGTATCGAGGGGATAGAGACCTCTCCCCTCACACTCCCAGTATCGAGGGGATAGAGACCTCTCCCCTCACACTCCCAGTATCCAGGGGATAGAGACCTCTCCCCTCACACTCCCAGTGTCCAGGTGATAGAGACCCCTCCCCTCACACTCCCAGTGTCCAGGGGATTATAGAACTCTCCCCTCACACTCCCAGTATCCAGAGGATAGAGACCTCTCCCCTCACACTCCCAGTATCCAGGGGATAGAGACCTCTCCCCTCACACTCCCAGTATCGAGGGGATAGAGACCTCTCCCCTCACACTCCCAGTATCGAGGGGATAGAGACCTCTCCCCTCACACTCCCAGTATCGAGGGGATGGGGACCTCTCCCCTCACACTCCCAGTATCCAGGGGATAGAGACCTCTCCCCTCACACTCCCAGTATCGAGGGGATAGAGACCTCGCCCCTCACACTCCCAGTGTCCAGGGGATAGAGACCTCTCCCCTCACACTCCCAGTGTCCAGGGGATAGAGACCTCTCCCCTCACACTCCCAGTATCGAGGGGATAGAAACCTCTCCCCTCACACTCCCAGTATCGAGGGGATAGAGACCTGTCCCCTCACACTCCCAGTATCGAGGGGATAGAAACCTCTCCCCTCACACTCCCAGTATCGAGGGGATAGAAACCTCTCCCCTCACACTCCCAGTATCGAGGGGATAGAGACCTGTCCCCTCACACTCCCAGTATCGAGGGGATAGAGACCTCTCCCCTCACACTCCCAGTATCGAGGGGATAGAGACCTGTCCCCTCACACTCCCAGTATCGAGGGGATAGAAACCTCTCCCCTCACACTCCCAGTATCCAGGGGATAGAGACCTCTCCCCTCACACTCCCAGTATCGAGGGGATAGAGACCTCTCCCCTCACACTCCCAGTATCGAGGGGATAGAGACCTCTCCCCTCACACTCCCAGTATCGAGGGGATAGAGACCTGTCCCCTCACACTCCCAGTATCGAGGGGATAGAAACCTCTCCCCTCACACTCCCAGTATCGAGGGGATAGAGACCTGTCCCCTCACACTCCCAGTATCCAGGGGATAGAGACCTGTCCCCTCTGCTGTATCACCTGCATGTAGAGTGCACATTCAGCTCTAGTGTAACACAGAATAAATTCATTCTCGGCATCGCCGGCATTTATTGCCCATCCCAAGTTGGCCTGAGAAGGTGGTTTGATGCAACTGAGGGGCTTGTTGTGCCATTTCAGAGGGCAGTTAAGAGTCAACCACTTTGGTGTGGGACTGGAGTCACATATAGTGCAGACCGGGTAAGGATGGCAGGTTTTTTCTGGTCTCTCAATTGGCCACTGGCACTTGAGAAAGAAACAGATGGAAAGAGAGAGAGAGGGGACAGTAAGTCAGACAGAGAGCAAGAGGCAGAGGTGGAGAGAAAGAGAGAGAGAGGTGGACAGACAGAAAGAGAGACAGAGAAAGAGGGAGAGCGACAGAGTCAGAGAGAGGGACGGACAGAAAGATGACGAGAAAGGCAGGGAGAGATCGACAGACACCAGCACAAAGCGTAGTGCAGGTGTTTCTGGAGTGGAAGTTAAGGATTATTTTAAAGATGTAACGAGAGACTGGGCACTGGGAGCTGTCACTGGTGAATTATGGGTTTGTTCCACTCATGCAATAAATGGCGGACCTTCGATTCGAGAAACTGTAACCGGCTGGCACAAAAATACAACCCACAATGTACCGAATTCTGCGCCGGGATTGGATGTTATCAGTGGGTGCCCATCTGAGCCCCAGTTGAAGATGTAACAGTTGCCGTACATCGGGTGCATCAACTGCGTGAAGTTTCTGAAAGACAAAGAGAGCAGAAAGAGGCCATTTTATTCTCGTTTTCTTCCCCGACCCCTTCTGACATTCTTGACTCTTGCTGTGCTGAATTGGTATTGGACACACTGCTTCTATTCCATCCTGGTCAGTGTGGAGTTGGCTGACAGCAGCCAAGGAGGTGGGAGCATCCCGATTGGGGTCAATACCCCGGGGTTAGGGAGGGGGAAATCACCCAGGCTCTGTCAGGGGTCAGCTCTCTCTCTCTGCGCTCTGCTCGGGAGGCATCCACAGAATTCTACCCCATTGAATGGTGGAATTCAGCCCATTGGCTGGTGGTGCTAGCACCTTGACTGGAGCTGCCTGTCAACAGTGGTCACGCGGGTGAGGTTCAGGATTTAACTGGGTGACCTGTGGAGTCGTACCTAGCAGGGAATAGAAACGCCAGGGCAAGATCTGAGGAGAATATCAGTGAGAAGAAAAACCTTGGCATCTCCTATCTTCATCTTTTAAAATTCATTCATGGGATGTGGGCATCCTTGGCAAGGCTGGCATTTATTGCCCATCTCTAATTGCCCTCGAGAAGGTGGTGGCGAGCCGCCTTCTTGAACCGCTGCAGTCTGTGTGGTGAAGGTTCTCCCACAGTGCTGTTAGGAAGGGAGTTCCAGGACTTTGACCCAGCGATGATGAAGGAACGGCGATATATTTTCAAGTTGGGAATGGTGTGTGACTTGGAGGGGAACGTGCAGGTGGTGGTGTTCCCATGTGCCTGCTGCTCTTCTAGGTGGTAGAGGTCGTGGGTTTGGGAGGTGCTGTCGAAGAAGCCTTGGCGAGTTGCTGCAGTGCATCCTGTAGGTGGTACACACTGCAGCCACAGTGCGCCGGTGGTGGAGGGAGTGAATGTTTAATCTTTATGGAGTTGGAAAATAACTGGGAGTTGGATGATCCCATCAGTCAAATGGTTCACAACCAGCGTTAGCAATATCACCGTGCACTCTCGTACTGACCAACCCACCCTCATTGGGTAACACAATTAGGTCTGCGGAGATCTTATGGCACAAGACCCTTTAAGAGATGGTGTTAACTTACAGTGGGTCGGGGGGGGGCAGAACTTACTCAAGGTTACAGGGCTGCCCAGCGAAGAGGCAAGTCAGAATAAATTCCTCGCCCTGCTCGCCCATCGCCATGCGGTCTGATTGAGGCGTGTTTGACAGGATGCTCATGTAGTGTAGGGAGTACCACTCATTCATTGCCTGCAACACTGTGCTGAAGGTTCTGTATATACAGTCAGAGCTGTCCTCATTGCACTAGAAGGAAAGCACAAACATGATGTCACTGTTCACACTGTGTACTCACGCTGCACTCATTGTACCTACACTGCACACACTGTGTACTCACATTGCACTCATTGTACCTACACTGCACACACTGTGTACTCACACTGCACTCATTGTACCCACACTGCACACACTGTGTACTCACACTGCACTCATTGTACCCACACTGCACACACTGTGTACTCACACTGCACACACTGTGTACTCACACTGCACTCATTGTACCTACACTGCACACACTGTGTACTCACACTGCACTCATTGTACCCACACTGCACACACGGTGTACTCACACTGCACTCATTGTACCTACACTGCACACACTGTGTACTCACACTGCACTCATTGTACTCACACTGCACACACTGTGTACTCACATTGCACTCATTGTACCCACACTGCACTCATTGTACCTACACTGTGCACTCACACTGTGTACTCACACTGCACTCATTGTACCTACACTGCACACACTGTGTACTCACACTGCACTCATTGTACCTACACTGTACCTACACTGCACACACTGTGTACTCACACTGCACACACTGTGTACTCACACTGCACTCATTGTACCTACACTGTACCTACACTGCACACACTGTGTACTCACACTGCACACACTGTGTACTCACACTGCACTCATTGTACCTACACTGCACACACTGTACTTACACTGCACACACTGTGTACTCACACTGCACTCATTGTACCTACACTGTGTACTCACACTGTGTACTCACACTGCACTCATTGTACCTACACTGCACACACTGTGTACTCACACTGCACTCATTGTACCTACACTGCACACACTGTGTACTCACACTGCACTCATTGTACCTACACTGCACACACTGTGTACTCACACTGCACTCATTGTACCTACACTGCACACACTGTGTACTCATGCTGCACTCATTGTACCTACACTGCACACACTGTGTACTCATGCTGCACTCATTGTACCTACACTGCACACACTGTGTACTCATGCTGCACTCATTATACCTACACTGCACACACTGTGTACTCACACTGCACTCATTGTACCTACACTGTGCACTCACACAGTGCACACTACACACTGTGTACTCACACTACTCTCATTGAACCTACACTGTGCACACTGTATACTCACACTGCACTCATTGTACCTACATTGTACACACAGTTTACTCACACTGCACTCATTGTACACATTGTGTCCTCAGACTGCACTCATTGTACCTACACTGTACACACTACGCACTGTGCACTCTGTACCTATGCTGTGCACACTGTACAGTGTACTCACACTGTACATTTACTGTATACACTGTACTCAATGTACATACTCACTTTATTGACACACTGTATACATACAGTGTACTCACACACTGTACTCACCAATACTGCTTGAAACACTGCAACACATGCACGCACACACAAGCACACACCCAGGCATTGCATTGCCTTTGCTCACCAGTTGCAGTGCCACTTTGTAGCTCCCTGTCCGTGATCCATTCCTTGTTGCTGAGTGGGTTTGATTTCGACCCGATCCCAGGACATGTAGAACGGTCTCCTCGCCCTGGTCACTCTTCTCGATGATCACCAGCGATGCCACCTTGCTCCAGTTTCTCTGGGCTAACGGAAGGTCCCCGGGAACGGTTCCGTTCTGGTTGTATTTGTAAATACGATCCAGTGCAAGTTTGGCAAACTCATCCAGATGTTGCAACAGCTGCTTGGACCTTGTGTACCTGAAACAGGGAACAGACAGTGTGAACATCAACGAGCAAGGCAGTGACTCTGGTACTTTCGGATCATAAGAACAGGAGGAGGCCATTCAGCCCCTTGAGCCTGTTCTGCCATTCAATTAGATCATGGCTGATCTGTACCTCACCTCCTTTGTTCCTTATGAGGGGTTTTGACAGATTGGATCGGGTGAAACTGTTTCCACTGGCAGGAGGGTCGGTAACCAGAGGACCAAGATGTAAGGTAATTGGCAAAAGGAGCAGAGGTGAGATGAGGAGAATGTTTTTTACGTAGCAAATTGTTATGATCTGGAATGCGCTGCCTGAAAGGGTGGTGGAGACAGATTCAATAATAACTTTCAAAAGGGAATTGGGTAAATACTTGAAAATGAGAAATTTGCAGGGCTATGGGGAAAGAGTAGGGGGATGGGACTAATTGGACAGCTCTTTCAAAGAGCTGGCACAGACACAAAGGGTTGAATGGCCTCCTTCTGTGCTACAAGATTCTACAATTCGATCGTCGATGCCCTTACCCAGCAAAAATCTATATATCTCAGTTTTGAAAGCTCCAATTGACCCCCAGTATTCACAGCCTTTTGGGGGGAGAGCTCCAGACTTCCAGTAGCCTTTTTGTGAAAAAGTGCTTCCTGATTTTGCTCCTGAATGGCCTAGCTCGAATTTAACTAATTTGCCCAAGTGCCAATTCTTCATTGGGTGTGTCTAGACAATGAGGGTTGGTGCAGGTATGAGATCAAAGGGAAATCTAATCGTCTTCTCACCCCATGCCCACTCAGGTGTGATTTCCAATGGGGGTTCATTGGCTCCTGATCAGAAAGCATCTGATTTTCCCCTCCCTGGCTCACGGGCACTGAGGCCAATGGTAAAGCTCCAATCACGGGCCACCTGGCTGAGACCAGCTAACTCGGCACAGATGGGAGACGGGTAGTGGGTGTCCTGGTTTGCCACGGCGTGATATCACACAAGGGTCACCTTCCGATCTTCTGCTTCTCGTGGGAGCCCGTGTCAGAAGATCAGGCGTAACTTTGCAACGCAGCAATCGGGACAGCGTCTGCGACAGGATTTCCGACGTACCCTCCAGGTAGGTGAGGCTCCCTGTCGGGATCACGAAGCTCAGTATTTACCCCCCCCCCCCCCCCCCCCGGGCCTTTCGGGAAGGGACGGGGGGTGGGGGAGGAGCGACGCGGGTTTACCTGAAAGGGTTGGCGTTGCAGACGGTCACAGCAGGGAAGGCCATTACTCTGAAGCCGGTCTTCAGGTTCACACTGACCTCCCAGGCCAGGTAACTCTGGATCAGGATCCCCCACTGCCAGCAGACCAGCCCCGTGAACACCAGAGTCAACACAAACCACAGGGCCCGCTTCTTGGGCCCCTCAGTCACCATGCGTTTGGGCCCATGAGTGTTGGTGTTCTCACAGTACCAGATGAGAAGCCCGGTGTAGGTGTACCCTGGTCCTTTCTGCAGCCGGTGCAGTGCGCGGGTGAAATATTGCCTCACCTTCAGACAGGCCATCCTACTGGGCAAAGTGAGAAAGACCCGAGTTCATTCAGCGCCTTATCACAGTCAAAATGCTTTACTTTACTTTAAGTACAGTCACTGTTATGGAACCAGACGACAGCAGTTCTGCTCCAGTAACCTGCTTAGGTGTGGCTCCGTCAGTAGCACTGCCGCCTCCGGGTCAGAGGGTCGTGTGTTCAGGAGATTTGAGTACATAATCCAGGCTGATAGAACAAAATCAATCCCACCGACCCGCTCTCTCCCCATAGCCCTGTATCAATCCCAAACCAATCCCACTGCCCCGCTCTCTCCCCATAGCCCTGTATCAATCCCAAACCAATCCCACTGCCCCGCTCTCTCCCCATAGCCCTGTTTCAATCCCAAACCAATCCCACTGCCCCGCTCTCTCCCCATAGCCCTGTATCAATCCCAAACCAATCCCACTGCCCCGCTCTCTCCCCATAGCCCTGTATCAATCCCAAACCAATCCCACTGCCCCGCTCTCTCCCCATAGCCCTGTATCAATCCCAAACCAATCCCACTGCCCCGCTCTCTCCCCATAGCCCTGTATCAATCCCAAACCAATCCCACTGCCCCGCTCTCTCCCCATTGCCCTGTATCAATCCCAAACCAATCCCACTGCCCCGCTCTCTCCCCATAGCCCTGTATCAATCCCAAACCAATCCCACTGCCCCGCTCTCTCCCCATAGCCCTGTATCAATCCCAAACTAATCCCACTGCCCCGCTCTCTCCCCATAGCCCTGTATCAATCCCAAACTAATCCCACTGCCCCGCTCTCTCCCCATAGCCCTGTATCAATCCCAAACTAATCCCACTGCCCCGCTCTCTCCCCATAGCCCTGTATCAATCCCAAACTAATCCCACTGCCCCGCTCTCTCCCCATAGCCCTGTATCAATCCCAAACCAATCCCACTGCCCCGCTCTCTCCCCATAGCCCTGTATCAATCCCAAACTAATCCCACTGCCCCACTCTCTCCCCATAGCCCTGTATCAATCCCAAACTAATCCCACTGCCCCGCTCTCTCCCCATAGCCCTGTATCAATCCCAAACTAATCCCACTGCCCCACTCACTCCCCATAGCCCTGTATCAATCCCAAACCAATCCCACTGCCCCGCTCTCTCCACATAGACCTGCATCTTCCCCTGCTTCAAATATTTATCTAATTTTCCCTGCAGCAAAGCATTCTGTGCTCCTCAACCCTCTGTGTAAAGAAATTTCTCCTAATCTCTTGCCTCACTTTCTAGTGACAATTTTAAATTGATTTCCCCTTCCTCACTGAACCTCCAACGAGAGGAAATAATCTATGGCAACCCACTACCATTTGACATACCTCAATTAAATCTTCTCTCAGCCTTCTCTGCTGCAGTGGATACAGTCCCAGTATCTCAAGTCTCTCCTCATAATTAGGTTCCCCCGCCCGCCCCCCCGATCTGTATTAGTGTCTAATTCACATTCCAGGACTGGTTACCTTCGATTCCGTTGAGTGTCAAGTAGATTTGTCACTAATTCAGGAGTTCGGTGATTGCTAAACGGTTGATTTGTTGTGTGTATAAATATTTAATCGGCTGCGGGCTGGTTTTAATCTCCCGACTCCTCTAAACCCGTTAGTTCAGGTGCAAACAGCGGGACACTGGGTTTTATTGCGGGATAATCTCGCAGCGCTCCGGGCAATCGCCCTCTCAGCTCCGGGAACCCGCATCGCCCGTGCCCGCTGCAGGACCACTTACTCCGGCTGGTCGGACAGGGCGAACCGCTGGATGTTCCAGCCGGGAATCAGGCTGAGAGACGGGTACAGTCACTCAATCCACCCGGGCAATAAAAAAACTCGGGTTATTAATATTTTAGGCATATAAATACATAAAATACATTTATCATATACAATTAAAACATTGATAATTTCCATACTTTAATATAAAAACTGAACTATATATATTTAACATTTCTGAACGAAAGATAATGCAAAAGTTAATTCATAATCATACCAAATATATGGACTATGTACTGTATAAAAACCAATTGAAGTTAATCTATTTCCAATTAATGCGAGTATTTATAGGATATAGGCTGGAGTTTGCCCAGGTATCTGAGTTTTTATGGGCAGTTTTTTTTGCTAAATATTAATATTAATCAAGGGCCATTTTATAGATTTTTGATGTGAAAATTCAGCTTGATTCCATTTGGAATTTCTCTTGTGTCTTACTCAGGACAGGACTGGTCCGGGTAAAATTACAGAGAATCTCACCCCCAGAAACAGGGTGTCTCTTGTAAATAATATTAATTGGCAGAGTCTGGGCTCTTCCTCTCCCCAAAACTTTACCCCAAAACACCAGACCCGGGGTAAGGTATAACTTTAAACTGGGACAGAGACTAACAGCAACTCGCACCCAGGACAGGGGGGAAAGGAGAGAGGGAGGGGGAGATCAGCCTCACCTTCTGCTGCTCGAGTCTGTGCAGTGGGAATGGGACCGGCGCCGCCGAACAGTCTCAACACTGAACAACTACACGGAGACCCGGCTCATCATCAGCGTCACCTCGTCAGCAACTCACTCAGCTCAAGCAGACGGCGCTGCTCCTCACACTCAAACACAAACACACACTCATTCAAAACACACACACTCACTCAAACTCACTCATTCAAAACACACACTCACTCATTCAAAACACACTCATTCATTCAAAACACACACACACTCAAACTCAAACTCAAACACACACTCATTCAAAACACACACACTCACTCAAACTCAAACTCACTCATTCAAAACACACACTCATTCAAAACACACACACACACTCAAACTCAAACACACACTCACTCATTCAAAACACACACACACTCTCACTCATTCAAAACAATTGTAAACAATTTTACAACACCAAGTTATAGTCCAGCAATTTTATTTTAAATTCACAAGCTTTCGGAGATTTTCTCCTTCCTCAGGCAAATGTTTCAAGAGCTCCTTGAAGCCTACGCATTTATACATATTGAACAATACATGGTGTTTACAGACTGCCCCTGCAACTGCCCGTTGCCAAGGCAATCACCGTGTTCAGACAGAGAGGTGTCACCTGCAGAACCCCCGAATACACATTCAACAAAAAAACAAACAGGGAAAGTTCCGCACCCATGAGGACGGCCTCAACCGGGATCTTGGGTTCATGTCACGCTACACGTTACCCCACCAGCGAACAAATGTTATCTGTTTTTAATATAATGGGTCATTTGCTGGCTCTCTCTGCCTTCCGGATGTTTCTGCCTCTCTCTGTGTTTTTTTTTCTCTGTTTTTTTTCCCTGTTTGTTTTTTTGTTGAATGTGTATTCGGGGGTTCTGCAGGTGACACCTCTCTGTCTGAACACGGTGATTGCCTTGGCAACGGGCAGTTGCAGGGGCAGTCTGTAAACACCATGTATTGTTCAATATGTATAAATGCGTAGGCTTCAAGGAGCTCTTGAAACATTTGCCTGAGGAAGGAGAAAATCTCCGAAAGCTTGTGAATTTAAAATAAAATTGCTGGACTATAACTTGGTGTTGTAAAATTGTTTACAATTGTCAACCCCAGTCCATCACCGGCATCTCCACATCATTCAAAACACACACACACTCACTCAGACTCAAACACACACTCTCACTCATTCAAAACACACACACACACTCATTCAAAACACACACACACTCACTCAAACTCAAACACACTCACAACACACACTCATTCATAGGAACATAGGAACAGGAGTAGGCCATTCAGCCCCTCGTGCCTGCTCCGCCATTTGATAAGATCATAGCTGATCTGTGATCTAACTCCATATACCTGCCTTTGGCCCATATCCCTGAATACCTTTGGTTGTCAAAAAGCTATCTATCTCAGATTTAAATTTAGCAATTGAGCTAGTTTCAATTGCCGTTTGCTGAAGAGAGTTCCAAACTGCTACCACCCTTTGTGTGTAGAAATGTTTTCTAATCTTGCCCCCTACTCCTAGAATCCCCAACCAGCGGAAATAGTTTCTCTCTATCCACCCTATCTGTTCCCCTTAATATCTTATAAACTTCGATCAGATCACCCCTTAACCTTCTAAACTCTAGAGAATACAACCCCAATTTGTGTAATCTCTCCTCGTAACTTAACCCTTGAAGTCCGGGTATCATTCTAGTAAACCTACACTGCACTCCCTCCAAAGCCAATATGTCCTTCCGAAGGTGCGGTGCCCAGAACTGCTCACAGTACTCCATGTGCGGTCTAACCAGGGTTTTGTGTAGCTGCAGCATAACTTCTGCCCCCTTGTACTCCAGTCCTCTAGATATAAAGGCCAGCATTCCATTAGCCTTATTGATTATTTTCTGCACCTGTTCATGACACTTCAATGATCTTTGTACCTGAACCCCTAAGTCCCTTTGGACATCCACTGTTTTTAACTTTTTACCATTTAGAAAGTACCCTGTTCTATCCTTTTTTGATCCAAAGTGGATGACCTCACATTTGTCTACATTGAATTCCATTTGCCACAGTTTTGCCCATTCACCTAATCTATCAATATCGCTTTGTAATTTTATGTTTCCATCTACACTGCTTACAATGCCACCAATCTTTGTGTCATCGGCAAACTTAGATATGAGACTATCTATGCCTTCATCTAAGTCGTTAATAAATATTGTGAATAATTGAGGCCCCAAGATAGATCCCTGCGGGACTCCGCTAGTCACATCCTGCCAATGTGAGTACCTTCCCATTATCCCTACTCTCTGTCGCCTTTCGCTCAGCCAATTTTCTAACCAAGTCGGTACTTTTCCCTCGATTCCATGGGCTTCTAACTTAGCTAACAGTCTCTTATGTGGGACCTTATTAAATGCCTTCTGGAAGTCCATATAAATAACATCCATTGACATTCCCCTGTCCACTACTTTAGTCACCTCTTCAAAAAATTCAATCAGGTTTGTCAGGCACGACCTACCTTTCACAAATCCATGCTGGCTCTCTCTGATTAACTGAAAATTCTCGAGGTGTTCAGTCACCCTATCCTTAATTATAGACTCCAGCAATTTCCCCACAACAGATGTTAGGCTAACTGGTCTATAATTCCCCGGTTTCCCTCTCTCTCCTTTCTTAAAAAGTGGAGTGACATGTGCAATTTTCCAATCTAGAGGGACAGTTCCTGAATCTAGAGAACTTTGAAAGATTATAGTTAGGGCATCTGCAATGTGCTCACCTACTTCCTTTAAAACCTTGGGATGGAAACCATCTGGTCCTGGGGATTTGTCACTCTTTAGTGCTATTATTTTCTTCATTACTGTTGCTTTACTTATGTTAATTTTATCGAGTCCCTGTCCCCGATTCAATATTAGTTTTCTTGGGATTTCCGGCATGCTATCCTCTTTTTCTATTGTAAATACTGACGCAAAATAATTATTCAACATGTCCACCATTTTCCCATTGTCAATGACAATATCCCCACTTTCAGTTTTTAAGGGGCCAACACTGCTCCTGACCACCCTCTTTTTCCTAATATAACTATAAAAGTTCTTCGTATTGGTTTTGATATCCCTTGCAAGTTTCTTTTCATACTCTCTTTTTGTAGCTCTTACTATCTGTTTTGTGACCCTTTGTTGATCTTTGTATCTTTCCCATTCGCCAGGATCTGTGCCATTTTTTGCCTTTTTGTATGCCCTTTCCTTATGTCTTATACTGTCCCTTAACTCTTTAGTTGTCCATAGCTGTTTTTTTTGGCAAGTAGAGTTCTTGCCCCTCAGGGGTATAAACGGATTCTGTATCTTGTTAAATGTTTCTTTAAACATTTCCCACTGATCATCGGTCGTTTTACCCATTAACAGATTTGCCCAGTTTACTGTGGACAGTCTCCGTCTCATCCCATTGAAGTCGGCCTTATCCAAGTCTAGAATCTTAGCAGCTTATTCACTTTTTTCCCTTTCAAACACTACATTGAACTCGATCATATTATGATCGCTATTGGAAAGATGTTCACGCACAGTTAGCTGTTAACTAAATCTGGTTCATTACTCATTACTAAATCTAGTATGGCTTGCCCCCTTGTTGCCTCTAGGATATACTGCTGTAGAAAACTATCCCAGACACACTCAAGAAATTCACTACCTTTCTGACAGTTGCTAGTCTGCTTTCCCCAATCTATGTGAAGGTTAAAGTCCCTCATTAAGACCACCATGCCTTTGTTACATGCTTGTCTAATCTCTGCATTTATACAATCTAGCACTTCAGAGTTGCTGCCAGGGGTCCTATACACAACTCCCACTATCGTCTTAGATCCTTTCCTATTTCTCAATTCAACCCATAAGGTCTCTGTTGGCTGCTTACCTCTCGTTATATCCTCCTTTATCATTGAATTGATTTCATCTCTAATCACTAAGACTACTCCTCCCCCTCTTCCATTTTTCCTATCTCTCCTGTAGACCTTATAACCCAGTATATTTAGTTCCCAATCCTGACCATCCTGCAGCCATGTCTCAGTAATAGCTATCATGTCATACCCTCCAATTTGAATTTGAATCTGTAGTTCATTTAATTTATTCCTTATACTCCATGCATTTGTATATAGAACTCTTAGTTGGGTCACACACCCTAGCCTGACCTTCAGCTTTGATGCTGGGTTAATTGCCTTACGCCTTCTAGTTTTCACTATCTGTAGTGTCTAAAGCACACTTTCTTTCTGCTGCTCTACGCTTTTCCCTTTCACTTGTTCTTGAACAACTGTTTGTACTATTTGTATTGTAAATTTCCCCTGGGTTTTCCCCTCTCTTGCTGCTCTCAACTTTACTCCCTTCTGACTCCCCGCTAAGGTTCCCATCCCCCTGCCACTCTAGTTTAAACCTTCCCCAACAGCACTAGCAAACACTCAAAACACACTCACACTCAAACCGCATAGGTTACCGCATATATAGTCAGACAACAATGCCTGGTGATTACAGATAATCTTTCCAACTGCCCGTTGTCAAGGCAATCAAAGTGTTCAGACAGAGAGACATTACATACAGGACTACTGAATATACAAACGGTCAGAACCCAACTGGACAACCAGGAACACTAGAGACGGTTACCCGCAGATCCGACCAAAGAACACACCCACCAGCTCAACAAACTGATCAAGACCTTCGATCCAGACCCTCAAAGCATCCTACGTGCTCTCATCCCACGTACTCCCCACGTGGGAGACTTCTACTGCCTCCCAAAGATACACAAAGCCAACACACCCGGATGTCCTATTGTATCAGGCAACGGAACCCCGTGTGAGAACCTCTCTGGATACGCCGAGGGCATCCTGAAACCCATCGTACAGGGAACCCCCAGCTTCTGTCGTGACACTACAGACTTCCTACAAAAACTCAGCACCCACGGACCAGTTGAACCAGGAACACTTCTCACCACGATGGACGTCTCGGCACTCTACACCAGTATCCCCCACGATGACGGCATCGCTGCAACAGCATCAGTACTCAACACCAACAGCCAATCTCCAGACGCCATCCTACAACTCATCCACTTCATCCTGGATCACAATGTCTTCACCTTCGATAACCAGTTCTTTACCCAAACACATGGAACAGCCATGGGGACCAAATTCGCACCCCAATACGCCAACATTTTCATGCACAAGTTCGAGCACGACTTCTTCACTGCACAGGACCTCCAACCAACGCTATACACCAGATACATCGACGACATTTTCTTCCTATGGACCCACGGCGAAGAATCACTGAAGAGACTACACGATAACATCAACAAGTTCCATCCCACCATCAAACTCACCATGGACTACTCCTCAGAATCGGTTTCTTTCTTGGACACACGAATCTCCAACAACGATGGGCACCTCAGCACCTCACTCTACCGCAAGCCCACGGACAACCTCACGATGCTCCACTTTTCCAGCTTCCACCCTAACCACGTCAAAGAGGCCATCCCCTATGGACAGGCCCTGCGAATACACAGGATCTGCTCAGACGAGGAGGAACGCGATGGACACGTACAGACGCTGAAAGACGCCCTCGTAAGAATGGGATATGACGCTCGACTCGTCGATCGACAGTTCCGACGGGCCAGAGCGAAAAATCGCATAGACCTCCTCAGAAGACTAACACGGGACGCAACCAACAGAGTACCCTTCGTCATCCAGTACTTCCCTGGAGCGGAGAAACTACGTCATGTTCTCCGCAGCCTTCAACATGCCATCGATGACGACGAACACCTCGCTAAGGCCATCCCCACGCCTCCACTACTCGCCTTCAAACAGCCACCCAACCTCAAACAGACCATCGTTCGCAGCAAATTACCCAGCTTTCAGGAGAACAGCGTCCACGATACCACACAACCCTGCCACGGCAACCTCTGCAAGACATGCCGATCATCGACACAGATACCACCATCACACGAGAGGACACCACCCACCAGGTACATGGTTCATACTCCTGTGACTCGGCCAACGTTGTCTACCTCATGCATAAGAACATAAGAAATAGGAGCAGGAGTAGGCCAATCGGCCCCTCGAGCCTGCTCCGCCATTCAATAAGATCATGGCTGATCTGATCCTAACCTCAAATCTAAATTCATGTCCAATTTCCTGCCTGCGATTTCCTACATTGCAGGAAAGGATGCCCCGGAGCATGGTACATTGGCGAGACCATGCAGACACTGTGACAATGGATGAACGGACACCGTGCAACAATCGCCAGACAGGAGGGTTCCCTCCCAGTCGGGGAACACTTCAGCAGTCATGGACATTCAGCCACCGATCTTCGGGTAAGCGTTCTCCAAGGCGGCCTTCGAGACACACGACAATGCAAAATCGTTGAGCAGAAATTGATAGCCAAGTTCCGCACCCACGAGGATGGCCTCAACCGGGATCTTGGGTTCATGTCACGCTACACGTAACCCCACCAGCGAAAAAAGAGTTATCTATTTTTAATACAACTGGTCATTCTCTCTCTTTCTCTTCCTTTCGGATGTTTCTCTCTCTCTCTCTGTCTTTGGGTTCTGACCGTTTGTATATTCAGTAGTCCTGTATGTAATGTCTCTCTGTCTGAACACTTTGATTGCCTAGACAACGGGCAGTTGGAAAGATTATCTGTAATCACCAGGCATTGTTCTCTGACTATATATGCGGTAACCTTCAAGAAATCCCACACTCACCTGATGAAGGAGAAAGCCTCCGAAAGCTTGTGATTTTCAAATAAAACTGTTGGACTATAACCTGGTGTTGTAAGATTCCTTACATTTGTCCACCCCAGTCCATCACCGGCATCTCCACATCACCCCTACCCAGGCAGCACTGACTCTCGCTGAGGTGCAGTTCCACGGACACTGGGATGCACTTCAGGGCCTCGACCCACGCGGCCGTTATACGCCTTGCCCTCAGGGAGGAAACCTGGGATCTTCCGGTATGTACACTTCAGTGGGGGAAGCCCTGGCTTTAAGTCGGATTGTGGTTCAGCTGCAGGTGGAGTTGGAAGCATTTTCGGTACTCCTCTCCCCTCCCCTCTACCCCTCCCTCTCTTCCTCTCCCCGCTCCCTCCCTCCCTCTCCCCCACCCCTCTCCCCACTCTGTGCTCCCCCCTCTTGTTTTTGGTTTTGCCTGAACTTTGACCTATTTGTGAGACACACTTTTTTCCACACAGGAAGAGGGGACGCCTGGCCTCAGCTAGCACTGAGTGAGAAAGGGAAGATTGAGAGATGCAATGCGAGTCAGATCTCCAAACTGCTGAAGACATTATTATCAATGAGCTACTTAACCTGGACCACAGCTGGATAAAAAATGAAAAGAAACACTTGTATTTATACAGTGCCTCTCATGGCCTCAGGATGTCCCAAACCGTTTTACACCCAATGAAGTACTTTTTTGAAATATAGTCACTGGTTATAATGTGGGGAACGCGGCAGCCAATTTGTACACTGCAAAATCCCACAAACAGCAATGAGATAATGACCAGATAATCTGTTTCAGTGATATTGGTTGAGGGATAAATAAAGACACTGGGGAGAACTCTGGTTCTCATGGGATCCTTCACATCCATCTGAGAGGGCAGACGGGGCCTCAGTTTAATGTTTCATCTAATAGATGGCACCTCTGACAGTGCAGCACTCCCTCAGTACTGCATTGAGAGTGTCAGCCTGGATTTTGTGCTTAAATCTCTGGAGTGGGACTTGAATCCATAACCTTCTCTGAGGCGAAAGTGCTACCCACTGAGCCAATAAGAGTTAACAAGTCCCACACAAGATAGTTTGGTCCTCATCAGAGTATGAGAGGAACACTGTGTCAGTGAAGCAATGAATTCTGCACCAGTGAAACCTGTCTGGTAAGGAGCTGATTGAATGTTGCACTGATAGAGATGGTTGAGCAGGTATCTATGGAATGCAACTGATCAGGGTTGAGGAGAGTGAATTGCAGATTGAGCCTGAGATCTCTGAGTTTGTGTCCCTCAGGGGGACACGTATTGTTCAGGGTTCCATCATTTTGGTAGTTTTCCCTGGGGCTGTTCACAGATTGATACAGACTCGATTTACATCACACTTTTCACATCCTCAGGACGTCCCAAAGCACTTCACAGACAATTAATTACTTTTGAAGTGTAGTCACTGTTGTTTTGTACACAATTGTGACAGCAAATTGGTGCACAGCAAGATCTCACATACAACAAATGAACGAGTAACTAGATAAGCAGTTTTAGTGGTGTTGGTTGAGGGAAGAATTTTGGCAGCGTGCTGGGACAACCCCCTGCCCTTTGAATACTGCCATGGCCCCTTTAAATGCACCTGAACAGGCAAATGGGGTCTTTTAATGTATCATTTGAAAGACGGCACCTCCAATAGTGCAGCTCTCCCTCAGTACTGACCCTCGAACAGTGCAGCCCTCCCTCAGTACTGACCCCCCCACAGTGCAGCGCTCCCTCAGTACTGACCCTCCCACAGTGCAGCGCTCCCTCAGTACTGACCCTCCCACAGTGCAGCGCTCCCTCAGTACTGACCCTCCCACAGTGCAGCGCTCCCTCAGTACTGACCCTCCGACAGTGCAGCCCTCCCTCAGTACTGACCCTCCCACAGTGCAGCGCTCCCTCAGTACTGACCCTCCCACAGTGCAGCGCTCCCTCAGTAATGACCCTCCGACAGTGCAGCGCTCCCTCAGTACTGACCCTCTGACAGTGCAGTGCTCCCTCAGTACTGACCCTCTGACAGTGCAGTGCTCCCTCAGTACTGACCCTCCGACAGTGCAGCGCTCCCTCAGTACTGACCCTCCCACAGTGCAGCTCTTCCTCAGTACTGACTCTCCGACAGTGCAGCTCTCCCTCAGTACTGCACTGGGAGTGTCGACCTGGATTTTGTGCCCAAGTCGAACCCTGAGTCGAGCATTCTTTGTGTAAAGAGCTTCTTGACATTAGTCCTATGTTTGCCTTTCCTCAGTGTGAACCTGAGCTCTCATTTCCCGGCTGATTAAATAAGTGCGGGGCAGTGCCCAAGGAACTGATTGTCGGGCTCGAGGGACATTTCTTTCCTCAATCCGTACTTATGTTAAATTGAGAGGAATGCAGAGTGACCTATCACCATCTGTTGCTGAGTGTTGACACTGTGACAGTTGCACAAAACCATCCCGTCGTGAATGAGCTGAGGATGAAATCACAGACCCTCCCCAGGCAACTTGTCCTGTCACGGGAAATAGAGTGATGGCAATGGGCAGAACTCTTTTTAAAAAAAGATGGAGAAACGCCAGAGCTGCCTGAGACCATCGGTTACCTTTTGCAAATGGTTGAAGTTGAATTCTGTTCATAGAGCTGTACAATACAGAAGGAGGCCATTCGGCCCATTGTGCCTGTGCCGGCTCTTTGAAAGAGCTATCCAATTAGTCCCACACCCCTGCTCTTTCCCCGTAGCCTTGCAAATTTCTCCTTTTCAAGCACAGTATAAACCCAATTCCCTTTTGAAAGTTATTATTGAATCTGCTTCCACCGCCCTTTCAGGCAGAGCATTCCAGATCATAACAACTCACTGCGTAAAAAAATTCTCCTCCTCTCCCATCTGGTTCTTTTGCCGATTACCTTAAATCTGTGTCCTCTGGTTACTGACCCTTCTGCCGCTGGAAACAGTTTCTCCTTATTTACTCTATCAAAACTGTTCATGATTTTGAACACCTCTATCAAATCTCCCCATAACCTTCTCTGCTCTAAGGAGAACAACCCCAGATCTTGGAACAAGTTTATAGCCTATTAGATATTCCTTGCCAGAGATTCTCATCTGACCTGTTGTCGATGTCTGTGGAGTTTGTGAATGGGGACTGGAGGAACGTATGTCAGGGAGTATCACAAAACTAAGGAGCAGCATAAAACCCAGACCTAGAATTCTCCACCAGCCTGAGGACACAACAAAAACTCATCTGTGTTTTAAACAGAAAGTCAAACTGAGACACACACACGGGCCGTACAGTACCAGACAGGCTTAGAAATCAGGCTTGTAAATCCCATTTATTTTTACAATAGACACCTGTTGGACTGTGCTACAGCAGCAAGCTAACAATAGCCTTCTACCCTCAAAATATATGTACAATCCGTGGCTTTTGTTACATGGCAACAATTTGAAATGGCATTTATTACCAAACGCAAAGATAGAAGATACGAAGACTATGTACAGTTTCTGGAATTATGGAATTATTTGCTCTGAATGATTGGGTTACACAAGCCCCTCCCCCAACACAGACCCCTCCCCCTCCCGACATGGGCCCCTTCCCCTGACACAGGCCCCCTCCCCCCACAGACCCCTCCCCTCCCAACAGACTCCGCCCCCTCCCCGACAGACCCCTCCCCCGACACCGTCCCCTCCCCCGACACTGTCCCGCCCACTTCCTCCCAACACAGGCTCCTCCTCTTTGGTCTTCCCAGGCCTCCCCCAAACACCCATCCAACACCACAATCAATAACTGCAAGACTCAATAGTGGAGGTGTCTTGGATGAAACCACTCCGTATTCGTAAGGTTTGGTAAGTGGGGGGCAGCGTGTCTGGGACAGGCTGGCGAGGTAACTGTAGGGCTGAGTTGAAAGTTGGTGGGTCCTCATCGCTGATGTAGAAGGGGCTTCCATGAGCCGTGTTACTGGCGGTAGGAGGCAGTTGCTGTTCCTCTTCTTTCCTCCACCACCTGCGTACGGTCTGCACACCCTTCCGAGCAGCGATCAGGAACATGTCGATGAAGAACACCTCCACGATCTCGATGATGCAGACTACAGAGCAGCTCATCCATAGTCCCAGCTGGCCCCCAAAGTTCGAGAGTAAGGTCACAACCTGAGATGAGAGAGGTGGTGGAATTAGCTCTGGTACAGAGTCACCGATTGTGGCCTGGACCCGTGAATTGGGGGGGGAAGGAGCAGGTTGGAACTTGGGGTGCAGACCCCCAATCGGAACACTTTGCTGGCTCCTTGGACCTGGTTCCTGGGCTCTGTTCTCCCTTTTGCCAGTTTTTAATGATTTCCTTCCCACTGCCTATTCTGTTTGGTTTCCGATTTCCTGCGCCTGCAGTATTTTACTTCACTAAATGAGCCTTTTGTTTGGATTAGATCATTTGTTTAGATTTATTTTTTATAGCAAACAGCATGGGCTGTTAATGTTCACTTACAGAAAGTGGACAACCTTATCGATACATGACAGCGACGAATCTCGACAAGATGTCTATCTGGGCACTGAGGGTCCAAGACCCGATCACCCACCATCTCCTGTACTTGCTGACCGACATTGACTCCAGGTCTGGGAATGCCTCAAATTCTCATCCTTGTTTTCAAATCCCTCCATGGCCTCGCCCCTCCCTACCTCTGTAACCTCCTCCAGCCCTACGACCCTCCGAGATCTCTGCGCTCCTCCAATTCTTGCCTCTTGCGCATCCCTGATTTTAATGGCTCCACCATTGCCATCCGTGCCTTCAGCTGCCTAAACCCTGAGCTCTGGAATTCCCTCCCTAAACCTCTCCGCCTCTCTACCTCGCTCTTCTCCTTTAAGACCCTCCTTAAAACCTACCTCTACTACCTATTACGACAATTGTACAGGGCTTTGGTGAGACCTCACCTGGAATACTGTGTACAGTTTTGGCCTCCTTATCTCCTTAGAGGCGGTGCAATGAAGGTTCACTAGATTAATTCCTGGGATGAGAGAGTTGTCATATGAGGAGAGGTTGAGTAGAGCGGGCCTATACTCTCTGGAGTTTAGATGAATGAGAGGTGATCTCATTGAAACATCTAAGATTCTGAGGGGGCTTGACAGGGTAGATGCTGAGAGGTTGTTTCCCCTGGCAGGAGATCTAGAACTAGGGGCCATAGTCGCAGGATAAGCAGTCGGCCATTTAAGACTGAGATGAGGAGGAATTTCTTCACTCAGAGGGTTGTGAATCTTTGGAATTCTCTACCCCAGAGGGCAGTGGATGCTCAGTCGTTGAATATATTCAAGACTGAGATAGATAGATTTTTGGACTCTAGGGGCATCAAGGGATATGGGGATTGTGCAGGAAAGTGGAGTTGAGGTTGAAGATCAGCCATGATCTGATTGAATGGTGCAGCAGGCTCAAGGGGCTGAATGGCTTCCTCCTGTTCCTATGTTCCTTCCTATATTCCTCTCCTGAAGACCTGGACTTCGTGCTGGGAACAGTTTCAGGGATGCATGTTGCCATCTGAGTATTATTCATCTGTGAGCCTCGAGTGTGATGGTCATCGGGCTATTCTACCACAGAGCCATCACAGACAAGACTGATCCCCATTGTCACCTAACGTCCAGTTATGTCCACTTCTGGTTGGAGTCACTGGATGACAATCAGGAGTGGGAACCCTTACTAACTGTCTGCTCTCTAACCCATCGGTGCTGAGACCAATGTGCCTCTACTGTTGTCCCAACTGAGATCATCTAGCTCAGCACAGACCAGGGAATCAACCTGGGATCTTCCTGCTCTGTTTGGCTCACAATAAGCTTGCTGGGCCATCAGGAAGTCCAATGAGTATAATTCTGATACTTACATTATTTGCAGGTGTCTCAGAGATGTTCCTCAGATTAAGATCTTTGTAGAAGATGCCCAGATTGGCCAACTCATTCCTGCCAAGTAGAAATAAGACCATGAAAGTCTCAGTTAAGTCTGTGCATGTTGTTATATACATGGCTACTAGATACAGACTTAAAACACAGAATAGGCTAGACCACTCCCCCTTACTCCCATTGAAAGAAGAAGGAAAGACTTGCATTTCTAGAGCGCCTTTCATGACCTCAAGACATCCCAAAGCACTTTACAGCCAGTGAAGTATTTTTTGAAGTGTAGTCACTGTTGTAATGTAGGAAACCCCTTCCCATTCACTCCCATTGTACAGAATCCCAACGGACCAAACCCCTTCCCATTCACTCCCATTGTACAGAATCCCAACGGACCAAACCCCTTCCCATTCACTCCCATTGTACAGAATCCCAACGGACCAAACCCCTTCCCATTCACTCCCATTGTACAGAATCCCAACGGACCAAACCCCTTCCCATTCACTCCCATTGTACAGAATCCCAACGGACCAAACCCCTTCCCATTCACTCCCATTGTACAGAATCCCAACGGACCAAAGACTAGAGGTATTAAAGGCTCCAGCCTATCCCATGGCGTAAGGCAGCACCCTCAGGAAATTAGGGCGAGTTAACAAATCAGAACTTACTTTGTCAGTGTTCTGTTCCCATGGAGACCATTTTCCCAGCTCAGAAGACGAAGGATCCGCTCCTATTGGAGGAAGGACAACGGGGTGAGATAATCCTGTCCCGTTCAGCAGCATAAGGACCGGGGCAGCTCAGTCCCCCCGCGGACAGGCCCCCCCCACCGCCGCGGTCGAGGCCCCCCCTCCGCGGACAGGGCCCTCCCCTCCTGCCACGGACAGGGCACCCCCTCCCCCCGTGGACAGGGCACCCCCCCACCCCGCGGACTTGGCACACCCCCGCGGGCAGGGCACCCACCCCACCGCGGACAGGGCACACCCCCCCCACAGACAGGGCACCCACCCCACCGCGGACAGGGCACACCCCCCCCACAGACAGGGCACCCACCCCACCGCGGACAGGGCACACCCCCCCCACAGACAGGGCACCCACCCCATCGCGGACAGGGCACCCACCCCATCGCGGACAGGGCACCCAACCCGCGGACAGGGACCCCCCCCCCCCTGCTGCGGACAGGGCACCCCCCACCGCGGATGGGGCACTTCCCCCTGCAGACAGGGCACCTCACTCTCCTCCCTCTCACCGTGTCCGGGACACTCCACCATGACCTCTATCCAACTCATTTAAAAACCTTCCACCGACCCTGCTCCACCCATTTAATCTCCTCAAGCAAAAGTTCTGAAACATTTCTCCCTGTCCCAGAAATAAGTTACACAAACTCATCAGTAAAAGGTGGACTGTGTGTGGGTGTGTGTTTGTGTCTTTTCGGGTGTGCGTGTATCTCAGTTGCAGGTTTGTGTGTGCTTGTATATGTGTGTAAGTGTGCATCTGTGAGGGTGTGTGTAGGTGTGCGAAAGTGCATGGATGTGACTGGGTTTGTGACTGAGTGAGTTTGTGTGTGTGAACCTAAGTATATGAGAGGTTGTGAGTTTTTGAGGGTGGATGTGAGTGAGAGTATGTGTGTGTGTAATTGAGTGCGTGTGTCTGAGTGTGTGTACGTGTGAATGAAAGTGTGTAATTGTGTTTGGGTAATTGAGTGTGTGTGTGTGTGTGTGTGAGTGTGAGTGTGAATGAGTGTGTGCAGGTGTATATTCACACTACGTGCCTCCCCAAAAATGTTTCCCTTTAAACACTTTTCTCATCTCATACAGTCCGACTATAAATTAATAATTCAGTTACCAGAGAACAGATACATCTCCTTAGGTGAGGCTGCTCACCTCAGATGGTGATGACGGCCACTGGGCAAGACTGATGGTCATTGTCCATTCCTTGGAACTGTGGAAAGATCACATGATCGTTACCGAGTAACTCAGACCCTTACCACAGTAACTCAGCTCGCTGATAAATAGAAACATAGGAGCATTGAACTGGACACTGGCCCAGTACTGAACTGGACACTGGCTCAGTACAGGACCCAGTACTGAACTGGACACTGGCTCAGTACAGGGACCAGTATTGAACTGGACACTGGCTCAGTACAGGACCCAGCATTGAACTGGACACTGGCCCAGTACTGAACTGGACACTGGCTCAGTACAGGACCCAGCATTGAACTGGACACTGGCTCAGTACTGAACTGGGCACTGGCTCAGTACAGGACCCAGTATTGAACTGGACACTGGCTCAGTACAGGACCCAGTATTGAACTGGACACTGGCTCAGTACGGGACCCAGTATTGAACTGGACACTGGCCCAGTACAGGACCCAGTATTGAACTGGACACTGGCTCAGTACAGGACCCAGCATTGAACTGGACACTGGCTCAGTACAGGGACCAGTATTGAACTGCACACTGGCTCAGTACAGGACCCAGTATTGAACGGGACACTGGCTCAGTACAGGACCCAGTACTGAACTGCACACTGGCCCAGTACTGAACTGGACACTGGCTCAGTACAGGACCCAGCATTGAACTGGACACTGGCTCAGTACTGAACTGGGCACTGGCTCAGTACAGGACCCAGTATTGAATTGGACACTGGCCCAGTACAGGGACCAGTACTGAACTGGACACTGGCTCAGTACAGGGACCAGTATTGAACTGGACACTGGCTCAGTACAGGACCCAGCATTGAACTGGACACTGGCTCAGTACTGAACTGGGCACTGGCTCAGTACAGGACCCAGTATTGAACTGGACACTGGCTCAGTACAGGACCCAGTATTGAACTGGACACTGGCCCAGTACAGGACCCAGTATTGAACTGGACACTGGCCCAGTACAGGAACCAGTATTGAGCTGGACACTGGCCCAGTACAGGACCCAGTATTGAACTGGACACTGGCTCAGTACAGGGACCAGTATTGAACTGGACACTGGCTCAGTACAGGACCCAGTATTGAACGGGACACTGGCTCAGTACAGGACCCAGTACTGAACTGGACACTGGCCCAGTACTGAACTGGACACTGGCTCGGTACAGGACCCAGTATTGAACTGGACACTGGCTCAGTACAGGACCCAGTACTGAACTGGACACTGGCCCAGTACAGGCACCAGTATTGAACTGGACACTGGCTCAGTACAGGACCCAGTATTGAACTGGACACTGGCCCAGTACAGGGACCAGTATTGAACTGGACACCGGCCCAGTACTGAACTGGACACTGGCCCAGTACTGAACTGGACACTGGCTCGGTACAGGACCCAGTATTGAACTGGACACTGGCTCAGTATAGGACCCAGTATTGAACTGGACACTGGCCCAGTACAGGGACCAGTATTGAACTGCACACTGGCTCAGTACAGGACCCAGTATTGAACTGGACACTGGCTCAGTACAGGACCCAGTATTGAACTGGACACTGGCTCAGTACAGGACCCAGTATTGAACTGGACACTGGCTCAGTACAGGACCCAGTATTGAACTGGACACTGGCTCAGTACAGGACCCAGTATTGAACTGGACACTGGCTCAGTACAGGGACCAGTATTGAACTGGACACTGGCTCAGTACAGAGACCAGTATTGAACTGGACACTGGCCCAGTACTGAACTGGACACTGGCCCAGTACAGGACCCAGTATTGAACTGGACACTGGCCCAGTACAGGGACCAGTATTGAACGGGACACTGGCCCAGTACAGGGCCCAGTATTGAACTGGACACTGGCCCAGTACAGGACCCAGTATTGAACTGGACACTGGCCCAGTACAGGGACCAGTATTGAACTGGACACCGGCCCAGTACTGAACTGGACACTGGCCCAGTACTGAACTGGACACTGGCTCGGTACAGGACCCAGTATTGAACTGGACACTGGCTCAGTATAGGACCCAGTATTGAACTGGACACTGGCCCAGTACAGGGACCAGTATTGAACTGGACACTGGCCCAGTACAGGGACCAGTATTGAACTGGACACTGGCTCAGTACAGGGACCAGTATTGAACTGGACACTGGCTCAGTACAGGACCCAGTATTGAACTGGACACTGGCCCAGTACAGGGACCAGTATTGAACTGGGCACTGGCTCAGTACAGGACCCAGTATTGAACTGGACACTGGCCCAGTACAGGGACCAGTATTGAACTGGACACTGGCCCAGTACAGGACCCAGTATTGAACTAGACACTGGCTCAGTACAGGACCCAGTATTGAACTAGACACTGGCTCAGTACAGGGACCAGTATTGAACTGGACACTGGCTCAGTACCGGACCAGCCTTTACTGTATTTGCTCAGTTGGTCTGGTAATCAGGAGGGAGGGAGGGAGGTGCTGCTCTGTAGTGAGTGCTGAGAAGATCGGCTTTAAATGTTATGGGGAATTCTTGTGATTCTGTATCCATGTGCTTCTCTCCAGATCAACCTCATGATTGGGGAAGTATTGTCAGGTGTTGGGCCCACGCATCAAACCTCAGGAACGTACTGACAGGCTGGTCGGCAAACCTTCTGGCAAACCAGCTGCTCCTGAATAAACTTGTCGTGCAGTCTGTAATAGCAGGAAACTGCGGGAAAAACAAAAACACTTTCTTAAACAATCGCACATAACAACAATATAACCTCGCTTGATATAAACACAGAATTAAGTCCATATAGTTCCAGATTTCCACTCCCCTTTGTGTGAAGAAGTGCTTCCTGATTTCACCACTGAACGGCCTGGCTCTAATTTGAAGATTATGCCCCCTTGTTCTGGACTCTCCCACCAGAGGGAATAGTTTCTCTGTATCTCCCCTATCAGAACCCTTTATCAAGGTCAAACATCTTACGTTAAAAATAACAAATATACGAATACCTCACAGGTGTTAATATTTGTCAAGCTCAAAATCCTTACTACTTCAATGAATATCAGGCAAGCAAAGCCCCTCAGCGACATTAGTCAAACAGCAGGTCCTCGTCCTTTTCTTTATCATTTTAAGCTCCTTGATGAGATCCCCCCCTCAACCTTCTCCCGACATCCTGCTCAACGTTCCTCCCCCAGCCATCACCGTACAAAACGATTAACTGGACTTTCAAGGTGTTGCTGTTTTTTGGGGAACTCTCTGTGCAGAAAATGGCCGTTTCATTTACCAATACAACAGGTCAATGCACTTCAAAGTGATTCGCTGCCTGACCATCTTTGGATGTGATAGGGTGCTACACAAATGGAGGTGGTCTACTAACACAGGAAGTGTGAACTCACTCCACCCCGGGTACTTTTTGTAGTTGCAGTATTCTTCGCCCGCTGGCAGTGGATTCTCGTAGTGAGCACAGCCACAACTTTGAACCATCTCCATCTGAAAGCACGAGTGCAGGCACATCTGTGGAGAACAGAAAGTCTCCCATTGGTCTGCGGCCTTTACTCTCAACGTAGGTTTGGACCGACGGCCGTGAGTGAGCTGGAGTGTTACCTGTAATGAGTAGGTCTTGTTGTAGAGGTTTGTCACAGGCACATCGAGTCCATCTGGTGTACAGTCACTATAGGGGCTGCTCAGTCTCTGCGATACAGTCTGAAACAACAGCAAAAAGGGCATTTTGGAAAACACTGGACTTCTGAGAGTTTTCAGGAAGAGGCCGATCACAGCTAACAAGACCACCAAAGTCGACTTTCCAGTCGGTGGCGATCGTGTACAAACACTTAATAGCATTCACACTACATTCCTATACACTGTTTCTTCGCAGGTGTTAACCCGTTAGTGGGAATATAGCACATTACAGCAAGCATTCAACAACAGACTTAACCAATTGGATGATCGGCTATTAGATCTGAACCCCACATTCCCACCTTCCCCCCCATATCACTCAAGCTCATCCACCCAGCTTCTCCCTATCCCTCTCAATCCCACCAACTCACCTTCACCCCATATCCCTCTCAATCCCACCAACTCACCTTCACCCCATATTACTCAATCCCACCGTATCACCTTCTCCCCATATCCCTCAATCCCACCTACCCACCCTCATATCCCCCATTAAATTGCCTCCTGAGCTTATCTATACTGGCTGCCCCACTCCATCACCCTTTGGGTGAAAAGTTTCCCCTCACTTCCCTTCTTATTCCTAACTAACAAAATGTTTTAATTGCATCACCACAGTTTTGTCAGTCCCCTTAAGAATCTTTGGTCAGCTCACCTTGAAGTCTTTTTTTCCCCCAAAGTAAACAGTCTTGACTTTTGTAGCTAGTACCTGAACCGAGTGTGTGTAACACTGTGACGTTTGCTATGGCATCTGGCCGACCGGGATTATCAGCTCATGCGTTATCTTTAATTGCCCCCCTCCCCGGGCCTTGGTGGACGAGTTTCCTGCTGGATAGTTTACCATGTCCAGGCCCATGGATGTCTCCGTTGCTGTCTGTATCTCAATCCCCACATCTTCAATGAAGGGCTGTTCATTCTGATCGTGAATGGAAATCTTTGCTCCCATCGAGGTGACCAGATATGGATTATATTCATCCTCAGCCAAGTGCAGAGTCACCTTCAAGCCTGGGAGGTTCAAAAGAAAGAAAGAAAGGGACTTGCATTTCTATAGCGCCTTTCATGACTTCAGGATGTCCCAACTTTACAGCCAATAAACTGTACTCACTGTTGTAATGTAGGAAATGCGGCAGCCAATTTCACACAGCAAGATCCCACAAACAGCAATGTGATAATGGCCAGTTTTAGTGATGTTGGTTGAGGGATAAATATTGTCCAGGAGATCGGGGAGAACTCCCCTGCTCTTCTTTGAATAATGCCATGGGATCTTTTGTGCCCGCCTCAGAGGGTTTAACATCTCATCTGAAAGACGGCACCTCCGACAATGCAGCACTCCCTCAGTATTGTACTGGGAGTGTCAGGCTGGATTTTGTGCTCAAGTCTCTGGAGTGGCGCATGAGCCCATGACCTCTGACCCAGAGGCGAGACAGCTACCCACTGAGCCACAGCTGACATAAGCCATCGATTGTTAATACTCCTCTGAGCAGCAGTTTATTCCCTTTAAATCAATTTTTCTCCTCAGTTTTTCTCCCATTCTCTCCTGAAAGCACTGACTTTCAGGGATACAGTTGCCTAGGTCCGGGCCTATATGTGACTCCAGTCCCACATTAATGTGGTTGATTCTTAAATGCCCTCTGAAAGTGGCCTAGCAAACCCCTCAGCTGTATCAAACTACGCAAGTAGAAGGCCCACCACCACCTTCTCAGGGCAGCGAGGGATGGGCAATAAATACCGGCCTTGTCAATGACGCCCACTTCCCGAGAATAATTTTTTTTTAAATACCAAGGGAAGCTCTGGTTATGAAGAGAATTTGCTTTATTTCATTAATGCAGAGAGGTCTGATAGAGGGGTTCAAAATTACTAAAGGTCTTGATTTCGGGAAAAACAATTCCCGCTGGTCGGTGAGTTGGTAACTAGAGGGCAAAAATTTAAAGAACAAAGGGAGAGGTTGAAGAAATGTTCCCACGCAGAGAGTTATTCAGATGTGGATTGTCCAATCAGAAACAGTGGGGGAAGCAGAATAGCCTTTAAAAGAAAAGTGGATAAATACTTGAAAAAGAAAAATTTGAAGGGTTATGAGGAAAGGGCGGGGGAATGGGTCTAATGGGACTCTTTCACTGAGTGGGCACAGGTACGGTGGGCCCAACGGCCTCCTTCTGTGCTGTCCAATTCTGTAATTATAGTTGTTATTGAATGCAGTCAGGTATTCACATCAGTCAGAGCACGGCAGAGTGTTTGGTGCAAAGTTAAAAACAGCTGATAAGAGGTCAAGGGGCAGCAGCGAGTCACACAATGAGATGGTCATCGGTCAGAGTTTAACGTGGTTATCGGTGAGAGTTTAAGGTGGTTATTGGTGGTTATCGGTCAGAGTTTAACGTGGTCATTGGTGAGAGTTTAAGGTGGCTATCGGTGAGAGGTTGAAGTGGTTATCAGTTAGAGTTTAAAGTGGTTATCGGTCAGAGTTTAAGCTGGTTATTGGTCGGAGTTTAAGGTGGTTATCGGTGAGAGTTTAAAGTGGTTATCGGTCGGAGTTTAAGCTGGTTATTGGTCGGAGATTAAGGTGGTTATCGGTTGGAGTTTAAGGTGGTTATCAGTTAGAGTTTAAGGTGGTTATCGGTGAGAGTTTAAGGTGGCTATCGGTCAGAGTATAAGGTGGTTATCGGTGAGAGTTTAAGGTGGTTATTGGTTAGAGTATAAGGTGGTTATCGGTTGGAGTTTAAGGTGGTTATCGGTTAGAGTTTAAGGTGGTTATCGGTCAGAGTTTAAGTTGGTTATTGGTTAGAGTATAAGGTGGTTATCGATTGGAGTTTAAGGTGGTTATTGGTTAGAGTTTAAGGTGGTTATCAATGAGAGTTTAAGGTGGTTATCGGTTGGAGTTTAAGGTGGTTATCGGTGAGAGTTTAAGGTGGTTATCGGTTGGAGTTTAAGGTGGTTATTGGTTAGAGTTTAAGGTGGTTATCGGTTGGAGTTTAAGGTGGTTATCGGTCAGAGTATAAGGTGGTTATCGGTTAGAGTTTAAGGTGGTTATCGGTCAGAGTTTAAGGTGGTTATCGGTGAGAGTTTAAGGTGGTTATCGGTTGGAGTTTAAGGTGGTTATCGGTTAGAGTTTAAGGTGGTTATCGGTCAGAGTTTAAGTTGGTTATTGGTTAGAGTATAAGGTGGTTATCGGTTGGAGTTTAAGGTGGTTATCGGTTGGAGTTTAAGGTGGTTATTGGTTAGAGTTTAAGGTGGTTATCAATGAGAGTTTAAGGTGGTTATCGGTTGGAGTTTAACGTGGTTATCGGTTGGAGTTTAAGGTGGTTATCGGTTGGAGTTTAAGGTGGTTATCGGTCAGAGTTTAAGGTGGTTATCGGTTGGAGTTTAAGGTGGTTATCGGTCAGAGTTTAAGGTGGTTATCGGTTAGAGTTTATGTGTGAGAAGAAACCTATCTCTATCTCTAAGGTCACTGCCTTGTGGTCAGAAATGTAACAAAACTTAACAGAGAAGAATGGAAACTGCTGGAGGAGGAGGAAGAGAAAGAAAGGCTGGAGTGGGTGATGGAAAATGTGAGCTGAGAGATTTGAGGGAGTTTCCCAGTGGGTCAGTGAGTTAATCCAGCCATTAGCTGAGCTATTCAGACCAGGAAGGACCCTGGGTTGAGTCCTGGTATCAGCAGGATGGAGAGCTACCAGCGGGGTTCAATGAGGAGAAAATTAGCCAGGGTTTTCCTCACAGATTAATGGATTGCTCCCCCTCCCCCAACGAGAATCCAGAGCAAAGGCTTGGCCTCCCAGCAGAGTAAAGTGTTGTTCAAAATAATTGGAAGGCTCCGTTTTCTCTTGAACTTTAGATTTTGCCCCTCTCTGGGAGGTGAATGTTGTTGCCGGGTGGGTTTTACCGTTTTCGCTGCCGCCGGTGGTGGTCCGTAGAACGTGGCCATTCTCTCCACCATTGAAGGTGAAACAGTTTCCATGCAGGGGGTGGTGCATCAGACTGAAGTTCCTGCAATGGAGAGAGAGACAAACCTCAGTACCTGGACAGGAAAAGCCACCAGCCAGGACGAATCTGTCATCGGAAAGAAAGTACAAAGGCTCCCATTGATACCGCAGCGTAACAGGCCTCGGAGAGACATGTCCGCTCAGTGCAGTCAGCCTGTGTGTATAGAGGATTGAGGGGCGATCTGATCAAGGTGTTTAAACTGATAAAGGGATTCGATGGGGTGAATACGGGGAAACCGTTTCCTCTGGTGCAGCGCTCCCTCAGCCTGGATCACATGCTCGAGTCTCTGGAGTGGGCCTTGAACCAACGACCTTGTGGTTCAGAGGTGAGAGTGCTGCCAATGAGCCACGGCTTAATATTGAAAGAGGCACCTTCACCTATAACTCAATATACAAACCTTGAATCACAGGGTAGTCCATCGAACAGGCAGGTGAGCATGAGGTCATTGGCAGAGTAGCCCATTTGCAGCTTGGTTTGTTGAGGCACCTGTGCCATGATGTTGATGTAGTGCAGCCGGTACCATTCCTGAATGGCCGTTATGCCCGAATTAAACGTGTAGATGATGCAGGTGGAGTTTTTATCTTGGTTTCTGTCGCACTGTCACAGGGGAGACGGAAAAAAGCATTCATTACAAAAAGAAGCTGCACCAACAGTCAGCGCCCGCTCGGTCCGGTCAGCGCCCGCTCGGTCCGGTCAGCGCCCGCTCGGTCCGGTCAGCGCCCGCTCGGTCCGGTCAGCGCCCGCCCGCCCGGGCCGGTCAACGCCCAGGACACCCCACAAGGCCATGGTAGAAACTTGGATTCAAAGCCGGGGCTCAGTGTATCCAGGCCCCCTTTCCCCCCTGCCCCCCATCCACCAGCTTCCGCCCCACCTCCCGGTCTCCCCCAGCCCCCCTCCCCCACCAGCCGCCCCCCCCCCTCCCAGGTTAGAATCGGGGCTCACAATCCTCGTTATAAGCGGAGAGGTGGGAGGTGTAACTTACCAGTTTGAAGCCGACCAGTTTGGCTCGGTTCTGCGTGTTGATGCTCCCAAAGGACTGGGTTTTGATCGTCCCATTGACTCGGTGCCGTCTCTTGGTGATGAGGTCAGACACGATGCTGTACTCCTGGTCCATCAGCTCGATATGCAGCAACGGAATGTTCCTGAAGAGTGCGTCATTTTGACCTTCCGAGGGGCTTCCCCGGATGGGCTGGCTCTGATCTCGCGCCCGGCTGCTGTTGGGCCCATTAGTGAATTGGTACAGCTCTCTGATGGCGGTTTGAGTCTCCTGGTCTAATTTCTTGAGGAGGTGTCTTGTTGCATTGTATCTGTGAGCAGACATGAGTAAACCCAGGGCCAATAGGAATTACTAGACCAATAATGACCAAGGTCCATCTAGTTCACCTTCTACCACCCTGGAAATCGCTGATACAACGATAATGGAGATGTTGACTAATCAGAGCAATCAATTTCCATCGATTAGTCTCCAACAGACCCAGATATGAGGCAAGGAAACTCCCAGTGGTGGAGAGCTTTGGGAACCATAGGTCTAAGATCACCTGTTCCTCCCGAGCCTGTCACACTCACCACATGTCACATCTCAAATTACCCCTATAGTGTATCCCAAAATATAATTTTCTGAAAGAAATTGATCTAATTTGCAATTGGATGAATCAGCACTAACTGTTCCCACCCTCTGCCCAGGGAGCCTGGTCCATGGACTGGTCACTCACCCACTCAAATACTGATTCTTTAATTTGTTCTCGGGATGTGGGCATCGCTGGCAAGGCTGGCATTTATTGCCCATCCTCAGTTGCCCCGAGAAGGTGGTGATGAATTTACCCCTGTTCAAGCACAGGCCGTGTGCTCTGGTTCTACTGTTCTGGACAAGGTGAAACAATGAATTATTCATCATCTGGGTGAACACTGGTTTGTGCTGCTTATATTATTATTTAAGTGTAAACTGAGCTGTCTCAGAGAGGACCACACTTGCAGGGAGTGTAGGTCGGAGAATTCTTGGGCCCTGGGCAACGAGAACATTCCGAATCCCTCCTCATCCCCCGCACGACCCCCCCCACACACATCCCCCCATCCCCCGCCCCGACACAACCCCTCCCCATCCCCCACACAACCCCTTCTCCCGATCCATTAAAACAAACATGTAATCAAATGCACGAAGAAACAGGCTGGTAGAATGTTTACACACTATTAATAATCATGTTTTACAATATACCACTCTTAAAGAGAACTGCCACCTGAGCAGGGGCCCTGTATTTGGCCGGGGCCCCGAGTTTTGTCCCCCTATCTTTGACCCAAGGGTTAAAGTAAGGTTTGTCTGGAGGCCTAAGGATGTTACTGGAGGGGGTAATATAAAGGATAAAGAGGGAAATAAATCAAATACATTGGAAAAACAATGGAACATTTCAGTAAGGAAAAGCAAGACTGAGCAGTTTCAGTAACAATAGCCACTCGATTGACGCTTCACAGCAGGAAAGATATAAAGGAATGGATACCAAACCATGGTGGGAGAGGGAGAAGCCAGGTGAAGGGTCAAGGTTCACAGGGCAGGACACCATCAGGGTTGTAGAGCGAGAGAGCAGGGGAGTTAAATGGAGAAATAGCAGGTCTTGGGGTTTAAATGCTTGCAGATTGTAAGAGGAAAGGAAAAGTGAGGGAGGTGAGGAGTTCGATAGTTCCAAGGTGCTGGGAAAGATTGTGTTAGAGTCAGAGACGCGCGATGAGCCTTAAGTTCCGGCACAGGCACGATGGGACGAATGGCCTCCTTCTGTGCTGTATCATTCCACGAAGTTCAACTCAGCGAGGATGCTGGGAGGAGGATGGGTGTGTAGGGCAGGGTATTTGGAGCGTGGGAGGGGAACAAAAGAACTCAGACGAACACTGAATCATTGTAGTATCAAGAAGATAGAAAAAGACTGTAATAGTTGTGGGAAATGAGATAGAGGGTGGAGGCTGGGAGTGAGAGAAAGATCTCCAAACAGACGTCAAGCTGTTTCTTGTCCGGGGGGGGAGAGAGGAACCTCCCCAGATACGGGAGCAGGATTGCAGTCGTGTGTCAGCCGTGGCTCACTGGTATCACTCTTGCCTCTGAGTCAGAAGGTCGTGGGTTCAAGCCCCACTCCAAAGACTTGAGGCCATAATGCAGGCTGACACTCCCAGTGCAGTACTGAGGGAGTGCTGCACTGTCAGAGGTGCCGTCTTTCGGGTGAGACGTTATACCGAGGCCCCATCAGCCCTCTCAGTTGGATGTAAAAGACCCTATAGCACTATTTGAAGAAGAGCAGGGGAGGTGTCCAGGCAAATATTTACCCCTAACCAACATCAATAAAAAACAAGTCATTATCTCATTGCTGTTTGTGGGATCTTGCTGTGTGCAAATTGGCTGCCGAGTTTCCAACATTACAATAGTGACTAACTTCAAAAAGGTACTTCATTGGCTGTAGAAGTGCGTTGGGAACATCCTGAGGTTGTAAAAGTGTGATACAAATGCAAGTTCTTTCCTTTGGACAGAGCCTGGACTTCGCTGAGAGCGTAGAGTCAGTGAGAGACCGCAGACTCCGAGAGTGTAGAGTCAGTGAGAGACCGCAGACTCCGAGAGTGTAGAGTCAGTGAGAGACCGCAGACTCCGAGAGTGTAGAGTTAGTGAGAGACCGCAGACTCCGAGAGTGTAGAGTCAGTGAGAGACCGCAGACTCCGAGAGTGTAGAGTCAGTGAGAGACCGCAGACTCCGAGAGTGTAGAGTCAGTGAGAGACGGCAGACTCCGAGAGTGTAGAGTCAGTGAGAGACCGCAGACTCCGAGAGTGTAGAGTTAGTGAGAGACGGCAGACTCCGAGAGCGTAGAGTCAGTGAGAGACCGCAGACTCCGAGAGTGTAGAGTTAGTGAGAGACGGCAGACTCCGAGAGTGTAGAGTCAGTGAGAGACCGCAGACTCTGAGAGTGTAGAGTTAGTGAGAGACCGCAGACTCTGAGAGTGTAGAGTCAGTGAGAGACCGCAGACTCTGAGAGTGTAGGGTTAGTGAGAGACCGCAGACTCCGAGAGTGTAGAGTTAGTGAGAGACGGCAGACTCCGAGAGTGTAGAGTCAGTGAGAGACCGCAGACTCTGAGAGTGTACAGTCAGTGAGAGACCGCAGACTCCGAGAGTGTAGAGTTAGTGAGAGGCCGCAGACTCCGAGAGTGTAGAGTCAGTGAGAGACCGCAGACTCCGAGAGCGTAGAGTCAGTGAGAGACCGCAGACTCCGAGAGCGCAGAGTCAGTGAGAGACGGCAGACTCCGAGAGCGTAGAGTCAGTGAGAGACGGCAGACTCCGAGAGCGTAGAGTCAGTGAGAGACCGCAGACTCCGAGAGTGTAGAGTCAGTGAGAGACCGCAGACTCCGAGAGTGTAGAGTCAGTGAGAGACCGCAGACTCCGAGAGCGTAGAGTCAGTGAGAGACCGCAGACTCCGAGAGCGTAGAGTCAGTGAGAGACTGAGAGTTGCAGACACTGAGTGTAGGGTTCGGGAGAGACTGAGAGTTGCAGACACTGAGTGTAGGGTTCGGGAGAGACTGAGAGTTGCAGACACTGAGTGTAGGGTTCGGGAGAGACTGAGAGTTGCAGACACTGAGTGTAGGGTTCGGGAGAGACTGAGAGTTGCAGACACTGAGTGTAGGGTTCGGGAGAGACTGAGAGTTGCAGACACTGAGTGTAGGGTTCGGGAGAGACTGAGAGTTGCAGACACTGAGTGTAGGGTTCGGGAGAGACTGAGAGTTGCAGACACTGAGTGTAGGGTTCGGGAGAGACTGAGAGTTGCAGACACTGAGTGTAGGGTTCGGGAGAGACTGAGAGTTGCAGACACTGAGTGTAGGGTTCGGGAGAGACTGAGAGTTGCAGACACTGAGTGTAGGGTTCGGGAGAGACTGAGAGTTGCAGACACTGAGTGTAGGGTTCGGGAGAGACTGAGAGTTGCAGACACTGAGTGTAGGGTTCGGGAGAGACTGAGAGTTGCAGAAACTGAGTGTAGGGTTCGGGAGAGACTGAGAGTTGCAGACACTGAGTGTAGGGTTCGGGAGAGACTGAGAGTTGCAGACACTGAGTGTAGGGTTCGGGAGAGACTGAGAGTTGCAGATACTGAGTGTAGGGTTCGGGAGAGACTGAGAGTTGCAGGCACTGAGTGTAGGGTTCGGGAGAGACTGAGAGTTGCAGACACTGAGTGTAGGGTTCGGGAGAGACTGAGAGTTGCAGACACTGAGTGTAGGGTTCGGGAGAGACTGAGAGTTGCAGATACTGAGTGTAGGGTTCGGGAGAGACTGAGAGTTGCAGACACTGAGTGTAGGGTTCGGGAGAGACTGAGAGTTGCAGACACTGAGTGTAGGGTTCGGGAGAGACTGAGAGTTGCAGACACTGAGTGTAGGGTTCGGGAGAGACTGAGAGTTGCAGACACTGAGTGTAGGGTTCGGGAGAGACTGAGAGTTGCAGACACTGAGTGTAGGGTTCGGGAGAGACTGAGAGTTGCAGACACTGAGTGTAGGGTTCGTGAGAGACTGAGAGTTGCAGACACTGACCTATATGGGTTCATGTTGCAGATGGTGATGGCGGGGAAGGTGATCTCCTGGAACTGGACGATGATGGTGACTGAGGCGGTGTAGTAGGAGGCGATGAGGAGGGCACACTGCCAGAAAATGATGGCCACTGTGCTGAAGGTCAGGATTGCCCAGGCAGCCCGGCGCAGTCGACCTTTCGACACCACAATCCTGCGGCAGCCGTGGGTGTTGGTATGGTAGCAATACCATCGCAGCAGCTCGTAGGCACTGGCTGCTTGAGGGCCTGTCACTGGCAGCCTCTCCTTGATCTTCTCCTTCAGTCGCTTTGTCCCCGATTCCATGATCTCTGCAATGGGACCTTGCACAGAAAGAGGTTTCCACAGTAAACTATACGGGAAGGTCGAGAACCAAGACCCACACCCCCTGCCCCCCTCTCCACCCACCTCACACCCTATCACAGTTTAAAAAGTTGTGAGACAATTTTATTCTAAACTTTTCGGGGTTCGTCATTAAAAAATCCCACAATGAGAATCTTCAGTTCAAACCATTAAGCTCCAGTGTCACATCGAAACAGGCCACACACACCTCACCTATCAATCAAACCCATTAAACTCGAGTTTAAAAAGTTCAGTGGTGGAGGGAGAGGAAAGTTTCAGTCAAACACTGGTTATATAATTTATTAAAACTTTTTCACCAACACCCCAGTGAGATTTGGTTCAGTTTATCAATTTAACTGCACTCCCTGTGAAAGTTCCCTCTCAATATTATTAAATTACTTTCTAACTGGAGACAATTCACATTAAAAAAAAGTTGAACAGACCTGTTTAGGGAGTGAGGGACACGGAGCTGCAGTTTAACCAAGCGATTCCTGGAAACTGGGATGGCAGAGACCTGGAGTTCAGTGTCTGGCAGTGAGACTGGATCCGACTCCCAGCTCCGGCCCCCGCCCGAGGTGAAGGGGCTGTTCCAGGGCTCTCAGTGACACCTTCTGGTACAGCTCCTGATCAACCACCTGACAGCCCCTTTTATATATTATACAAAAAGTACTGGGCCATACGACCCAGGGAAATCGAGAAAGTGAAGAAAGCTGGGAGACCAAACCAATCACTAGTTAAAGAAACTGAATAAATGAGAAAATAACAAAATATAAATCATTATACAACAGATTTTTCAGGGTATGGGTAATACTTGCAAGGCCAGCATTTTTTGCCTGTCCCGAGTTGCTACTAATGATTAATTTTACAACTGAGGGACCTGCTTCACCACCTGAGGGGATATTAAGGGGTAGAAATTGGTATGATTTGTACCCATTTGTTTGGGTGTATAACAGGCACAAAGTGCACTAATATATCAGTTGGACAGGCTACACCCAAACTGCACAGGTGCTGGTCCACTGCTAAATTCATGGGGCCCATTTTTTAGGTGTCCCAGGTAATCATGTTGGGCTGGGTATGGAACGCACTATACCTGGTGTGAGACACACCACGCCTGGTGTGAGACACACCACGCCTGGTGTGAGACACACTATACCTGTTGTGAGACACACTGGGTTGGATGTGAGACATACGGTGCCTGGTGTGAAACGCACAGGGCTGGGTGTGAAACATACTACGCCTGGTTTGAGACACACTACGCCTGGTGTGAGGTACACTACACCTGGTGTGAAACACACTACACCTGGTGTGACACACTGCGCCTGGTGTGAATCACAATGGGCTGGATGTGAAACATTCTGCGCCTGGTATGAAACACACTACATCTGGTGTGAGACACACTGTGCTGGGTGTGAAACATTCTACGTCTGGTGTGAAACACACTGCGCCTGGTGTGACGCACACTGCGCCTGGTGTGACGCACACTGCGCCTGGTGTGACGCACACTGCGCCTGGTGTGACGCACACTGCGCCTGGTGTGAGGCACACTATGTCTGGTGTGAGGCACATTACATCTGGTAAGAGACACACTACGTCTGGTGTGAGACACACTGCGCCTGGTGAGAGCACACTGGGCTGGGTGTGTCAGCATTTACCATCAGAATGGGGCCCACCTGCACTGGGACACCTCCTCCTCCGCTCTGGGTTAGGTGGTTGCCTAAAGATAACTCTGAGTGACAGGACACCACAGGTGGTACAGGAGCCATCCTGACATTAAACGTACGGCACAGAACCACTGTGGTGAGCGAACCCTTCCATACTGCATTTAAAAAAAATTTAAATCATAAAATGTATGACCGAACCTGCCATGGGTTATATTAATATACCGCACAAAACTAGTAATATACATTTAACAACACAGTAACAGTGGGAATGATGATCTTATCCCAATAAACCCATGAGGTGGGAATGGTTAATGTTACGTGCATCCTTCCCTTGATGTGAGTACAGCCCACAGGAGTGTGAACTGAACAAGACTGCCGTGTTTCACAAACCAATGCTGTACTGCCACCTAGCCATTGACTGTTAGCTACACTCCTGGGACAGACTTTCACCGGAGGAGCTGAGCACTCACAACACCCAGTACGGCCTGCAGTGCAGCCTGTCTCCAATGGATGTTAGTGCCTGGGTTATTACATGATGTGGAGATGCCGGTGATGGACTGGGGTTGACAATTGTAAACAATTTTACAACACCAAGTTATAGTCCAGCAATTTTATTTTAAATTCACAAGCTTTCGGAGATTTCCTCCTTCCTAAACATTTGCCTGAGGAAGGAGGAAATCTCCGAAAGCTTGTGAATTTAAAATAAAATTGTTGGGTTATTACACACAGCTGAGGCAGAGGGAAGGTTCCCTTCTCCATCTGCTGGATCAAATGCAGACTTCCAGCCCTGCGGTTTGCCCTGTTTGAATTCTGTGAGTCAGGACGCTTGGAAAGGGCTGTTTTTAACGCACTGATTGGTGAATAAATCCTAAAACCAGAACACCCAGATCTGTTAGCTTGAGACAGATTAATAGGAACACGGATTCAATTGTAGTGGGGGAATTTTCCGATCTCATGAGCTTCTGAGATTGCAAATCAGAAATTCAGAAATTGTGGGCAGGGTGTCCCTGAATTTCTGATCTTCGCCACTTGATGGATGAGGCTCCCTCCCGGAAACACAGACTTGGACAATTAATTACCCCTTATCCGCAGCCCGTGGCTTCATGTTACGCACCTAAACGGCCCACGAAGATAATAAGCTCAGACCCTCCTGAGCTGAGGAACTCAACGAAGCAGTGACCTGTGTCCTGTTGGGGGGAGATGGAGGGGCAGGAGTAGGGTTGCCAACTCTGGTTGGATGTATTCCTGGAGGTTTCATCACATGACCTCCTGCCTCCAACCGGACAACCAGCCATTTCTCCCCATCTCCAATATTCTTATAACTAAGATGTGGAGATGCCGGTGATGGACTGGGGTGGACAAATGTAAGGAGTCGCACAACACCAGGTTATAGTCCAACAGCTTTATTTGAAATCACAAGCTTTCGGAGCCTTGCTCCTTCGTCAGGTGAAGACTTCACCTGAAGACTTCACCTGACGAAGGAGGAAAGCTCCGAAAGCTTGTGATTTCAAATAAAGCTGTTGGACTATAAGCTGGTGTTATGCGACTCCTTACATTCTTATAACTAATAAACAAAAGTACTCAAAGAAAATGAAAATGTTAATGCCCCTATGATTTTTCTCCCGGTTTGCTCACAGCCGTGTCCTGGAGATTAACCTTTATTTCCTGGAGACTCCAGGACAATCCTGGAGGGTTGGTCACCCTAGGAAGGAGAGACAATGGGGGTGGGAGGGGGCAGGTCTTGATTCTCTGGCTTACCAGGGATCAATGAGAGTTTGTGCCGGATCTGATTTTATCTCATATATCGCCGTTCCTTCAACGTCGCTGGCTCATTATCCTGGAATTCCGGACCTAACAGCACTGTGGGAGAACCTTCACCACACGGACTGCAGCGGTTCAAGAAGGCGGCTCACCACCACCTTCAGTTGTTTGACATGAGAATTAACAAATATCCAGTTTCTAGTAATCACTTTTCAGGATTAAAACTAATCTTCTATTATACTGTCACCCCTACTTTGGAGTGACCGATATTAAACCCAAACTAGGGTTTATAGACTACAATTGTACATTTAATTACAATTAAATAGGGCTACGAAGCCCAATAGTTTGGCAAATACTGTAAGTACAATATAAAACATATATACATCAAAAAGAACATAAGAACATAAGAAATTGGAGCAGGAGTAGGCCAATCGGCCCCTCGAGCCTGCTCCGCCATTCACTAAGATCATGGCTGATCTGATCCTAACCTCAAATCTAAAGAACACAAGTAGGAACAGGACCCGGCCAGTTCGGATCGGTCAAGGCCCTGTGGGTGGCCCGCTCCGCCACCCACAGGGCCTTGACCGATCCGAACTCAGCTTCATGTCCAATTTCCTGCCCGCTCCCTGTAACCCCTCCCTTTATCAGAATTCCTTCTGCAGAAATGTAACAGTATTTTTCATTTTTAAAGATGAAGTTCTGGTAACCAGCATGGTGAGTTCAATAAGTTTTGACCCCACATGCCACTTTCAGCATCGGTGTAACATACTGTATTGAATTATCTCCCTCGCAAAGGAGTTAAAGGTAAATCTTCGGCCTGGCCAGTCACCAGAAGCAGCAACGACTCCAATACTGTTTCAGAGACCTCATAGAATCATAGAAAATTGATGGCACAGAAGGAGGCCATTTGGCCCATCCTGTCTGCGCCGGATGAAAATGAGCCACCCAGCCTAATCCCACTTCCCAGCACTTGGTCCGTAGCCCTGTAGGTCACAGCACTTCAGGTGCACATCCAGGTACTTTTTAAATGCAATAAGGGTTTCTGCCTCTACCACCCTTTCAGGCAGTGAGTTCCAGACCCCCACCACCCTCTGGGTGAAAATATTTCTCCTCAGCTCCTCTCTAATCCTTCGACCAATAACTTTAAATCTTTGCCCCCTGGTTATTGACCTCTCTGCTAAGGGAAATAGGTCCTTACTATCCACTCTATCTAGGTGCCTCATAATTTTGTACACCTCAATTAAATCTTCCCTCAGCTTCCTTTGTTCCAAAGAAAACAACCCTAGCCTATCCAATCTTTTCTCATAGCTAAAATTCTCCAGCCCTGGCAACATTCTCGTAAATCTCCTCTGCATCCTCTCTAGTGCAATTATATCCTTCCTGTAATGTGGTGACCAGAACTGTACACAGTACTCAAGCTGTGGCTTTGAGCTTGTTTTAATTCTTTTGTTCTTTCCTAGTCGGGTTATGAGACAAATTTATTACTATCATAGAATCATACAGCACAGAAGGAGGCCATTCGGCCCATCGTGCCTATGCCGGCTCTTTGAAAAACCTATCCAATTAGTCCCACTCCCCTGATCTTTCCCTATAGCCCTGCAAATTTCTCAACTACAATTAACATTGCAACTATAAAAATAACTGGATAATTATATTGATGCAACCATGGATCTCGACAGGATTCATACTCCCACAGCACAAACATGCGCTCTTGTCTGCAAAGACTTGCTACATTTTTAAGCTTCCAGATAAGCAAGTCTGTTGGCTACGGTATAACCAGGCATTCACAATTGGTCCAGTAACAAGAAACCACTGCTATTTCAAGTAATTTGGCCATTGGCAATTTAAATCAGTGAACCAATCTCACTTAGGATCAAACAAAATCGAAAAATGAAACAAAGCAATTCAAAATGTTTTACAATGTGCACTATGCTTGTCCTGGGTGAGATTGATGCTGACATTACATTCACAAGTACAAATAAATTCCTACCTCTCCTCACACTGACTTGGTTTTTGAGCCACAAACTTCACCCAAAACACACAACCAAATAACATTTAAAAAGTCGAATGCACCACTTTGCAGGTTGCTGCTGAGTACTCAGGGTGAGTTTTGCCTGGGGCTGTATTATGTGGGTTCTTGTGGTCAGTTTTTACTGTAACACCCCTGATACAATCACTGTGTTGGATGAAATGTCACGTTCACGGCTGGGTATTGGGAGGTGCTCACTATCACTCTGGGATAACATGCAGGGCACAGCTGATGTGGGTGACTAAGAATTGGCACCAATATCGGTTACCTGTTTTCACCAATATTCCTGTATCACAGTTACATCAAAACCACCGCCCTGCTACTGGGTTAACTTTCTCCTGTTTTTTCTGAGGCAAATGTAAGAATAACAACAACTACTTGCATTTATATAGCGCCTTTAATGTAGTAAGATGTCCCAAGGTACTTCACAGGAGCATAATCAAACAAAATTTGATACCGAGCCACATAAGGAGGTATTAGGACAGGTGGAGGAGGAGGAGAGAGAGGTAGAGAGGTGGAGAGGTTTACAGAGGGAATTCCAGAGCTTAGGGCCTAGGCGGCTGAAGGCATGGCCGCCAATGGTGGAGCGATTAAAATTGGGAATGTGCAAGAGGCAAGAATTGGAGGAGTGCAGAGTTCTCCCTCAGTGTTGCACTGAGAGTGTCACAATAACTTAAAAGCCTGAGTCCTGGAATAGGGCTTGAACTCACAACTTTGAGTCACAAAAACAAATCATAAGTTTTACAAGTTTATCAAGCGATGATTTCCAGGAGGTTGCTAGCAGATAATACAAGTAAATGTCTCAGTGCATCTATTCTCTTTTTGTCGTTGTTACCCTATTTGATCCTGAGATGAGCTGCTGACCACATATCTGCTCCATCACCAAAACTGCCTACTTCCACCTCCGTAACGTCGCCCTTCTCCGCCCTCAGCTCATCTGCTGCTGAAACCCTCACCCATGCCTTTGTTACCTCCAGACCGGACTATTCCAATGGTCTCCTGCCCGGCCTCCCATCTCCCACCCTCCATAAACTTCAGCTCATACAAAACTCAGCTGCCCGTATCCTAACTCGCATCAAGTCCAGTTCTCCCATCACCCCTGTGCTCGCTGACCTACATTGACTCCCGGTCCGGGAACGCCTTGTTCCTTGTTTTCAAATCCCTGTATTGCCTCACCCCTCCTTATCTCTGTAATCTCCTCCAGCCCGACAACCCTCCGAAAATCTGGAATTCCCTCCCTAAACCTATCACTCTCTCTACCTCTCCTCCTCTAGGACTTGCCTCTTTAACCAATGTTTGGTCACCTGTCCTAATGTCTCCTAATGTGGCTCGGTGTCAAATTTTGTCTGATTACGCTTCTGTGACGTTTTACTACGTTAAAGGCGCTATATAAATGCAAGTTGATGTTGGGTGAACAAAAAATAGAATGTAGGAGGAAAATGGAGCCAGAAACTCAGGAGTAGATTATGATGCATTGTAACATAAACTGTATAAAGAACCTGTATAATCTTATGCAGGAAAAGAAAGTTTGTCAGGCATTGTCCATAAAGTCCCCTCCCCTTTAAATCAATTTATTTCCCCACTCTGCTATTTCACTCCCCTTTAAATCAATTTATTTCCCCACTCTGCTATTTCACTCCCCTTTAAATCACTTCAACCTACTGCCGCAGGGTGGGGCGAGTGATTGACGTTACTTATACCCAATCAGAAGCGGGGCAGGGGTCGAAGGAGCCAATGGGAGTTGAGAGCGGCGGTTGCCATGGCGAAGGGGGAAGGACGCCGCCCCCTGGAGGGAGCGCGCCGGCCGCTCCCGCCCCCGAGCCCGAGCCATGGTGCGGGAGAGCGGCGGGCGAGCGGAGCGTTGTTAGGCGAAGGCCCAGCCGCTGGGAATAGCGGCCTTTTTCCAGCACATGCCAGGTCTCGGAGAGGGCGGGAAGGAAAAGAATAATGAGCCGGACACGGAGCGTCCGCCTGGCGGCCCGGACAGGGGTTGCCAGCCCACAGGCCGCAGGCTTCTGAGGCGATCGAGTTAAATCCCTGCCGCGCTGAGAGACCCGAGGATAGCAGAGTGAGAGAGAGAGGGGGAGGGAAAAAAAACAGGCGCAGCGACCCCGCCCGGCTGCAGGGGCGATGCGGATTCCCGGCCGAGTGAGGGAGTCGGGGAGCGGAGCCGAGCGGCGCCTCGTGGATCCGGCACCTCACTGAAAAAATACGGCCAGAAGCGGACAGCAGCGCCGGGGTCAGGCCGGGGTCAACCCGGGAGAGGGGCGTTCGCGCGCTGCTGACACCGGCAGCAAAGTCAAGTCCGCCCCGGGAGCAGAGCGCGCGGACCGGGACCTGCTGCAACCTCGCCACTAAAAGTTTAACTTTGCCCCCCTCTCCTGTGTGTTCAGAGCATTGCTTTTAAACATCCCTTTTTTTTTTGCATATTGCATTGCGATTCATAACACTTTCCCATTGATTTTTTTTTGCAACTTAAAGTCCCATTTTTTGTTTCGATTTTTTTTGCATTCTAAATTGCTACCTTGTTTTCTTAAATAAAAACAAAATTGCAAGTTACAAAACTTTCAAGTTGCAATTTGAAATGTTGCAATTTTTAAAGTTTGCAATAAATTAAAGCAGTTTGTTTTCCCCCTCAATTTTTTAATTTTGCAATTTGTAACTTATTTTTTGCATTTTATTTGGGGGTGGTATTGCATTATCCATAATATATTTTGCAAACATTTTTTTTGGGGGGGGGGAGGTGGGAAAGATGTCTAAGTCGGCAGCTAAAGAGAAGAAGTCGTTCAGTAAGAAACTTTTCCGACGGGGCTCGGCGCGCTCGGTCGGGAGTTTCATGAGCCGGGTGCTGAAGACACTCTCCACCCTTTCGCACTTCGGTACCGAGGAGGCGGCCGAGGACGAGAAGGACGACGGCGGCTTCAATAGCTTCCGAGCGGCCGGTGCCGGCGCGGCCATGGGGTTGGGGATCGGGCTGGGGGCCGGGGTCGGGGTGGTCTCCTCGGCCTCTTCCATCATCATGATGATGAGCGGCATTAACCCTGCGGCAGCCGCCGCCAGCCGGAGCGGAGCGTCCGGGCAGAGCGATTCCTCCGACAGCTGCTTCTCGCCGGCCTCCGGGGATCGTTGGCAGCCGCCCGGCGTGTCCGGCCTCAAGAACCACGGCAACACCTGCTTCATGAACGCCGTGCTGCAGTGCCTGAGCAACACCGAGCTCTTCGCCGAGTTCCTGGCTCTGGAGCAGTACCGGGACCGGGTGGCCTGCGGACTGGAGCCCCCCGACGGAGGAGAGGGCCGGGATCAGGAGGTGGAGCAGGACAAGACTTCCAAATCCAACGGGGTTTTATTCCGACCCAGGTCCCAGCCGGACAGAGGAGGAGAGGTCACCGAGCAGCTCGCTTCTTTGGTCCGAGCCCTTTGGACTTCAGAATACACCCCGCAGCTCAGCCGGGACTTCAAGGTAGGACTGTCATTGCTGGAGAAGTCACACCCTCCACCCACGGGACAATCGCCCCCTCCCCTCCCCATCCCATCCATCCTCAGGACTAAAATAATTTCCTTGGGAATTGTGCAATGATGCCATAAAGTTGCTGTCTTAATCACTTATTGGTACAAACCGTCACAGCTTAAAGATTACAGCATATTATTCTGGGCATCTTCCAGTCACTGCAGCCTGGCTAAAAATTCCTGGTTGGGTTTGGAGTAGCAGGTACTTCACAGAAGAACGGGCAGTCTGTGCCCAGGTCACACCTATAATCTGCTTGCTTTGTTGGTATGGTTAGCCAGTAAGTCTGAACATGCAGCACACTTAAACTCGACAGAGGATCCAGTTGTGGAGTGTAGTATGCTGTCGTAAAAATATTTTTGCCCTTGAGAGGGTAGGGAACTGAGTAACCAAGATGCTTCCACCCAAAGGAAATTTACTTTGAGGAAAGGTTAAAGGGAAAGTAAAATTACACCAACACAGGGTGGGTGGGGGCAATGTTTGGGCACTGCCTAACCCTGGGGTCAGCGTGCTTCCCTGCATCGGCAGCCTGTCTTAAAGATTCCAGCTCCTTTTGGTGGGCGTCTGCTCCACAAATCATCTAATGTGCAATTTCAGGGATGAAAGGGAGGAGGGGAATTTCATCTGATCTCCTGTCTCTCTTTCTTTGCTTGTTCTCTAGTGCTGCAAGCAGCTTGTTAAATAACCTGTTTGAAACACTGCACCACATAGATAATGTGGGCGTACAGAAACGATTCTCATCTGCCTTCTGGCCTCCAGTGAGATCACTTTCAGTTCTGTCAGTATCTCCTTTCTGGGTGTTGCTGGCAAATGCTTTCTAATTAGGAAAATGATTTGCTGCCGTAACTACCCATTAACAGACCCAATCAGATTTATTACTGGCCTGATATGAAATTCACTAGAAATGTCTTTGTATCTCAACATCACCGCTGTTGTGTTCCTCTTACTGTAGAGTTGTTAGCCAAATGAAAGCTTCACCATTCTTGTATCGGCAATTAGCTGGCAGAGCAGCCCATTGCCATGCTTCTGATCTGTGGGATATTTGTTGGACCAGTGAATTCATGAAATAAGAATTGCTTGTCCACTGCTTTGTTCAGTTGTATGAAATGCTATTTTAACATCTCTCGTGAGCTGCACAAATTTCGAGCACTTGTTAGAGAGCAGTATTGGGCTAGCTAGATAGCTCAGCTGGTGCACACTGAGTCGCTCAGCCACATAGACCAGGAAAGTTACAGATTTGATCCCTGGTAATAACTGAGTTATCTGATCTCTGGTGATAGGAACGCTACATTTAGTCTCAGCTGACCTCGAGTTGGGAAAACATTGCTATGATTGTTCCTAATCACTGTCCAGTTACCCATGCTGGAAGTGTGCATGTCTGGGCATCAGGTGGGGACAGGATTGGGTTTGAGCGTAATGTCCCCTGTGGTCTAGTAGTCTGTCAGTGCTCACCACCTGCCCTCACGCATGAAGAATGATGAGATACTGGAGAGTTCCCTTGATGCTGTATTCCAGCAAGGAGTTGGTTCCACCGAGGAGGGGAGGGCAGAATACGAGTGTAAAAGGAGGAAGAAGAAACTCTTCCCACCGCCCTTTCTGAGCAGCACTGGTCTCTCGGGTGTGTTTCCTTGATGCCCCAAAGCAAAGCTTGAGATTGAATGAGTGCCTTAAGTTTGCAGTCGGCTGTAATGTACATAGAGCTGCTCGTGAGAAGTACTTGGTATTGTGGCAGTGGTACAGTTGAGAAGCTTGACTGAGTTGAAATGGTAAAGTTTGTGATGTAGTGCCTGAACGTAAATGGCATCAGAGGACACTTGCTATACTATCAGCGGTGTTCCCCAATGGTAGATCACTGGTAATAGATTATTCAGTGCAAACCATGACTGGTTCTTTAGTCACCCATGGAACGATAGTACTGCTGGTACTAATGTCAAAAATATTAGCTAAAGATGTGTGGAAAGCAGGACTTGTTCTCTAAACTATAACATGATACTAAAGCATCTTTGGAGCATCAAGGCAATGTATTTTTCTCTCCGAAAGCTGCTTGCTCGTGTTGGGGTCTGGTTCCACTGGTAGTGCCTGTCTCATGGTACCCCACCCAAGTGGCCATTTATCCTGTGTGAGCCTGGACTCTAAATATTGGTCGGCTGTTTGGTCCTGTTGTAGTCAAGCTCGATCCTGTCCTCACCTGCTTAAATATCAGTTAAGGCATTTTTAAAATACATATTTAAATGCCACAATATGTAAAATGAAAAGAATATTCACACATTGAAAGGATTTATGATGCAAATCATACTCTAAACATTTTGAGTGTGTGCACCTTGAATCCCCTGAGTTTATACTTTGAAAGGTAGGCACTGGAATCTGCAGGTTGAATTTTGAGATTCTGGAAACTATTTGGATTTGCTCTATCAATGTTCTCCAAATCTTAACTGGAAAAAATAAAAATAGATTTTCAATTCTGTGCCCCTTTCAGAGCTAGCAGTGCAAGGGAGGCTGACAGCTGATTGCTTTGTACTGAGAAATAATGCTTTGACTGGTTAAATGCTTCTGCTAATGGCTTCTAGCTGAGGAACTCTGGGAGCCAGCCTCAGTTTCTGGCATTCACAGCTTTGGCTATTATAAAAATGTCTTAATTGTAAAGTTACAGGTGCTTTTTGACATTTTTTCCCTCCTAGAGTGATACCAAGCTGTCTGTATCGCCCTACCACCTTCACATGTATTAAATTTAAAACAAAACACTTCAAATAAAAATAATTCCTTGTGGACCCCTGAGAAACATGGAGTTGGCGCAGTGTGTCGTGGGTGCTTGCACCATGATGCCATGACACGAGCTGTGTGGAACCGGCTCAGTACCTTGACTGGGTCACTGTGGGAGTTCGGTCTACTGGCAGTAGTTTAAGAGACACAGTAAAAATGGGCTCTGTGCTGCTGTGTCTGGCTAAATGGCAGCGGGCAAGTTTACTTTTGTTAAATGCTGTCGACTGTGGGAGTGACTCTCGCATCTGAAGTCGACGACACTGCAATGTAAAAGCTCAGAGGCACGGAGAATATTTATTATACCAACATCCTCTGCTGGCATCATATCCTGGTAAATGATGGATTTAAAGTGTAATTACAAGTTAATGATGTAATGGAGCAGTTCAGATGGCTTGACATCATGGACATGACATAATTTCATTGGGTTTCTTTGTGATTACTAATTATTGGGCTTGCATTGTCAAATTCTTTTTATCCTGAATTATCTGCCGACAAATGCAGCGTGACTGTGATGACTTGTTGATTCTCGACCTCTATGCTGCTTCCTTGCATTCTATGACTTAAAGACTACCTGCAAAATTGACTCATAACTCTGTTCCTTGTACCTTTTACATTGTGTCATTCTTTGAGTTTTAAAGCTATGTTGCTAACTAACATAACTGGATTATATTCTTCAATTCATTTCACAGGGTTTGTTGAGACCTCTGTTTGATGTTCGTACGACATGGGGGGAGGGAGGCATTTTTTTTGAGGAATGGTATTTGATCTGGAATTTGCGCCTTGGGAAGTTTTACACCATTAAAGGTGTTATAATAAATGTAAGTTGTTGTGGAAATGTTTTTTTTTGAAAACTGCAAATGGCCTTTGGTGCTAACAAGTATTGCTCCTGACTCTTCAGATGTTTTGGGCTGAAATTGCAGATTTCTGTTTGGAGGCCTGATTGCTGTGTGGTTGTTTAATGCTGTAGAATCTGGCATTTAAAGGCAGCAGTGTGTTATGATATTGCAGTGTGATTTGAGTGGGTGTTTGGACTAGGAGGTATTATGAGGGTTGGCTCTAACATCCCTTAATTTCAGGATATGGTATAATTCTCTAATTCCATTGGCATTATGTCTAGGAACTTCCATTAGTTTCTATTTTAGCTTCAGTTGCAGTAGTTAACTCATTAGTGGTGCAGACCAGAGCATATTAAGTGGCAGCTGTCTTTGAGTGTGTTGTAGCTTTGGGACACAATTGAGGGGAGGTGTTCTTTCAGCTTTTGCATGCTGGGGGACAGCAGTGAGCTGTTGTAACCTATAGTTTGATTTGTTCTAAAATGCTGTGCGTGAATGTAATATTTAAAATACATCTAGATTGTTGATTTTGTCCCTTGACTATACTCTTGCATTGTGATACTTGCCTGCTTTGGAGAGGAGAATGATGCAAGCAAGCATTGTGAATTTTCAGATGCAGTTTAGGAGCTATAATTTTCAAGCTGTGTTTATCCCCTAACGCACCCGAGACAAGTTAAACTATTTAATTGTCAATCACCACTGTTACTGCATTGAAAGCATATCATTGACTGAAACTTAAATCAGGCCCAGAAAGTGGTTTGCAAAAAACCTAGAATATTTTGAACATTGCTGATGAACTATCATCGGTGGCATTGCCTGGGTAGCCTGGGGCACAGTTGTCATGTATGGCTGCTAATCTTTCCTTTAAGGCCACTGCCCAGATATAGGGTTATAGCAGTGTTTAGCCTTCCCTTTTGGTGATTACAGTTTCTGAATTCTGAGCACTTTTTTAGTGACAATATCTATCTTTCAGTGACTGGGACACACACACTCTGGCTGGGTCACTCCGCCCCACCCCCTCACCCATCTAAGTTTCTGTTCCCTCCCTCATGTCGTGCAGCAATATGCTATGGTTTCTGGGTGGTACAGATTAGTAGCTGGACATGGAACTGTGTCCATCCATTCTGTGATACCACCTGCAGTAGCATTGGGGTGTTCCCCAGTTGTGAACATCAGCAAAGTTGTGATTTTTTTTTAGTACAGTATTGGGTCGAGCTTTTTTGTTTGGATAGTTTCTGCCTTGTTACCATTATTGTTTAGTCCTTACTGAGCAGTCCACTTGCCAACTGAGCCATTTACTAGACCCTGAATTTGGAGCTTGTGATAGGTTGTATGCATGGCTAGTAGTTATTGAGAGAAACTGCCCCTCACTTCACCGCTGTGGTACATTAGTAGAAAAGATTGCTGATGTATTTGGTTTAACATCTCATCCGAAAGATGACGGCTCTGACAGTGCAGCACTCCGTCAGTACTGGCACAAGAGTGTAAGCTTACCTCCTTCTGACTGAAAGGCTAGCAGGCTATAAAGCAATTTAAGTGTTGTCTTGTGGTTACTTCATGTGTATGGATATAGAACAAATGGTGATTGTGCCATAACTTTTGAGACTGCAGCAGACTGGAGTGCTAGCTGATGTTGATCAACTCCTTTCAAACCTTATCTGCAGTGAAGCAACCTGTAATCCATAAGGAATGTGGCTTTAATATTCTGAAATTGCCAACAGGGTGTGAATTTCCTGGGTGCTTCATTTTCCACAAAAAGCACAATGGAACATTAAAAAAAATCCTGAAACACTGTGGGCAGGTCAAAACCTATCATACAGGAACAAATGAGACTGTACAGGCTGAGACATGTGGCAGGTGATTGAAAGAGACTTGCATTTATACAGTGCCTGATCATGTGTCTCCAATGTCTGTGCTTCACATACAGTGGCATTCAGTATTGTTCTGTTTTGTGCACAGCAAGATCCCACGCATAACATTGAGCTGACTGACTTGTTAACCAGTTTTTGCTTGTATCTATCTCCCTGTTTCCTGGCTGAAATTACTTTTCAACATTGTGCCACAGGCCTCCAGTAACCACCTCAGCATGCTTTTGAGGGTCTACCCTCCTTAAACTTGAGCACATTCAAAACTCTGCTTCCCATACCATAACTTGCACCAAGTCCCATTCATCCATCACCCCTGTGCTCACTGACCTGCATTGGCTTCCGGTCCATTAACGCCTCAAATTAAAATTCTCTTCCTCGTTTTCAAATCCTTCCATGGCCGTAACCTCCTCTAGCCCTACAATCTTCTGAGAACGCTGTGTTCCTCCAACTCTGGTCTCATACAACACTCGTTTCCTTCTCCCCACCGTTGGTGGCCATGCCTTCAGCTGTCTAGGCCCTAAGCTCTGGAATTCCCTCCTGAGACACCTCCACCTCTCTCCTCCTTTAAGATACTTCTTAAAACCTGTCTTTGTCCAAGCTTTTGGTTACCTGTCCTAATTTATCTTTCTTTGGCTTGGTGTCAATTCTTATGTCTGATTACATTCCTGTGAAGCCTAAGAAATGTCCTGGGATACTTTACTACATTAAAGAAGCAATATAAATGCAAGTTGTTGTCTTGGTTTAACACTCATCCAAGTGTGGCAGTCCCAACAAGGCTTCACTATCTCAATGGAGTGTCAGCCTAGACTAACAATTGAGTCCTGTTGTGGGGCATGAACCAATAACCTTCAGAACCAGAAGTGAATGTGTTGTCAACAGAGCCAAGACAGTGTGTGTGTGGCTGAACTTCATACTCTTGAGCTGCTATTAGCTTGGGTTAGTAGCTGATGAGTCTGCGCATCTGACATGGAAATGGATGTGCCATTGCTGGTGGTCATTAAAAGTTTTGCTTTCTTTAAAAACAAAAGTATTATAAGTGACTGAAGTTCTTGTCCTAAGTAAGTTGAAGAGAAGTGTTGCACCTCCATTTTTCATTGCAGTTACATGTGTTGAACATTAATGAATGCCAACAACATTTATATATTGCGTTACTTACTTTCCCCTCCATCCTACAAGTTTTTAAAAAATCAAAACTTGGTGTTGTCTAGTCATCGCTCGAGTTACCTCATCTTCTCTGCTTGCTTATCTTGTGAAAGGAAAACTGGGGGTCTGCAGGGCTCCCTATCTTGCGTTGCCTGCAGAGGTTTCCAGAGCTCTGTGGAGGAGCCCATAATAATGAATTCTGTAAAATTGAAGCACCCAGTTGTTGTTCATATTGGACATAGTCTTAGGGGCAATCACTTTGAGTCGTAAGCATTGGTTATTATAAGCTAGGGAAGTATCCCATGCAATGCATCAAAAAATAGGCCATGATGACCATAATAATTGGTGCCAAGTGGAACCATCTACTCTTGCCTTCCAGTTGAGGGTGGTGGTGTGCATGGGAGCCATGAGGGGTCATTTATGTGACCAATTAAGTGCACAGACTGTCTTCCTATCTCAGCGAACAGCTTAGGCAAGACAATTACTCTAACCCATTCTGGAGGGTGAGGGTTGGGAAATTTGCGTGAATACATCCAGAGAGGATTATTGAGAAGGAGTTGAACTGGCTTTGGTGATCATCTATTGAGGAAGAAACTTGGAAGTTGTGATATTGTTTAATTGGGAGAAGTGTTTGACTGTGTGTGTATATAGTATATATGTGCTGCAGAAGTCATATACACAAAGATACAGTGATTTGTAACTTGATATTACTCTCAGGGCTTCCTGCTTTAATGTTGTTGATCTGTCAGTGAATTAGCAGGTCAAGCCAGACTGTGAGTGATAGGAAAGATTTATAGAGGATTTAAAGAGTGGTTGTAATCCCAGTGGGCAGAATGCCCTACTGTTGTCACATCTTGGTTTGAAGAAAGGTTAATTATACATTTCTATAGCAGTAGAATTGAAGGTACAAAAACCTCTGTTGAACTCTATTTCCTCCTCCCCAGAAAAGATGCTGCCTCAGGCTGGGGTGGGTGACTGTCTTTTAGCTGGCTGCTGTCGGTGGTGATTTGCCCATAGGAGGGGTTGCTTCTCCCTTGTCGGTGGGTTGGAGTCATTGAGATGTCTGCTCCCTCCAGCAGGGCACTAATATGAATTGCCACAGTCTCTCTCTAATTCCTTCAGTCCTGGGGAGGGAACGAAGTAAAAGCTAAACTTTTCAGAACAATTTCCTCCTGTTCAATGGAGTGAGAACTCTCTGGTCTTGTTGAACTGCTCAGAGATGACGTTCCCATGGTTCTCACAAGGCCAGGATCATAATGTTCTGCCATATGTCTGATAATCTGTACTTATTTCGACACTCTTCAGTTGTTTTCCCAACTAGATTTCCATCCAGTTCTTTTTTAAAAAGTAACAGGTCAACATGACATTAATTGTCTACTCTCCTTATCTCTGTTCTCGTTTGCCGGTTTTGTACACATGCCCTCTGGTTCTATTCATTTAATTAACTTGATTCCGTCTATTTCTTTTAGCATTTTAAAGGCCTGGATTACTTCCCCTTCAGCTGTGCTCCAAAGAGGTTATTTTTTCAGCCTAATTTTGAGTTTCTGAAACGTCTCAGTCACTTTTCTGATTTTGAAAGGCCAAGTGCCCAAAATTCCATTCACTATTCTAAAGTGTGTCTCCTATCTTTAACTGGGGCTTGGGAAACTCTGCATGCAGGACTTGTTGCAGTTTTTTGGAGGGGAGGAGATTAGGGCAAGTCATTGTGATGTGACATTCTGTGACAGTTCATGCGAACTGATGCACTTCCTGCATGTAGGGCAATTTGCTGCCTAAGTATTGCAATTTTGCATGAAATGTCCTAGAGGCAGTGAAAGTGCTAGTTTCTGAGCAGGCCATAACCAGTCACTGATTAAGTATTTGGTCTGATTGCGTTTTTCTTCCTAAAGTGGAACAGTTTGCTGATTGGTGATCCAGCTCTGCAGGATCTGAGAGTTGTCCCGTTGGCTTTATCACCTTGCTAAGTCCCTTTTTGAAGGCGTTGAGGTCCAGTTGGTTCCTGTCCCTGTTGAGGCAGAAGATCCTGCTGTATTTGGGACTGCTTGTGTTGGTATGACTGTCAGGTGCAGCATACTGTGGGTCAGAACAGACTCTGCTGGTGCTTTTTCTCCCTGTAAGGTCGTTACGCCGATATTGAACCATTTTAAGGGACGGGGTTCCAGAGTTTGAAAGAGGCGGTCGCTAATGGCGAAGAGACAGGGAATGACTAGAGTAGACTGGTGTTAGAGGAGCGAAGGGCACAAGCAGGGCCATAAGGGTTAAGATAAGATATTTAACACAGCAATTGAAAATGTTAATGTGCTTATTCACACCTTAACTCAGCCCTTACAAATTATGATTAATGAATGGTGATTTTTCATTACCTTTTTTTCCAGATCTTCTACGAACTCTTATTATGTGAAATTCCTTCCCTGGATGGTAGGTTTACAAACAAGGCCATCAGGTTGTTGGCTGTCTGGAGCCAGACATACCATATGGTGCGAGTCTCATATTCTGTGTTCTATACTTCTGTATTTGTTAGTTACGAGTACGTTATTTCTGCTGCTATACGCTAACATAAAACAAAAGTGTCACTGACGGCACTGTCTTTTGGAAGTTGGCACAGAGGCTCCCCAGTAGTGTGTGGATATTTTCAGGGGGCCCTACAGGGTGACAGTAGTTGCAGTGGGTCTCCAGACAAATGTTTGAAAAGCCGTTACTTTGGATACGAGGTGGATTTGTGATCCTGCCCTGGTGCTGCACTATAACTGCTGCAAGGTGAAATCGTCGTGTCCGAGCAGTCACCTGCTCTGTTTACCCCCGCTCACCTCTCTTTCTACCCCCCCACATTCTGTTTTTGGGGAAATACAAAGCCTTTCACTCAGCAGGTCTGCAGAGTGCGAGAATTTGATTTGTAGTGAATCGTGGACATGAATTAGCACCCAACTGCTTGTGTGCTGTGCAGCTTTTTAACAAATGAAAGTTATTGTTGGTACAAGTTTAATTCTGTCTTTCTGTGCCGTGTTTTTGTTTAAACTGCGAGTACTGATGACTTCACTGGGGAAGTAGTGGATTGAAAGGGTTCCTCAGGCTGATTTTAACTTGCATGGTTGAAACTGAAACACCCTTGGGTAATGATTTATATCACTGGTGTTAATTTAACTCCCTGGTACAGGTCCCTGAAAGATATCAGCACTCGTGGTTTAAAATAAAAAATATTACATACAAATAGGATGTTATTAGTTAATTATTCTGTATTTTAAAAAAAATAGACTGCTGATGGCAATAATGTGAAATGAAAATTGGTGATTGTGCTACATTTTTGGAGGTTGTTGGACCTGAAATTGGCCACAATCTTTCCTCTGGAAAGCAGTGCAAACTATATGTGATTTGGAAATTGACACACCAGCACCTATTTAAAAACATGTCATTAGCATCCAGTGCTGCTTCAGGACAAATTTTATCTCTTTCACTGTCCTGTTCTTTCCCTCCCCCCACCCACAACCCACTAACTCATTGGATCCTCCCTTTGTATTTGTTATTGCATCATTTCAACTTGAATGTAATATTTTTAAATTGCTGGCTTCATGCACAACGTGTATGCACAGGCCCTTCCTATCCCATAAATGTGTGCCATTCAGCTACTCTGCTGAGTGCGAACAATATCGTCCAGGTAATTTCATTCAACGTGGCCTCCTGAATCTGAAAGTACTGAGCCTGGATAATGTTACCGGGTGTGGGGGTGACTGTGGCGCAGTTGTTAAAACTCTTCGCTACTAAATGGCCACTCCTGAGGTTGGGCATGGAAGATGAGAAGAACTCTTTTCCCTGAAAGCCTAGGAGCAAATAGATAAAGCTGTGTGACCCGTCTGCACTTGGGATCTGACCTCCTGCCGTTCTTACTAGTTGGGGATTGCCCCATAGTCATTTGTTTTGAATTTTCTGAGCACAGGTGCTGCTTTCATACGGTGCTGCAGGTACTAGAGGAGCAACGTTCCTTAAGTTACAGATTCCTTGCATGCAAAAGGGTGTATCAGGGAGAATGTCGTCCCCTTGTGCAATTAAATATAAAGATATAAAGTTACAATATTTGGTTCTAAGTGCCGTTTTACAGAATGGTTTGAATAGAGGCTATTTTTTCGAAAGCTGCTGTGCTTGTCCTTGACTTCTTGGCTGATCAGCACTCTTACTGCTGCCCTCCACTGTCCTACAAGTTCAAGGATACTCTAGTGGCTTTTGCAGCATGAAACACTTTCAAATTGCAAGCTGATATGAAAAGCGATAGTTACTAATTGCAGCCTGTACTCAAATTTAAAATGTTTGTGCTTTTGTCCCGACCTATGAATTCAGTTCACTACCCCATGGTGTTCTAGCTGCCTCTCTGCGGGATCGTGGTTATAGATCTGGGAAGCTTTTTAAATTTTTATGTTCTCCCCAACTTGTATTTACGAATATATAAAGCTTTCATAGCACATTCTCTTCAACTCCAAAACTCCTGCCCAATTTTTAAAAAATTGCCGTGTCTCTTTAATTGGAGTCTTTCGACAGAACGTTACTTAAGTATTTCAAGTGCTACAGGGCTGGTCCAGGGCACTGTGGAAAACTCTGTTTGGACCTGAGAGATAAATTAAATGCAGAAATACAGCTTTTTACCACTAGTTGGAGTGGTAATTTGAACAGGTATCAGTGATCCCCAGAAGAGCTGCCTTGAAAGGATTACCTTTCCCTGATGTAAATGGCTGTTGTACTTTTTTTTAGCTGGTCTGTCTTCTTGCCCCATTCCATTCTTTTCCCCCTCCCCCCCTGACTTCTCTCAATATTGTGACAGATGGTTCCTGCTCCCCATCACTTTGTGCTCAGTTTACTGCATTATGTGCAGCATTGTTTTATTAATAGATCCTCAAAACTTTGAGAAATGTTTTTCTGCATATGAGGATGCGACTGGGTCTCTTTCCCCCCCCCCCCCCCCCCCCCAACTCCCTGGTCTTGCTAGCTCAGGTGCCACCAGCCCCCTACTGCTAGTTTTTACCAGTGATGATTTCTAGATGGGACAGAGTGATGCCTGGTGATTCCCCTTTCTACACTCTGTGCCTTAATTCCCTACAGCATTTTTTTAAAGATTAGGCCAGGTTGGTTTGTGGGAGAGGTAAAGGTAATCCAACCTGGGTACCTCCACTCCATGATGCTGCACCAATCAACAGAAGTGCCTCTACAGATTCCTTTATTAAAAATCTCATTTCCAAAGCCTTGCTGTTGGTGACCCGAATCAGCCATGGCTTATCTAAATTCATGGCACCTGTGAGCATGGTGCCAAGATTCACTCTCAAAATTGGGTGTAAAATCCATTTTCTCAATTTTTATGGCTCATTTATCAGAATGGAATGTTGGTGTATTTTTCACATCTCTTCAAACCTGAGTTTTAATCTGTTGAAGGAGATCTATATATGACCGTGAGCTTGTGTGCACCGTCCCAGGTATATGTTCAATCTGTTTCCATTTACGACCTCGTTCAGAATCCCAGTCAATGCTGTGAATACAAAGGGACCCTTCTGGTGTGCTTAACTTGTTTTTTTTTGCTCCCAGTGGAGCTAGAGCTGCATACTCATATATCTTTTGGGACTTTTAATGAGAGTGTACAGACTTAGTTTATCATGCCATGCTGTTTAAAACTGCCAACTGGCTCCAATTGTAAAATCAAATCCTGTAACAGCCTATACTTTTATAACTATAAGTGGAGTACTTGATTGGTTGTTGAGCCTCTGCTGCTGTGTAGCTCAAGTTGTCTTAGCCTGACTTTCCTCCCTGCTTCTTGGGCAGTGCCTCCCCACAATGGCATGTTAGGCACTTGCTGTGTGGGAATCATAACACTCACCGCTCCTATTCTAATACACCCTGTTGTAGGTCCCGTGTACCACCTCTGTCTGAATGTCTTTCAGAATCCATTGATTTCTGGGGGATATTTCCTCCTCTTCAAGGGGCACATATAGGTCCACATTCTGTAGTGGGGCAGGTGGAGGGCGGGAAGCGAAGGTGGAGCTTCATGTCAGTGAAATAAACGGCTTTGTAGTAGTCAGCATCCTGATTTTTTAAAAATTCATTCTCGGGATGTGGGTGTCACTGGCAAGGCTGGCAAATATTGCCCATTCCTAGTTGCCCTTGACAAGGTGATGATGGGCCGTCTTCTTGAAGCAGCTTGCTAGGCTACTTCAGAGGGCAGTTGAGAGTCAACCATGTTGGTGTGGGACTGGAGTCACATATAGGCCCAGACCGGGTAAGGACGGCAGGTTTCCTTCCCTCAGGGACATTAGTGAACAAGTTGGGTTTTTATGATAATCTGACAGCTTCATGGTCCCAGTTGTTTTTCTCAAACTGCCATGGTGGATTTGGCCTCCAGTTGTCTCTAGATTATTAGTCCAGTAACATAACCACTGCACTACCATACCCCAATGAGGGAAAGTAGTGTTGAGCGAGTTTCTCCCTGCAGTTTTCTGTTCCCAACCTCTCCTGAAGGTGCTAATACCTGTGTGGGAGTGAGTCCATGGGTGTGGGTGCCCTCTGCTTCATCATCCAAGTGTCCATTCTTCATCTGTGAGGCTGGACCAGTATTTGCAGGTTGTTTGACCACTGGCATCGTAAGTAATTCTGATCCTGATCAGGTTTTGTTGGGAGCAGAAACTGGCCGTTTTTTTTACACTTCCTATCCCCGTACCCTCCCACCCTGGCCCTTTGGTGGCACTGACACCAGTTATAGTGATCAGCTAACTCATCATAGGCTGGGGATCCAATCTGAAACCTGCCTGGTTTTTACAACTCAGCAACTGAAACTCGCTGAGCCATCTGGGAGAGCGGTGTCGAGGCATTGTATAAAAAAGAAGTATAATGAACTGGAACCCTCCAGAAAACAGCTGTTGCCTTCACGCAGTGTAACGTTGCAAATGAATTTTGAAGGAATGACAAAGAACGTTTTGATTCTGTAGGTTTGTAGAGATGGCTGCTGCTTGGACAGATGCTTTTCTTGTTCGTTTTGTTTTTTAAAAACCCACAAATTGTGAGGCTGATTATGGGAGTATTGCTGAAGGTAGTTTACTCCTGTACTGCAGTATCATGAGGAACAACGTAATGAAATGCATCTTATTTTACAGGACACTGTTCTAAGGAATTTGTAGTGTGTGTTCTCATTCTTACAATTTCATAATCTCTGGAAAGGATGTTAGACTGATGGCAATCTTGGAAAATGTAACTGCATAAGTGTCAACCTAGGTTGGTTGGTAGCACACTTTCCAGAGTCTGACGGCTGTGGTTTTAAGCCCTAGTTCATGATTTGAGCATATAAAATAAAAACAGAAAATGCTGGAAACACTCAGCTGGTCAGGCAGCATCCGTGGAGAGAGGAATTTAGGGTCAACATTTCAGGTTGATGACCTCTTCTCAGAACTGGAGAGGATCATCGACCTAGAACGTTAGCCCTTCTTTCCACAGACACTGCCTGACCTGTTGAGGGACTCTAGCATTTTCTGTTTCTATTTCCGATTTCTAGCATCTGCAGTACGATCTATGCTTCCACGTCAGTGCAGTACTGAGGGCGTGCTGCATGGTTGGAGATGTCATTCCTGAGAGGAGGCATTAAACCGAGTCCCCATCTGCCTGTTAGATTAATTTAGGGGAACGTTGAAGATCCCAAGGCAATATTTGAAGAGCAGGGAGTTCTCCAACATTGCTCCCTCCTCTGACATCATGTTTTTAAAAAAAACTATCTATTCATCTCATTGCTGTTGGTGGGATCTTGCTCTGTGCAAAATGGCTGCAGCATTTTCTCACTTAGGTGACTGTGTTAAGTGCTTTGGGTTGGTGGAGAAATGTAATGCAGCCCTATATAAATGATAGTGTTTTTAAGTGCAATAGTGTAGTTCATGGATGTATTTATTTTCTATCTGTCGTCATAAATTCTTTGTCTTGTAATGCATAAGCTGACTCTTGGCATTTGAATTGAAAGCCAGCAGGGTAAGATTTCATCTTTATATTCAACGGCACAATAACTACTTCCCACATTCTGCCTGAATGATGCTGTGTGCATGTGCAGTGTGATGGGGACCCAAATTGTTGAGAGGATCTTTCTTAAAAACTCTTATGCTGTGAATTGGGACTTGGAACAAAATCCAGATTGGAATTTCAGCAGAAATCTTGATTGGGGAACAGCTGCCATGATTAGTGATTGTCATTTAAAATAATTGAACGTTTTTGGAGTGAGTTTTTTTTTGGGTCAGCTGAGCGTCTCCGCAAACTCTGTTCTCTTGCCACCAATTCTATCGCCTTCTCTGGTTTCTGTCTCGTGTTGAACTAGACTGTTCGCAACCTGAGTGCCTAATTCGATCACGAGCTCAGCTTCCCACCCCACATCCTCTCCGTCATAAAGGCATCCTGCTTCCACTAATATCGCCCGTTTCCGCCCCTGCCCTACTGAAACCCTCTTCCATGCCTTTGTCACCTCCAGACTTAACTATTCCAGTGCTCTCCTAGCCGGCCTCTCTCCCTCCACCCTCCATAAACTTGAGCTCATCAAAATTGCTGCTGCTTGTATCCTAACTCGCACAAAGTCTCGTTATAAGACCTTTCATGAAACCCACCTCTTTGACCAAGCTTTTGGTCACTCCTCCTTTGGCTCAGTGTTGATTTTTGTCTGTTTATGCTTCTATGAAGCACGGTGGGACATTTTTCTATGTTAAAGGTGCTGCATAAATACAAGTTGTCTGAGATACACATTTGAGCCTCTAGCCCAAGTTACTGAGAAATCCCCACAGGTAGAGTTTCTGTTAGCTCGTTAGAGTGCACACTGCTTTCATAGTGCGGGACGGTAAGAGCTAATGCTTGGGGAGCTGTGTGTGTACAGAGGTGCTGTTGGAGTTTATTGAGCTAAAACCATGTAAAGTACCAGCACATAATGCTGTAAGCTTTATGTTGATAGTCACCCTACCCTTTAGAGCACTGGCTTGCAGGTTTATCAGGAACTGATTGGGAAGAATCTTAGGCCCCAGTGATGTGTTTGTCCCCCTAGGTCCCATCAGTGAGCCAGGTTATGGGGTCAACAATGATTCCTGAAGACCTGCCAAGTTGAGGGTGCGCGTTACCGAGTCTGCCACACAAGGTTCATCTGGTTCCAATCTCCCATTGCCAGATATCATCTTGCAACCAATTCAGTTTCAAATAGATCCTATTTGTCTCTTTCCTGCCCTCCCCCAACTCTCCCAGAAGAATAGTTAATAGTTATGGAGGGAATCATAGAAAAATTGCTGATGGCATGAATTCTATTTTAGAAGTTGTCATTGCAAGTGATTCTCATGTTAGTTTATTTAGTGATTGATTGTGCCTGATCTGGTTGGTCACAAGAAAACTTTCTATATCTGGACTTGTGATTCAGTACATGAGAAAAGCTGATTTTTGGAGGGGATAAATTGTATTGAAGTATGATGGGATATTGTCTGTATTTTTCTCTCCCCAGTTGATTTTAATTGCATCAAAAATGAAATCTACGGGCGAAGCTTGAAATGTCAATGGAGGGAAGGAAAGTGAATTTGAAGCAAGCCCAGTCCAGTGTTTCTATATTTGGATGGCTCCATCACAAACATCCGCTGCAAATTTAGGAAGCGTCTAGTTGACAATTTCTCATTTCAGAAAAACAATTCGTGGAAACTTTAAAGAGAGAGCCTTTCCATTTGGATTTCTTTTTGGAAGACGTTGGATGATGACATAGAATTAGCAATATTAACATCCGGTCGTTTGCCTTCGATGGATATATTGAGACTGCTTCGCAAAAACTTAGCAACAGCTGTGTAACTTTTCAGCAATTCTTCAGTGGAAATTTGGTTTATAAAACTGCTTTCATCAGTTACTTGAAGCAAAGCTAGAAGGGGCACTTGCCTTAAATTTGTTCCTGTGTAGTTTCTTTCTCTTTTCTCCTCCAGGAAAAATAATGCACTGCAGCATGCTAGGTGCCCCAAATCCCGAAATATAGCTAGTGTAAACCAACAGCACCAGGCGTCCTACTGTGGGACACTGTGGAGGGGCCCGGGGTGGGGGGGGGGAGCTTCATAGAACAACCAAATGTGGCTGTGATGTTAATGGGATGACCGAGTTAGTGTAACACACAAACAGATACTATCACAACCTGCCTTTTCTTTTCTCTAGAAGGATATGCTAATAGGGTTAGATGAAGTAAGGTGAGAGGAGGCTTGTATGGAACTTAAACATCGGTTGGGCCTAATGGCCTTTTTCTGTGCTGTAAATTCTATGTAATTCACAGATGCTGATGGGCCTACTGTGTATTTCCAGCATTTTCTGTTTTTTTTTTATTACCAGCATTTCCAATTTTCCCGTTTTTATTTCAAAATATCACATGTTGCATGTTGGAATATGGTTTCATTTTAATCGGTTGGATATTATGTCTGCGTTGGTAACTCATGACCTGCCCGCTTGCCATTTCTGATGGATTGAAATGTGATTTGCTGCAGTGAAACTAAGGTCATGGCACAAACAATACCCTGTATTCACCCTGCACACGCAGGGAACCTACAGAGCCCATTTGGAGACGGCTCAAGTTTTTTTAGGGGTGGTTCTGTTTACTGGAAAAAGATGTCCCATAATACTCTCAATGTGGAAGAGGGCGGGAAGTCCCAGGTTTCGTCCCTGGTCTGTGTTGAATGTGCTGAAATCAGCGTGGGGAGTGCTTGGAGATTACAGTTGGGCTTTTGGTGCTCAGGCTGGGGAAGGGGGAGGCGGAAATCTGCCAGGGTTCCTTCACCCTCCTGATCATTCATCTAATCCTGTCCTCACCACACATGCATGGAGGGTGTCCAGTTCTTGTCGATCTGCACCCCAGCATGTGAAGCTTCAGGAAAGGAAATTAACTTCCCTTTGACTATTGGAATGACACATATAATAGACTGACCTGGCCAGACATGAGCCCAGGAGTGGAAGAGGAAAACATGATTGTATTGTTTCCATTTTATTTAATCTCTCCTAGTTGACAATAGCTGGTAATCTTCTGATGTGACGTGATTTCTTTTCACCAGAGGGCTGTGGCTGAACATTGTGCGGCTTCGGTACACAGTTGATTTTCAGGTTTGGCATGGTGCTGTCTGTTATCTGAAGATCGAAAACTTATTCTAAAACTTTGACTTCTCTGGGGTTTTATTTGTAATTTTTTTGGTTTTGATTAAACATTTCAAATAAAAATGGTGGTCGGGGGGCGGGGGACAGAACTGCAGATGCTGGAAATCTGAAACTAGAACAAATGGCTGGAACTGCACCAGGTCTGTCCACATCTGTAGAGAGTTATTGTTTGAGGTGTAACCTTTTTGACAGAACTGAAAACAGACAAAGGATCGCACCTAAAACGTTACTTTTTTCCCAAAGATGCTAATGGACCTGTTTATGTATTTAATTGTTCTAAAGTTGTGTGTAGCTTTGAGCCAACTGGGCAGCAGTGTGTGATCTGTAGGTTTGAGGAGCTTTTGTTCGGTGTAATTCAGTAATGTGGCGCATCTGTGTTTAATAAATCCAATTTGTGCATTCTTTTTGTCCGCTCTACTTGAAACAGCAGCAGCTGTGATGAGTTGTTGTGCAGTTTAAGTCTTCGTACCAGCTGTACCCACAGTTCAACTCCCCAACTCCCCAACCCCCACCTCCCACCAATGTTGTCTTAAGTCGTACTCTTGGAAGGAAAGAAAAAAGTGAGAAAGAAAAAGTGAGAATATCCTGAGTTTAGGAATTTAATCCAGGAACTGAGCCTGAGTTCACCAGCACAGTGAGGACAGTGAGCCCTTCTGAAAATGCACTCATTGCAGAGTTTAAAGGATAAACAGTAAATGGCCAAATCTCGCTGACATCAGTGATTCCAACATTTTTCTTTAGGTCCCTCTACTTGAATGCCAGGGGGAGAATAGAACCTAGTGAAAGGTAAATTTAAGGCTTGGTCAGTGACTAGTTTGTCACACAGTGATCCGTGTGTGGAGCAGTCTTCAGGGTAGGGCCATGAATGCAAAATCCCTGGAATAATTTTTTAAAAAAAACATTGACTGTTATAAAGGGAGATATCAAGTTCTTTCTGAATGGATGAACTCTGAGGGGCCAAATAGTTTTCCTCACTAATATCTCTTTTGTGAGGTTGATAATTGAGGAATCTGAATTGCAGATGCTTTAAGCCTTTTTTTTAAACATCTACTTGGGCGGGGGCACTGAAGAGGATGTCAATCAGTGAAGTTTAGTCTAGGTTTGTGGAGAGCTGTACCAATTGATGTGTAATTGCATGGTCAGAAAACTCTGTGCACTCACTCTCATTTAAGGCTTTGATCTTTGCTGCAAGACTGTTAGAATCATAGAATCCTAGAGCACAGAAGGTGGTCATTCGGCCCGTTGTGCAAGTGCCGGCTCTTTGAAAGAGCTGTCCAATTTAGTGCCACACCCCAGCTTTTTCCCCATAATCCTGCAAATTAGTCCTCTTCAAGTACATGTCCAATTGTCTTTTAAAAGTTCCTATGCAATCACCTTCCACCACCCTTTCAGGTAGTGCGTTCCAGATCTTAACAGCCTCATTTCCCCTCTAGTTCTTTTGCCAATTATTTTAAATCTACGACCTCTGGTTACTGACCAGTTTGTCAGAGGAAACAGTTTCTCCCTATTTGCTCTATCAAAATCCCTCATAATTTTGAATATCTCTCCCCTTACCCTTCTTTGCTCTAAGGAGAACAATCCCAGCTTCTCCAATCTCTCCATGACTGAAGTCCACCATCCTGGTAAACCTCCTCTGTAACCTCTTCAAGACCTTGACATCCTTCCTAAAGTATGATGTGCAGAATTGTACACAATATTCCATCTGAGGCCCAACTGGTGATTTGTAAAGGTTTAACATGACTTCCTTGTTTTTGTATTCAATGCCCCTGTTTACAGATAGTAGCCATGATGTGGAGACTCGCTCACCTGACGAAGGAGAAAGCCTCCGAAAGCTTATGATTTTCAAATAAAACAGTTGGACTATAACCTGGTGTTGTAAGATTCCTTACACCTGTTTACAGAGCCAAGTATCCCATATGCTTTCTCAACCTCCTTATCAACTTGCCCTGCCTCTTTCAAAGATTTGTGAATATGCACCCCCCAGGTCCCTCTTCTCTTGCACTCCCTCAAAATTGTACCATTTAGATTATACTGCCTCTCCATGTTGTTCCTCCCAAATTGCATCACTTCACACTTATCTGCATTAAATTGTATCTGCCCATTTCACCAGTCTGTTTATGTCACCAACTGTTTACTACGTTGCCAAGTTTTGTATCACCCGCAAACTTTGAAATCGTACTCCCTATTCCCAAGTCCAGGTCATTTATATGTAACAAGAAAAGCAATGGTCCTAATACCAACTCCAGTCAGAAAAACATCCGTTCACCACCACTCTGCTTCCTATCCCGTAACCAATTACGTACCCAAGTTACTGTCTTGACTCATCATAATCTCCCCAAAAAAGTATTCTGATCATTGCAGATATAATCAGCAATTCAGTTTTATACATGGCAGTAAAATTCTTAGTGCAAAGTATAAAATCTAGCATTGTGATTCTTGCAATGGTTCACAGCTCATTCTAGCAGAGGTACTGTTGGTGCAGCTGGATTTAGTGACTCCTGTATTTATCAATGAGTTGAGACTAGAATTCTTGTGCCTCTTTGCCCTTAACAGCATTATTGTGGATGTTTTCATTTGTCCTTTTCTCCTCCCCTGTTACCCGTGTGTCATAAATTCATGTTGCATGATTAAAGATTGAATGTGTTATATTGTTTCAGATTTCAAAAATCTATCTTTGTTCTCTGTGCCACGCATGTTCCTTGGTTAAAGATCACCTACTCCAGGCATCTTTATGATGTGTTTTGGGTAGAGGCATATTTTAAGGGAAGCAGGACGAGCAGGAACCTGTACGGAGTCACTAGGTGGAAGTGCATCAGTTCTGGCTTAAGATGTTAGCAAACCATCAGTGTTGAAAATGTCCCCAACTGGTTAAAACTTATGCTGAGAAGCTAACTAGCACACTGGGAAAATGGGCTGCTCACTGATCCTGAGTGAAGATCCGGTACTGTGTGCAGCTGATGACATCTGGAAAGATTTAAATATGTCTTGTTCTTGGCTGGGACCTTCTAATGACTATCTCCCTCAGATGGGTTTGTTCAACCTGAATAGGATGTGTTTTAAATTGATGATTATTTTGGAGCACTCCCCTTTGTGTCTCTACCCATTTTTATGAACCCTGTCTGCTCTCTTTCCTTTTCCTGATGGAGTGTGGTTGCAGAGAAGACTTGGAACAGTCCTGTCAGAATGCTGCTAAACTTCGAAAGAGTCCTCACTCCTCAGAAAGTCAGGTTCTAAGTATAACTTGAAGATCTGATGGAGCTTCCTTTGTGTCTGAGCAGATGTAGTCGAAGAAAAATTGCATTTTGTAGTGCTTTCAACAAGTAGTGGTGTCTTAAAGTGCTTCCCAGAGTGAATTAAATTTTAAAATGCAGTAATTAATCATGGGCAGATGCAGCAGTAATTCTGTGCCAATGATGTCCCATAGATGCTGAAAAGGAGTGAAACGTGCTGGACAGTCAAAAGTTGAGTAAAAGCACTCCAAAATGGAGGTGAACAAAATGAAATGTGAATGGGAGAAACTAGCAGGCAAATGAGAGAAACAGCTAAGGTGTGGTGTTGCTGAAGGAAATGTTTAGACTAGAAGGGGGCCATGAGAAAGATGAGTTGCTGTGATTGTCTCCTCTCCTGTAGGAGCTGACTGATGCCGTAATATTATCACTAAGCTTCTTTACTGATGCCAATACGCTGTAGGAAAGCCACAATAAAGCCAATGTGCTTTGGTAACCCGCGCCAGTTTGATGGTCTGTGTACATGGACCCCCCACCCCCATGGGACTGCTGTCCTGGGTAGGAATTGTTCATTTGAAGCACCTTGCAGATATCGCCATAGTTTAGTGATTCACGTGTAGCATAATAAACTAAGGGTGTCTGTTTTGAAATGTTTGTGGTAATTTTCCGTGATCCTTATAATGCATGGCTTCATCCTCCTCCTGGGCAGTTGGTAAGAAAGATGTCTACTATCTTGTTCACATCAATCGATACTTAACTTGTTTCAGTTTGTACTATTTGACATTTTTCTTCAGTATATTTACCATCATCTGACCTCTAATGAATGGCTGTTTCTCTAAGCTATGTTTGCTGTATGTTCTCCACTCATTTTCAGCCCTGTGACTATCAGATTGCAGCTATTCTCATCCAGCTGGAAGGTCATCATAGCCCGTCCATTGAGAAAAATCCTACATTTGTCCTCTTCCCTTCCCCTGGCACCAATCATAGCATCCAACTGGCTCTTAAACGATACTAGGGGTTTTACCTTCGCCATCTTATCTGGAAATCTATTCCACTTTCTGACATCAGTCCTAAATTTGTCTTTAACTAGTTTGAACTTCTGTTCTCTTGTCGTACTGTCATGTTTTGAAATAGTGTTCTGGATCTGATGTTATCTAAACTCTTTGAGATCACCGGTCAGTCTCCTCCTTTCAAAGCTGAAAAGCCCACATTTCTCCAGTCTTTCTTCGTAACTCAGTCGTGTGGATGCTAGAGATTAGTCTCGTGGCTCTTCTTTACATAGTCCCCAGGGCTTTCTAATTTTCTATTCTACAGTTGCCTTGAGCAGTGGAAAATTATCAGTGCACCAGTCCCTGCAGCTGTTCAGAAAAGTAAATGGTCATCTCTTGCTGCAGAAAAATTCATTGTCATTCAGCTCACCCTGGAGTCTGAACTGTGCTTATCAGAAAAAAATGAAACAAAGTTCTTCTGCCCAGTTGTCTGTTTATAAATGCATTACATGGTATGTAACCCTGCAAACTGGTGCGTGCAAAAACCCCTCACCACCTCACCATCTCAAGAACAGACATGTAAAAAAAAACAGTATTGAATCGTCCTCCTCTGCCCATCACTGCTGAAACCCTCATCAATACCATTGCCACCTCCAGAGATCACTCCAATGCTCTCCTTGTTTGTTGCCTGAGTTCCGCAAATTACAACTTTTCCAAAACTCTGCCTCCCACGTTCTATTCTAAACTAAGTCCCATTCCCCTATCAAATCTGTCCCTGGCAACCTTTTGTTCCATGTCTCCCATTGGTTTCAAATTCTTGTCCTCATCTACAAGTTCCTCCATGGTTTCACTCCTCCTCACCTCTGTTACCTGCTTCAGTCTTGTGTCCCAGCATGCCCTTCTGACTCTGGCCCCTTTTGCATAGCTGACCCCTGTGCTCCATCTTTGAGAGCAGTGTCATCAGTTGTCTCGGTCCCCTGCTCTGGAATGTACCCTGTAAACCCCTCTGCCTTGCTATCCCTCCACTGTCCCTGCAAAAATCTCCTTAAAATTTTTCTCCTTGGTCACTACCCCATACCCTTCACTGCTCACCCTTCACCACTCGATGTCTGATATATACCTTTTGTGCTTTGGGATGTTTTGTTATGTTGAAGGGACTATGAAAGTGCAAGTTGATATAATACTGCAAAACTCATTGCAGGACGCTGTGGTTGTTTCGTTGATGTATGACCTCCTTTGATGAAAAATTCATGATTGTGATGTAGTTACAGGAAACTTCCCAACAGAATGAAAGTGGGTTACTGGGGAAAATATATCCAGACCAGCATGTTAGTTGGCTCAGGGTGTTTCCAATGTGTTAACGTGCTCTGTTTTAATGAAAGGAATTACCAAACGTTGTTCCCTCTGAATGCAAAGATAAAAGGTTCTCTTCTATTTTTAGATTTTTAAAGGGGCCAGGCGCAGGTAGGAAAAGCATTAAAGTAAGTGGAATTCTGGGTTTTATAGAAAGAAAGAAGAAAGCACTTGCATTTATAAAGTGCCTTCCATGACCTCAGGACGTCCCAAAGCCAATGAAGTACTTTTGAAGTGCAAGGAAGTGATTAGTTTTGCTACCGTTGGACTATTGCATGGAGTCCCAGGCAGCACATTATAAGAATATTTGAGTCATGAAACAGGTACAGCAAAGATTTAATGGAATTATACCAGGAATGAGAAGTTACAGTTGTGAATAAAGGCTTGAAAATATTGGCTTTTTTCACTGGAGTGGCAGAGGGTAAGAGTGAATCTAACGGAGGTTTTGATCATTTCTGTAAGGTTATGAGAGTGAGCAGTGAAAGATTTCAACTGATTGACAATAGGTTAACAAGGGGGCATAAACTCAGCATTATTACTAAAGGAATGAAGGAGAAAGTTGGAAATGATTTTTTTTTCCCACTCAGGGTTATTAGTACATGGAATGTTTCACAAGCAGCTATTGAGGCAGATTATAGCATCATTTAAAATACAATTGGTCAAGTATTTAAAAAGAGAGGATATGGGATAAGAGCAGGGGGATAGGATCAGAGTAAGCAGCTACTGCTGAGAAGCAATCACCAGCCCAGGTGGGATGGGCCAATCTCATTCCAGTTTGCTGCTAAAGGAGAAAGAAAATCTTGGGAGCATACTCTCTTTTTCAGAGTGTTAACATGCCGGCGTGTTTTTTTGTTGACAATTAGTGCCTTGCCAAAATATCTCATGGATAACTTCTTTTCCCGGGGTTGGGCAGGTGTGGGCCAGCTCCTCGGGCAGTTCGATTGCTGCGCTCCATTTGAGAGAATGGAGCCACTCTCGGGTGCAGGAGGTCTTTCCTTGTCCAGTGACTGGGAGCAGTACTGGAAGGGAAAATGAGGTATTGAATGTTGCTAAAGAAATGACTGTATGTGAAACATAGAAACATAGAAACATGGAAAATAGGAGCAGGAGTAGACCATTCAGCCCTTCGAGCCTGCTCCACCATTCAGTATGATCATGGCTGATTCTCTATCTCAATACCATATTCTTGCTCTCTCCCCAAACCCCTTGATGCCTTCTATGTCTAGAGATCTATCTAGCTCCTTCTTAAATACATTGTGACTTGGCCTCCACAGCCTTCTATGGTAGAGAATTCCACAGGTTCACCACCCTCTGAGTGAAGAAATTTCTCCTCATCTCAGTCCTAAATGACCTACCCCGTATCCTGAGACTGTGACCCCCTCATTCTGGACCCCCCAGCCAGGGGAAACATCCTCCCTGCATCCAGTCTGTCTAGCCCTGTCAGAATTTTATATGTTTCGATGAGATTCCCTCTCATTCTTCTAAACTCGAGTGAATACAGGCCTAGTCGACCCAATCTCTCCTCATACGACAGTCCTACCATCCCAGGAATTAGTCTGGTGAACCTTCACAGCACTCCCTCTATGGCAAGTATATCCTTTCTTAGGTAAGGAGACCAAAACTGCACACAGTACTCCAGGTATGGTCTCATCAAGGCCCTTTTATAACTGCAGGAAGACATCCTTGCTCCTGTACTCAAATCCTTTTGCAATGAAGGCCAACATACCATTTGCCTTACTAACTGCTAGCTGCACCTGCATGTTTGCTTTCAGTGACTGGTGTACAAGGACACCCAGGTCCCTCTGTACATCAACATTTCCCAATCTATCACCATTTAAATAATACTCTGACTTTCTGTTTTTCCTTCCGAAGTGGATAACTTCACATTTATCCACATTATACTGCATCTGCCGTGTATTTTCCCACTCATTCAACTTGTCTAAATCGCCTTGAAACCTCTTTGCATCCCCCTCACAACTCACGATCCCACCTAGTTTTGTGTCTTCAGCAAACTTGGAAATACTACATTTGGTTCCCTCATCCAAATCATTGATATATATTGTGAATAGCTGGGGCCCAAGCTCTGATCCCTGTGGTGCCCCACTAGTCACTGCCTGCCACCCTGAAAAAGACCCATTTATTCCTACTCTCTGTTTCCTGTCTGTTAACCAATTTTCAATCCATGCCAGTATATTACCACCAATTCCATGTGCTTTAATTTTGCACACTAACCTCTTATGTGGGACTTTATCAAGGCCTTCTGAAAATCCAAATTAACCACATCCACTGCTTCTCCCTTATCTATTCTACCAGTTATATCCTCAAAAAACTCCAGTAGGTTTGTCAAACATGATTTCCCTTTCATAAATCCGTGTTAGCTTTGTATAATCCAGTTGATATTTTCTAAGTGTCCTGTTATCACATCCTTTATAATAGACTCTAGCATTTTCCCAACTACTGATGTTAGGCTAACCGGTCTGTAGTTCCCTGTTTTCTCTCCCTCCTTTTTTAAATAGTGGGGGTTACATTTGCCACCCTCCAATCTGCAGGAACTGTTCCATAATCTATATAGAATGTTGGAAGATGACAACCAATACATCCACTATTTCCATGGCTACCTCTTTTAGTAGTCTGGGATGCAGATTATCAGGCCCTGGGGATTTATCGGCTTTCAGTCCCATTAATTCTCCATCACTTTTTTTTTACTAATACTAATTTCCTTTAATTCCTTCTCACTAGTCCCTTGGTTCCCTAGCATTTCTGGGAAGTTGTGTCCTTTTCTGTGAAGACAGAACCAAAATATTTGTTTAATTGCTCTGCCATTTCCTTGTTCCCCATTATAAATTCTCCCATTTCTGACCGTAAGGGACCTACGTGTGAGTTACATGATTGAATTTTGGGGTTAGGCTGACATTCAGCTGGTTTCGCCTTTTCTATTTCATGATTTCTGGACCCCCCCCTTTCTGCCTTGAATTATGACCTTGTAGTTTGCTTGCAGGTGTCTGTTCTGTTTCTGAAACTTGTAACTCTCCCTCTGTGCCCCCCCCCCCCCCCCCCCCGGCCAAAATCCCCTGGGATTTGTATTGTAGGTAATATGAATTTCTGGAGCCATTTGCTATAATAACTACATATGGTTTGTGACCACTGAATTCATGGAATGTTGTTTGTATAATGGATTTAAATATCTGCAGAGCCAGCACAATGGCTAACCAGGGTGGAGCATCTTAAATATCTTTGTGTGGAGTTACTTGATGACTCTGCCTTGTACATATTTTTTAAAAAATCCAGTCAATGGAGAACTAAATCCATTAATCTTTGGTTATTGAGCCAGCTGGTTTGGAGTATGGCACAGGATTGTAATTGCACATTCCATTCACTCAGCTCAATTGAATCCAGTTTACACTGGACTGCAGGACTAACCCAGAAAGTCGGTTTCAAGTCTTCATTTTATTAACCGGGTAATTGATTAAACCTGCGCGTATTGACTGGGAGAAGGAAAGAAAACTCTGCGCTGGGTTTCATTTTAGTTTATTGCTGCTCATACAAAGTGAGCACACCCCTAAAAGTTTGAACTTGAGTTTGTTTCCTGGCTTGTTTGCTGCTGATGGCAGCTCCGCTGCTGGTGGCCAGCCAGTATTGTAAACAAGGTGGTGTCACCGAGTCTAGAGGTGGTGCACACCAAGGGTTGGCTTCAATGGATGCCTGGAGGCAGAGCCACTCCTGAAAGCAGCAGGTCGGGCCAGCAGCTGGAGTTGGGAGCAGCCATGTTTTCTACCCACTGGGAAGCTCAGCTGCTCAATGCAGTCATACAGCCCAGTGAAGTAGCTTTGCACTTGGCCTGTATGATTTTAGGGATGCACCAGACCTTTGGGCAAGGTACATTTACAGGATGTGTTGTAAGAACATAAGAACATAAGAAATTGGAGCAGGAGTAGGCCAATCGGCCCCTCGAGCCTGCTCCGCCATTCAATAAGATCATGGCTGATCTGATCCAAACCACAAATCTAAAGAACACAAGAAGTCGGAGCAGGACCCGGCCACATAGCCCCTGGGCCCTCTCCGCCACCCACAGGGCATTGACCGATCCGAACTCAGCTTCATGTCCAATTTCCTGCCCGCTCCCCATAACCCCTAATTCCCTTTACTTCTAGGAAACTGTCTATTTCTGTTTTAAATTTATCTAATGATGTAGCTTCCACAGCTTCCTGGGGCAGCAAATTCCACAGGCCGACCACCCTCTGAGTGAAGAAGTTTCTCCTCATCTCAGTTTTGAAAGAGCAGCCCCTTATTCTAAGATTATGCCCCCTAGTTCTAGTTTCACCCATCTTTGGGAACATCCTTACTGCATCCACCCGATCAAGACCCTTCACAATCTTATATGTTTCAATAAGATCGCCTCTCATTCTTCTGAACTCCAATGAGTAGAGTCCCAATCTACTCAACCTCTCCTCATATGTCCGCCCCCTCATCCCCGGGATTAACCGAGTGAACCTTCTTTGTACTGCCTCGAGAGCAAGTATGTCTTTTCTTAAGTATGGAGACCAAAACTGTATGCAGTATTCCAGGTGCGGTCTCACCAATACCTTATATAACTGCAGCAATACCTCCTTGTTTTTATATTCTATCCCCCTAGCAATAAAAGCCAACATTCCATTGGCTTTCTTGATCACCTGCTGCACCTGCATACCAACTTTTTGATTTTCTTAATGGCGAGAGACTGGAAAGTACTGCAGTACAAAGGGATCTGGGGGTCCTAGTGCCTTGCCAAGGCTGCTTCAGCAGCACCTCCCTCCCCTGTGATCTCCACCATCTAGAAGGGATAGGGCAGCAGGCGCATGGGAACACAGTCACCTCCAAGTTCCCTTCCGAGTCACACACCACCTCGACATGGATATATTTCGGCCGTTCCGTCATTGTTGCTGGGTTAAAACCCTGGAACTCCCAATCTAACAGCACTGTGGGCAAACCTTCACCACATGGACTGCAGCGATCAAATACTTCACTTACTACACAGAAAGGTGGGACCTGTCTGTAAGCTGATATGAAAATGTGGTTTGTGAAAGATGCAAATTCTTTGCCTGTGAATTGGTCCCTTGGCCCTATGTCATGTCCAGACAGTTTGGAAGGATGGTAAAATGGGCGCCACACTTGAATTATGCCTATCCCCAAAAAACAATTGCCACTGCGTTCCTGATCCTTGCGGTGGTTTCCCCTTGTCTACTGTAGCTGCTGTGGGGAGACATCAACAATGCAGGTGGTTTAATCTTCCTTTCCACTACCTAATCTTTCAGTTGGAGTCCAGTTCCCGGAGGTGAAAGCCCTCTGTCCAGCTTATTGTAATACCCAGACCCCTTCAGAAATGAATCCTGATTTTTAAATACATGCTTCTTCTCTCTGGCTGTAAAGGATTTGGAAATGCCTCAATCTATCCTTGGGTGGGTATAAATCCATCAGAACTAGCTGTAAATTGTCACTTAACCTCAAGAGACAAACACTGGCACTGTGACCTCTTGCAGCCCTGCAAACCTCCGAAATCTTTGCGCTTCTCCAATTCTAGCCTCTTATGCATCCCCAATTTTAATCGCACCACCATTGGTGGCCGTGCCTTCAGCTGCCTAAGCACTAAGCTCTGGAATTCCCTCCATAAACCCCTCTTTCCTTAAGACGCTCCTTAAAACCTACCTCTTTGACCAAGCTTTTGGTTACCTGTCCTAATATCTCCATATGTGGCTCGGTGCCAAATTTTGTTCAATAATGCTCCATTGAAGCGCCTGGGAAATTTTTACTACGTTAAAGGCGTTATATAAATGCAAGTTGTTGTTGTGATTGGGTGATGCATTTGAGGTTGGGATTAAGCATGTTGATGGGGCATATAGAGCTTTTGAAAGATATAAAATTCTGACTGGGCTAGACAGACTGGATGCAGGGAGGTTGTTCCCCCTGGCTGAGAAGGTCCAGAACAAGGGATCACAGTCTCTGGATAAGGGGTAGGACATTTAGGACTGAGATGAGGAGAAATTTCTTCACTCAGAGGGTGGTGAACCTGTGGAATTCTCTACCACAGAAGGCTGTGGAGGTCAAGTCATTGAATATATTTAAGAAGGAGCTAGTATTGAGGTGGAGGATCAGCCTTGATCACATTGAATGGCGGAGCAGGCTCGAAGGGCTGAATGGCCTACTCCTGCTCCTATTTTCTATGTTGCCTGTGTGTAATCTACACTATTTGGCCAAGATGGACTTGTTGACGCTGGTTGTGGTGATGGGGTAGTCAGTGTTCTGGATCTGTGATATAGCTGATCTCTTCTACTAGCACGGTCGATGAGCACAGAAATGGGATACCAGCCTCTCATCTCCGGGACCTGGGTTTAAATGCAGCCCAAAGTGATGTCTGCTAAGGTTCCACATGAAATGGGTTTAGGGACAGTCATAAACTGCGTTCTAGTGGGCATAAGCCCACGGCCCGAAACTGTCCTTAATTTGGCACCCAGCCTCACTCAGAGCCACAGGGCAGTTGCTATCGGAAATTGAAAGGTGTTATACTAGTGTTATACTTGTCACAATTCAAAATGGCTACAATGCAAATATCACTATTGTTTGCTTATAGAACAGGTTGTAATTCAGAGTAATTCATTGTATGTGAAGTACTTTGGCGTTTGAGACGTGATTAGATGCTAAATAAATGCAAGCTGTTTTTTTTCACTGTTCTGTGGGTTAAGACACTGGACCTTGAGTATCTGGTGTCATTTGAATTTAACTGAGCAAATTGGGGGATGGTGAGGAGGAAGAGGTTCCAGATGTTGCACCCAAAGATCTACATGATAGATTAGCCAATGGATGTTTGTATTCAATGAGGAGGGTAGGTGGAGGTGTGCAGGTGGTTCAGTTTGTGTCTGTTGTTCCAACTTAACCCTTTGATAGACGGCACTACCTATTGGGTCAGATGTTGCACCAGTTTAAAAAAAAGATTTTAATTTCTGCACTTGAGTGTTTTAATATTTTTCACTACTGATTGAGTTTCTGTTTTTCTTTTCCTCCACTCAGGGCTCCCCTTTTTGGCATGACACGAGTTGAGAATCTGCAATGCAGGGAATCCCCACGAATATGTGCTGTATTTACTGATTCCTAGTCTTGTTACATTCCAATTGGTATTTGACCTGTGAACACTTCACTGTCAAATATGCAGGTTTTGATTGCTTTGAATCAAAATGATAAAACTCAGCACAAACAGGCACAGGCTAATGTCTGGGGTTCAGCTTGTTCCAAACCCAATATAGATCTTTGTGGCAGGAGGGGGTGAGCAGCTGTGCACCATTGGCCAGCAGTGGGATCTTGTATGCAGCTGGTTTCAGCAGATTGCCAGACAGCCCCGAACAGAAGCCCCTTTGGTAGATTGTGAACTCAGTCCAGTGAATCATCTATGTGTTTGGCAGCTCAACTTCAGGCCGTCAAGATAGCTGCAAATCTGTTCTCTGACTGCAGGCCAGCGTTGAAGACAGCCTGCATTACACTTCAATCTTACAGCTGTTCTTTCATTGGGGTGAGGAGAGGGGCCTGCTCTGTGAATATTCCCTGTGCTGCACTTGGAATGTGACAGTAAGCTGATAATTTGTACATATGAAAATCCGTAGCTTGTGGCAGCCTTTCAATATTAATTTCACTTTGTTAATCTGCAGACATGGTCTGATCCCTTAAGCCTGTCGGTAATTTTTGTTTATAGTTGTGTGATTATACGAAGCTTTGAGTCTCTTCAGACGCCATTAATGCACCTGGTTAACCTTTTATAGATCTCTATCATGGTGTTTCTATTGCAGAATTGCCTGAAGATTTGGTATGGCCCAGACTAGCCGTGCGTTTTGAAAGTTGTAGTTTGCAACTTGAATTTTCTGGTGCCTGACCCTCCCAGAAGGCTAAGGAAGTTTCGTGGCCAGTTTGTGTTCTGGGGACCCTGAAGATTCTGTGACTGTATTGGAGGGTAACCCATGGTGTCCTGGGCCAACATTCTTCCCACAACCAATGCCACCATAAACAGATTAACTGGTCATTCATTTCATTGCCTTTGCTTGCATAAAACGAGTCCCTATATAAATGCAAGTCTGTCAGCGGTCGGGAAAATTGCAACACTAATGGGCCGAGCCTTTTGGTTGTCAGAACAGTGAGTGCTTGCGCTGTGCCCATGTGCTGATGGAAAAACACATTCGGTGGGTATCAGGGTCTGTGGAGGTACCACACTTATCTCTCAGCGCAGGTGGAGACATCAGGGTTGTTGTCAGCAGCAGTACTTGTAAAGTACACGCAATAGAGAGGTGCTGCCTTTCCCGACTCTCAATTCATAGATTTTAATCTCCTTTGTACTGTCTCCAGGACTGGGGAGGAAGGATGTGAAAGTGACTAATGCATTTAACATTGGCCACTGATCAGGCCATGTAATCAGGGTTTGAGTTTAGTGTTGGTAAAATGGGTGGAGAATGACTCAGACTGCTTTGGACCAACTGGCTCATTCTGTCTTCCAGAATTGATTTTGGCAGTTTTTCAGCAGCATTGTTTGTACTTGCGAGCTCGGTGATTTTCAGAATTTTTTTTTAATGCTTTTGATTTTCCAGGGAAATTTGAATAGCTTGGTATATTTTTGCATGATTGAAGTGAGTCCCGAGTGGTGTATTTTTTTCCTGCTGCAAGCACACTGTCCCTGCCACCAAACCAGGAATTGGTCCAGTGCTGTCTTGAATGCTTCAGCTGAATCAGTGTTTCACTCGGTGGTAATCTGACCCATTGTTGAAAACTGGGTGTGTGGGAGTTTAGTATGAGTGTACTTTTACTTTATGTTGGGGTGGATGGTGGGGGCAGTGACTTTGCACAGAGGTTGTACAGCTTTAATATAATCTTGAGTCAGTATGGCAGTTTAATCGGTCACTGTACATAAAATTAAAAAGACTTTGCTCCTGTCAGCAATTGTTCTGAATTGCTGGTTGAGAACTGATGTGTAGAAGGCTACTGATCCTTATTTCAAAGCATTGTAATATGCCTCAATAGCATTTTTGATTTTTTTTTTCCCTGTGGGTTTTCTGGATTGCTGGTTTTGTATTTTTCCTCCTTTTGTTCTGATATCTCTCCTTTGTTTTCTTTCTTGGTATTTTCCCTCGCACTTAACTTTACATGTTTTAAATCATGGTTTAAAAATACAATTATCTCTCGAGCAGTTTCAGCTTCCCAAGAAATTCCACCTTTACTGTTTCAGGGCTAAGGATAGACTGGAGTTTTTGACCCTTTGTTCTTTAGGGATGTCTCAGATGTAAAATATCTTGCTTATGGAATGCTCTCTCAATCGGTGTTAACCTCTCAGTGCATGGAATGAAAAAAGCCATTTCGTCTGTCGATCCTGTTTCTTCCACTTACCACGTATAATTGACTCGCCTACCCTAACCCATATAGTCTCCTGCGGAAAGATTCTGCAAATTCTCTCCCTGCGCGCACAATGAAGTCAAACTCTAGCACGCCTATCTAATCTTACATCCTGCATTACATGCCCTTGACCAGCTGTCTTCCTTGTCAACATTTCCCATATACCAGGAGCTCAGGAAGTATCTAGTTTCATGTAACATTTGATCATATCTATCTGTATTTGTCCTATAACCCTCGGTCTGGTTGCTAACCAGACCTTTATCCAGCTGTGTTTTTTTTTCCAAAAAGATGTTAATTGACACCCCGTGAATTGGAGTGCTAATATTAGGTGTTTAAAATGATGAAAGGATGGGGCAGGGTAGATAGAAGCAGATTGTTTCCAGTAATTGAGGGGTCAAGAATGAAGGATCATAGATACAAGAATAAATATAAGCGATTTAGAACAGAGAGCAGGAGAAACTTCTTCAGAGTTGTGAGGCTGTGGAATTCACTTCCAGGATTGGTGGTTGAGGCAGAAACTATGTCAACATTCCAGGTTAGATTGGATAGGGAGATGAAAGAAAAGGGGATGAAGGGATATGGGAACAGGGTGAGTAAATGTGATTAGGAATATTTGCTCGTGTGGAGGGTAAATGCTGACGCGGACTAGTTGGGCCGAATGGCCTGTTTCCATGTTGTGATTTCTATGTAGTTCTGTGTATGCTTTAGATTACTATTACTTGCTAATCAGGGCTGTTGGAATGCGTTGGACCAGGGGAGACTGTGGGCTAGCACATATGCATGTAATCTCCACGTTCTGTATCTCTGTTCAGGTCAATTTTGTCCGATAGCTGCTGCTTTACAACGGTCTTAGGCACTCTCTTGTCACCTAATATGTTTTAAAAATAAAATCATGGAAGTTTGTCATCTTTTGTCCAGTGTTGGAGCTCTGGCAAGTGAGAAAAGTATTTATATAGTGCATTAATAATGTGACTCAGGGCGTTCTAAAGTGCTTCACATCCAATACATTAGTTTTAGTAGTTGAAATTTTATTATTTGTTCTTGGGATGTGGGTGTCGCTGGTAATGGCCGCCCCCAGTTGCCCTGAAATTCAGTCAGTTTTTGGTGCACAACATGATCCCACAAACAGCAAAAGCGATGAATGACCAGTTGGCCTGTTTTTGGTGGTGTTGGTTGTGGGAGTAATGTTGGTTAGGACAGCGGGAGAGTTCCCTACTGTCCTTTAAATAGTGACATGTTTATTAGTGTCGTTATATTCCCCATGTGGTCATGTATTTAATAACACATCCTGCTCTATCGGTGTATGCACTTAAACCGTTGTCTGCTCTGTGAAGAGGAGTGGTGTGGACTGGCCAAAATTCGTCCCTCTGATCACCAAAATAGCTGAACTGGTTGTTGCAATTTGTGGGGCCTTGCTGCGCACTCACTGCCTATAAAACCTTGACCACACTTCAAAAGTAATTCATTGGCTGTAAAGTGCTTGGGAAGCCCCACAGAATGTGAATGGCGCTATATAAATGCAAGCTCTTTAACTTGGATACTGGGGAATAAACTTGTATCTTTTAAAATTTTTTTCAGAATGTTGTAGCCAAGAATGCTTTCCAGTATCGTGGCAACTCTCAGCACGATGCCCAGGAGTTTCTGCTGTGGCTTCTCGACAGGGTCCACGAAGACTTGAACATTGTTTTAACAAACGGGAGGCCTCCTGCCAGGGTATGATTGCTTTTTATTTATAGAAAAATGGAACAGAAATATTAGACAAGTTTGATATTGAAGCCATTCATTTTGAGTGTTTTTCAGTTTTAAAAAATATTTTCGGTTCCACTTTTTCTTGTCACCGTGCAAAGTCTTTGCCAAGTTGACAGGTAACTTACTGTTGGATCTCTGTTGATGACATTCTGAGGTTGAGCAAGAGCAGCCTGGGCCGATTCTATTTCTGTGGAGAATTGACCAACGTGCACTCAATGCTGTCCCATAGCGGTGACCCAAGGTGGGTAATGCACTGGGTTAAGGGTCACTGCTAACTCAGCAAGTTGAGGGACTCGTGCATCAACCCGTAACCTCTAGCATTCAGTGCCACAAAGTGCTGGTGCTTCTAGTGCTGCACTATCGCACTGCCTTGGTGATTCTGTTTTTAAATTGGCAGTGTTCTGTACACTATATAAAGTCCAGGGGGAAATTTCCTGATTGGACTCTGTGTGTGGTCTCTTTTTAAAAAAAAACACAGAAAATACCAGTTTTAAAGTTTTTGTGGGTGTGCAGTAACCTGAAATTCTTCCAAATTTGGGGCTGAAAACGCACTGCCCTTCTGATGTACTCCTGCAGTAAGTCTGGCGAATGGCCATGATTGAAGCCGGCTCTCCGCAGTTTCAGTGGGGCCTTGTTAGGGTTGGGGTGTCATTTGGGGGCATGGCCAGGGGAAGGGATTCTCTGGCTGGGGCTTTCCTCGACCCCGGCCTGGAGGAAGACTGGCAAGCTGGTAGGCCAAGTGAGTGCAGGTGTACCATTTCAGAACTTAGGGAGGCAGGTGCCTGAGATGTGCCCCAGTGGTGTGGGTACCTGGCGGTGGTATTTGAATCTGACCTCTCCCTGACCCTGGATACTTTGAGATTGGCGCCAGAGATCACGGGTGGGCCGACCCCCCACGTTTACTGCCCGTGGAGTTTAAGGGTTCTCTTGTCCCGCACAGCACACTGAGGATCTCGAGATCCTCAAACGTCGTACTGCAGCATTCACAACCGCACTGACCCCTAAAATGCCTAAATGCAATATGTCCTCTCAAGTAATGTCTATCTCTTGAATGCAAGAAATGTGTGGGGTTAGTACTTATGCAGTTTTTCCTCTAATTCCTCGATGCTCCCTACCTGAATGGGTGTCCAAGGGATTTCTTTTAGGCCAAAATTGCAATCTCCAACAGCTAGAAAGTGGGATAAGTGTTTGAGTAATGCACTATCTACCTCCTTTCCTCCCCCTTCAGCCATTTGATTTGGGGTTAGTGTGTCTCTCCTCCATCTCTGGCAGCACAGTTGAGAACAAGAACTCATAGGTTGCAACCTCCTTTGCTCGCAGTCACTTTGAGATGTTGCCATGTGCCAGAAAAGCTCATTTATGAGGATGCACAATGCTGTGACTTGAACAGCATCAATTTTCATATCAGATATAAGAGAGGCAGAAGCATTCCTGTTTGAAAGGAATTTTGGACGGTGTTTCTGATTTTGAAGATAATACTGGATATTTTTCATGCCCTGAGCCAAAGACCATTACTGTAAGTCAGCCCTCCCTCTCCGGGAGCGGGGATTTATATGCACAATATCTGGTAATGTAGCAGCCTAGGGCATGAACCACTATCATTAGCTCACTGAATTGACGCTCTGGCTCTGCTAGTCTTTGGCTAGCAGTCAGATAATTACACGTACCAGACCGCGTGGCATAGACTATCAACTACTCTTCAGCAGTGTAGAGTGCTTTCTATCCATTTTGCAATTCTGCTATTTTTTTCAGAATCAATGGTTTTTCTACAATTATCTCTGAATTGTTCCATGTCCTCCTTTAGTACACCTATATTCTTATTTCTGCCATCATTTGTAAAATATTTATTTATTATCTGTGTCATGTCTTCATCCACCGCAACTAGACTCCCTCTTCATCCCTGAATACCTTCTCCAACTTTTACTTTTTTTTATTCGTTCATGGGATGTGGGCGTCGCTGGCGAGGCCGGCATTTATTGCCCATCCCTAATTGCCCTTGAGAAAGTGGTGGTGAGCCGCCGCCTTGAACCGCTGCAGTCCGTGTGGTGAAGGTTCTCCCACAGTGCTGTTAGGAAGGGAGTTCCAGGATTTTGACCCAGCGACGATGAAGGAACGGCGATATATTTCCAAGTCGGGATGGTGTGTGACTTGGAGGGGAACGTGCAGGTGGTGTTTTTCCCATGTGCCTGCTGCTCTTGTCCTTCTAGGTGGTAGAGGTCGCGGGTTTGGGAGGTGCTGTCGAAGAAGCCTTGGCGAGTTGCTGCAGTGCATCCTGTGGATGGTACACACTGCAGCCACTGTGCGCCGGTGGTGAAGGGAGTGAATGTTTAGGGTGGTGGATGGGGTGCCAATCAAGTGGGCTGCTTTATCTTGGATGGTGTCGAGCTTCTTGAGTGTTGTTGGAGCTGCACTCATCCAAGCAAGTGGAGAATATTCCATCACACTCCTGACTTGTGTCTTGCAGATGGTGGAAAGGCTTTGGGGAGTCGGGAGGTGAGTCACTCGCCGCAGAATACCCAGCCTCTGACCTGCTCTCGTAGCCACAGTATTTATATGGCTGGTCCTGTTAAGTTTCTGGTCAATGGTGACCCCCAGGATGTTGATGGTGGGGGATTCGGCGATGGTAATGCCGTTGAATGTCAAGGGGAGGTGGTTAGACTCTCTCTTGTTGGAGATGGTCATTGCCTGGCACTTATCTGACGCAAATGTTACTTGCCACTTATGAGCCCAAGCCTGGATGTTGTCAAGGTCTTGCTGCATGCGGGCTCGGACTGCTTCATTATTTGAGTGGTTGCGAATGCAACTGAACACTGTGCAATCATCAGCGAACATCCCCATTTCTGACCTTATGATGGAGGGACGGTGATTGATGAAGCAGCTGAAGATGGTTGGGCATAGGACATTGCCCTGAGGAACTCCTGCAGCAACATTCTGGGGCTGAGATGATTGGCCTCCAACAACCACTACCATCTTCCTTTGTGCTAGGTATGACTCCAGCCACTGGAGAGTTTTCCCCGATTCCCGTTGACTTCAATTTTACTAAGGCTCCTTGGTGCCACATTCGGTCAAATGCTGCCTTGATGTCAAGGGCAGTCATTCTCACCTCACCTCTGGAATTCAGCTCTTTTGTCCATGTTTGGACCAAGGCTGTAATGAGGTCTGGAGCCGAGTGGTCCTGACGGACCCCAAACTGAGCATCGGTGAGCAGGTTATTGGTGAGTAAGTGCCGCCTGAAAGAACTGTCGACGACACCGTCCATCACTTTGCTGATGATTGAGAGTAGACTGATGGGGCGGTAAATGGCCGGATTGGATTTGTCCTGCTTTTTGTGGACAGGACATACCTGGGCAATTTTCCACATTGTCGAGTAGATGCCAGTGTTGTAGCTGTACTAGAACAGCTTGGCTAGAGGCGCAGTTAGTTCTGGAGCACATAAAAGCCTATTTCGTTTTATATTATTCGTAAGGCCTTATTGCAGCTTTAGCTGCATGAACTATTGAGCCATTTTTCCCCATAACACAATTCTAATCCAATCCAGAGATACTAAATCTGCAGTAAAAGGAATTTAAATTGACCTGCCACATTTCATCAAATAGATACGATTTCCCTATCGGTTACAGATGCATTGATTATGCATATGATGTATGGAGCACTTTGTATGATAAGTTTCTTCTTCTTTTATTTAGCCTCCAATAAATGAAGACGGGCTGTGTGAAGGACCATCTCTCCCGGTGAGAAGCAGCTTTGTGCAGGAGCTCTTTCAGGCACAGTATAGGTGAGAGTGTCTTTGAGTCTGAAGTAGAACGAGAGACAGTGGGGGGGGAAGGGTTGGTTTTTAAGAAAAAAAAGTTTGTAACATCTTTTCAGATGATGTGTTTTAGCCTTTTGGTTGTCCGTGTCCCCTCATCAGGTGCAACTTCCCTGGTAGGGAGACAACCTGCTGTCACAACATGGGTTGTTGCACTCTGTATATTTGGTTGTTTGGGGAGGCTCGAGTGTTCCCTGGGACACACTCTCTTCAGTTTATCTACTGGGTGGGTGAGATATCAAGGCCTAAATTTTAACACACAGATGACGGGGTGGGGGTGGAATTCCTGATGGGAAACCTGGAAGTACAGGTTTCCCGGACGTCCTTATGATTTTGACGTAAGGATGTCTTTTATTTTTTTTGTTAGTTTCCCGCTCGACAGGCCAGGCCTGATTGACAGGCTGACTGTCAGTCGGACGGGAGAAGAGGAAGGAAGAGGATGCAAGAAGGTAAGTCTTAGATGGGGGAGGGGGCGCGGTCGGGAGTCGTCGAGGGGCATCGGAATGGGGGGGGGAGGGGTCGGGAGTCATTGTTGGGGGGGTGCTGCAGGTAGGTTTGTTGGGCCTGGGGGAAGCACTCCTCCTCCGGGCCCACAAGGAGTGCAATAAAGGCACTTTACCTGCTGTTTCGGGCCTTCTCGCCTCCTCTCACATGGCGTGATGCAGAAAGCCCAGGAATCACGGCCCCCCGGGGTTAAAAATAAAAACGCTGTAATAATGGAGGCCCGCAGCCTCCTTGAGAGCTTTCACTGAATGACCTGCCTCCTGAGAGCGGGTTGGTTGCCTGCCCCTTGTCCCACCTCTGTTAAAACCGGAAGTGTTCTTCTGGGTTAAAGTTTAGGCCCAAGTGTCTCACACTATCCTGAAAAATCTTGGACTAGCTCTGTGACAATTGATGTAAACCCCTGCTCTAATACTGCCCCATGTGTACTGATGTACTATGTACATAGTGTCAGGCTTGGCTCAGTGGGTAGCACTCTCACCTCTGAGTCAGAAGGTGGTGGCTTCAAGCCCCACTCCAGAGACTTAAGTACATAATCCAGGCTGACACTTCAGTGCTGAACTGAGAGAGTGCTGCACTGTTGTAGGTGCTGCCTTTTGGATGAGACGTTAAACCGAGATTCCATCTGCCCTCAGGTAAAAGATCCCATGGCATTATTCGAAGAGGAGCAGGGGAGTTCTCCCGGTGTCCTGGCTAATATTTATCCCTCAACCGACACCCTTTTAAAAAAAAAATCGATGATCTGGTAATTTATTTCATCGCAGGTAAAGCCCCCAAAGACCCTGATTCTTAATGGGCTCCTGTTACATATCTCTGCTTGCTGCAGGATGGGACCCTGTATTCGGTATTGTATCCTCAAACTATTTGGAAAGAGCTCAGTGTTTCTGTCTGGTCGCAGCTATCCTTGTTAGGTTGGCTATAAAATGGCTTTGTTTCTCACTTTTTTTTTAGGTCTTCATTGACATGTCCTCATTGCCAAAAACAGAGCAACACCTTTGACCCATTCCTCTGCATCTCCCTGCCCATCCCTCCACTTCAGACCCGGTAAGAGTTTGAGTTACAACTAATGTCAGAATTCATGGCCATTATTAATCCCCCAGCTCTGCTACAGTCAGGTGATGATTCTAAAGGCCGCAAATACTGGAAGTGCACAGTATCAGAGGGAGAAATAAAGGATTGGGCATGACACTACACCACGAAGTATTTAATTTTGTGACACTTCCTATCAGTAGCTACTTCAGAATCATACAGCACAGAAGGAAGCCATTCGGCCCACTGTGCCTCTGCCTGCTCTTGGAATGAGCTATCCAATTAGTCCTACTCCCCTGCTCTTTCCCCATAGCCCTGCAATTTTTTAGTTTTCAAGTATTTATCCAGTTCTCTCTCGAAAGTTACTATTGAATCTGCTTCGACGCCCTTTCAGGCAGTGCATTCTAAATCATAACTTGCTGCATAAAAACATTTCTCCTCATCTCACCTCTGGTTCTTTTGCCAATTATCCTAAATCTGTCTCCTCTGGTTACTGACCCTCCTGCCAGTGGAAACAGATTCTCCCTATCTACTCTATCAAATCGCTTTATAATTTTGAACACCTCTATTAAATCTCCCCATAACTTTCTCTGCTCTAAGGAGAACAAGGAGATTCAAAGGATTAAAAATCCATTGCTCTCCGTTTCGGGACCTGCTGCCTTCCTCTTCAAGGTTAGGGCCGGGAGCAGAAATTCTATAGTAATCCAGTGGAGTAAATGAATAGATAGAATTTCAGGCCGGAAGAATGTGAATCAGCTTAGAATTTTCCTGTAGGTGAAGGAAGCAATGTTGGGGGAAGGGAGGAGAAAGAAAATGCTGACTGCCTAGGGCAGTCAGATGCCATAACTGTGTATCGTGTTTCAAGTGCCTTGGACAGTACGGGCCTCTGGGACAACCACCGGGTGGAGTCATTTTAAAGAGTCTAATGGGTCGTATCATTTTCAGATGAATGTTGACAGACAGTGGTATCCTGGAGTATTTGTAAATGAGTGCTTAGAGTATTTAGAAACAGACAGCAGGGTGCTTGGCTAAAGTTGTACATAATGTCCTCAATTGGAGGAAAATGAAAATCACTTAATGTCGGAAAGGAAGCCCAGAGAAGGATGGTGTAAAACCTAGGACTGTGTGAATCGATGCAGTGCAACACAATTTCTTGTGGGACTTAGCACATGACCCATGAATTTGGGAGGCAGCCAGAAGGCAGGTCATCTGTTGTAGTGCTGTGCTGCTTGCACTTCCCGCTAGCATTTTAGTTCTCGTCGATTAAGTACATCAATTTAATGTTTAACCGCTTGCTTTATTTGTCTCATGCTTTAAGAAAATTAGTAGGAGTGCTGAGGCTGTTTATCTTTCTTATCTTCTTCCCCCTAAAATATAAACGCTGTGAAGAAAAGCATTGATGAGCATGTATCAGTATATGGAGGTAAAACAGTACTGTACAGACGGAACAGAATGCTAAATCAGGAATTAGGTTTCTAAAGATTCACGTTTTTCCACCGATAATTTGTTAATTACAGAATTCAGACTGCACACAGCTGAGGAGAAATATGTTGAATAAAGTTATGCTGTACATTTTTGGTTTGCACAGTTCAAGGTTGCTTTCCACTGTTCTGTGGGGGAGCGACACATACTCAAATTGAGTTGTTGATGTTTCCTCCTCTTCTCCTCCTCCCAGTACACATCACGTCACTACTGGCAGACTGGCTGATCCTTGACCTTTACCAATGTCACTGTAACCTATTGCTAGTAGCTGTGTGATTGGCTGGGTCAAAATGTTTTCCAGATTTATTTTCTCTCGTTCTATTAGCTGAAATCACAGTGAGAATCTGCATCCTACTACTCCAGATTCTTACATTTCTCTGGATCAAATCTGCTCTGGGTACGCACGGTCTCTGACCAGAACAGAATGAGAGATAGCTGAGAAACTGTCAGGTTTATTGAAGAATGAGTAATAAAAGAAATGGCTTCACCACTGGTGTTAGTTCCTCTTTGAATAGAGAGGACACTGAATAATAAATGAAAAGGAATTGGCTTCTGCTATAGTGCAGTCCCACCATATTATACTGGGGCACCTTTTTAATTGAGAAACCAAGGTAAAGGGGCAAGGCTTGTAGAGCAGGGCAAGGTTGAGAAGAATGAGGCAAATCAGAAAATAGGGATAAGGTGACACCAAGGATATTTAGATTGTAGAAAGGAGAGGAAAGTGAGAATTAACGTGTTCCACGGTTTAGAGGTCCTGGGAGAGAAGGCATTTGAGTAGTAGGTGGCTCGGTGCTTTTAGTGAGGATGCACGTTTGAACAATTGCATGTTAGGGTGCTGTATTTGTAGTTTAGAACATTAGTGGTAAAGTCAAAGGAGTGGCCATAGTAGTATTGATGAAATGGCGAGATACATGAGGGATAGGTGAGATAAATAGAGAGAAATAAGAGATGAGAGTGACATGGCGGGGGACGTAGGAGACGAGAGGGTTCGCCCATAAAACGATGAGCTTTTTCTTGTATCCTCTACCAGATATGGGAGCAATATTCAAATCTCAGTTGGACACTGCGTTATTCAGTGAAGAGCTGATTTGATGGGAAGAGAAATCTTTTGGAGGAAAGAGGAGACTGATGATTTTGATTCAATCGATAATCAATTGGCTGTTTCGTGAGGCGGTGGGTTGTGGGATTATGCCTCTGTGACCTTGGCTGCGATGGTGAGTTGGCAAGGTTGGGCTGAGGGGAGGGCAGAAAAGATGTGAAAATTGGAAGAAAAAGTGCAGGATCTGGCCAATTTTTTGCAGGTGGAACACCTTTACTGTGGAATGGATGGGAGGTGCAATTGAGTTTGAAGGGAAAGAAAATGCAAAAAAAAAGTTTAATTAGTGGTTTTACACCTCCACTATCAGAGTTTCAAACTATTGCATGGCGCAAAAACATGCTATCACTTTTTCAAACTTTTTCCACACAATGGGTAGTGAAAATCTGGAACTCATTTCCTCAAAAGGCTGTGGATCAATTGAAGCTTTCAAGAATGAGTTGGGTAAGGGTATCAAGGGTAGCAAAGGCGGGTAAATGGAGTTGAGGTACAGATCAGCCGTGATCTAAAAGAATGGCGGAACAGGCTCGAGGGGCTGAAGGGCCTACTCTTGTTCCAAAACAAAGTTTAATTTACATAACTAATTTTCTGGGATCTGTGCTATGCAGTGGATTAAATACTGGCCCTTCAACTCGGGGATCTGGATTCAAATCCTGTTCAAACTGATAAAAGTCTCTTCTGTCTGGCTGTAAAGGTCTTGTGTGAGATGAGTTTACATAGTCTCAGTCCAGTTCTTGGCATGTGTCCACAGCACAATACGGTCCATAATTTGGCACCAACTTGGAAATCCCACTTAGGCCATTGGAAAAATGCCACATTGGTGCGGTAGAGGGGCCAAGCTTCTGAGATTGGGTCTGAGGCTCATTATTGGGCAGTGTGGAGGGAGCTTTCCTCGGCATCTAATCATACTGTAGCTGACCTAGCCTTACTTTATACTGAGTGTGTGTGCCTGAAATGCAGTGTTCCATTCCTCAGAACTAATATCTTTCATCTTTCACCAAAAGCCCTAACTCCTTTCCCTATTGAATTTGTTTATTTCAAGGAGTCAAAGTGTCTGCTGAATGTGAAAGTTGGCCCCATGCATTAATTTTATAAAATGAGCTAAAGATGGAACTTGAGTGTGCAGAGTAAAGAAATGCTAATTCAGTTTTGATTTTAAAAAAAATCAATGTGTTTAAAGCCCAGGATTGTAACTGAGGCTCCAGCAGAAATATAATCAGCAGCGAGCTTTCCAAACAAATTAGTTCCCTGTGTACAATAAGTGCAGAATTAGAGCTTCTCATAAATGTATAAAATTACAAATTGAAGTTTAGTTTTAGTTTCAGGAATCAGCAAATCACTTTTACATTAAGACTTATGGCCAACAAATGCTTGCTCATCAAATCTTCCATCTCTTCATCAGTCTTTTGTGTCCAAGTTTCTGTGCAGTCTACTCTTAATTCAAAGTCATTTCATTCAAGTTCTGTTTCAACTTTTTTTCAGTGGTAAATTCTAACTTTCTGGTTATTTATCTTGCTTAATTCAATTATTGGATAATTCCAATTTTTTTAGTGCCAAGAATGACTATGAATTATGGGAAGTAAAATTGCTGTTGAAAATGTCAGGGTAGTACAAGAGGAAGCTTAATATAGGGCATAGATTCCAAGAATAACCGGGTCATAGCACACTCCTGGTGTCATTACATATAGCAGAACAGCAGTGCTGTACCTTGGGGCTGAAGGCAGTTGGTTTTACACTGTAATTGGTGTTCAAATGTAATCCCATTCTAGATTAAAGCATGCCGTGTTTCAGACCTGTCATTTACCATGTGTTTATACCTGACTTTTATGAGAAAATACAAGTAATCTGGATTGCCGATTACTGTGACACATCTAGCTGTGCATTCACCAGGGTTGCAGAGTTTCTGTTCGGATGTGCCAGCTTGCTGTAAGAATAGGGATGTGCAGTAGGGGTTTGGTGTTCTTCTTGAGTCCGTATAAAAATTGGAGATGAAAAGCAAAGCTAGAAATCAAAACAAAAACGCACAATGCTGATTTGTCTGTACCTGAAAGAGAGTGATCGATTTGGAAATCTTTCAGTACACGGAGCTCAAAGAAAGGAAGAAAGAACTTGTATTTATATAGTACCTTTCACGACCCCAGGGCATCCCAAAGTGCTTTACAGCCAATGAAGTACTTTTTGAAGTGTTGTAATGTAGGGAGGGTTCCACTCAAAATATCTTGAGCTGATGAAGGCGTCCATCTGAAACTATCTTTTTCAGCAGCTTACTGATCAATTGTACATTTTTTTGTTTGAGATTATGCATTGATCTGCTTGGCTTTGGCTTTTAGTACCATTTCATGCCTGGACATTACCTCTCATCGTCCTGCAGTGAGGAATGGCTGGGTTGTGTACAAACCCAACTGCAGTAGTTTTGGACCCAACTCTTTATAAAGTTCCTGGGCCTGGGTGATGGGGGTGGACAATACTGCATCCTTATTGGTCAAAATGCACCAATCAGGTAGCAGCCTTGTCCAAGCCTGGGAACTTTTAAAGAGGTGAAGCTCAGGGGAGTGGAGGCCTCACTTTCTTGGTTTTTATATGTACGGGAAGTTTCATGTTTGTGTATGAGGCTTGCATGCTGTGTAATAATATACAACCCACTCTCAGGTTTTGATTGTGTCCCCCAATCCCAACTCCAAAAGGTTGGCCATCAGTGAAGTAGGGTAACTATGTGTGCAAGTGATATCAGTCTAGTGTTAATGGTTGGAATTTACATGTCTGCTTGTTCGATATGAAGGAATTGAAGGATGAGGCTCGGGCCGAGCTCTATGCACCTGCCTGCCTCTAATTGTGTACGAGTGTATTGCCTAAGTAGAATTTATCACTGTTGGATCGTAATTTTCACAGGTTTCTTCATGCGTGGCACAAGTTGCTGCGGGCACTCTTTAGCATTGCATCATGCAATGAAATCAAATATGGCGGTAATAAAGGGGAGGTGTCACTATGAAATGTGCAGGAATTTGTGTGCGAGGGGAGGGATGGGGCAAGTGAGATTCTCAGCTGGATATTTTGCACAGGGACCCAATTTAATGAGTCCCAAGTGAGATTCCATTTTGTTTTTAAAGAAGAGCTGACTGTCGATATGGTTAAAACAGGATTGAAAATTCTAAGTCTAGACGCAGGCATTCTGTGGAATAGGATTATTTGCTGGTGGGACCATGGAAATACTGTCCCTGGATTGTAACTGGTAGTAGTTGGGTTGCTGGAATTTGGAAAGCAGAATATTGCCAGCTTACCCGGGTGGGAGGGTGGAGAATTTACATTGGCTCCCAGTCTGGCAACGCCTTGATTTTAAAATTCTCATCCTTGTTTTCAAATCCCTCCATGGCCTTGCTTCTCCCTATCTCTGTGACCTCCTCCAGCCCTACAACCCTCTGAGATCTCTCCGCTCCTTCAATTCTGGTCTCCTGGGCATCCCTGATTTTTATCGCCCCATCTTTGGCAGGCGTGTCTTCAGCTGCCTAGGCCCAAGCACTGGAATTCCCTACCTAAACCTCTCCACCTCTCTACTCCTCTCCTCCTTTTAAGAGGCTCCTGAAAACCTATCTCTTTGACCAAGCTTTTGGTCACCTATCGTAATATCTCCTTACGTGGCTCATTGTCAAATTTTGTCTGGCTACGCTCTTGTGAAGCGCCTTAGGACGTTTTATTATGTTAAAGGTGTGATATAAATGCAAGTTGTTATTGTCTTAAAGGGGTTCTCTTTGCTCACTGTTAGTCATGATGTGGAGATGCCGGTGATGGAGGTTCTGATCTTTTGGGACTGGTTGTGTGTACTTCTCACTGTGATAAGAGTTCCTCACATCAGTGTGTGAAAGTGATGTTGGAAGGAATCGTGTCTTTTGGTTGCATTTGAAGTCCATGAAGAAATTAGCAACCATATCTCTCTCTCTTTGAGAGGGGTGGGGAACATTAATCTCTAAATGAAGCATTCAAACTGATCTCTATCTTTTCACAGTAAGACTGAACACAGAGTTTAAGTTTTCTGACTAACACTGATCGCTGTATTTTACTTCCATTAGAACACATTTCCAAAAATTAAACTCTGATTTCAAAAGCAGTTGAGGTTGGTGTGAATGTTTCAACCATTTCAAAATAAAGGCCGGGGATAATGGCAACAATTTTATCAGGGGTTGCAATAAAACTGGTGCCATTTATTTAAATTTGGGTACTGTTGGAGGATTGTGAATTTAATGATTATCTGAAGATCAGCAAACAGCGGGGTTCATTCAAATGCTGGTCTACTCCAAGTGTCGCTGTTATCTTCTGACACAGTGCACATGTGCCCAGGAAGATTACAATAAGGAAAATTGACCTGCCTGACTGATTTATCACAGGAATATTGCGGGTTTGTGTTGGTGTGGCAATCTGCTCCTTGGGTTCACATAGAGCAGTGTGATGCCACGTGGTTCGGAGCAAGATACTAGAGTTTGGGTCAGCAGGTCCTTTTACGACTTGTATTTTTCCCCCAGTTTGATTACTGGCCGAGTCGCTCATTTCCCTCTCCTTTCTAGCACTGGAGCCTTCAGACCAATTATAGTTTTCCAGCAATTGTTCTGCATGATATTAAAAGGTGCATTTACATTCAAGGACTGCAGCTTATGGTGAACAAGTTGTTCCTCCATCGGCTGTACTCTAGTATAAACAACTTGACCTGCAGAGACCCATATTACGGATTCAAACTGATAAAGGGATTTGATAGTGTAGATACAGAAAAACAATTTCCTCTGGTGGAGGAATCCGGAACAAGAGGACATAATCTTCAAATTCGAGCTAGGCTGTTCAGGAGTGGAATCGGGAAGCACTTTTTCACACAAAGGGTAGTGGAAATCTGGAACACTCTTCAGCTAAAAGTCTGTGGATGCCGGGAGTCAATTAGAGCTTTCAAGATTGAGATCGAAAGATTGTTGTTTGGTAAGGGTATCAAAGGATATGGAGCAAAGGCGGGTAAATGGAGTTGAGGTGCAGATCAGCCATGATCTAATAGTTTGTAAATGAGCAATGCAACGAATTTTGCACTTTTTTGTGACTGGATCAACAGTGAGCTTTGAGGCAGCATTCAGTGCGTTTCATCATAAACTGTTTTCATTCCAAAAGGAGTTGGTGTTGAGAACATTTTATCTGCAGTGGGAGCCTCACTATAAATTATGTGGAGGAAACAGCTCAACAATTCGTGACTAATTATGTGATAATTAAATTCAAGGGCCAGCACCATAGAATTAATCTCAGCTGCAACCAAAATAGATCCTTCAAATGCATGTTGGCTGTTGGAGGGGAGGAACCAATGTTTCTTTTTGATTTAAAATTGTGTTTAAGCATCTCTAATGGTAGATTTACATAGGTTACAAGCAGAGCTGATGTCTGGCGATAAGGGCAATCTGAAGCCATGAATTTGAGTATCGTGTATTGGCACAGCATTTAGGACTTTGACTTAAGTGCAGTTTTTCCCATAGCCAGTTGGTATCAAATAAGACTACAGACAGAAATGAAACTCTTAACTGCAGGAGCATGGATTGGATTGGGAAGGCTAGCTGCTACTAAACGAGTTTACTTCTGTTAATATTTTTTTTGCCAGACTAATGCTGCTTTGAAGGCCAAAGTAGACGGTCACTGATTGTATAAAAACTTTATCCCCCGCTTCCTTTTGCCCCATCATTGGTGGCTGTGCTATCTGCTGCCTAGGCCCTAAGTTCTGGAATTCCCTCCCTAATAGGAACGTAGGAACAGGAATAGGCCATTTAGCCCCTCGAGCTTGTTCCGCCATTCAATGAGATCATGGCTGATCTGTGACCTAACTCCATATACCCACCTTAGCCCCATATCCCTTAATACCTTTGGCTAACAAAAATCTATCAATCTCAGATTTTAAATCAACAGTTGAGCTAGCATCAACTGCCGTTTGCGGAAGAGAGTTCCAACTTCTACCACCACTTGCGTGTAGAAGTGTTTCCTAACTTCACTCCTGAAAGTCCTGGCTCTAATTTTTAGGCTATGTCCCCTAGTCCTAAACTCCCCATCCAGCAGAAATAGTTTCTCTCTATCTACCCTTGAAAACTTTGATCAACTCACCCCATAATCTTCTAAATTCCAGGGATGGTTTGTGTAATCTCGCCTCGTAATTTAGCCCTTGGAGTCCGGGTATCATTCTAGTAAATCTACATTACATTCCCTCCAAGGCCAATATATCCTTCCTACGGCGCAGTGCCCAGAACTGAACCCAGTATTCCAGGTGTGGTCTAACCAGGGCTTTGTATAGCTGTAGCATAACTTCTACCCCCTTGTATTCTAGTCCTCTAGATATAAAGGCCAGCATTCCATTAGCCTTTTTGATTTTCTGTACCTATCCATGATGTTTTAATGATCTATATACATGGACCCCTAAGTCTCTTTGGACCTCTACTGTTTTGAGCTTTTCACCATTTCGAAAGTACGCTGATCTATCCTTTTTAGGTCCAAAGTGGATGATGTCACACTTGCCTACATTGAAAACCATTGCTGCAGTTTTGCCCATTCACTTAATCCATTAAAACCTCTAATTTTATGCTTCCATCTACGCTGCTTAGAATGCTGCCTATCTTTATGTCATCGGCAAATTTGGATATGTGGCTCTCTATCCCCTCATCTAAGTCGTTAATAAATACGGTGACTAGTTGAGGCACCAACACAGATCCCTGTGGGACACCACTAGTCACATCCTGCCATCTTGAGTACCTGCCCATTATCCCTACTTTCTGTCTTCTGCTGCTCAGCCAATTTCCTAATCAGGTCAATAATTTGCCCTCAATTCCATGAGCTTCACCTTTAGCTAACAGTCTCTTTTGAAGGACTTTTCGAATGCCTGCTGGAAGTCCATTAAAAAAAATCCTTCATGCTGGCTCTCTTTGATCAGCTGAAAATTTTCAAGGTGTTCAGTCACCCAATCCTTAATTATAGACTCTAGTAATTTCCTGACAACAGATGTTAAGCTAACTGATCTATAATTTCCTGGTTTCCTCCTCTCAACTTTCTTAAATAGTGGAGTGAGGTGCAATTTTCCAATCTAAAGGAACAGTTTGTGAATGAGAGAACTTTGGAAGATTATGGTATGGGCTTCTGCAATGTTCTCACCTACTTCCTTTAAAACCCTGAGATGGAAACCATCTGGTCCTGGGGATTCATCACTCTTTAGTGCCATTATTTTCTTCATTACTGTTAATTTGCTTACATTAATTATGATGAGTCCCTGTTCCTGATTTAAGATTAGTTTCCTTGGGATATCTGGCATGCTCTACTGTACTCTTCCTCTACTGTAAATACTGACGCAAAGTAATTGTTTAACATATCCGCCATTTCCTTATTTTCATTTACAATACCACCATTATCAGTTTTTAAGGGACCCACGTTGCTCTTGACTACCCTCTTTTTCCTAATATAACTGTAAAAACATTGTGCTGATTTTGATAATGCTTGCAAGTTAATTTTCATAATCCTTTTTTGTAGCTCTTACTATCTGTTTTGTCACTCTTTGCTGTACTTTGTATCACTCCCAGACGTGCCTCTCTACGACCTTCCTTAAAACCTACCTCTGACCAAGCTTTTGGTCACCTGTCCTAAAATCTCCTCCTTTGACTCTGTGTCAAATTTTGCCTGATTACACTCCTGTGAAGCACCTCGGGACGTTTTACTATGTTAAAGGTGCTATATAAATGCAAGTTGTTGTAAAAAGCACCCACAATGGGCTGGGGAACGAATCCTTATTGAGCAGGTATTGACTGCTTTTTGAAATATAATTTATTGGGGGCAGTTGGAGATGATACTTGTCTGGATTGTGAAAGGAGTTCTGGAATCAAAGGGCAACTGTTTTCAAAGCTAGAACAAACAAATACTAAAAATGTGCTTCAGGTCCTTCATAATCTGAAGGAGAAAGGTTAATGTTTCGGGTGTGGCTGTTTGTTTGAGCTAACTGCACTTTTCCCATGTTGTGATCCTCTTTACCACCATACTGCAAGATTTATTTTTAATGCTGGCCAGGCTTCCACCACTCCACAGTCCAACGAGCTGGGACCAGCGTCACTGCATTGTCGGAGAGAGTGAGGCACTTAAAACACTGGAGTCCATTTCTCAGTGGAGCTTTGTTTGAGGGTGACACTCCTGTTACAAAAATGGAGCATTTTATGTCTGTTGTGCATTATGTTGGATTCTTTCTTAAGGTACACTTGGAGATACATATTTAATTGCCTTCAATCACCAGTTCCGCTTCACAGGAGTTAAAAAATGAAATCTTGGCTGACTTGCCCCAATTTTGGACTCTAGGGGAATCGAGGGATATGGGGATCGGCGGGAAAGTGGAGTTGAGGTTGAAGATCAGCCATGATCTTATAGAATGGCAGAGCAGGCTCAAGGGGCCTTATGGCTAGTTCTGCTCCTATTTCTTATGTTTGCTCTTGTGTTCAGCAGACCTTCTGAAGCCATTGTGGTGGTTAAGGGTCTCCGTGGCGTGTTAGTGGTGAACCTCATGGAAAGTTATGGTCTTGGACCTTTGTTCGGGTCTACTTTTAGCACAGCCTGACCTCTATATTCTGAGGACAAGTAGCTGCGTTTGTACGTTACCGTGCTCTGCTGTTTGTCCTTTGTAACGGTTTACTTATCTATTAACCTGTTTAGTAGTTTATAGTCTAAGTCATGGTCCGTGGTGTTTATTTTGCTGCTTTTCGAAGTTGAGTAAATCATGTGAGGTCTGGATGCATCCAGTAAGCCAATTATAGCAGCGAAGGTTTCATTTGATCCCTGAAGCTCGCTACAGTTTGGATAGGTGAAGGTACCCTCCTGCTCACGGTGGCTGAGGTCTCACCTATGTAAGCGGTCCTTGCTACTGAACACACAAATATATCTGAGGTAAAAGGTCTAAAAAGCTAGTGACTCCCCTTTTCTCTCCATACTCCAAGCACTGCCCATGGCTGAGTGTGCTATGGTAGATATGTAACCTTATTCTGAGCTTAGACTAGCAGCAAATGCCTGACCTCTGCTCTGTGCCTCCTGGAGCTTCACAGCTTGTGAGGAATCCCGGACTCAAACTCCTCGTTCTGCGATGCCGTGCTTTTGTAATCTCTTCCATTTCCCATCGAGTCCTGTGATAAAGATGTAGCATAATATTGGGTAGCGAGGAGTTGCTGGCCAGCTTTCAGTGTATGTTGGTATTTAGAACACTGGCATTTCATGAGCCGCAGTGACGAGAGGAAATGTCACTATGAATGCTGATATTCATCTTACTGGCACGCAGTGGGCCTTAAAACATTTTGCAGCGCTTTGTCAGACAGGCTGGCAGCAGCATAAGCCCAATGGTTACGAGAACATAATGCATGCTGAAATGTGCCCTTCAGTGTGCTTCTGTCACTGTCTAATCATAAATGAAAGTGGTACTGTTTTCAATTATGTATGGAACACATTGTTGAGCTAATTTCAGAGCTTTCAGCCTCTTGAGATGTGTCAGAAAATTTGCGCTGGCAGAATTTTGGAATCGTTGGTATAAACAGGCTGAAGAGAAATCTCCGGTACAAGAAAAATGGCACAGAATTGACGGAGTACCATACAAGTGTCAGAATGCTTCATGTGTCTGTGAAATTCCCTCCTCCACTATTTTAACAGCCGTTAACCAGAAATGGGTTAATACCTCCGATTAAATGGGAGTGTGAATAGGTTAAGTGTTTGTGTGCCAGAATACCACAGTGTAATTTCAAGGCTATTGCTTTTTAATGTACTATAAAATAGTGCAATATTAGGCACTGTGTAGGGGCATTTTAAAAAAAAAATTATAGATTTTATTCTTTGTGTTAAGGGAAGGGCTGCAACGTGATCAGTTTAATTTGCTCCCCCTGGGGAAAACGTGTTTATAGTTTTCATTCAACCATGCTCCTTTTTTTCAAATAGCTGTTTTCTAATTGAGAATCTGAGTGTTGGTGCCAAGTGCTGGTTTGTTTCTACATTTGCGTTATGGTAGTATTTGGAAGGGCAACGAGCCAAAGCTACAGGCATCCTGGCATCCCTCTGGATGGGTGGCCAGTCATTTTAAGCCTTGCTGAAAATCGTTTTGGGCTTGTTTCTCCCAATATGTTGCTGAGGCAGCCACTTACTTCACTCCATCGAGTGCTGGAATTCTGCAAATCTATAGATTCAGAATGCAGCATCTGCCAAGAACAGCCCAATCTCAGCCTTTAGGCCAACAACATTGAGAGGATAAACCAACAAGTAAGAAAATATAAGCACCAATAGAACTGGCTTGGCTCTCCTTCGAAGGTCTTATTGCCAGTCCTAGAGTGGAAGTGCGTGGCCGATGGGCTACAGCTTGGACTCTGCTGGAGTAGGATGAGAATAGGTTGGACGGAGGGAGAGGGGTTGTGGGGGAGGGATAGGAGATTTTTCCGTCACATTTATTCCTATTTGGTTTTTTTTCATCAACAGCTGTGTTTTTGATTCTTTTTGTTTAGACACAGATGCTAGTATATACCCTTAAACTAATCCTGGCTGCAAGTTTAATTCTTACTGACCGGAAATAAATGTACCTTTTTATCTCCCTTTTATTCTTTTACAGGCCGTTAAATATCACAGTGGTTTACGAAGGAAAATGTTCGCATTGCATGAGAATAGGGGTAGCAGTTCCACTCTCGAGTACAGTGGGCAAACTCCGCGAGGCAATATCGCAAGAAACCAAAATCCCCACTGATCAGGTGAACCTGCATTTCATTTTATCACAATAAGATTAGTCCATTTTATCCGAACTTGAGTATTATAAATCCATATACTGTAAAAAGACCGTTTAGGCTCTGTAGCCTGGGGAAGGGGGAGGTCGACTTTGATTGCCAAAGTATTTATTGTCTTGCGTGCCCCACATCATGTCATCTTTAAACCACTTTCTAGCTTTGTGGAAAATCCCTTTGTTGAAGTGCTGCTCCACGGGGGTCCTCAGCGAAGTCTTTTTCTATTAACACAGCAAAACTCGGAGGGCACCGCGTTTAAAGGGAACCGCAGTCCCAGTCAGACGGTAAAAACAGAGCAACCACGACCATGCCTGGGCGTGCTGCGCAAGGAGCCTTCTGCGTGATGTCGCCGATCTGTGTCTGCTTTGCTCCGAGGAAATGCCTGCATCCTGGGATCTCTGGAAGAGCTCTTCAACTAAGGATTTTTCCACAAAGGAAGGAGGCAGTTAAATACCACTGTGGGGCACATAAAGGGGTAAGTGCGTTACACTGGTAGTACCACCCCTGTAGCTACCTCCTTTAGGAACACACCCGTGTTGCAAAGTGTTCTTTTTATCCAAACACTGTAGATGAGGGTTTAATTTGCTATGGGAGTCTGCTGGCTGTAAGGGTCCTATGTGAAGTGACTGGGCAGTCTGAATCCAGTGCGTAAGAGTGCACAGCTCAAAGTCGTACTTAGTTTGGGGCACTAAGTTGCCCATTTCACTTGAGAGGTGATGGGATGGCTGGTGTGGGAAATTTGAGTGGGGTGGGGGGGGGGTGGGAAAAGAGTCACGCTGGTGCAATAAATGGTCTTGAAGTTTGGGCTGAGGCACTTTGAAAGGCACAGTAGAGGGGGTTTTACTCTGCATTTAATTGTTGTACCTGACTAGGGAGTGCTTGCTACAGACATTGGGTGTCTGACGTAGAAGGTATTCCACTTACAGCACTAACATCCCTCCTCTTGATGCATACAGGGTGATCCATTCCCTTCAATCAAATACTCCATTGATGAAAATACCTTTAGACAGACTTCTACTCTGTTGTGAGGTGTGGAGGGGAAGGGAAGCAGAGGCTAAATGCAAGAGGCCGAACACAGACGGTTGAAATTGGAATTTGTAAGCCAGGATTTTAAAACCGATGTGCTGGAGAGACGAGGAGCCAGTAGAGGTTAGCAAGGCAGGGTGAGAGTGAGGAGGATGTAGTGTGGGGTAGGATGTGGGTAACAGAGTTCTGGGATGAGTCAGTGTTCGTGTAAGGAGGAAGGCAAGGAGAGCTTCAAACTACTGAGGTTTCAGTGGTTTGAAACCATTGGTTTAATGTTTTGTGTAAAATTCCCGCAGGCTCCCAAGTGCGTTGATCATTGGGACAGTTAACGCTTGAACAATTTTGCTGTGATCTGTGGTTGTAAAGCTGGTCACAGTTTGATGTACACAGCATGTTTTGATAGAGGTGTTCAAAATCATGAACGGTTTTGATCGAGTAAATAAGGAGAAACTGTTTCCAGTAGCGGAAGGGCCGGTAACCAGAGGTCACAGATTGAAGGTGATTGGCAAAAGAACCAGAGGCGACATGAGGAAACATTTTTTACGCTGCAAATTGTTATGATCTGGAATGCACAGCCTGAAAGGGCGGTGGAAACCGATTCAGTAGTAACTTTCAAAAGGGAATTGGATAAATACTCGAAGGAAAAAAGTTCACAGGGCAATGGGGAAAGAGCAGGGGAGTAGGACTAATTGGATAGCTCTTTCAAAGAGCCGGCACAGGCACGATGGGCCGAATGGCCTCCTTCTGTGCTATATCATTCTATGATTCTACTTACCTCTTGTAAGATGCCCTGTTTAACTTAGTTGGTAGCTCTCACCCTTGAGTCAGAAGGTTAGGGATACAAGCCTCCCACTAGGATATGTGTAATATCAGCTGACACTATTATTGAGGGAATGCTGTCCTTCACATGAGTTGTTAAACCAAGCCCATGTTCTACCTGTTGATTCCGTGATGCTACTTAGGGAGCAGAGGGCTCCTTTAACTACAAGAAGAGCAGGGAGTTCTCCTTATGACCCAGACAATATTCCTCCATTAACTAGTTGCCAAAAACAGATCAACTAGTCATTCATTTCATTGCTGTCCGTGAGACCTTGCAGTGTGCAAAATGGCTGCCATCTTTGCCTATACAAGTCACTGCACTTCATACAAATCCATCGTTTAAGGCACCATATAAATCCAAATCTTTCCTCCTTGACCCTCAAAGTAGCACACCTCTTCTGCTGGTTTCTCATCCCCTGCTCTTTCCCATAGCCCTGTAAACTTTTTTCCTTCAAGTATTTATCCAATTCCCAGAATGAGTGGAATGAACTTGTGGGGATTTGTGGACCAGTATGAGGATTTTGAAGTCATTGTGTGAGGGGATGGGAAGCATTGGAGGGTCAAGGACAGGACTGATGGGCGAGTGGGACGGTGAGGGTGCCACAGTTCTGGGTGAACTGCTTTTGAGTCTTGCCTGCTGCACACCCACCCCTCCCCCCACCTCGGCAGTGACGGTCTTCAGCTGTCCCAATCCTGCACTCTGGGATTTTCTTCCTAAACCTACCCTTGTCACATCTCTTTCTACCTTTAAAAGTGTCCTCAAAACCTTTCTCTTCAACTTCGCCTTTGACTACCTCCATTAGCTGTCTCTCGGTTCAATTGTGTTCAATCAGCCCTCCTGTGAAACACCTTGGGGCCTTTTTATTACGTTAAAGGCCCTATTTAAGTACAAGTTGATGCACTGTACTTTTTTGGCCAAATAAATAAAAGCGGATGCACAGTAGATCTGTAAATCCTGATTTTTAAAAAAAAAAATTAGCCTCTCTTGTGATGCTGGCAGACTTTGTACTTGTTTTCTAGTTTTTAGATTTTTAGCATTTGCAGGATTTCTCCCCAGTTGATTTGTTCTGGATTTTCAGCGTTGCGTCCCTGTAGTTATAACCGTGTGTTCTATGAGACTTCCTCCGTTCTGTTAGCACCGCTGTAGAATTGTTGGTTGCGCCTTTACTGCAGTACAATATCACCTCCAGGCACGGTGCAAAATCACTGCCTGGACTGTGAACTGGATTATAGATGGTTTGGGTGGAGAACTTCCTAAAGAACAACCAATTAGATGTTGAGAAAAGAACAGCAGTGTGCAGTCTGCAGTATTCTGTAAGCTGACAGCAACGTCCAGTCTTGATCACTAGAGGGCAGGAAACTCGGCTCGTAGGTACTGGATTTCCAGCAGACAAAATACTAGGAATACTTCAACACCTGAATACACTGAACACACAGCCTGAAAATCTAGAGGGTTTCATTTTTTTTCTAGGTCAAGTCATTTTTTGTGTGGGTGGGGGAAGAGAATGAGTAAAAAGAGCTTCACTTGTTTCAAAAATATGTATTTATTTTATTGTACAATAGCTCTCACCTCCCTCTAACTGCACAGCTGACTATTTCCTCTAAGTTTCTCTGGTTTCTCACCATCCAGTCAGTTGAAAAGAATTGAGATAAAGGAATGCCTCTGAATTTTTGACACCCTACCTCTAACTAAGGTTTAAACATTGAGCACTGATCACCTCACTGTGTAGGGAGAGTTTTGAGCCCACCAGGATCGTCCTTTGCACTGGAAGGTGGTGACCCTTGTTGGAAAGGTAATCTGTTTTTAAGACTGCACCATTGATTATTGAGACCTATAAGAGAGAGATGAGCTGTCGCTCATGTTCCCCGGGCCTGGGATAGACTGACTGTGGCTGTGCCATTTCTCCTTCGGGAGATCTAGTTGCGGGTGCTTGTACAGGCTGAACCAGTCGCTCCACTTGTCAGCTCATGCGATCAGCTGTGGGATTTTCCCAACACTCAACATTACAGCTGAAGGTTTTGCTTGAGTGCTTCCTGGTAGCTCTTTTCACCACTTGCCCTGCTTGCTGTACAAGATCCATTTTGTGGAGATGCCGGTGATGGACAGTCATTTACCTGAGGAAGGAGGAAGTCTCCGAAAGCTTGTGAATTTAAAATAAAATTGCTGGACTATAACTTGGTGTTGTAAAATTGTTTACAAAGATCCATTTTGACATTGTGGATTCTTTCATGCTGATAGCATTTCGTAACCAGTACAACTGTGTTTTTATCAGCATTTGCCTCAGTGCTGCTGACCTTGGTGTGCTTGGGGATCTCACAATTGGTAGTCTCGACCTACCTCTTGTCTTGCTATCCTCCCTCGCCCCCCCCCCTCCCCCAATCTGTAAAAGCCCCTCAGTGCTTTCCTCTTTGCTTAGCTGGCTTAACAGAATTCTTTACAATGGCTTCTTCTGATTTTTATTTTTAAAGGGGTGTGTCACTCTCTCACATCCCTTCTCTTGCTCTCCTATACAAAGCTTGTCTAAATGAACTTGTGGGTGTCAGTCAGTCACTGGGAGTTTTGTGCTCTGAGCAACTGAAGCTGTTTTTGAATACTAAAGGTGTTAGCTGTGGCTCAGTGGTAGCACTCTTGGCCCTGAGTCAGAAGGTTGAGACTTGAGCACAGAATCCAGGCTGACACTTTAGTCCATTACTGAGGCAGCGCTGCACTGTTGGAAGTACCATCTTTTGGATGGGATGTTAAATCGAGGCTCCGTTTGCCCTCTCAGCTAGGTGTAAAAGATTCTCACGGCCACTATTTCAAAGAAGAGCAGGAGAGTTCTCCCCGGTGTCCTGACCAATATTTATCTCTCGGCCAACACCTACAACAGTTTATCTGGTCATTATCACATTGGCTGTAAAGTGCTTTGTGACATCCTGAGGTCAGGAAAGGTGCTATATAAATGCAAGTCTGTCTTCCTTTTACTGAAAAGTGTACAGGATGTTCAGTTGTCCTGACGTATCATTGGCCACAGCTGAACTCTGATTTGATGAACACATATTGTACTTTGCTGATGACCTGCTGAGGTCCATGAATCTGGAACTGAAATATTTCAATAGACCATCTGTAATGAACTTTAAACTTGTCCCTTTGAAGAGAGACAGGGATGTAACACAATTGAAGAATTGGGTGAATCACTATTGATTGATAGCCAGTGTGTGGTGCTGGTTGAACCTCGAAGTGAGGGGTATTGGTGCTGGGAATGGAAAATCTAGTTTGTTTTTGTCACAGTACCAGCAACGATCATTTGCAGGTCACGTTGGTTTTGATGCAAGGTAAAGCACTCTACTCTATTCCATAACTACTACTTAGGCAGCTACAGTGTGGGTTAGGTAAAACCAAAATTTATGTAGTGCTGAAAAATATCTTGGAGCATTCAACAAGGAAGAGGCTGGAAGTAATTGGGAGGAGGATGGAAGATCTAAAGGTTCTGTTAATAAGATGCATTTTAAATGGGAAAAGAGAGAGGGAACAAGGCAGTGTGGTTTTGGAAGAGCAGGGGTATAGCGACTATAAATGCTGTCACTCATGCTCTGTGTGCGTCTTGTTTGTGGGACCTTGCTGTGCACAAAATAGTTGCTAAAGTCACTTACAAAGTAATTAATTGTACGCAAAATGCTGTGGAATGTTTGAGAGATGTGATGAGGTGCAACATAAATGCAGAGTCCTGAGAAAAACCAGCAACTCGTGCCATGACCCCATGACAATAGGAATTTGGTTCTAAATGTCCCAAACTGATTTTATGTCCAACACTCGTCAGCTGACAGAGAGGGGAGACTTTCATTCCATCAACATGTGCAAGATTCCAATCCAGGTCTTCAAAGGTGACCAGCTGTACGATTGGACTGGACGATCCGTCTCTCACCTGGTCTTTGAATTCTGGGCCATTCAGTTTGAGCACACGGGGGCACATTGTGTAAAGTTTGTCACTAAGGGTTAAGGTGCCGTGTAGTCACTGAACAAGCTGTTTAAATGATTTGAAATTCTTATTTAGGTCATTGTAGCGCCTTCATTACTTAACTCATTAAAATGTTTGTTTTAGATTGTTCTTACTGAAATCTATTATGATGGATTCCATCGTACCTTCAGTGACGGTGATGCCCTGGACACTGTTCATGAAAACGACTGTATCTATGCTTTTGAGACACCTGATATCTACATTGGTCAAAGAGGTATGCTTGTGTGAAAGTGATAAACCGTATCAGCTAATGGTGTGTTTTAGTAAGGCTCCTGTAAAGAAAGCTTCCTATATTGGGGATGGCTGTGTTTGTGTGTGTTTTCCAAGAAACCTCTGTTAATTACATAGTCAAGAAATACTGATTTTATTTTTCAAGGATGTTTTTGGAGTGGATTTTCTGCTCATGAAGAATGTCGGTGCTGGAGAGTGGATCACTTATTTTTCCACTTCTGTCACCCAGTTACGACTTTGAGCCTTTTTAGGTCAGTTATAGTAGTTGAAAGCCGACTAAAGCTCCCTTTCCACTGTCCCATCAAACATTCCCAGGGCAGGAACAGCACGGGTTAGATGCAGAGTAAAGTTCCCTCTACACTGTCCCATCAAACATTCCCAGGGCAGGAACAGCATGGGTTAGATACAGAGTAAAGCTCCCTCTACACTGTCCCATCAAACATTCCCAGGGCAGGAACAGCACTGGCTAGATACAGAGTAAAGTTCCCTCTACACTGTTCCATCAAATACTCCCAGGACAAGTACAGCACGGGTTAGATACAGAGTAAAGCTTCCGCTACACTATCCCTTAACACCATTTTCACACAGTACTGAAACTGAGCCATTTCCCACACCAGCCACGCCCATAAGAGGGAGGGTGAGGGGAACAGCTTGTTTCTGTTCTGTTCCATCTCAGATTATAGTTTTGGTAATTAACAGGTGGTTAGTTGCTGTCGTCTTTGATTGTGTTCAGCATTTCTGTGCATATGTGTGTTCCTAATCCTCTTTCTGTATTTGTTCTTAGCAATGCTTACAAACATAAATCAGAACAACCTGAAGTTCAGCACTGATCACAGGTCCACAGTCTACTCCCATGGAGGAGTGAAGCAGATCAAGCTGGAGAGAGTGTACAACAAGGGTTCGGGCTATGAAAAATCAATGCTGCTGGTGTGCAACCAATGCTGCTCTGGGCAGCAGGGAAAAAGGTAAATTGTCTTGGGGGTGAAAACTGAAATGTCCATTTTAGAATATTTGTGCTCACCAAGGTGTGGAATATTAGTTGTAGGATTGGAATTCTTGGTGTGCTGTTGTTTGAAGTGCAGGGTGTGGTACCAGTGAGGACACATGCATAGTTCTTGTGCTCCGCACAGCAATACGCTCAGAGGTGCCGTGAATCTGTAAAGGGCCGCGTTAAATACCCAGAGTAACTGGTTTACATTGACGGGCTGAGTAAGTCACGTCCTATTACCATTACATGGGATCTAGGATTTTTTCTTTTAAGTTTTTTTTGGGGATCATTTTCCATGATTCTGTTTGTTATTCCATGTAAACTGAAAACCAAGTGCCTCAAGTATCCTTTACCTAGGACAGCCTGACCCTAACATGTTGTGTAACTGCCTAATAAATAACGTACAGGTTTATACAAGAGCATGGGTAAAGGTTGGGTCACATACAGAGTGGTGCTGTTGAACCTTTTGTGTTGGCGTTGGATCTGTATTCTTCAAAGTTTAAATGATGTATATTAAATGAGTTCCCAATAATTGCTTCGTTTACAGTCCAGATTTAAAATATAGACTGCAGTGCTGAAAAAAAACAAAGCTCCTATACCGTAAAGCTGTACTGACCCTTTTCCAGCCAGAGATACCCTACAAGCTTCCAGAACCTCTAGTTGTGTGGTGGTGACTATTGATGTAGTTGCTGCTATATACAAGTCATTCATCTCTGGGGTTTAAGTTTAGACCAGATGTGGTAAAAGTCCTCCCACATTCTGATTTTCTTGTTTTGTTGGGTGGGGAAGGGGGCCGTGATCTGTTAGGGTGGAACAGTTCTAGTTCCGAGTTGACATATGGCCCAGTTAAAATGAGAGTGCACCAGGTGGTGCTGTGAGGATGGGTTTGAGGCATATTGTTGGATCAGTCCGGAGGGAGCTGAGCGCTCCCTCTGCCCCCATCCTTGGTTTGGAAATAATCGACGGTGACACTGGGCCACAAATAATAGATGGCTCGCCATCTGCCAGGCTGTAAAGTGTGGCCATTGCCATCGATAAAGCAGAGCTGATTGCGCTCTTTAATTGACAAGGTTAAATCCAGCTGATGTATGACTAACCCATTTAAACCCATTAATTCTTTTATCAACTAGTCTTATGTGGCAATATCGTTGATTTTTTTTTTAAAAACGTCAACTCTTGCAATCTTCAACTGATGCGGAAGTTTCCTGGCACCTTGTGCATACTGTGGGGGCTGAGCCGCACTGGCTAAGATCCATTTTTCTTATTGACACCATGATAGCCTCAGCAGCCCATTTCCCATGGACACAACAAACTTGATTGTTGACTTAATTCAGAATTCTAATTCTGCAGTCTTGTTGGCAGAATGGTCAATTAAACCAACCTCAGTGACTTTGTTAACAAATCCAGTGAACTGGTCAACACGAAGTGAAGTGTAGTGACAGACTTGGTGTTAATGACGTAAATAAAAATTAGGGTTGAGATGTACGCTGACTGAGCTTTGTAATTTAATATCTGGATTCCTTTTTTAATTTCTTTTTCTCTCCAACTCCCTATTGACCTCGTTTTCTAGGTTTGGTCACCCTTTTGTACTCTGTTTGGATCGTAAAACGACATGGGAAGGACTGCAAAAAGACATTTTGGAAAAGATGCGACATCTGTTTAGGCCAGGGATGTTCACAGAGGTAGGAGTAGCTGCTGGGTTCCCTGTGACCGCGCGACTCAGATTAAAGGACTGCTCCAGGAGAAGTAACAGCACCAGCACAGGATCCAAGATCAGTTTTGTACTGTCGACCAATCTTACATTTTAGCTACTTCATTTAGTAGAGAAAGAGGGTAAAAAGACCAATATCCACCCCCACTTTGAATCGAATTCGGTGGTTTCTACATGTGGGATCCCTTGTTGGTCTAATTTCCAGCAGTTACCCAAAGGAAAATGGTGCCCCTGCTGCAGAAAATATCTTTTTACTAGCACATTACTCCTGTTGCTGTGTAATAATAAGTGAGCAAAAACAGAAACACACAGGGCAGATGTAGAATTTTCGAGAGGCTGTGTGCACAGCGTGCGGTATGCCTGACCCTTAGCAGAAATCCAATGAGCTTAGGGACTCCGTGCAGTCCCCTTGCGGACCCCAGTTTGAAAACCCACGGTATAATTCAAGATTTGTAAGTTTAATAACTAACTGGGCATGGGGCATTTCATCACAATGTGCTGTCAACTAGAGGGATTGCTATGTACCAGGAAATGAGAGCATCTAAATATTTAATGGCTCTCTTTAGTAATGATATATCTTCTATGTAAGCATTAGTGAGATTGGTTGGCAAAGTACACAGCTTTAATGTTTAGATCCTGTTGTTGTGTCCACGTCATCCATAATAATCTCCAAAAAACGTGCCTTAGTTGCTGCTCTTTTCTCTGGCTTTCCTCATCGTGTTAAAGATGAACGTCGTATGATTACTAAATATCACAGTGTCCGAGGAGGGAGAGACATCATAACTAGTTTTTTGGGATACGATTGATCTGCGGCTAAGTAAATCTCTTTTAAATGGCTTGAGTTTTACTGTTGTTCGATTGAACCTGCATCCCTTTTAAATTGCACAATGGACTCCCTTGCTAGTTGCTCCCCTTTATCCATAATACCCGTCTATACCTTGGAAATTCATGAGGCCAATCAGCAGCAAAACACTGAATTATAAGGAGAGGTTGGAAAGGGGCAATTCAGCCTTGAGAGGAGGTGTCTGAGCAGGGACCCTAGCGTTGTATACGATAGCAAACATATAGAAAAGGTAAATCTGAACATTATGTAAAGCTGAACTGTAGTATTCGGACAAGGGAGCACAGGCTCAAACTATGTCAGGAAGTTCTTCTGAGAGAGAGGGAGATCAGGTAGTGGAGGGAAAAATCGCTGATCTCGAACAGACGATGCAGTGGGGTGGGGGGAAACTGTAAAGTCTTCCTGGAGGGATAAGCCAAGTGATCCTGCATCAAACCTCAGATTGAAAAAAGATTGTGAACACTATGAATCTAAAACTAAAAGGTTGGGAAAATGCGGGGGCAAACAACATGGAAAAGAAAAAGAAAGATGGTAATGTTTTGAGTGTAATCCTCTTCTACTAACACTGACTGACTTGCTATGAGATTTTCCTGACTCCTTGCTGTCTTGTGTTGAAAGCAATGTGAAGGGGTGAAACTGCTCACGTATTTACTTTCTCTTTGCTCTTTCCCCAGGTTGGTCCCTTTAGTTTGCGAGTGCTCGGAGGTGGTGTGGGGAAGTGTTACCTTTCCCCCCAGGAAGAGTATCCCCTGTGCCAGTTGGCTGCGGAAAGGTAATTCTTCGCTCTGCGGTTTCTTACGTTGGGTTAGCTGGATTCTGCGTCAGAGCCTGGAGTGGGAACGCAACAAGCTGCGTCCTAGAAACGGGTATTTGGAGTAATTTTCACAAATGATGGGTGGGAATCCCAGAATAATGGACTTCATTAAGTTAAAGTATGTAGTTAAAAGTTCATTAGATGAAGTGTAATTGGAGTGGGCCTGAGACTGCTCCTTTTACTATAATCAGCAAAAGCTGTTCACTTTTTAATTTAAGCTATTTAAAATTGCACAGCACCTTGTGTAACACAATTGTAAAAAAACACTTGAACGAACATTTTTTCTTACACAACCCACCCTCAGTCCAAGGCTCAGTAATAGCACACTGTTACATCCACCCTCAGTATAAGGCTCAGTAATAGCACACTGTTACATCCACCCTCAGTATAAGGCTCAGCTTTAATTTTCTGTTATACACTCCACCTTCACATACTCAGCCAGTGTTGATTTAAACATGTCAGGGCTGCGAAATGCCACTGAATCCACCTGAATAAACGGAGCCACTTGTTGCATGGCTGATGTCAGCTGAGATTTCTCTAGTGATTTTTCCCTGAAAATGTCAGCTTTCCTCTAGATTGCAGAAAAGGTGTTATTGGCTAGAATTTATTTATAAACCCTGCATTGCAATAACCTCAGGGCCCTGGCTTGCATTGGGGCTACGGCCCAACACTAAAACTAACTGAGTTTTTAGATTTTCTACCCTGACATGAGACTCTGGCTTCAGTCCTAAAAGTGTTTAGGGGGGAACCGGGGTCTTGGTGTTTGCATGTCTATTTGATGTCACTTGAACTTGGGTGTCCTCTGTTTTAGAGCATGGAAGTCCTGCAGACCTGGTGGACCCCAGCACATTAAGATCATTGTGGAGTGGGACAGAGAAACAAAAGAATAGTAAGCAGTTTAAACTTGCTGTATTTCTAAGATCTTTTATTTTTGTTTTCACATCTCTCCATGGCCTCCTGTGCACTCAGCCAGGCTGGCAATCTGAGGCAGCCACTGTTTGGGTCTCTAGAGCAGGATACTGTGGTAGATTGTTTCATCTCATTGGGAGTGGGGGTGCAGAGGGGCGGAGGAAGAACACTCCCAGGTAATGAAGCAGTCCGAGCCAGCATGCAGCAAGACCTGGACAACATCCAGGCTTGGGTTCATAAGTGGCAAGTAACATTCGCGCCAGGCAATGACCATCTCCAACAAGAGAGAGTCTAACCACCTCCCCATGACATTCAATGGCATTACCATCACCGAATCCCCCACCATCAACATCCTGGGGGTCACCATTGACCAGAAACTTAACTGGACCAGCCATATAAATACTGTGGCTCCAAGAGCAGGTCAGAGGCTGGGTATTCTGCGGCGAGTGACTCACCTCCTGACTCCCCAAAGCCTTTCCACCATCTACAAGGCACAAGTCAGGAGTGTGATGGAATACTCTCCACTTGCCTGGATGAGTGCAGCTCCAACAACACTCAAGAAGCTCGACACCATTCAGGACAAAGCAGCCCGCTTGATTGGCACCCCATCCACCACCCTAAACATTCATTCCCTTCACCACCGGCGCACAGTGGCTGCAGTGTGTACCATCCACAGGATGCACTGCAGCAACTCGCCAAGGATTCTTCGACAGCACCTCCCAAACCCGCGACCTCTACCACCTAGAAGGACAAGAACAGCAGGTACATCGGAACAACACCACCTGCACGTTCCCCTCCAAGTCACACACCATCCCGACTTGGAAATATATCGCCGTTCCTTCATCGTCACTGGGTGAAAATCCTGGAACTCCCTTCCTAACAGCACTGTGGGAGAACCTTCACCACACGGACTGCAGCGGTTCAAGAAGGTGGCTCACCACCACCTTCTCGAGGGCAATTAGGGATGGGCAATAAATGCTGGCCATGCCAGCGACGCCCACATCCCATGAACGAATAAAAAAAAAATGCTGCCCCCTGCTGTTGGGATGGTCTTGGAGTGGCTCTCAATGTGGTTACAGAGTGACCTGCAGGCAAGGCCATCCTATGTGATTGGGTGGGTGTGAGCTAGTGAAAGGTACCTGCTGACTGTACTGTTACAATCCCAGTCAGGAGTGGGCTGCCCTGTCACTCTGATAGTTAAGTGGTGGGTGCTGGGGAGGGGAAAGGGAAGCATTCCAAAGAATTCAGAATGAAGTACAACAAAAATGGTTTTGCATTCAGACGGTTTAGGTGTACAACTTTCAAGTCGCCTTGTTTGGTTTGCAGCTTGTTTGGGAGTGCTGAAGATGAGTATGTGCCAGACTCGGAGAGCGTTCGCCAACAGCAGCAGCTTCATCAGCAGCCTCAGACATACACCTTATCCCAGTGCTTTCATCTCTACACCAAAGAAGAGCAGGTAAACACAGAGTGGGCACCAGCTCTGAAATAGGACTTGCACATGCGTGTGACCACACTGTGCGTGCGTGCGTACGCAGGGACAGAACAGTGCTTTGAAGTTATAGGAATGCACTAGTGAACACTAGACTGGGCCTTAACTGCTGGCAAGTGTCAGTATGGCTCAGTCGGTCAGCACTTCTGCTTTGAGTGTGTTTAGGCCCCACTGCAGGACTATAAAGCAAATAACCTAGGCTGACATTCTACTGCAGTGGTAAGGAAGCTCTGCACTGTTGGAGCTGCTATCCTTCAAATAAAGTATTAAACTGAGATCCTATCTGCCTGTTCAGGTAGATGTTGAAGATTCTGTCACTATTCAAAGAATAGCTTGGAAATTTGGTGTCCTCAACCAGTACCACCAAAATGGATTAACCGGTCATTCGTCTCATTGCTGTTTGTATCTTGCTGTGTGCAGAATGATCATTATCTATATTGTAGTCACCCCACTTCACAGTAATTAATTGTAGGTAAAGTGCGACATAAATGGAAATGATCCCTCTGGCTTAACAAATGATGGTAGAGCTCGCCTGTGTTTGGTATTTTACTCTGTCGTGTTCTGTGCCTGTGATTTTTGGTGTGATATTGCAGTCCTGGGTGCTGAGATGGTGCTCCTTTCAGCTCAATGCTGCTATCAGCCTGGCTCAGTGCGGAGCCGGCATCTCTGGCTCAGAGGGTTGTGAGGTACGAGCCCTGTGCCAGCACCCGAGAGCCGAGTCGAGGCTAATACTTCAGTGCTGTTCTGAGAGTACTGCATTCCCGTAAGTCCCGACCTTCAGATGAGACATCAAGCAGAGGTCCTGCCTGCCTTTCAAGTGAACACTGAACCTGTAAATGGGAAGGTGGTGGGCTTGGAAGAATGAGATCAAATGAGCTGAAGGGCTTTCTTTAACCGAAGCAACCTTGAAGTGCTGTGGTCTATAATAAAATCCTACTTTGATTTTAAAATGGATGGAATTGATGATTTATGATTGAATGGTAGAACAGGCTCAACGGGCTGAATGGCCTCCTCCTATCCTATTTTTAGATTCTCAAGTTTTTTTGGTGTTGCAATGCCTTTACTGACTTTCTGTTGTTGTTGTGTTTTGAAAGCTGGCACCAGATGATGCCTGGCGCTGCCCACATTGTAAGCAGCTCCAGCAGGGGAGCATCAAGCTCAGTTTGTGGACACTCCCCGATGTTCTCATCATCCACCTGAAACGCTTTAAACAGGTGAGTGGTTTAAAGGGGGTGTGGGGGGAGAGAGCACAGCCCCTGCTTCTCATTTCATCCAAACTGTCAGAGGGAGAGGGACATCAGGCAGCCCTTTCTAGAATGGGGCATCTGATGCGTGGTTTAAGGTCTTTGTTTTAGTGATGTTTTGGTCAGTATGTTTGGGTGCCATATACGCAGTGTTATGAATTGGAGTAAATCTAGCACTTGCTGTATATTAGTGGGTGCTGTATACAACATTCTGAATAAATCTGGCATTTGCTGTGTAATGCGTATCTTGGTTTTAAACAAACATTTTCCCTGTCTCCTCTAACAGGAAGGGGATAAAAGGACCAAGCTTCAGAACCTGGTGAAATTCCCCCTCACAGGCCTGGACATGACTCCTCACGTAGTGAAACGCAGCCAAAGCAGCTGGAGCCTGCCTTCTCACTGGTCGCCATGGAGACGGCCGTACGGGCTCGGCAGGGATCCCGAAGACTACCTCTACGATCTGTACGCGGTGTGCAATCACCACGGCACCATGCAAGGAGGGCATTACACGGGTAAGAACCCTCGTGGCAAGCCAGCGCTACACCTTGCTCAGTGTTGCTCATTCTTGGTGCCCGCCATCCCAGCCAGTGTCTTGCTTTTGAGTGTGTGTGCCTGTTGCAGCGGACCAGAAGCTGACCGGGGTTGACGCAGGTCTGCCTCTGATGTGTCTCCCTTCTCTTCTCTACACACACACACACAGGTGGTGCACAGATTTCAGTAATGCCACAGGTTTCCCACAGGACGAGGAGGGCAAAAGAAAACTTATAAGACCTAAGGGTTCCCTAAGTCTTTTTGGGGGGAGTCTTTGCCTTGCCCTGTGCAGACTGGGATAGCCCAGTCCACTAATCAGATTCCTGTGCCACCTTTTTAAGGAGAGCATGCTTCCTCATCTGGATGTGGAAGAGAATCCGGGCATCCAGCTGTTGCCCTACAACTGAATGGGCAATCAGCCTTCACTGTGCCAATGTGCTGACCACTATTGAACTAGTGTTCCTTTATTTTGACTCACTCACCTCACTCACTCAGTTGTTGAGGGTGACTGACCAACGCCTCTCCCTTCCTATTGCATAGCTTACTGCAAGAACTCTGTGGATGGGCTGTGGTACTGTTTCGATGACAGTGACGTGCAGCAGCTCTTGGATGAAGACGTCTGCAAGCAGACCGCGTACATCCTGTTCTATCAACGGCGAAGTACTATCCCTTCATGGTCAGCAAACAGCTCCTTAGCAGGTAATGTGTTGAATATCTCTCTGCAATTGACCTCAGCACCCTTGGGATAAGGAGGGGAGAATCAGCCAAGGTTCCTGCTCCTGTGCTATTCAGTGACTGTTGCTGGATTGTGTGTGTGTGTGTGGACACTTGGTGAAGATAGGATTGCACTTGGCTGTGATGCACTCTACAGTTGAATAGCATGCCATGTCCATCCATAAAAGAATTGGTGATGTACTGGAGAGTTGCTAGCATTGATGGAACTCTATCTACCCAGCAAGTTATCACATTCAGGGATGGAATTCCTTTTTTAAAAGTAGAGTTATTATTTGAGATATCAAGTCTCAGGGTGAACGTGCAAATATTTTGCAGCCAGTTTAACCTATCTTGCTCCATATGCATCCAAATGGTGGTTGTTCTGCTCTTCCTAGAGTAGTGTAAAATTGTGGATTGATGAAAGATTATCGTCTAATCCTGGTTTAAATATTGTATGGCAAAATGGGGGATTTCTGTTACATTTTATGACTTGAAATAAAGTAAATGTGATGTAAAAACCGGCCTCTGTAGTTCTTAAAGGCAGCTTGTTATTTCTCTGGGCATTGAGTCATGCATGTAATTGACCAGACCCACCATCATATTCAATTCAAAACCTTATGTCCAAAACAGATTCCATTTGTTGGTGTGAATGAGTTCAGTAATTAAGTCAGAGGCGGCTAGAGTAATTTGTTTCAAATGTTAATGTATGCAGCTTTGCAGACTAGGGGAATAGAGCAATTTAATCTTTGCTGAAACAATAAGGGAGATGTTTGTGAGGAAGACAATAATGTCTCAATGCTAGCACTGTGTCTAACTATGTGTGGGTCCTGTTGACTTTACAGATTGCTGGATCTTCGTAGAGCAGGCTGTGATGTGGAAGTTTCCCATGGCAATAAATCATAACTTTGGCTGCCCAACTTCAATGCTATCTAAAGATTGTTCATTCACATCATGCGCAACTTGGCATTGTAAGGGTTTACGATGGGCTCTTTATCCAAAGGGCCTTTGGCTTCACAAGCTGTGAAAGAAATATATTTTTAAAGGCTATTGTAAACCCTTGTGGACTATTTCAATCGTTATTTTGGTATCTTGCAGTATCTTACTGCTTCTGTGTATTACACTTAATAAATCTCCTTGTTAGTTTTAGCCTGAATGCATTGGTCTGATATTTACTGCCTTACAGAGAAGCCTGAAATGGCAGATCTAAGGGTGCAGGTTTTGGTTTGAAGGAGCCTGTGTGCTTATGGAGACTACCTTCTTTGCTGTGAATACGAAAGTGTTGAGAAAACCTGAACTGTAACAAACAAATGCAAAAACAAATAGGGATATGAGAGCTGGTAGAAGATTTCAGAGCTGAGGTGACTCATACAGAAGTGACGGCATCAATTCCCGGGGTATCAATGGGACTGAGTGTTATCTGAAACTTTTTAAAAACATTATTTTTAAAAGGCAGTTTGTTAATCATGCCTAAATGCCATTGCCGGATCTACTTGGCCTTGCCACCAGTTAGAGGCAGGGAGATAAAAGTTTTCACCACCTCTGACAGCAAGAGTGTCGGATCATTAATGCTGTTGAGTTGCCCTGGGCAATCCGGCAGCAATAAGGGATAATTATCATCACTACTGTTAAATAAAGTTTACTGCCAATACACCATCAAGTTGGTTCTTGGTAACGTTTGATTTTTATCCCCAGTTCAGGAGATGGGTTGTAGCCAAGCCACCTGCAGATGGTTTGTGGTACGGTGAGCAGCAAACAAAGCAGAGTGGGCCCTTGGAAATATACATCGAAGTTACAACACTGAAATAGGCCATTTGGCCCAACCAGTCTGTGTTGGCATTTACCCTCCACATGAGCAGATATTCCCAATCACGTTTACCGACCCCCCTGTTCCCATATCCCTTCAACCAATTTTCCTTCATTTCCCCTCTCCAATCTAATCTGGAATGTTGACAGTTTCTGCCTCAACCACTAACCCTGGAAGTGAATTCCACCGCCTCACAACACTCTGTGTGAAGACGTTTCTCCTGCTCTCTGTTCTAAATCTTACCTTTTAATTTTGTATCTATGACCCCTCGTACCAGACCCCTCACCTACTGGAAACAGTCTACTTTTATCCACCCTGTCCCATCATTTTATAATTTTAAACACTTCTACAATCTGAGTTGTTCTAATATAGAAAAAAAAGCCCAAATATTTCAAGTCTATATTTGTATTTCCTGATACCAGGCAGCATCCCAGTGAATTTACAATGGGAAGGGGGAGGAATCTTTTATTTACAGTATAACTTGTCAATTATGTGTAATGGGAATCAGCTGACTGTTTTTGAGATGTCTAATTTTGAGCGCTGTCGGAGGTGTATGTGTGTTTGTCTATATGAAAACATGTTTTGCTCCATTCCAGACGTATATTGATGTTTTTCAGGGTCTACGAGCTCGTCTCTCTGTGAACACTGGGTAAATCGCCTTGCTGGCAGCAAGCAGCCCAGCATTGCGTCAGCTGCATCATCTCGGCGGACATCCCTCGTCTCGCTATCTGAATCCGTGGAATTTACACAGGACCGCAGTGATCAGGATGATGGTACAGTCGATGCGTAGTCCTCTCTCTCCTCCACCCCCGCCCCCACATTTGCATAATCTTTTACTTTTAACTTCCCCACCTGCCCCCAAATTTAAGTACCCAGAAAGAAGAACAACTCTTTTAATAATTCCCTGAGGGTGTGAAGGAGTGGTGAAGTTGAAATGATGTGATCGTTGAGGCACACTGACCTCACTATTTTGCACTCCATCAGTTATATTGTCGTCGATATTCACTACTTAAATGAGTTAAGATCGATGTTAATTGTGTCTCATTAGCTTCAGCTTGTGACAATGGATCACGGGTAGCCACAATGTTCCCATTCCTTTTTTTAAAAAAACACCTACAAAAAAAAAAGCTGTTTTAAGAAAACCAGTTTAAGCTGCTCTGTAAGGTCTGCACTTGACTCTGTCACTATAATGTCATGAATGTGCAAACATTGTTTAATTCCCATGGTATTTTCGTATGAGAGAGATGCGGGACATGTAACGGAACTGTGAAATATTGTTCACTATTGAGAAATTCCTAAGATTGAAATTGAAAAAAAGACTTGTATTAATACAGCGCCTTTCACCACCTTGGGATGTCTCAAAGAGCTTTAAAGCCAATGAAGTACTTTTGAAGTGTAGTCACTGTTGGAAATATGGCAGTGTAATAAATGACCAGATAATCTGTGTTAGTGATGTTGCTTGAAGGATAAATATTGGCCAGGACGCCGGGGAGAATTCCCCTGCTCTTCGGAATAGTGGCCGTGGGATCTGTTACATCCACCTGAGGGGGCGGACGGGGCCTGGGTTTAATGTCTCATCTGAACGATGGCGCCTCCGACAGTGCAGCACTCCCTCAGTACTGCACTGGGAGTGTCAGCATAGATTATGAGCTCAAGTCTCTGGAGTGGAGCTTGAACCCATGACCTTCTGACTCAGAGGCGAGAATGCTGCCCAGTGAGACGCGGCTGACGATGTGCTGATTGCTTGTCACAGACTGCGTTTTTATGGTAAAAGTTTTAAAAGCACTGCTGGTTATAATTCCAAGGCTCGGTGTGACGCTGCTTTATGATGTTTATACCATCGGTGCAGTTACTGTGACATCATAAAGAAGTTTCACTCTGGTCTGTGACATGATTGCTGCTCATAATTTTTAATCAGTTTGAAGGTCAGAACTAATTAAATATTCTTGTTGTTAAGGTGGGTTTTCTACTCGGCCCTTTGTGAGGAGTGTCCAGCGCCAGAGTCTGTCATCCAGATCCTCGTTTGCTAGTCCCTTGGTGCTCAATGAGAACGGAGTTAAATTTCAGAGGTCGCTATCCAGCAAGCTACACATGCGGTCCAGTTCTCCGTCACCATTCTCCTTCGAGTCTCCAGCTCACAGCCCATCTCCAACTGCAGACATACTGGGGCACAAGAGCCCCAGCCTGGGCACTTCCCCTCTGCAAGGCCAGGCAGGAGCCTATGCCGGACAATCTGGCAGGGCACCCCTCGCAGTGATGGAAGGAATGGTTAAAGAGGATGAAATGAGAGTCACAGGAAAAGCAACTGGGCAGAGTAGGTCCACTTTGCCCCATGATAAAAAGCTGGACCAGTGCGGAAATGGCACAGGAGACCTGGACAAGAGGAGTCCTTTGGTAGATTGTCTAGATAGCAGAAAAAGCACGCCTGGCCTGGGCAGCCCTCGGTCTCCGAGTATCAGTGGTGCTTCTTCGAGCGAAGACCAAAGACAAAGGAAGAGCCTTGTAAAGGCGGTACAGAGTGCAGAGAGCCTGCAGAAGAAGACCTCTGGTTCCAGAGTGCTTCACAAGCAGGCCAAAGGGTCTTCGGCCAAAGGTCAGTTAACTCTGTCCTCGTCGCTCAAGAACCCCCAGAAGGTTTCCATTGCGCGGGATAAGACTGAAGCAAAAGCGGGGGCCCGCCGTGTTTCATCAAGCTCCGCCCTTCGAAAGGAGACGGCCAAAAGTCAGGAACCGGTATCCTCGTCTGTGTCTCAGCAGAAATCGAAGCTGCTCACACCTTCCCCGCAGTCCCCTTCACTTTCACCTGCAGGGAAAAAGGTGCCGGGAAGGTCCAAGACTTGTGAGGAAGGCTGCAAACGCAGCCCCTCGCCTGAAAAACGCAGGCTGATGTCTTCTTCCAAAGCCAGCAGCACTGGCAGGTTATCGCACACTAAGTCGAGTAACAGATTCGAGAACAAGAGGCTGAGAAACTCGAGTAGCAGCTCCTCCGTGACTGAAGCAAAGTCTTCGGACACCAGCTCGAGGACTGATTTGAGAAGGGACAGCAACAAGTCGGAAGACAAAGGACTGTCGTTCTTTCGATCAGCGCTGAGGCAGAAGGAGAGCCGTAGGTCAGCCGACTTGGGGAAGAGCAACATTCTTTCCAAGAAGTCGGCAGAGGGACCTTCCAAAACGGCAAACAAAAAAGCGTCATCTGACGGGCCGACCAAGGAGGGCCGGCGCTCGCTGGCCGAAACCCCAGTGTCTGCCTCGGCCGGCAAAACTGCTGCGCGAGGGAAGCAGTTGAGTAAAGACTCTACTCCTACCAAGCGGCCCCTGATCCCCGCTGCCAAATCCAAGTCTGCACAGCCGGAAGTGGGGTCTCAGTCTCCAACGAACAGGAAGAAACCCACAGAAAAAACATTTAAATCAAGAAAGATTGTCACTAGCGGCATGCAGTCCTCTGCGCGCCATAACAAAAAGTAAACGTGAAAAAAAAACACAAAAAGAGAAACGCTCCCCACAATGCTCGTCTGGTTTTGTTTCTGTGACTTTTTTCTTTCTCCCTCCCTCCCTCCCTCTCTATTACACCGGCTTTCTGTTGGTGGAAGTTTTTTAATTTTTATTTTGTGGCTAATGTGCCTACATCGGTTAGGAAGAATATTGATTTAAGCGCCTTTCGTTGTGCCATCAAACCAAATAACGGCCCTGTGGGATGGACATTTGGTGTGCAGGGATCATGGAGCTGGTTCATCATTGTCTTTTTTTTCAGAGGCTGCCCTTACCTGGTGGGTTTTAACACAGCACTTTGTATCGACCTAGAGAACTTTTTTTTTGTTGCAGAATAACACTATGTACTGTTCAATGAATGATTTGATTTTTAAAATTTTTTATAAATGTTCTTTTTAAGACTAATACGACTACAGCGTGCTTTGAGGAAGCGATCAAGTTAAGTACTATATCATTTTCTCCAGGGGTGGGCTCAATAAGGATTTGTTTGCTTGACACCATGTTAGATCTTGCTGTCCACTCTCAGTACTGTATAATGGCAAGTCTCAGGTTAGCACACTGAGGAATGAATGGGTACAATGCCTATTTCGGTTTCAATGTGCCCACTTTCTGAAAGAGCCACGGTTCCCCATGTGGTAGCAGTTCTCCAGTGCAAAAAGGAAGGGTGGGAAAGATGGAGTGCAACAGAGGTCTCAATGCTTTTGCTATTTTTTGTTTACTTGGTGAGTGAATCCCAGATCAGCATATCGATATCTGTTGGTTATCAGCAGCTTGAGATATCTGCAGGTTATTGGGAGCAGGGATTTAAACTTTAGTTGTGGCTGCAGGCTCCGTGGGGCGAAGCTGTGGATCTCACACTGACCAAAGGCTTGAGTGCTCCTCACATCTGGTTCTAACACAACAACCAGTCCCAAACAAATCTCCTGTTTTTAGTCACCATTTCATTGGCCTGAGTGCCTGAAATGACCTGTTGGCACCTGGTTGCAAAAGTCTTAACTTCAATCAACCTTTCAGTGACCCGGAGAAACAATTCAGCTCAAATGTTCTTAGGTCAGAAATAAGTGGTCACTGACCCCTGTGTGCAAGTATTCGAGTCCAAACTCTGGGGTTTGCTCTCCTGGGCAGTGATGTCAGCACTTTGTGGGAAGGTATTTGTGGGGTCACCACAATTGAGTTATGGGGAACCCAGTCTCCCTATTGAAGGAAAGATGGGATGGATAAGATAAGTAGCAAAAATAATAGTTTCTATATGCATAATAAGCCAATTCTACCATTGCACAGCTGATCTGGGTCATTGATAGATGACATTCATTCAGCCTCTTACTGAGTATGGAAAAATGCTGCCGTTTGTCTTTTAATTAAGCTCTTGGTTCTATTTCGAGACATCCTCCATAAAAAGTTTTAAAGGTTCAGTTTCTGATTTTATAGAATGATAGAATCATACAGCACAGAAGGAGGCCATTTGGCCCATCATGCCCGTACCAGCTCTTTGAAATAGTTTTCCAATTAGTCACACTCCCCTGCACTTTTCCCCCATATCCCTGCAAGTTTTTCCTTTTCAAGTATATATGCAATTCCCTTTTGAAAGTTACTTTTGAATTTGCTTCCACCACCCTTTCAGGCAGTGCATTCCAGATATGTCCCATTAACTCTCCTGCCCAATCACATTTCTGGGTAGTAAACATTGACAGAGTTGTTTTCAGTGTAATAATGTAAACTTGTGAATTGTAGGCTGCCAATGACCTGTCCTATTTACGGTGTTTGCCGATGACCTGTGTACATCCTGTACAATCTACCTTATCATGGATTCTACTCACCCATTGAATCTCCTACCACATCCCATGTACAATCTCCCCTATCATGAGAAGGGATTACAGCCCTGAAACTAAGTTTGGGACTCCTGCCCTGCTCTCCCCTGCCCAAAAGCAAATATTAAAGATCTCAGTTCAAATTGGTCATGGAAATGATTCCTTATATGATACCTGATTACACCTAGCCATGCTCCAATTCGCTTTTATTTGAGATGTGACAGACCTATTGAAACCCTCGAGAGGTTTAATGGTGTTGGGGGAATGGTATTTACATTCAAGCAATTGTGAAAACCAGGTCAGTGCTGCCCAGTCTGATGGATTTCACCGCTGTTGTCCGATGCATGGTGTGAAATAAAGCAACCTCACAAAGTTGTGTTGGAGACATGAGTTATGGGCGAAATTGGCCTTTTAAAATTTTCATGAGCCTTTTATCAGCTTTTTCTGAAGCAGGATGAGAACTGGATGTGACATTGACAATCTCCTACCCAGAGGCCATTAAATGGGGAATGAATCACTGACTAATACAAGTTGCTTCCTGAGCTCGGATGTCACCACTAATTGGAGGTTTCTCTCTTAATTGGAGGTTTTTCTCTTTCTCTCATTCTCTCCCTCACTCTCTCACACTCTCTCGTTAGAGATGCCAAATGGATATGGACTCAGAAGCGCTCTTGTTAGCACACACAGGTCAGCATTAATTGTCCTGTCCCCCCAATCCAGAATTGAAATTCACAGCAAACAAGCTGTAATTATGCAAATTGTGGAACTCCAGAGATGGAAAAAGACTTGCATTGTATATAGCACCTTTTCATCCCAAAGCGCCTCACAGCCAATGAATTACTTTTGAAGTGTAGTCACTGTTATGTAGGTAAACGCGGCAGCCAATTTGCACACAGCAAGATCCCACAAACAGCGAGGTAAATGATTAGTTAACCAGTTTAGGTGGTGGTTGCAGGTTAAATCCTCAGTGTCATTAAGTATTGGCCCCACTGCCTGAAGCCTCGGGGTTTGGAGAGATGCTATGCTGGTTGTACCATTCGGGGAGCGCAGGGATGTCCATTTCATGCCAGTTTCTGTGCGGGTGGAACTCCACATCTTGTATTCGAGTTCAAGTGCAGCAATTAACCAATAGCTGCTGAGCCAGGATTGGAGTATGCATTAGGCACATGAGACAGGTGTTTGGCCTCAGTGCCCTTCTCTCTCTCTTTCCCAACCCCCCCCCCCCCACCAGCCGACCGAGTCTATTGGATTATGCAAACCCATTTGTATTCGCTGCAGCTGCAAAGGTTTGTTTTACAAGGTGGCATCTTGTCTGGAAAGCTTTAATGGCTCAGTCCCTGAATTGTTCCATTAACTCTTCGTCCGTTCCCAATTCCGTGTAGTGGGACATGGGCAGAGTTGTAAAAATGTTATTGCAACTACTCGAAGAAAACAGTTTCTCAATTATAAACTTCAACAGTTAGGACCAGCAAAGTAAAATCACGAATTAGCATTAAAATAAGTGCATGCACTTAACACAATGTATTACTATGCAAGTGCTCAGACATTGGTTGTACTGAGTCAGTTCAAACACCTTTGTAGTAAGTAGGTTTATTCCTCCTTAATGTTGCATTAAATGAAGTCGTACAGTCCTGACTCTTAGGACTGTGGGCTAGTCTGATTCATTGCTTTGTTTGCACAACATGATCCTCTTTCCTGGGTGTTATGTGTGATCAATGTGAGCGATTGTAGAGTAATTTATAATGAACAGAATTACGTTTAGTGATGGCAGCAAACAAGTAGATTTGAAACTGAAGTTTACTCCCTTTTATTATTTAAAACAAAACAGGATCTCGGTTAAAAGTTCTGCTCTGATATTTCTATCGGTTACTGGATTGTAAAAATGCTTTCCCTCCATATTTCATCTTCCTCATGATCTCAGAAGTGGAGAGTTATTTTTCTTTAAAGGACGCCAATCATGCCAATAAGAAATATAAAGATGGTGGGGGTGATAATTTGGTGATTTTATTTTTGTGGCAATTAGTCGGCACTACCTGAGCAGTTGTTACAGTGGGGAGCATATCCTGCCTCGCAAGAGCATTGTGTCTCCTGATCCGAGGGGCAGGGAGACCCCAGCCAAGGGCACCCCTTCCCCTCCTGAGTCCTGAGCAGAGAGTCCTGGGGTGAGGGGCCCCCACCCCCACAGAGTCCAGAGCTGAGGGGCCCCCCATGCCTTGAGCCGAGGGGCAGAGTCCCGAGCTAAGGCCCCTGTTCCGAGCTGAGGCGGCCCCCCCGAGTCCTGAGCCGAGAGTCCCGAGCTGAGGCCCTCACCCCGAGCTGAGGGGCCCCCCCCCACGAGTCCCGAGCCGAGAGTCCCGAGCTGAGGCCCTCACCCCGAGCTGAGGGGGCCCCCCCGCCCACCGAGTCCCGAGCTGAGGGGGCCCCCCCCTCCCCCCCCCCCCCCCCGAGTCCCGAGCCGAGGGGCAGAATCCTGTGATACAGGAAGGCTTTGTTTAACACACGTGTACAAAATGCTGACCAGCAGTAGTAGCGGGCCGCTGTCGGTCTGTTAATAGACCCTAAATAATATAACTGGAAGTACTTGCGTAGCAGATATTTTGCAGAGATGCCTGCAATGTAAGATTAATTCCCTCACGGAAGGAAGACTAACTTATGACGACCAAATTCAGAGTTGCTGGCTTGGTGGAAATATTGCCTAGAGTTGTGAAGTATTAACACTGGTGTTTATTTTTGGGGTGGGGGTGGCGTTTAAGGCTGTGGGTGGTACTGATTCCCGAATATCTCCAACTGTTTATACAGATGTTGAGCTGACAGTAGAAGTACATTAAATTCTTTTCAATATTGCCCAGCAGAAATTAAATGACTTCTTTTACAGAGAGAGGGAGTAAGCCTTTTGGGTTGTGTAAATAGAGCCATTAAATCGTGTACCTGAGTTACAGAGCGAGGGGTTACTGCATAAACCAAAGTTAGTGACTTTGAAATTAGATTTATGAAACCAACCTGAGCATACACCATTCTTTAACTGGAAGAAAAACCCCTTTGATTGGACTAGCTGCCTGTGACTGTAGTCTCCCTGGGTGTTGTATGGCCCTGCAGTAATTCCTGGACTCGGTGGCTTGTAATTGCAGGCCAGTGTGTTTGTACATAGCAGTGCTATAAATAAAAACACTGTACCCTTGATGCTTAGTTAGCAATGACCAGACTTTGTGAATGAACTCAATCAATAAGAAGTGGTGGTTTTAATCTTTATACCAGGAGTCGACCTGGAGAGCTTCATTGTTTGCGGTTTGCACCTTGTTTTTCCTTTTAATGTGGTATTCGGCTGACCGAGTTGGGCCCACTTAGCTTCCACTGCCATTTTATTTCATTGTACACTGGAATATAGAACTAAGAGAGGCCACGCAGTCCATTCCACCCGTGAAACACACCTGCAGACACTGGAAATCTGCAACCAAATCAGGTAATGCCGGAAACACTCAGGTGGGTCAGCATCTGTGAAAGGACAGACTGGTTAACCAATCGGGTGCAGACCCCTTTGTGGGAACTGCAGTTCTTGCGATGGGGCCACACCCGCAGCATTAAGGCCTCGATTCTCTGCACAGGCGCTGACTGAGACAATGAGTGTTTCCAGCATTCTCTCCGTTTGTCACATTCCACCCAGGCACTGCAGTGAGCCACACCAAAAGTTGGTATCTGGGTGGGGGAAGGGAGGAGAAATGAATGAGCATCTCATCCTGGCCACTGATTAGACTCTGCAAGGCCTCAGCAAGGGCTTCTATCCACAGATGACCCTGAGACGTCCCAGGTATACCACAACTTAAAAATAAATATTCCAATGAACTTGAAAAAGTAGAGCTGTGAACAATATTGGCCCAGTTCCCAGACCCCATGTGTAGTGTAACTTTCTCCTTGTAAATTAGATTACCCACTTGGTGTTGCTGAAACCATTCTTTTTAAGTTATTTTGGGCAGGTGCATGAAAATGTGTTGATGCCTTTCGATAATTTATTTGTATGTTTTATTAACGAGGTGTATGCACTTTTTAATATACAGAGTCTGTATTGTTTTCTATGTTTTAAAAGAATGTTTCTTTGAGAGCCGTTTGTATAAAGCTCATGTAAGTCAGAATAACTACATACGAGGAGCAAGAGTTATAAAAATAAAAGAGCAAATCCAACACTTGTCTCGTGCTGTTATTGTGTGACATTTAATCCCCCCCTCCTTTCTCCCATCACCTCCTGAAGGAGGTGACTTGCTACTGTACAATTCCACAGATGGTCACCTTTCAGGACCTTAACCCAAGTGGATTTAAGATGATTGACAAAAAAAACCACGGGGGAGATGAGAATTTTTTTTATGCACGAGTTGTTATGATCTGGAATGCGCTGCCTGAAAGGGCGGTGGAAGCAGATTCAATAGTGACTTTCAAAAGGGAATTGGATAAATACTTGAAAAGGAAAAATTGGAAGGGCTGTGGGGAAAGAGCAGGCGAGTGGGATTAATTGGATAGCTCTTTCAGAGCTGCCACAGCAACGATGGGCTGAGTGGCCTCCTGTCCTGTATTTGTGTGTCTTACGAAATTGAAATATGTTGTGCTTGTAATGCCTACTTGCTGCCAGCAGATGATGGTGTGGTACCGTGTATAGTGGAACCTCATTTATCCAGGCTGAACTGATAGATTATGTAAATATATAACACGGAAATAATCAGTTCATACAGAAAAATCTGCAAACACCATATACTTTCAGACAGTAAATGTCTGTTTATTAAAGAGACAAGATACTCTATATTTTGGTGCTGATTATGTAAATAACACTTGCATTTATGTGGGGCCTTTGAGCATCAAACAAACATCTGAAGTGCTTCATACAGTGAATTTGAAATGTGGTGACTGTGACCGCAGGCATGTCAGCTATTCCAGGCACAGCAGGATCCCACAAAGAACAAATGAGATGAATGACTGGTTAATTCATTTGTAAACAATTTTACAACACCAAGTTATAGTCCAGCAATTTTATTTTAAATTCACAAGCTTTCGGAGATTTTCTCCTTCCTCAGGCAAATGTTTCAAGATCTCCTTGAAGCCTACGCATTTATACATATGTATAAATGCGTAGGCTTCAAGGAGATCTTGAAACATTTGCCTGAGGAAGGAGAAAATCTCCGAAAGCTTGTGAATTTAAAATAAAATTGCTGGACTATAACTTGGTGTTGTAAAATTGTTTACAATTGTCAACCCCAGTCCATCACCGGCATCTCCACATCATGGTTAATTCATGGTTGAGGGGTGAATATTGGCCAGGACATCTGGAGAGCACTTTGTTAACTTTAGGTATCAGCCGTGGCTTAGTTGGTTGCACTCTTGTCTCTGAATCAGAAGGTCGTGGGTTTGAGCCCCACCAGTGCAATACTGAGGGAGTGCTGCAATGCCAGAGGTGCCGCCTTTTGGATAAGACTTTGAACTCAGGCCCCGTCTGCCCCCTCAGGTGGACGTAAAAGATCCCAAGGCCATTATTAGAAGAGGAGCAGGGGAGTTCTCCCTGGCATCCTGGCCAATATTTAGCCCTCAACCTACACCAAAAAAATCATTTGGTCATTCGTTCTATCACTGTGGGACCTTGCTGTGTGCAAATTGGCTGCCGCGTTTCCTACATTACAACTGACTACACTTCAAAGGTACTTTGTTGGCTGTGAAACAGTTTGGAACATCCTGAGGTCGTGAAAGTAGGTGTAGGATCAGCCATGACCTGATTGAATGGACCAAGGGGCTGAATGGCTTACTCCAATTCCTGTGTTCATAGGGCAGTTCTGAAGTGTAAGGTAGAGTAATCCAGAGAACTTGAGTTTAATTCCTGCCATAGCAGTTTGAGAATTTGAAATCAGTTTTAAAAATCAGGAAATAAAAAGCTGGTCTCAGTAAAAGTGACCATGAGGCTGTCGGATTGTTGTAAAAACCCATCTGGTTCACTAATGTCCTTTAGGGAAGGAAACCTGCCGTCCTTACCCGGTCTGGACCTATATGTGACTCCAGTCCCACACCAGCGTGGTTGACTGTTAACTGCTCTCTGAAGTGGCCTAGCAAACTGTTCATTGCCCTGAGTTTGATGCAATTGAGGGATGGGCAATAAATGCTGGCCTTGCCAGCGACACCCACAACCGGAGAATTAAACATTTTTTAAAAGTGGTTTCTGTTTTAAGTAAGTGATGACTCCCACCATTTGGGAGAGAGTTTGTTGTCTTCTGCCCCCTTTGCAGAAATAATCTAATGAAATGCGTCTGAAACCTAATAAGAAAATCCATAGGATTGATTCCACAGGGCTGAGGGAGGAGAAAAGGCTGAACCCTCGCAATCTCAAATAGACCTGACACTCTCTGGGAACTTTCAGCTTCTTCACTCTTGAGTGTACTTAAACATTTGATTATATCCAAAAGGAAAATGAGATTTAGATACCATAGGAATAAATATAAACAAAGCTTAGCTGGCAACGTTTGAGGAAGGAATCTGACTCTGGGAGATTTACTGGGAATTAAAAGGCTCAGGTTAATATTTTGGGCCAAAGCTGAGGGACCTGACAAGATCTGAACAGTTAACTTGTGTCTTTCCTGTCTGACCAGCTGCTTATCTCCAGTCTGAATTATGGGCCGGGCTTGACTTGCCTACAATCACTGAGCTGTGTCTTTACCCAACAGTAAATGTCCGGTGTGGCTGGGAAGAGAAGGCGGAGGCCTGGCTGGCTGATCACAGGGTCCAGCTTCCCACCTACGCTGTTTAGATTGTGTTACCGGGGTGAGGTGGGGCTGCTGGGCAAATAAGGGGCCTGACTCCTGTTCGAGGTAACGCTCTCCAAGATTAGTTTGTCCTGAGGCAGCCGGTACACTCGAGGAAACCAGGGCAAGGAATCTCCTACAAAGCCCAACCTAGGGGGTAAGTAAACTTACCTGAATATGGAGCCAGAGTCAGATTCCTTCCTCAAACGTTGCCAGCTAAGCTTTGTTTATATTTATTCCTATGTATCTAAATCTCATTTTCCTTTTGGATATAATCAAATATTTAGATACACTCGAGTGAAGAAGCTGAAAGTTCCTGGAGAGTGTCAGGTCTATTTGAGATTGCGAGGGTTCAGCCTTTTCTCCTCCCTCAGCCCTGTGGAATCAATCCTATGGATTTTCTTATTAGGTTTCAGACGCATTTCATTAGATTATTTCTGCGAAGGGGGCACAAGATGACAAACCCTCTCCCAAATGGTGGGAGTCATCACTTACTTAAAACGGAAACCATCTTTAACCCCATCACCGTCACCCCCGCCGCCCCCCAATTGCCATCACCGCCAGCCCTCCCATATCATCACCCCCCTGCAATCTCCTCTTGACACACTCCCAATTCCCTCGGGCACAGGGTTACCATGGCAACAGGAAGACAATGGATTCACATTATTGATGCCGATAATTAGGTTCATAATTAGAGCGCATACTCTAGCCAGAGTTGGGAGAGGTATAGTAAGGATTATTGATCGATTATTCTAGTTTAACAGATTGGGGCGGACCTGGAGTCGTGGCTTTGAACTACGGAAGACTGGGGACAGACTGGATGTTGGGTAGATCATCTTTTCCCAGAGAATTGTGAGCCTCTGGAATCTGTTGCTGGCTGGTATGATGGATGCTGACTCTCTGCCTTCGAAGGAGTTGGACCAGGACATGATAACACTGGGTCCATGTGGTCTCCTGGACTGGTTCCGATCGCCTGAGAGGGTCGGAGAGGAATTTCCCAGGGTACTTTTTCCCTTATTGGCCCTGGGTTTTTTCTCTTTTTTTTGCCTCTCCCAGGAGATTACATGGCGTGGGGGCGTGAGGAAATAGGAGAATGGATGGTGCGGGGAGGAGATGTGGTGGGGGAGAGGTAGTGAAGAAGGGAGTGTCTAGTTGTGATGCTCCAGCTGTCATGTGTGGGGCAGGCTTGATGGACTAGCTGAGGCTGAGACTGGTAGCACAAGGTTCTGTATTGTTAAAACCAAAGACCAGATGTAGGTACAACAGAGGAGGAGGCCTATCGTCCCTGGGACTGGGCATCTCACTTGGTCAATGCACCTTGACCCCGATGCACCATTCACACTCATTAAGGAATTCTCTCACCATCCCAACTTGCATGCATCGTTGCTGGGTTAATATCCTGGAATTCCCTCCCTAACACCACTGTGGGAGCCCCTTCACCGCACAGACTGCGCTGGTTCAAGACGACTGCTCACCACCATCTTCTCAAGGGTAACTAGGGATGGGCAATAAATGCCGGCCTTGCCAGTGACGCCCACATCCCATGAATTTATCTTTCAAAAAAAGCAGTGAATCATCGTGTGCTGTTAATCTCGGAACTTTCTAAACTGTTCCTCTTGAATTTTATAAGCTTGATAACCCCATTATTTTATAGCCTCTGCTAACTCCCCACCACAGCTGTTACATTCTAATTAAAATGCATTGGCATTGTACTAATGTTTAGACAAGGAGTCAATTGATAGACTGACAGTGGGAGACTAAAATTTGTCTGTAGTGCTGAAACTGTACTCCATAAGTGGCCTCACCAATGTGTTATTGAGTGCTACAATCCGTTAGATTTAGCCACTACTGATCTACTTATACAGCCTGCCAATCTACCTGCTTTAGTAACCACTGCCATACAATGTCTCTACTCTCAATACTTATACTTTGGTTTTCACCCACTGTGTGTGTTGCTTTCGTATCTTCACATTCTTCCCTTGGAAAACAGTGTGAAGTAGTGGGAGGATTCTCAGGCGGATGCACAGGCGGACAGGCCGTGATGTGAACACTCCTTCCATGGCCGGAACCAGTCGATGGGAGGTTACTCCTATATGGTGGGGGTTTTATGGGCTCCCACAACCCATACAATGAGGGGGGGACACACCCACACCTATGGGACAGAAGAATCTCGCTGGATGTCAACCCAAAATTCAGAGCCGGCGCTCCGGCCTCCACTCCCCAGGACTGTCTGGAGCTCCGGCCTCCACTCGCCGGGACCGTCTGGAGCTCCGGCCTCCACTCGCCGGGACCGTCTGGAGCTCCGGCCTCCACTCGCCGGGACCGTCTGGAGCTCCGGCCTTCTCTTGCCGGGACCGTCTGGAGCTCCGGCCTCCACTCGCCGGGACCGTCTGGAGCTCCGGCCTCCACTCGCCGGGACCGTCTGGAGCTCCGGCCTTCTCTCGCCGGGACCGTCTGGAGCTCCGGCCTCCACTTGCCGGGACCGTCTGGAGCTCCGGCCTTCTCTCGCCGGGACCGTCTGGAGCTCCGGCCTCCACTTGCCGGGACCGTCTGGAGCTCCGGCCTCCACTCGCCGGGACCGTCTGGAGCTCCGGCCTTCTCTCGCCGGGACCGTCTGGAGCTCCGGCCTTCTCTCGCCGGGACCGTCTGGAGCTCCGGCCTTCTCTCGCCGGGACCGTCTGGAGCTCCGGCCTTCTCTCGCCGGGACTGTCTGGAGCTCCGGCCTCCACTCGCCGGGACCGTCTGGAGCTCCGGCCTTCTCTCGCCGGGACTGTCTGGAGCTCCGGCCTCCACTCGCCGGGACCGTCTGGAGCTCCGGCCTTCTCTCGCCGGGACCGTCTGGAGCTCCGGCCTCCACTCGCCGGGACCGTCTGGAGATCCGGCCTCCACTCGCCGGGACCGTCTGGAGCTCCGGTCTCCACTTGCCGGGACCGTCTGGAGCGAAGGTTCGAACTCTGCACCTTCTGAGGTGAATTGCTACCATTAAAAGCCAAAGGCTCGATTATTCCCATGTGTGATAATGGTCTAATTATACTGACCTGGTCAGTACTGATGTACAGTTTTAAAAAAATTAATTCTCAGGATGTGGGTGATCTGTGAGTTCAGGATTACTCAAACGTTCCTGGCACTACGCACAGGAGCTGTGTTTACATGAGCGCAATGTGTTCAGAAATCGCAGCACTCTGGATCTTGATAAGGGCTGCTATTGATATTACAAAGCTCTTGCAAAGAGCTGCTACACTGGCAATATAGAGTACACTTGTCAATCAAAGGCCCAGATTAACTTTCCACTTATTGATTCTCCCCGAGTCGGATCGATGTTTACTTCCTACAGGACAGTGGTGGGTGCCTGTGATAGAGGGCACTGAGGGAAAGGACGTGGAGCCCTGGTACAGAGACTCCAACCGAAGTCAACAGGAACCAGGCAGACTTTATTTGAATTTTTTCTCTCCTCTGTTGCACTCTAATTGACCAATCACAGCCCAGGGTCTGACCTACACCCCCACCCCCTCCCCCCCCGCCCCCCCAGTCCAGAGGCACTGAGACCAATTGTAGACCCCGGGCTGTGATTGGCTAACCTGGCATGGACTGAGGTTGGACCCTTCGACCTCCGCGATCAATTCGAGAGCAACAGACTGCCGGCAGCAAACTCCCTTCCGTTCTGTTATCAAACCCAGACAGCACAGGAGCACTGACACATTGATTAGCTGGCATGCAGAGCTAATGTTTAAATGTGGACAGGACACGGGTTTATCTACTCCACAATCCTATCACTGCAGAGTGAAGCTAGAATTACAGACAGTCAGGTAATATCTGGAAATAGATCACCTCAATCAGATGATGCATCAGAAATAGAATCCGGGAGGAGGGTGGGAGAGTGGTGAGGTTCTAAGAGGGTGGATTGAGAGGCGCATTTCTCCAAAAAAGCATTGAATGACACTGATTCTATGGTTGGCAGTTCATACTGAAACACTGAGCGCAGAAATCCACTCTATTACAGTACCGGGCGGGAGTGAATCGTTCCCTTTTACCCGCTGAATTGATGCACACACAGAGTTATGATGTGGAGATGCCGGTGATGGACTGGGGTTGACAATTGTAAACAATTTTACAACACCAAGTTATAGTCCAGCAATTTTATTTGAAATTCACAAGCTTTCGGAGGCTTCCTCCTTCCTCAGGTAAATGTGGACATTCACCTGAGGAAGGAGGAAGCCTCCGAAAGCTTGTGAATTTCAAATAAAATTGCTGGACTATAACTTGGTGTTGTAAAATTGTTTACAACACACAGAGTTAGGCAGCGGAGAATTGTCCCCTTTAATTTGCACCGCTTCTGTTTTCATGCTTACTGACCTTACTTGCTATGATCCCTTAATGATAAATTATTTGACCCAAAATTAATCATTTAGTGGCCTAAAGAATAATTTTTGGTCAACTTGAAATGTCTCTTCTTAAACATGCAGATTAGCAGTAAATGGACTTAGAGAAACATGCTACAAATAGTTGAAGGATCCAAAGAACCAAAAAATGTTTTAAATATGAATCTGTAGCTAAGATTCCAATTCACTTGACATGCTCAAATCTATCAAGTAGCCCATCTGAATGCTGTGTGCACTTTAAGTCATAACAAAGCATCTAGATACGGATTTGTTAAGGGAAGGTCGTGTCTGACTAACTTGATTGAATTTTTTGAGGAGGGAACAAGGAGGGTCGATGAGGGTAATGCGTTTGATGTAGTCTATATGGATTTTAGCAAGGCTTTTGACAAGGACACACTGGTCAGAAAAGTAAAAGCCCATGGGATCCAAGGGAAAGTGACAAGTTGGATCCAAAATTGGCTCAGTGGCAGGAAGCAAAGGGTAATGGTCGACGGGTGTTTTTGCAACTGGAAGGCTGTTTCCAGTGGGGTTCCGCAGGGCTCAGTACGAGGTCCCTGGCTTTTTGTGGTATATATCAATGATTTAGACTTAAATGTAGGGGGCATGATTAAGAAGTTTGCAGATGATACAAAAATTGGCTGTGTGGTTGATAGTGAGGAGGAAAGCTGTAGACTGCAGGAAGATATCAATGGACTGGTCAGATGGGCAGAAAAGTGGCAAATGGAATTCAATCCAGAGAAGTGTGAGGTAATGCTTTGGGGAGAGAAAACAAGGCAAAGGAATACACAATAAATGGGAGGATACTGAGAGGTGTGAGGAACAGAGGGACCTTGGAGTGTATGTCCACAGATCCCTGAAGGTAGCAGGACAGGTAGATAAGGTGGTTAAAAAGGCATACAGAATACTTTCCATTATTAGCCGAGGCATAGAATATAAGAGCAGGGAGGTTATGCTAGAACTGTATAAAACACTACTTAGGCCACAGCTTGAGTACTGTGTACAGTTCTGGTCACCACATTACAGGAAAGATGTGATTGCACTGGAGAGGGTACAGAGGAGATTTACGAGGATGTTGCCAGGACTGGAGAATTTTAGGTATGAGGAAAGATTGGATAGGCTGGGGTTGTTTTCTTTGGAACAGAGGAGGCTGAGGGGAGATTTAATTGAAGTGTATAAAATTACGAGAGGCCAAGATAGAGTAGGTAGGAAGGATCTATTTCCCTTAGCAGAGAGGTCAATAACCAGGGGACATAGATTTAAAGTGATTGATAGAAGGATTAGTGGGGAGTTGAGGAGAAATTTTTTCACCCAGAGGGTGATGGGGGTCTGGAACTCACTGCCTGAAAGGGTGGTAGAGGCAGAAACCCTCAACTCATTTAAAAGCTACTTGAATGTGCACTTGAGGTGCTGTGACCTACAGGGCTACGGACCAAGAGCTGGAAAGTGGGATTAGGCTGAATAGCTCTTCTTTGGCTGGCACAGACACGATGGGCCAAATGGCCACCTTCGGTAAATTTCTATGATTCTATATCACGAGAGCATAATACCCAAGGCAAATTTATGGGTTTTGGGATTCCTATCATGCTCATTTATTCTCATTGCACCTGTGCAATTCTGGGGCTTTCTGTTTTTATAGCAATGTTTCTCCTCTAGAATTATTGCAGAAAAAGAGTTTGTATGTGCAGGTATCAGGTGAGGACAGAGTGGGGCTCCAGTGTGATGCCCAGCGTGGGTGAATAGCTTGTCACCTTCTCTGGATTCACAGATGAAGAGCGGTGACTGGGATGAGGTACTGAAGGGTGGCCAGCAGCTATCGAACCGACCCCCAGTGAGAACCGAACCGAACCCAAGTGAGAACCGAGCTGAACCCCGGTGAGAATCGAACCGACCCCCGGTGAGAACCAAACCGACTCCCGGTGAGAATCGAACCGACCCCCGGTGAGAACCAAACCGACCCCCGGTGAGAATCGAACCGACCCCCGGTGAGAACCAAACCGACCCCCGGTGAGAATCGAACCGAACCCCGGTGAGAATCGAACCGACCCCCGGTGAGAACCAAACCGACCCCCGGTGAGAACCAAACCGACTCCCGGTGAGAATCGAACCGACCCCCGGTGAGAACCAAACCGACTCCCGGTGAGAATCGAACCGACCCCCGGTGAGAATCGAACCGACCCCCGGTGAGAACCAAACCGAACCCCGGTGAGAACCAAACAGACCCCCGGTGAGAATCGAACCGACCCCCGGTGAGAACCAAACCGACCCCCGGTGAGAACCGAACCGACCCCCAGTGAGAATCGAACCGACCCCCGGTGAGAACCAAACAGACCCCCGGTGAGATTCGAACCGACCCCCGGTGAGAACCAAACCGACCCCCGGTGAGAACCAAACAGACCCCCGGTGAGAACCAAACAGACCCCCGGTGAGAATCGAACCGACCCCCGGTGAGAATCGAACCGACCCCCGGTGAGAACCAAACAGACCCCCGGTGAGAATCGAACTGACCCCCGGTGAGAACCAAACCGACCCCCGGTGAGAATCAAACCGACCCCCGGTGAGAACCAAACCGACCCCCAGTGAGAACCAAACCGAACCCCAGTGAGAACCAAACCGACCCCCAGTGAGAACCGAGCCGAACCCCGGTGAGAATCGAACCGACCCCCGGTGAGAACCAAACCGAACCCCGGTGAGAACCAAACAGACCCCCGGTGAGAATTGAACCGACCCCCGGTGAGAACCAAACAGACCCCCGGTGAGAATCGAACCGACCCCCGGTGAGAACCAAACCGACCCCCGGTGAGAACCAAACAGACCCCCGGTGAGAATCGAACCAACCCCCGGTGAGAACCAAACAGACCCCCGGTGAGAACCGAACCGACCCCCGGTGAGAACCAAACCGACCCCCGGTGAGAATCAAACAGACCCCCGGTGAGAACCGAACCGACCCCTGGTGAGAATCAAACCGACCCCTAGTGAGAACCAAACAGACCCCCGGTGAGAACCAAACCGACCCCCAGTGAGAACCAAACAGACCCCCAGTGAGAACCAAACCGACCCCCAGTCAGAACCGAGCCGAACCCCGGTGAGAATCGAGCCGAACCCCGGTGAGAATCGAGCCGACCCCTGGTCAGAATCGAGCCGAACCCCGGTGAGAATCAATGCAGTCAGGAGAGAAAACTGGAAAAATGAAAAGCAAAGCGAGCTTCAGACTCAGTCATTTCAAGCCCGGTCCTTCATTCTCTCATTCTAGAGTCATCAGGAACCACCTTTAAATCAGGCTGCAAAACTGAATTAGTCCAGAACGACATGCCAGCTCTCACCCAATGTTTACCCTGTGTTGATGCTGGGTCTGAAATGCGCTCTATTTCTGCAGCAATCAATAGGCTCTCCATTAAAACTGGCCACAGCTCCCGATCAGTCTCAGTCACAGGCTGTATTTCAGAAGAGGTCGTCTCCAGCCTCTGACGTGGGCCGTGGATCATTGCAGATCTCAGGCGTCTGAGTCGGGACCTGCTCACACTTGTCTCGCACAATTATACTTTTCACTTCAGTCCAGATTGCAAAGGAACCTTCAGAACTTAAATGCCTCAGTCATAAGGATCCAAAGAGATGAAATTTAACAATCCTTTATCCACCAGAACTTCAACCTATGATTTTACAAGAGCAAGAATGCCATAGTTACAGCACAGCAAGATCCCACAAACAGCAAAGTGATAAACGACCAGATCATCTGTTTTTAGTGATGTTGGTCGAGGGATAAATATTGGCCCAGGACACCGGGAGAACTCCCCTGCTCTTCTTTGAAATAGTGCCATGGGATCTTTTACATTTCATCCAAAAGACAGCACCTCCGACAGCACCATGCTCTCTCAATACTGCACGGGGAGCATAAGCCTGGATTATGGGATCAAATCTCTGGGGTGGGACCTGAGCCCCTGATCTATCTGATCTAGAGACATGAGTGCCACCCACTGAGCCACCACGAGCAGTGAGATGGTCGGGCAGAGCACAGTAATAAGATACAGCGGCACGATGATTGGCTGGTGTGTGTAGCCCTGAGCGTGAAGGAGTGCTTGGATTAGGATATTTAAATGGCCAACAGCAATCGAGGTTCATACCCAGAGAAAGCCGCTGAGATAACCCGATGATGAATTGACTAATACAATCAGTGTTATGAGAACCAATATCAACTCATTCATTGAAACAGCCACAGGCTAAATGACTGTGAAGCTAATGCGGGTGCCTATAAATAAATGATGGGCCTGGGGTTTATTATGCCAGCTGTCAGACACACTTCAGCACTCGTCAATCACCTCAAAACTTTTCTTATTCCCAACAAGCATCTCACTGGAAAGTCATTTATTTGGACCTTTTTCCTTTCTCTTTTCTTTCTCCGCTCAACCAGTATGAAGCTGCAATCTGATGTTATGTTTTTTGTGAGTGGTTCTGGTCAGGGACCGTTGCTCAATTGCTGAATAAAGCAACGGGGGAAATAAAGAGAGAAAATTAAAAATCACATCTCGATGATTTAGAACCTTCTTGACCCACTTCCGACCTGCTGTGGGACAGCGACATGAGATTGCCCCAAAGTCAGAACGAACCTGCCTCTCTCTCAGTCTGGTGGTGGAATTGGAAACATTTGCATTGGGGCAGTAGTGGGTGCTCTTTTGAAGTCAGGGATAAGTAAGATTTTTAAGGAAACTTTACTCTGTATCTAACCCGTGCTGTACCTGCCCTGGCAGTGTTTGATGGAACAGTGTAGAGGGAGCTTTACTCTGTATCTAACCCGTGCTGTACCTGCCCTCGGAGTGTTTGATGGGACAGTGTAGAGGGAGCTTTACTCTGTATCTAACCCGTGCTGTACCTTTCCTGGGAGTGTTTGACGGGACAGTGTAGAGGGAACTTTGTTCTGTATCTAACCCGTGCTGTACCTGTCCAGGGAATGTTTGATGGGACAGTGTAGAGGGAGCTTTACTCTGTATCTAACTTGTGCTGTACCTGCCCTGGGAGTGTTTGATGGGACAGTGTAGAGGGAGCTTTACTCTGTATCTAACCCGTGCTGTACCTGCCCTCGGAGTGTTTGATGGGACAGTGTAGAGGAGCTTTACTCTGTATCTAACTTGTGCTGTACCTGCCCTGGGAGTGTTTGATGGGACAGTGTAGAGGGAGCTTTACTCTGTATCTAACCCGTGCTGTACCTGCCCTGGGAGTGATTGATGGGACAGTGTAGAGGGAGCTTTACTCTGTATCTAACCCGTGCTGTACCTGCCCTGGGAGTGTTTGATGAGACAGTGTAGAGGGAGCTTTATTCTGTGTCTAACCCATGCTGTACCTGCCATGGAACCAGAGAAAAGATACAGTACAGAAGGGGACCATTCGGCCCATCGTGTCCGCGCCGGCTCGAAGAACAACCGGGTGCCCATTCCAATCATTCCTTCCGGCACCCGGTCCATAGCCCTGTAGCTTACAGCACTTTAGGTGCAGGTCCAGTACTTTTTAAAAGAGTTGAGGGCCCTTGCCTCTCCCACCAATTCGGGCAGCGAATTCCATACATCCACCACCTTCTGGGTAAAAAGGTTTTTCCTCATGTCCCCTCTAATCCTTCCGCCAATCAGCTTAAATCTATGTCCTCTAGTTCTTGAACTCTCCACTAGGGGAAACAGGTACTTCCTGTCTACTCTATCTGGGCCCCTCATAATTTTGTACACCTCAATCAAGCCACCCCTCAGCCTCCTCTGCTCCAAGGAAAACAACCCCAGCCTATCCAATCTCTCCTCGTAGCTACAATTTTCAAGCCCTGGCAACATTCTTGTAAATCTTCTCTGCACTCTCTCCAGAGCAATTACGTCCTTCCTGTAATGTGGTGACCAGAACTGCGCACAATACTCCAGCTGTGGCCTTACCAGCGTTTTATACAGTTCCATCATTACATCCCTGCTTTTATATTCTATACCTCGGCTAATAATGGAGAGCATTCTGTATGCCTTCTTCACAACCTTATCTACCTGTACTGCCACCTTCAGGGACCTGTGCACATGCACTCCAAGGTCTCTCACTTCCTCTGCCCCTCTCAATATATTCCCGTTTACTGCGTATTCCCTTTTACTGTTTGCCCTCCCTAAGTGCATTACCTCATACTTCTCTGGGGTGAACTTTATTTCCCACTTTTCTGCCCACTCCACCAACCCAGTGATATCTTCTTGGAGTCTACAGTTATCCTCTTCACTATCAACTACACGGCCAATTTTTGTGTCGTCTGCAAATTTGCCAATCATGCCCCCTACATTCAAGTCCAAATCATTAATATATACTACAAACAGCAAGGTACCCAAAACTGAGCCCTGTGGCACACCACTGGAAACGGATTTCCATTTGCAAAGACATCCATCGACTTTTACCCTTTGTTTCCTGTTACTGAGCCAATTTTGGATCCAATTCTCCACATTTCCCTGTATCCCATGGGCTTCTACCTTTCTGACCAGTCTGCTATGTGGGACCTTGTCAAATGCCTTACTAAAATCCATGTAGACAACATCCACTGCACCACCCTCATCAATCCTCCTTGTCACTTCCTCAAAGAATTTAATCAGATTTGTAAGGCATGACCTTCCTTGAACAAATCCATGCTGACTATCCCTGGTTAAACCATGCCTTTCCAAATGACAGTTTATCCTATCTCTCAGTATTGATTCTAACAGTTTGCCCACCATCGAGGTAAGACTGACCGGCCTATAATTGTTCGGCCTTTCCCTCATACCCTTTTTAAACAATGGTACTACGTTTACAATCTTCCAGTCCTCCGGTACCTTCCCTGTATCTAGTGAGGATTGGAAAATGATCCTCAGAGCATCCGCTATTTCCTCCCTGGCTTCCTTCAATAGCCTAGGAAACAATCCATCCGGCCCTGGTGACTTATCAACTTTCAAGGACTCCAGTCCCTCGAGTACTTCCTCTCTCGTTATGTTTACCGTATCCAATATTTCACACCTCTCCTCTTTAACTACTACGTCTGGATCATCCCATTCCCTTGTGAATACGGAGACAAAATATTCATTTAAAACCCTACCCATATCCTCTGCTTCTACACACAAGTTACCCTTATCAACCCTGATAGGTTCCACCTTTTCCTTAGCTACCCTCTTGTTCTTAATGTACTGATAAAACATCTTTGGATTTTCTATAATCTTACTAGCTAATATTTTTTCATGCCCTCTCTTTGCTTTCCTTATTTCCTTTTTTACGTCATCCCTGTACTTTCTATACTCCTCTAGGCTTTCTGCAATATTTAGTTTTCTGTGACAGTCATAAGCTTTCTTTTTCTGCTTTATCTTGTCCCGTATACTTCTAGACAACCAGGGGGCTCTAAATTTGGCAGTGCCCCCCTTTTTCCGAGGGGACGGACCTGCATTGTACCCGTAGAATTTCACTTTTTAGTGCCTCCCACTGGCTTGCCACTGATTTCTCCTCAAGTAGTTGTGTTCAGTCCACTTCTGCCAAATCACCTCTTAGTTCTGTAAAATTTGCCTTCCCCCAATTTAAAACGTTCACTCCTAGGAGTGTTTGATGGGACAGTGTAGAGCCACAGAATATTCCCATTCTGTTAAACTGGAATAATCTCTCAATAGTTTATTAATATCAATATAATTAATATCATTCACACCCACCACTCCGTCCTACACAAGAGGCATTGCCTGATCCGACTCATAAACTACGCACTAAACATGATGCAGAGGGATCCCGTGACCTTTGACCCAACCTCTGTCCTGGCTCAGAGAGATTGGCGAGTCAGCAAGTTCATTTTATAACAGAGCCAGAAGCAGGGAGCCTTTGGTGAGACTGGATCGGAGAGTCATTTGTAGCCACTGGGCTCCTAAGTTCTGCGCTAATTGGAAAGATTTACCTCCCGTTTCTCAGTAATGGGCCTTCTGTACCGGCACTGATCCAGTCTCTGTGGGCATCTTTAAAACTGTTTGCAATTTATAGTTGACACTAAACTAAATTCCATGCTCCCAGCAACTCAGCGTTAATGTAACGTGTTAAAGGAGCCCAGCTATCGCCCGCAGGATCAACACCCAGTAACTTCTCCCTGCCCAGATCGAAAGAATCGATCCCCTCCCCCACTCAGAATATGAGAACTTACCACAGCAATTAAAAACAGCGAGTGTCGCGATTCGATCAGCTCAATCACAATTTAATCTGCTTCATTCACATAATCTGTACACGTGTTAAAGAACGAACAAACTTTGCATTTCTATAGCGCCTTTCACAACCTCAGGACGTCCTAAGGCACTTCACAGCCAATGAAGTACTTCTTTTTGAAGTGTAGTCACTGTTGTAATGTAGGAAACGTGGCAGCCAATTTGCGCACAGCAAGATCCCACAAACAGCACTGTGATAATCTTCTTAGAAATAGTATCATGGGATCTTTTATATGTATTGGTCAGAAGCAATCAATTACACAGAGCACTGGGGAGTCAATAATCCCAATTTCAGCTCATCATAGAATCTTGTAACACAGAGGCAGGCCATTTGGCCCATCGTGCCAGTGCCAGCTCTTTGAAAGAGCTATCCAATTAGATCCACTCCCCTGCTATTTCCCTGCAAATTTTTCCACTTCAAATATTTATATAATTCACTTTTGAAAGTTATTATTGAATCTGCTTGAATCCATTCTTATCTGTCCAGTCGTAGCCAGAGAATCTCCTGCAATGGCTCCTCTTCCCACTCCCCCACCGTTACCTCTGGAGTCTCCCAAGGATCTATTCTTGGCTCCCTCGTATTTCTCATCTACAGGCTGCCCCTTGGCGACATCATCTGAAAACACGTCAGGTTCCATGTACGCTGACAACATCCAGCTCTACCTCACCACGACCTCGCTCGACCCCATTGTCTTTGGCCCCCGCCACAAACACCGTTCCTTGACCACCGATTCCATCCCTCTCCCTGGCCACTGTCTGAGGCCGAACCAAACCTTGGCCGTCCTATTTGACCCTGAGATGATCTTCCAACCGCATATCGGCTCCGTCACCAAGACCACCTACTTCCACCTTTGTAACATCACCCATCTCCGTCCCTGCCTCAGCTCGTCTGCTGCTGAAACCCTCATCCATGTCTTTGCTACCTCCAGACTTGACTATTCCAATGTTCTCCTGGCCGGCCTCCCATCTTCCACCCTCCATAAACTTGAGCTCATCCAAAACTCTGCTGCCCGTATCCTAACTCGCACCAAGTCCCGTTCACCCATCACCCCTGTGCTCGCTGACCTACATTGGCTCCTGGTCTGGGAACGCCTCGATTTCAAAATTCTCATCCTTGTGTTCTAATCCCTCCGTGGCCTCGCCCCTCCCGTCTCTGTAACCTCCTCCAGCCCTACAACCCTCCGAGATCTCTGCGCTCCTCCAATTCTTACCTCTTGCGCAGTCCTGATTTTAAGCTCTGGAATTCCCTCCCTAAATCTCTCCACCTCTCTACCTCTCTCTCCTCCTTTAAGATGCTCCTTAAAATCTACCTCTTTGACCAAACTTTTGGTCACCTGTCCTAATATCTTCTTATGTGGCTCAGTGTTAAATTTTGTTTGATAATCGCTCCTGTGAAGCACCTTGGGACGTTTTACTATGTTAAAAGCGCTATATAAATGCGAGTTGTTGTTGTTGTTGTTGTTGTTGTTGTTGTTGTTGTTGTTGTTGTTGTTTCTTCCACCACCCTTTCAGGCAATTTTACTTTAGTGAAACCAGGGCTATAAAAATGTATTTTACAAATGGACATCTAGGTATAAATACCTTGTTGCGTTTAATAATTTATATTGTTGGGGGAAACGGCTTTTTCAGGTAAGCCAAATGCAGCGAGTTAATTCTGGGTATTTCAGTGATGTCTGCACACTGTGATGCCCCGGGCGATATTTCTGTTAATGTGCCTTATCTCTGCACGCAATTCTCAGATATTTCTCCATATTCTGTGTGGACAGGGCTCCCTGAGTCCTGGAGGGACGAGTAATGTGGGACCAGGTCGGTCTCGTGCCCAGTTACGTCCTGGGCAGGTACAGAGTAGCAGACAGTGTACAGAGGAGTGATATTGGACCTGACAGGTAGAATTGGGCCGTCTTCTCTCATTAAACAGATGCCATGTTACCTGGGGCTGGTAACTAATTCCAAGTCGCTTGCTGCAGCCCAGCTGTGACCATTGTGTCAATTGGCACTGAGCCAGAAACTCTCCCAGGCAATACCTTCAACAGTTAAACAGGCACAGATATCAGGAATGTAAATAAACTGTCCCCCTCCCTCCCTCCCTCTCTCTCCTCTCTGACACTTTCTATCTCTGGTTTTAACTCTGAATCTTTGGGGTAGATTTTAACTCTTGGGCAGCTGTGATGCCAGTGGGAGCCCCAATCCATATCGGGGTTGGCGGGGGTGGGGGGTCGTTGGGGCCTGGGCCTCATGAACTAAGGTCCTTTAGGGAAGGAAACCTGTCGTCCTTACCCGGTCCGGGCCTATATGTGACTCCAGTCCTGCACCAGAGTCCCACGGACTCTTCACTGCTAGGGTTATTAGAATATAGAATCTATTACCACAGGGGGTCATGGAAAACCAGTCACTAACTTGTCTGACTAACTTGGTTGAATCTTCTGAGGAGGTAACAAGGAGGGTCGATGAGGGTAGTGTGTTTGATACACATGGATTTTAGCAAGGCTTTTGATGAGGTCCCACATGGCAGACTGGTCAGAAAAATAAAAGTCCATGGGATCCAAGGGAAAGTGGCAAGTTGGATCCAAAATTGGCTCAGTGGCAGGAAGCAAAGGGTAATGGTTGATGGGTGTTTTTGTGACTGGAAGGCTGTTTCCAGTGGGGTTCTGCAGGGCTCAGTACGAGGTCCCTTGCTTTTTGTGGTATATATCAATGATTTAGACCTAAATGTAGGGGGCATGATTAAGAAGATTGCAGATGATACAAAAATTGGCCGTGCGGTTGATAGTGAGGAGGAAAGCTGTGGACTGCAGGAAGATATCAATGGACTGGTCAGGTGGGCAGAAAAGTGGCAACTGGAATTCAATCCAGAGAAGTGTGAGGTAATGCATTTGGGGAGGTCAAACAAGGCAAGGGAGTACACAATAAATAGGAAGATTCTGAGAGGTGTAGAGGAAGAGAGGGACCTTGGAGTGCATGTCCACAGATCCCTGAAGGTAGCAGGACAGGTTGATAGGGTGGTTAAGAAGGCATATGGGATACTTTCCTTTATTAGACGAGGCATAGAATATAAGAGTAGGGAGGTTATGCTAGAACTGTATAAAATACTAGTTAGGCCACAGCTTGAGTACTGTGTACAGTTCTAGTCACCACATTACAGGAAGGATGTGATTGCACTGGAGAGGGTACAGAGGAGATTTACGAGGATGTTGCCAGGACTGGAGAATTTAAGGTATGAGGAAAGATTGGACAGGCTGGGGTTGTTTTCTTTGGAACAGAGGAGGCTGAAAGGAGATTTAATTGAAGTGTATAAAATTATGAGGGGCCTAGATAGAGTGGATAGGAAGGACCTATTTCCTTTAGCAGAGGAGTCAGTGACCAGGAAGCATAGATTTAAAGTGATTGGTAGAAGGATTAGAGGGGAGTTGAGGAGAAACTCTTTCACCCAGAGGGTGGTGGTGGTCTGGAATTCACTGCCTGAGAGGGTGGTAGAGGCAGAAACCCTCAACTCATTTAAAAAGTACCTGGATGTGCACCTGAAGTGCTGTGACCTACAGGGCTACAGACCAAGAGCTGGAAGGTGGGATTAGGCTGGATAGCTCTTTTTCGGCCGGCATGGACACAATGGGCCAAATGGCCACCTTCTGTGCCGTAAATTTCTATTATTTCTATGATTCTACTAATGACTAAAAGAAGGAATTAGAGAAACACTCAGAGAGGGAAAATATTAAGGGGCTCAGGGCACGAGTAGGGGAACGGGCTGCTCCCCAAAGCTCCCTCTGCTAGGCCCGAACCATGCCGTGATTGACCATCTCACTCCCACCCCAAGACCTTCCAACCCCGTTCCCCGGGAGCTATTTGCTTCGTTCCACTACTCTTGTATCTTCCCCTGGAGTCTTCCTTCTACATGAGCAGAGAGATGAACAGATTCCTGACCAAGCAGCACAGATACATAATGTAGGGACTGACGTGCTTTCTCAGCAATATACTGAGACATACTGAGGTATTTAAGAAACCGTATCTACCGACCAGTGCCTGAATTATCCTGGTAAAGTGAAGGTGTTGGAATCAGGGCCCTGGTGATTAATAATAGATCTCCAAGCTGCTCAATCCATTCCTTTTAGGATGATTTATGAACACACTGTAACATTTATGAGGTGGTTCAGCCTCTCCCTTTTACTTAGGCCTGCCCTCCATTACACTTCCTTCTTGGTGCGATTTAGTGCTGCCTGTCTTCAAGAATCAGGAAAGCCTTATGAAATAATTATTAAAAGAAGTGTTTTTTTTAATGGCCAGGCGGTCGCTGGGAATGTGTGTTTGCTTTTTGGGTTTGATGTGAAGTGTTGTGTTCATGGTTCAGCTGTTAGCTTAGATCTTGCTGACAATTATCTCCACTCCCAGATAAATGACTCCAGTAACCATTGTCATAACTGTTTATTACACAGTGGGTAAAAGGGAACGATTCACTCCCGTCTGGTACTGTACGGGCCCGTGTGTGTGTCTCAGTGTCAGCTCCTGTAAATGTACAGTACACAGCGGGTAAAAGGGAACGATTCACTCCCGTCTGGTACTGTACGGCCCGTGTGTGTGTCAGTATCAGCTCCTGTAAATGTACAGTACACAGTGGGTAAAAGGTAACGATTCACTCCCGTCTGGTACTGTACGGGCCCGTGTGTGTCTCAGTATCAGCTCCTGTAAATGTACAGTACACAGCGGGTAAAAGGGAACGATTCACTCCTGATTCAGCCCCTCGAGCCTGATCCACCATTCAATTAGATCTCGGCTGATCTGCACCTCAACTCCATTTACCCGCCTTTGCTCTGTATCCCTCGATACCCAATAAAAAAATACAAGGGGAAGTGCAGCTGATCAGATCCCCTCAGTTTATCACCCGGAGGGTTACGGTTAAATTACCCCATAAATAGGGTGAACTGGGTTCCCTTCTTCAATTTTCTACAGAGACCTCCCCTTTATAAAAAGGAGGATATTTATGGATGGAAACCTGCTGAATTCCTTATGTCAGTCGTTAAAATCTGCCATGCTGCAATATTCAGTAAAGCCACAAGAGGGCAGGAGAAACGATGCAGCTCAGAATGGATTGGGACTCAGCCCATTGTGGATTTCAAGCCAGAAATTGCCACTAACACAGGGGACAGACTATTAATGATTATCAGAGATCAACAATGTGACAATAATGGAGGGAAGGTGGGTTAAGTTCCCCGTTTTATGTGGAGAAAACCATGTACTCTGACAGTCTGTGAACACAACACTTCACATCAAACCCTCAGTACTGACCCTCCGACAGTGCAGCGCTCCCTCAGTACTGACCCTCCGACAGTGCAGCGCTCCCTCAGTACTGACCCTCCGACAGTGCAGCGCTCCCTCAGTACTGACCCTCCGACAGTGCAGCGCTCCCTCAGTACTGACCCTCTGACAGTGCAGCCCTCCCTCAGAACTGACCCTCCGACAGTGCAGCGCTCCCTCAGCATTGCCCCTCCGACAGTGCAGCGCTCCCTCAGTACTGACCCTCCGACAGTGCAGCGCTCCCTCAGTACTGACCCTCCGACAGTGCAGCGCTCCCTCAGTACTACCCCTCCGACAGTGCAGCGCTCCCTCAGTACTGACCCTCCGACAGTGCAGCATTCCCTCAGTACTGACCCTCCAACAGTGCAGCATTCCCTTAGTACTGACCCTCCAACAGTGCAGCGCTCCCTCAGTACTACCCCTCCGACAGTGCAGTGCTCCCTCAGTACTGCCCCTCCAACAGTGCAGCACTCCCTCAGTACTGACCCTCCAACAGTGCAGTGCTCCCTCAGTACCACCCCTCCGACAGTGCAGCGCTCCCTCAGTACTGACCCTCCGACAGTGCAGCATTCCTTCAGTACTGACCCTCCAACAGTGCAGCGCTCCCTCAGTACTGACCCTCCGACAGTGCAGCGCTCCCTCAGTACTGACCCTCCGACAGTGCAGCATTCCTTCAGTACTGACCCTCCAACAGTGCAGTGCTCCCTCAGTACTGACCCTCCAACAGTGCAGCGCTCCCTCAGTACTGACCCTCCGACAGTGCAGCATTCCTTCAGTACTGACCCTCCGACAGTGTGGCGCTCTCTCAGTACTGACCCTCCGACAGTGTGGCGCTCTCTCAGTACTGACCCTCCGACAGTGTGGCGCTCTCTCAGTACTGCACTGGGAGTCTCAGCAGGATTATGTGCTCAAGTCTCTGGAATGAGACTTGAACCCGTAAACTTCCAACTCCAAGGCAATGAAGAGGTTCAAGACACAGAGAGTTTTGATCTGAACGGTTACCCATTCTGCTAAAAACGAGCAGACTGCACAGGGAGCAGCGCCTCCCCAGACATTGCTCCGGGCACTGGGCTCCCAGAAATCTCTCAATCCAGTGTGGTAGTGATCTCCTCACACAAGGGTGCCCAGTGTGTCACATTCAGGAGTGAATGTGTTGGCGAACATGAGTACTACACATCGCAGCTCCAACCACACTTTGGACACAATTAGGCACCAGTTTCCTCTCTGACAAACTCATGGCCTCCCTCCTTGTTCAATAGCTCATACCGCAGGCCTATTCAGACTCCCACTCCTTCCCCTCCACCTACTTCCCTCCCCCTTCCCTCCCCCCATCCCACTCTTTCCCCATCCCTCGCCTTCCCTCTCCTCCACTCCCTCTCCTTACCCTCCCCCTCCTTCCCTCTCCCCCACTGCCACTCCTTCCCCTCCCTCTCTTTCCCTCTCCTCTACCCCCACGCCTTCCTCTCCCCCTCCTTCCCTCTCCTCCACCCCCACTCCTTCCCCTCCCTCTCCTTTCTTCTCCCCCACCCCCACTCCTTCCCCTCCCTCTCTTTCCCTCTCCTCCACCCCCACTCCTTCCCCTCCCTCTCCTTCCCTCTCCCCCACCCCCACTCCTTCCCCTCCCCCTCCTTTCTTCTCCCCCACCCCCACTCCTTCCCCTCCCCCTCCTTTCCTCTCCCCCACCCCCACTCCTTCCCCTCCCCCTCCTTTCCTCTCCCCCACCCTCACTCCTTCCCCTCCCCCTCCTTTCTTCTCCCCCACCCCCACTCCTTCCCCTCCCCCTCCTTTCCTCTCCCCCACCCCCACTCCTTCCCCTCCCCCTCCTTCCCTCTCCCCCACCCCCACTCCTTCTCCTCCCCCTCCTTCCCTCTCCCCCACCCCCACTCCTTCCCTCTCCCCTCCTTCCCTCTCCCCCACCCCCACTCCTTCCCCTCCCCCTCCTTTCTTCTCCCCCACCCCCACTCCTTCCCCTCCCCCTCCTTCCCTCTCCCCCACCCCCACTCCTTCTCCTCCCCCTCCTTCCCTCTCCCCCACCCCCACTCCTTCCCTCTCCCCTCCTTCCCTCTCCCCTATGTCCCCCTCTCCCCTCCTTCCCCCTCTCCCCCCGGGGATTTAATGGAGGCCACTCGAACAGTTAAAACAAGCACTGTCCTGAGTTTAAACCGCTGACTTGATTTCAGTTTGTTTCACGCGATCAGGCTGCTGTTTAATGGGAGCAAATTCACGTCACCGAGGGACAGAGCAAGAATGAGTCAGGGAGCTGGAGGTCATGACCCCGACTGGGGCCACAAATTGCACTTCATAATTGAATGTAAAGTGTGATTTATTGCAGGTCCAATCATAAAGGGTTCGTGTAATTCTCCTTGTGCTCCGTGGGATCGATAAATTACCATTTGTTTCTGACCATCTGTGACGAGTTTAGTCCATATTCACGGTGCAAATACAGCGATGTCACGCTGTTCACTGCCTGTCATTGGTGGGCAGACAGCGAGGATGCCGTTTTCGCCAAGCTAACGGCGGGGTAGCACATCTGGCACAGCAGCTTTTGGATATTCGCATCTAACCGCGCGTCTGCTCCTCGCCTGAAGTTGGTGTACCATTTACCAAAAAATGACAGCGAGCGCCATTAGTCTCACTGTTATTGTGACAGCAAAATCTGGCCCATTCTATAACATAAAGATTCAGGCACTCTGGAGACAATAGAGGGGAACTTGTGTGCAATGAGACTGTTCAGGGTGGGTAGAGTCCATGATAGGGGAGATTGTACATGGGGTGTGGAAGGAGATTCAATGGGAGGGTAGAGTCCATGATAGGGGAGATTGTACATGGGGCGTGGAAGTATAGGGAGGGAGGTTTCAAAAATTGCAATTTCACACTTGTGGATCACACAGGATCCGGCGATAAAGTGATTGTGGGAAAAATATTTTACCATTGGGATAAAGAGAGAGCGGGATTTAAATAATCAATATCGCATCACCCAGCAGGTCAATTAAGAGTTTCTCTCATGCAGGGAGATGGAATAATTTGCTGTAATGACAACAGTTTAACACAACGTTTGTGCCATGTTTTATGCAGCAGTAAATTATTCCCGCTGTTAACCTGCTCACCATTGGTGAAGTGCTGTTCTCCAATTATCACGACTCCGTTCCTTGCCGGGTTGATCAGAGCTCTTGGTTCTCGCTGCAGATGCTGAAATTTGTGGCGTGTTTTCCTTCTGTGTTATGTAATGTGTGTCAGCTACAATTGGGAACGATCGCTGACAGATGCCGGGCGGTTTGACAAGAAGAGGCGCCCTTTATACCTCCCAGTGCGGTGTCAGAATTATCACTGTGTCCTTGGGTAATGACGATTCATTTCCTGCAGCACGATAGATAGCCCCATCCTGATGAGATTTGTGGAGCAGCAACCACATCATTATAGAGATTGTTACTGCACCCAGCTCAGATAGTAGGGAGGAGTTGGAGTCCGTCAGTGACAGCTTGTGAACTTCAGTTCAACAAATTAAAAAAACATCTTTGCATTGTTCAGACTGCAAACTGTACAAATGACATGTAGCATCACTGTAAGGACCCCTTCCAAAGAGGGAATTTCACTCTAAGGACCCTCTTCTGTACTTGCCCTGGGAGTGTTTGGTGGGACAGTGTAGAGGGAGCTTTACTCTGTATCTAACCCGTGACCTGACTGTATGTGGTCCTGGATATTACTCCCTAATACATGAGCTGCATCCGTGTACTTTAACCCCTGAGAACAATTCACTCTGAAAGAGAGATTTATAGAAAGCTTGACTTACTCCCATTCCCGGAGCCTGCTGAGAGAGATCACAGTGGGAGGGTTACAATCTTCATCGTGACCTGTTCCATTAAGAATAATTCATAGATAGCTAATATGTCATGACTGTCGAAGTGTGTGACACCAGTGAGAATGATCAGATTGACCCATGGTCCGAGTGTTTGTGTTCTGTAACCTGAATTGATGATCCGTTACTTTCCTCAATATTAACCAACTCCTCGTCAATCCAATAGCCCGTTGTGGATTTTCTCTCAGAGAAGATCTCTTGAAATTATTAAAATCTCCCGCAAAGTTGCTTATCATTATTTTACAGGGAGTCCATCAGTATAACATTAGAGAACTAATATTACATTAGTGAAGGTCCGTCTACACTGTCCCATCAAACACTCCCAGGGCAGGTACAGCACGGGTTAGATACAGAGTAAAGCTCCCTCTACATTGTCCCATCAAACACTCCCAGGGCAGGTACAGCACGGGTTAGATACAGAGTAAAGCTCCCTCTACACTGTCCCATCAAACACTCCCAGGGCAGGTACAGCACGGGTTAGATACAGAGTAAAGCTCCCTCTACACTGTCCCATCAAACACTCCCAGGGCAGGTACAGCACGGGTTAGATACAGAGTAAAGCTCCCTCTACACTGTCCCATCAAACACTCCCAGGGCAGGTACAGCACGGGTTAGATACAGAGTAAAGCTCCCTCTACATTGTCCCATCAAACACTCCCAGGGCAGGTACAGCACGGGTTAGATACAGAGTAAAGCTCCCTCTACATTGTCCCATCAAACACTCCCAGGGCAGGTACAGCACGGGTTAGATACAGAGTAAAGCTCCCTCTACATTGTCCCATCAAACACTCCCAGGGCAGGTACAGCACGGGTTAGATACAGAGTAAAGCTCCCTCTACATTGTCCCATCAAACACTCCCAGGGCAGGTACAGCACGGGTTAGATACAGAGTAAAGCCCTCTGACAGTGCAGCCCTCCCTCAGAACTGACCCTCCAACAGTGCAGCGCTCCCTCAGTACTGACCCTCCGACAGTGCAGCGCTCCCTCAGTACTGACCCTCCTACAGTGCAGCGCTCCCTCAGTACTGACTCTCCGACAGTGCAGTGCTCCCTCAGTACTGTCCCTCCGACAGTGCAGCACTCCCTCAGTACTGTCCCTCCGACAGTTCAGCACTCCCTCAGTACTGACCCCTCCGACAGTGCAGCGCTCCCTCAGTACTGACTCTCCGACAGTGCAGCACTCCCTCAGTCCTGTCCCTCCGACAGTGCAGCGCTCCCTCAGTACTGACTCTCCGACAGTGCAGCAGTCCCTCAGTACTGGCCCCTCTGACAGTGCAGCGTTCCCTCAGTACTGACCCTCCGACAGTGCAGCACTCCCTCAGTACTGTCCCTCCGACAGTGCAGCGCTCCCTCAGTACTGCCCCCTCCGACAGTGCAGCGCTCCCTCAGTACTGACCCTCCGACAGTGCAGCGCTCCCTAAGTACTGACCCTCCGACAGTGCAGCGCTCCCTCAGTACTGACCCTCCGACAGTGCAGCGCTCCCTCAGTACTGACCCTCCGACAGTGCGGCTCTCCCTCAGTACTGATCCTCCGACAGTGCAGCGCTCCCTCAGTACTGACCCTCCGACAGTGCAGCGCACCCTCAATACTGCCCCTCCGACAGTGCGGCTCTCCCTCAGTACTGCACTGGGAGTGTCGGCCTGGATTTTGGGCTCAAGTCTCTGGTCAAGTGAGGTCACAGTGTAGCCGTGGTATGCCCCTCCCCCTCCCTGTACCGCTGACGGCCCAGCTCTGTGAGGGTGGGATGTATTCTCTCCGTGTTGTCACCCCATTACTCAGTTGGACACGAGTAAAATTGACCGTAATGGGACAGTAAGTGACCTTTGGTCCAGGCTGTGAGCTGTTGTCACTTTGGTAAAGATGCCCTTTAGAAATCTTATTGAAACTCCAGAGTGTTATTTTTCAAGTCGACACATTGCGAGATTTGATGTACCGCTCCATTCATTTTATTCCGGCAGTTTAACCTTTTGTAACTTTCTCCTTGTAATTGAACAAAACAACTTACCAGCTCCACGCCAAAACACTTTAACTTCGTATATCCACCAATTTCTCCTCTGCTTTATCGCTATTTCTCGTCTAATAGGAACTGGAGGAGGCCATTCAGCCCCTCGAGCCTGTACTGCCATTCAATCAGATCATGGCCAATCTGCACCTGAACTCCATTTTCCCACCTTGGCTCCGTATCCCTCGATACCCAATAACAATCTATCCATCTCAGTCTTCAAAATTTCAATGTCCCATCATCCACAGCCTTTTGGCGGGGGGGAGAGTTCCAGATTTCCACTTCCCTTTGAGTGAAAAAATGTTTCCTGTTTTCACTCCTGAACGGCTTAGCTCTAATTTTAAGATTATGCCCCCTTGTTCTGGATTCCCCAGCAGAGGAAATAATTTCTCTTTATGTACCCTATCAAATTTTAAACACCTCAAATAGATCTCCCCTCTCTCTTCTATAAAGGGAATACAAGCCATTTATCACGGACTCTACCCATCCATTGAATCTCCTTCCACGCCCCATGTACAATCTCCCCTATCATGGACTCTACCCACCCACTGAATCTCCTTCCACACCCCATGTACAGTCTCCCCTATCATAGACTCTACCCTCCCACTGAATCTCGGGAGGGAAATTTCTGTAGGAATGTTCCCTGATCCTCAAAGTTAATCAAACAAAACTGCTGAATATTCCTCCATCCTCACATCTCTGCTGTTCACCCTCTCCTGCTCTTCACAAGCAACACTCCCACTCCCAGCAACCCCGGAAATACGATGGCCCTAAGGAAAATCTGATGGTCTCAACCGTCAGCCCCAGTCCCCACTCCCTATTCACCACACTGCTTGTTTGAAGGAGTTAACAGCAGATCTTGTGTGATGTTCCATGTGTACTGACTGCCTTCCTCCTCCCTCCTCACAACCACAGGGTGCAGTGGGCTGACTGAGATCTCTGCTCTTCTTTAGGCATTCCCCATCCTCGAGGTTGTGAACCAGGTCCCTCTCCCTGTGTCAGGCACCACCCTCTCTCTGTGTCAGGCACCACCCTCTCCCTGTGTCAGGAACCACCCTCTCCCTGTGTCAGGCACCACCCTCTCTCTGTGTCAGGCACCACCCTCTCCCTGTGTCAGGAACCACCCTCTCCCTGTGTCAGGCACCACCCTCTCTCTGTGTCAGGCACCACCCTCTCCCCGTGTCAGGCACCACCCTCTCCCTGTGTCAGGCACCACCCTCTCCCTGTGTCAGGAACCACCCTCTCCCTGTGTCAGGCACCACCCTCTCTCTGTGTCAGGCACCACCCTCTCCCTGTGTCAGGCACCACCCTCTCTCTGTGTCAGGAACCACCCTCTCCCTGTGTCAGGAACCACCCTCTCCCTGTGTCAGGCACCACCCTCTCCCTGTGTCAGGAACCACCCTCTCCCTGTGTCAGGCACCACCCTCTCCCTGTGTCAGGCACCACCCTCTCCCTGTGTCAGGAACCACCCTCTCCCTGTGTCAGGAACCACCCTCTCCCTGTGTCAGGCACCACCCTCTCCCTGTGTCAGGAACCACCCTCTCCCTGTGTCAGGCACCACCCTCTCCCTGTGTCAGGCACCACCCTCTCCCTGAGGAAGGGACTGCAGACCAGCTGCCCAGCGTTCTGTCAGATATTGCTCTGTAGATACCCGTGGGGCTCTTTGCGAGTCTTGTAGCCTGGTGTGTCCTCCAACCCTCCCTCCCCTCTGCCACTTCCCATCAGCCCTCTTGTGGACCCTGCTGTCAGTCTTCCTGATTGGTGGACTGAGATTGGAAGCTCACTAAAGCGGGGAGGGATGTCCATCGTCCCACTCTTGCTCCTCAGAAAACAGGATCCCTTTCCTCCAAAGCCCAGCTGATGAAATGAGAAACATACTTCAAATGGGAAAGCCCCAGAAGTGATGAGCACATAACTATCCTGGCACAAACCAAAACCCTTCACCAGCAACAACTGGTGTGCCTGCCGATGTATGTCCCAACTGGCTAACCGGGTTTATCCAACTGATGTTGCCCCAATCCCAGACAGAATATTAGAACATTCTGGAAAGTCTAACAGGTAACATCATCATTCCATGTTGAAATATTTACAGAAGTGTCACTAGTACCTGCTCCCACTTCCTTCCCTGAGATTGTAGTAAGTAAGCTGTCCGTATCCTAACTCGCACCAAGTCCCGCTCTCCCATCACCCCTGTGTTTGCTGACCTACATTGGCTCCCGTTCCAGGAATGGCTAAATTTTAAAATTCTCATCCTTGTTTTCAAATCCCTCCATGGCCTCGCCCCTCCCTATCTCTGTAACCTCCTCCAGCCCTACAACCCTCTGCGATCTCTGCGCTCCTCCAATTCTGGCCTCTTGTGCATCCCCGATTTTAATCGCTCCACCATTGCACGTGTGCCTTCAACTGCCTAGGCCCGAAGCTCTGGAATTCCCTCCCTAGACCTCTCCACCTCTCTCCCTCTCTCTCCACCTCTAAATTGCTCCTTAAAACCTACCTCTTTGACCAAGCTTTTGGTCACCTGTCCCAATATCTCCTTATGTGGCTCGGTGTCAAATTTTGTTCAATAATGGTCCTGTGAACTACCTTGGGACGTTTTATTACAATAAATGCAAGTTGTTGTTGTTGTGGGTTGTGTTGTGTTGTGGGTTGTGGTGTTGGTGGTGTTGTGGGTGGTGTTGTGGGGGGTGTTGTGGGTTGTGTTGGTGTTGTTGTGGGTGGTGTTGTTGGTTGTGTTGGTTGTGTTCGTGGTTGTGTTGTGGGTTGTGTTGTGGGTGGTGTTGTGGGTGGTGTTGTGGGTTGTGTTGTGGGTGGTGTTGTGGGTTGTGTTGGTGGTTGTGTTGTGGGTGGTGTTGGTTGTGTTGTGGGTGGTGTTGGTTGTGTTGTGCGTGGTGTTTTTGTTGTGGGTTGTGTTGTTGTTGTGGGTTGTGTTGTGGGTGATGTTGTGGATTGTGTTGTGGGTGGTGTTGTGGGTTGTGTTGTGGGTGGTGTTGTGGGTTGTGTTGTGGGTTGTGTTGTGGGTGGTGTTGTGGGGGGTGTTGTGGGTGGTGTTGTGGGTGGTGTGGGTTGTGTTGTGGGTTGTGTTGTGGGTGGTGTTGTGGGTTGTGTTGTGGGTGGTGTTGTGGGTTGTGTTGTGGGTTGTGTTGTGGGTGGTGTTGTGGGTTGTGTTGTGGGTGGTGTTGTGGGTTGTGTTGTGGGTTGTGTTGTGGGTGGTGTTGTGGGTTGTGTTGTGGGTTCTGTTCTGGACACCTGGTGGATTGTTGACCATTTTCCCACTGATTCCGGCAGGATCTGAGAACAGTAAACAAATACAAGGTTCCCATATAGTATTCAGGCAGCGAGTGACTCGACTCCTGCGATTTCAATCTTATCAACAGCCTGTTAGTAATTAGGAGACCAGCTTTACTATCAGGGGACACATCATTGACTCTGCAGTAATGAGTTATACCGGCTGACGGTGGTATAATAAACAGGAGGCAGCCAACGTGAGCAGCACAGCTTCCGACTGCCCTACAAGGACAGATAAAGCTTTCAAGGACAGAGCTGCTTTCACACCGGGACACAAGCTGGGCTCTCGATGCAGCAAACTGTGGAGAGCTTCCTGCAGGGAGCCCAGAGCTTCACTCTCATCAGCCCATGGGGGGAGTTTGCTTTGCTTGTAGGGAGATTTTAACACGTTCTCTACTGGCTCATAACGGACTCAATAGCTACTTCTCATGAAAATTATGAATTGTAATTTTTCCTTGTCTGCGTTTGTCTCTGTGTCTGTCTCTGTCTCTGCATCTATCTCTGCCTCTGCATCTGTGTCTCTGTCTCCGTGTCTCTGTCTCCGCGTCTCTGTCTCCATGTCTCTGTATCTGTGTCTGCGTCTGTCTCTGTCTCTGTCTCCGCGTCTCTGTCTCCATGTCTCTGTATCTGTGTCTGTGTCTGTCTCTGTCTCTGTCTCCGTGTCTCTGTCTCCGCGTCTCTGTCTCCATGTCTCTGTATCTGTGTCTGCGTCTGTCTCTGTGTCTCTGTCTCTGTCTCTCTGTCTCTCTGTCTCTGTCTCTCTGTCTCTCTGTCTCTGTGTCTCTGTCTCTCTGTGTCTCTGTCTCTCTGTGTCTCTGTCTCTCTGTGTCTCTGTCTCTCTGTGTCTGTGTCTCTGTCTCTGTCTCTGTGTCTCTGTCTCTCTGTCTCTGACTCTCTGTCTCTCTGTCTCTGTCTCTCTGTCTCTGTGTCTCTGTCTCTGTCTCTGTGTCTCTGTCTCTGTGTCTCTGTCTCTGTATCTGTGTCTGCGTGTCTCTGTCTGCGTGTCTCTGTCTCTGTCTCTGTGTCTCTGTCTCTGTCTCTGTCTCTGTCTCTGTCTGCGTGTCTCTGTCTGCGTGTCTCTGTCTGCGTGTCTCTGTCTGCGTGTCTCTGTCTGCGTGTCTCTGTCTCCGTGTCTCTGTCTCTGTCTCTGTGTCTCTGTGTCTCTGTCTCTGTCTCTGTGTCTCTGTCTGCGTGTCTCTGTCTGCGTGTCTCTGTCTGCGTGTCTCTGTCTCCGTGTCTCTGTCTCTGTGTCTCTGTCTGCGTGTCTCTGTCTCTGTCTCTGTCTCTGTGTCTGTCCACTCTGATATCAGAAGAAAGCCATGATTTTTGTATTATGGGGAGTTTGGAAAGATTAGAACAGACCATATTTTCATCAGCAGCTCGATAGAAAACTCAGAGGATCTGTCGCTATCGGACTGGGGCCGTAACACTCTGTGTGTTTGTGCTTTGTGTTTTATATATGTGTATTTGTCATGTTTATTTGTGTATGCATATGTGTTTGTGTGTGAGTATTTGTGTATGTGTATGTGTTTGTGTGTGTGTTTGTGTGTGGGCGTTTGTGTATGTGAGCGTTTGCGTGTAGTGTGTGTTTGTCTGTATGTGTTTGTGTGTGTGTGTTTGCGTGTATGTGTGTGGTTGTGTATGTGTGTTTGTGTATGTGAGTGTTTGTGTATGTGAGTGTTTGTGTATGTGAGTGCTGGTGTATGTGTGTGTGTTTGTGTGCAGGTGAGGAGTCTGACATTATTTGTGAGGTGCAGAGTTCCCAATGTGTGAGGTGCAGAGCTCCCAATGTGTGAGGTGCAGAGTTCCCAATGTGTGAGGTGCAGAGCTCCCAATGTGTGAGGTGCAGAGCTCCCAATGTGTGAGGTGCAGAGCTCCCAATGTGTGAGTTGCAGAGCTCCCAATGTGTGAGGTGCAGAGTTCCCAATGTGTGAGTTGCAGAGCTCCCAATGTGTGAGGTGCAGAGTTCCCAATGTGTGAGGTGCAGAGTTCCCAATGTGTGAGTTGCAGAGCTCCCAATGTGTGAGTTGCAGAGCTCCCAATGGGATGGGAACCAGGTAAAATAACCCAGGGGGTCAGTAGGGATGCTCTCACTGGCCGCTCGGTGGCCCGGCGAGTGCCCTGATCTGCGATTGGGTCACTGGGCTGCTCAGTATGGGGCACAGGGAGATGTAAAGGGGAGGACATTTCAAAAAATATAGAAGGAAAATAACGTAAATTGGATGAAATCGTTAAGTGGTGTGAGGGTAGAATGCGGCTGATGGATCGCAGCACAGAGCACTGCTTTAATCTGTACCCAGAGGACATTCCCTAAACTGAAGGAACTGTAACTGTGCAGAGGAGGCTGGGTCACATGACCTTGATCAGGCGCAATTGTTCTCGAGCAATTTCACAACATGAGGTTCAGAAATCAATTAACTGCATCTCTTATGACATTGTATGAGCTCTGATTTTCAAATGACAGTATCATGCAGGAGGAGAGAGAAGGAGATAGAGAAAGACAGAGAGAAATAGATAGACAAGAGAGAGAGATCAAGAGAGAGACTGAGAGATTGAGAGAGAGTTTGAGAGAAATAGATGGACAGAGAGAGAGAGAGACAGAGAGAGAGAGAGAGAGAGAGCGGGAGAGAGTTAACAAATAGTTAAGAGCTAGTGCAAATCCCGCCAGAATGTTAAAGTGCTCGTAGCCCTCGATGGGTTAAATTTTCTCATTGTTTGCCATGTATTTGCAGTTTATAATCGGGCACAAGAATTCTCCACCTGATTTCTGCCATCAGGCTGCTCACTGAGTTCCCTCCTGCCTCGCAGTCACTAACCTGGTGCCAGCAAGGTATTACCAATCTCGCCATGTCTCACATCAAGAGCTGGGCACCTCCTCACCGCCTCCGTGGCCTTCACCTTGAAAGGGGTGAGATGTTTGTCAGGAACCTCATTCAGTGCCCTGCTCGGGACCTGGCATTGTGTGCTAATCCGTCCCGCCAGTAGATGGTGTGAATGTGGGGAAGGAGGGTAGGTACTGAGGTCTGAATCAGTGAGGCTGTGTGTTCCTCTCCTCTGGCATGGTGCCACGTCCTGCTGCCCTCTGGGCACAGATGGTGCTCAAACGTTTATAATACTGTGCAAGTGTAATAAAAATACTGTTAAGACATGCAGTGAGGTTGTTTAGAGAACTGACAGAGCTCAGCAGTGTTTGTCTCTTACCTTTTGAAAGTTATTATTGAATCTGCTTCCACCGCCCTTTCAGGCAGCACATTCCAGATCATAACAACTCGCTGCGTAAAAAACATTTCTCCTCATCTCCCCTCCAGTTCTTTTTCCAATTATCGTAAATCTGTGTTCTCTGGTTACCGACCCTTCTGCCACTGGAAACAATTTCTCCTTATTTACTCTATCAAAACCCTTCATGATTTTGAACACTTCTATCAAATCTCCTCTTAACCGTCTCTGCTTTACGAAGAACAACCCCAGCTTCTCCAGTCTATCCACATAACTGAAGTCCCTTATCCCTGGAACCATTCAAGTGAATCTCCTTTCACCCCTCTCCAAGCTCTACCCCCTCTCCGAGCTCTGCCCCCTCTCCGAGCTCTGCCCCCTCTCCGAGCTCTGCCCCCTCTCCAAGCTCTGCCCCCTCTCCAAGCTCTGCCCCCTCTCCAAGCTCTACCCCCTCTCAGAGCTCTACCCCCTCTCCGAGCTCTGCCCCCTCTCAGAGCTCTGTCCTCCTACCTCCTCTGCCCCCTCTCCGAGCTCTGCCCCCTCTCAGAGCTCTGTCCTCCTACCTCCTCTGCCCCCTCTCCGAGCTCTGCCCCCTCTCCGAGCTCTACCCTCTCTCTGAACTTTGCCCCCTGCCCCCTCTGCCTCCTCTCCGAGCTCTGCCCCCTCTCTGAGCTTTGCCCCCTCCGCCCCCTCTGTCCCTGCCTCTCTGCTGCCCCATACCCTGTGAGGCTATTTCCCTACAGTCTATGCCAGGCAGGTGCGACAATACCTGTTAATGTGGTTTGGTGGCATACTGGTGGGTGTGGTGATGACATCCCATGACTGTGCCTCTGATGGGCCATTCACCGCAATGGTTGGTCGGGTCCTCACCTGCGTCTGTGCCATCGAGCCTCCTATCACAAGCCGAAGGCCAGAGGAGAGGCGAGAGTGGCTGTCCCTCATTCGATTCACCAGAGTGATGCCGGGGCTAAAAGGGTTAAATTATGAGGACAGGTTGCATAGACCAGGCTTGTATTCCCTCGAGTATAGAAGATTAAGGGGTGATATAATTAGGTGTTTATTATGATTGAAGAATTTGATAGGATAGATAGAGAGAAACTATTTCCTCTGGTGGGGGAGTCCAGAACAAGGGGGTATAACCTTAAAATTAGAGCCAGGCCATTCAGGGGCGATGTCAGGAAACATTTCTTCACACAAAGGGGAGTGGAAATCTGGATCTCTCTCCCCCAAAAAGCTGTTGAGGCCAGGGGTCAATTGAAAATTTCAAATCTAAGATTGATAGATTTAATTTAGGCAAGGGTATTCAGGATTACTGAACCAAGGCGAGCAAATGGAGTTACGATTCAGATCAGCCATGATCGAATTGAATGGCGGAACAGGCTCGAGGGGCTGAATGGCCTCCTCCTGTTCCTATGTTCCCTCAACACCAAGGCAGCTATGGAGTGAAGCCAAGGTCAATGGGGGTCAAGGGGAAGATCTTCCACTGGCTGGAGTCATACCTGACACACAGGAAAATGGTTGTGGTTGTTGGAGGCCAATCTTCGCAGCCTCAGGACGTCACTGCAGGAGCTCCTCAGGGTGGTATCCTTATCCAACCATCTTCAGCTGCTCTTCATCTTCATCAATCACCTTCCCCCACGATAAGGTCAGGAGTGGGGCTGTTCACTGACGATTCTACAATGTTCATTTCCATTCACAACTCCTCTAATGATGAAGCAGCTCATCCCAGCCTACAGCAGGAACTGGAGCGCATGCTCCAGTGTGAGGGAACTGGATTAACATCAGTAGAGATACAGTCAGTAACACAGGGCGCTGGGGGGAGAGGGGTTACTGAGTGACAGTGTGAGGGAGTTGGATTAACATCAGTAGAGATACAGTCAGTAACACAGGGCTCTGGGGGAGGGGTTACTGAGTGACAGTGTGAGGGAGTTGGATTAACATCAGTAGAGATACAGTCAGTAACACAGGGCTCTGGGGGAGGGGTTACTGAGTGACAGTGTGAGGGAGTTGGATTAACATCAGTAGAGATACAGTCAGTAACACAGGGCTCTGGGGGAGGGGTTACTGAGTGACAGTGTGAGGGAGTTGGATTAACATCAGTAGAGATACAGTCAGTAACACAGGGCGCTGGGGGGAAGAGGGGTTACTGAGTGAGAGTGTGAGGGAGCTGGATTAACATCAGTAGAGATACAGTCAGTAACACAGGGCACTGGGGGGAGAGGGGTTACTGAGTGACAGTGTGAGGGAGCTGGATTAACATCAGTAGAGATACAGTCAGTAACACAGGGCGCTGGGGGGGAGGGGTTACTGAGTGACAGTGTGAGGGAGCTGGATTAACATCAGTAGAGATACAGTCAGTAACACAGGGCACTGGGGGAGGGGTTACTGAGTGAGAGGGTGAGGGAGCTGGATTAACATCAGTAGAGATACAGTCAGTAACACAGGGCACTGGGGGAGGGGTTACTGAGTGACAGTGTGAGGGAGTTGGATTAACATCAGTAGAGATACAGTCAGTAACACAGGGCACTGGGGGGAGGGGTTACTGAGTGACAGTGTGAGGGAGCTGGATTAACATCAGTAGAGATACAGTCAGTAACACAGGGCGCTGGGGGAGGGGTTACTGAGTGACAGTGTGAGGGAGCTGGATTAACATCAGTAGAGATACAGTCAGTAACACAGGGCGCTGGGGGGAAGAGGGGTTACTGAGTGACAGTGTGAGGGAGCTGGATTAACATCAGTAGAGATACAGTCAGTAACACAGGGCACTGGGGGGAGAGGGGTTACTGAGTGACAGTGTGAGGGAGCTGGATTAACATCAGTAGAGATACAGTCAGTAACACAGGGCACTGGGGGGAGAGGGGTTACTGAGTGACAGTGTGAGGGAGCTGGATTAACATCAGTAGAGATACAGTCAGTAACACAGGGCACTGGGGGGAGAGGGGTTACTGAGTGACGGTGTGAGGGAGTTGGATTAACATCAGTAGAGATACAGTCAGTAACACAGGGCACTGGGGGGAGGGGTTACTGAGTGAGAGCGTGAGGGAGCTGGATTAACATCAGTAGAGATACAGTCAGTAACACAGGGCGCTGGGGGAGAGGGGTTACTGAGTGACAGTGTGAGGGAGAGGGATTAACATCAGTAGAGATACAGTCAGTAACACAGGGCTCTGGGGGGAGGGGTTACTGAGTGAGAGCGTGAGGGAGCTGGATTAACATCAGTAGAGATACAGTCAGTAACACAGGGTGCTGGGGGAGGGGTTACTGAGTGACAGTGTGAGGGAGCTGGATTAACATCAGTAGAGATACAGTCAGTAACACAGGGCACTGGGGGGAGAGGGGTTACTGAGTGACAGTGTGAGGGAGCTGGATTAACATCAGTAGAGATACAGTCAGTAACACAGGGCACTGGGGGGAGAGGGGTTACTGAGTGACAGTGTGAGGGAGCTGGATTAACATCAGTAGAGATACAGTCAGTAACACAGGGCACTGGGGGGAGAGGGGTTACTGAGTGACGGTGTGAGGGAGTTGGATTAACATCAGTAGAGATACAGTCAGTAACACAGGGCACTGGGGGGAGAGGGGTTACTGAGTGACAGTGTGAGGGAGCTGGATTAACATCAGTAGAGATACAGTCAGTAACACAGGGCACTGGGGGGAGAGGGGTTACTGAGTGACAGTGTGAGGGAGCTGGATTAACATCAGTAGAGATACAGTCAGTAACACAGGGTGCTGGGGGGAGAGGGGTTACTGAGTGACAGTGTGAGGGAGCTGGATTAACATCAGTAGAGATACAGTCAGTAAGACAGGGCTCTGGGGGAGGGGTTACTGAGTGAGAGTGTGAGGGAGCTGGATTAACATCAGTAGTGTTGGTGATCCTGCTGGGCACAAACAGCTGAAGCAAAAATATTTTATTCTTTTTGTAAAAAAAATGGGGATAAACCAAAAAAAAGGAATAATACAAAATGACATTGGAGTTAATAATGATGCTGCAGAAACGCTGATTTGATGAGAGAGTTGCAGAGGGTGATTGAAGTGCAACTAATCAGGAAATTAATTTGGATCTCGTCCTGCGGAGGTGCTGAGTGAACGATGACCCATTATGGGCAGTGCCAAGTCACTGTCACTTCAGGCTGTGTTGATTGTGTTGTGGTGATAGGGGCAGTGCCACCTCACATGCATGCGCCAACATGCCATCCCATGCTGTTCCGCAATAGGTTGTATAGATTTCCACTACGGTTACCGCACACGTTGAGAGAAAGGGAGTGAGCTTCCGGAACATTCTCCACAGATACTGAGAGAGTCAAATATACCAGACCGGTCTTTCAAAAACGAATTGGATAAATACTTGAAAAGAAAAAAAATTACAGGGCTATGGGGAAAGAGCAGGGGGGAGTGGGACTAATTAGATAGCTCTTTCAAAGAGCCAGCACCGGCACAGTGGGCAGAATGGCCTCTTTCTATGCTGTCAGATTCTATGGCCCCAATTTTGTGTCTCAGTGTACAGCGGGTAAAAGGGAACGATTCACTCCCGTCTGGTACTGTACGGCCCGTGTGTAGTGCCAGTTGTACTATAGGATGTACAACGCATTCATAGTATCAGGAGGAGGCCATTCTGCCCATCGTGCCTGTGCTGGCTCTTTGAAAGACCTATCCAATTAGTCCCATTCCCCCGCTCTTTCCCCATAGCCCTAAAATGTTTTCACTTCAAGTAATTATCCAATTCCCTTTTGAAAGTTATTATTGAATCTGCTTCCACCACCCTTTCAGGCAGCGCATTCCAGATCGTAACAACTCACTGCATAAAGAATGTTTCCACATCTCCCTCTGGCTGTTTTCCCGATAACCTTAAATCTGTGTCCTCTGGTTACTGACCCTTCTGCCACTGGAAATGGTTTCCCCTTATTTACTCTATCAAAACTGTTCATGATTTTGAACACCTCTATCAAATCTCTCCTTAACCTTCTCTGCTCGAAGGAGAACAATTCCAGATTCTCTAGTCTTTCCACATAACTGAAGTCCCTCATCCTCTGCACCCTCTCTAAGGCCTTGACATCCTTCCTAATTAGAACAACTGAGGCCTAACCAGTGTTTTATAAAGGTTTAGCATAACTTCCTTGTTTTTGTACTCTAGGCCTCTATTAATAATTCCAGGATCCTGTATGCTTTTTAAACAGCCTTCTCAACTTGTCCTGCCACCTTCAAAGATTTGTTTACATACACCCCCAGGTCTCTCTGTTCCTGTACCCCCTTTAAAATTGTACCATTTAGTTTATATTGCCTCTCCTCATTCTTCCTACCAAAATATATCACTTCACGCTTCTCTGCATTAAATTTCATCTGCCATGTGTCTGCCCATTTCACCAGTCTGTCTACATCCTCCTGAAGTCTGTCACTATCCTCCACATTGTTTACTACTTTTCTGAGTTTCTGCAAACTTTGAAATTATACCCTCTATAACCAAGTCCAGGTTGTTAATATATATCAAAAAGAGCAATGGTCCTAATACTGACCCCTGGGGAACACCATTGTATACTTCCCTCCAGTCTGAAAAACAACCGTTCACCGCTACTCTCTGCTTTCTGTCCCTTAGCCAATTTTGTATCCATGCTGCCTCTGTCCCTTTAATCCCATGGGCTTTAATTTTACTAACAAGTCTATTATGTGGTACTTTATCAAATGCCTTTTGAGAGTCCATATACACAACATCAACCGTGCTACCCTCATCAGCCCTCTCCGTTACTTCATTAAAGAACTCAATCAAGTTAATCAAACATGATTTTCCTTTACCAAATCCGTGCTGACTTTCATTTATTAGCCTATATTTTTCCAAGTGCCAATTAATTTAGTCCCGGATTATTGTCTCTAAAAGTTTCCTCACCATCAGCATTAGGCTGACTGGCCTGTAATTGGCGGGTTTGTCCCTCTCCCCTTTTTTGAACAAGGGTGTAACATTTGCAATCCTCCTGTCCTCTGGCACCGCTCCCATATCTAAGGAGGATTAGAAGATTGTGGCCAGAACCTCTGCAATTTCCACCCTTACTTCCCTCAGTAACCTAGGATGCATCCCATCTGGACCTGGTGACTTTTCTACTTTGAGTACTGCCAACCTTTTAATTACCTCCTCTTTATCTATTTTTATCCTATCCAATATCTCTACTACCTCCTCCTTTACCTGCTACAATGGCAGCATCCTCTTCTCTAGTGAAGACAGATGCAAAGTATTCATTTAGTACCTCAGCCATACCCTCTACCTCCACAAGAAAATCTCCTTTTTTGTCCCTAATCGGCCCCACCCTTTGTCTATCCTTTTCCTATTTATATGTTTATAAAAGACCTTTGGATTCCCTTTTATGTTAGTCATTAATCTATTCTCATACTCTCTCTTTGCTCCTCTTATTCCCTTTTTTAGATCTCCTCTGTACTTTCTGCATTCTAACCTCTCCCGGTGTTCCTGCTGTGTCAGTAAATGGAATTGATTTGAAGGTTGGCTTATAAAGTGTCATTTCAGGCTAATTTACACTTAAAGTAACAGGATCAGCCATTAATGTATCTTCACCATCGATTTTATAATAAAACAATTGCAGAAAGCAATAAAATGGAGTGGGGATTTTCACACACACAATTAAACAGGGGGACATTATTGCTTAAATTAAAAAAAGGGAGGATGGATTTTGGTTGGATGAATAAGTTGTTAGTTTGACACAAGGAGAGACTGTCAATCAATTGGGAGTTGGTGGGAAGCTTTTATCATCTTAAACTCGCAGTCCCAAGCAGTCTGGGGTTAGAGGTCATTCTCACTGGAGCAGAGAGAGAGCTCACATCTCACCGGGCTGTACACACATCCATGGGTGTGTCGGTAAGTGGGAGCTTTACTCTGTATCTAACACGTTCTGTAGCTGCCCTGGGAGTGTTTGATGGGACAGTGAGTGGATTCAGCCTTCCCACTCCTCACTTCATGAGCGCAAATACAGAAAAAAATCGTTAAATGCCTGTTAATGATCAGGAATTGTTGCCAGGTGATGTAACAGTCACTCCCTTGAGTGAATGGTGTGAGATTGAAATCTCTGCACTCCCTCAGTACTGACCCTCCGACAGTGCAGCGCTCCCTCAGTACTGACCCCCCGACAGGTGCAGCGCTCCCTCAGTACTGACCCCCCGACAGGTGCAGCGCTCCCTCAGTACTGACCCCCCGACAGGTGCAGCGCTCCCTCAGTACTGACCCCCCCGACAGGTGCAGCGCTCCCTCAGTACTGACCCTCCGACAGGTGCAGCGCTCCCTCAGTACTGAGAGTCCTAGAGGTGAGCGCAGTGTAAAAGGAGAGTCCGAGAGCGAGAGGAGAGTCCGAGAGGTGAGCGCAGTGTAAAAGGAGAGCCCGAGAGCGAGGAGAGTCCGAGAGGTGAGCGCAGTGAGAAAGGAGAGTCCGAGAGCGGGAGGAGAGTCTGAGAGCGGGTGGAGAGTCCGAGAGGTGAGCGCAGTGTAAAAGGAGAGTCCGAGAGCGGGAGGAGAGTCCGAGAGCGGGAGGAGATTCCGAGAGCGGGAGGAGAGTCCGAGAGCGAGAGGAGAGTCCGAGAGGTGAGCGCAGTGTAAATCTAAGGCAAGTCATGGCAGCAGAGCTCGCACCCGTGATATGCTCCTCCTGCACTATGTGGGAAGTCATGGACACTACAGGTGTCCCTGGCGACCATGTGTGCAGGAAGTGTGTCCAGCTGCAGCTACTGGCTAACCGCATTTCGGAGCTGGAGCTGCAGGTGGATTCACTGTGGAGCATCCGCGATGCTGAGACTATCGTGGATAGCACGTTCAGTGAGGTGGTCACACCGCAGGTAAAGATTACGCAGGCAGAAAGGAAATAGGTGACCACCAGGAAGAGTAAAAGGACTAGGCAGGTAGATCAGAAGTCCCCTGGGGCCATCTCCCTCTCAAACAGATATTCCGCTTTGGATACTGTTGGGGGAGATGACTTATCAGGGGAAAGCAACAAGAGCCAAATTCGTGGCACCAAGGGTGGTTCTGCTGCACAGGAGGGGAGGAATAAGAGCGGCAGGGCTATAGTGATAGGGGATTCAATTGTAAGAGGAACAGATAGGCATTTCTGCAGCTGCAAACGTGACTCCAGGATGGTATGTTGCCTCACTGGTGCTAGGGTCAAGTATGTCACGGAACGGCTGCATGGCATTCTGGAGGGGAAGGGTGAACAGCCAGTAGTCGTGGTCCATATCGGTACCAACAACATAGGTAAAAAAAGGGATGAGGTCCTGCGAGGTGAATTTAAGGATTCAGAGATAAATTAAAAAGCAGGACTTCAAAGGTAGTGATCTCAGGATTACTACCAGTGCCACATGCTAGTGAGTATAGGAACAGAAGAATAGGCCAGATGAATGTGTGGCTGCAGGGATGGTGTAAGAGGGAGGGATTTAGATTCCTGGGACATTGGGACCGGTTCTGGGGAAGGTGGGACCTGTACAAGCGTGACGGGTTACATCTGAGCAGGACCGGGACCAATGTCCTCGCGGGGGTGTTTGCTCGTGCTGTTGGCAAAGGTTTAAACTAGAATGGCAGGGGGATGGGAACCTGAGCAGGGAGACAGAGGAGGGGGAAACAAGGATAGAAACAAAAGACAGAAAGGGAAGAAACAATACTGGAAGGCGGAGAAAACAAGGGCGAAAAACAAATAGGGCCATAGTGCAAAATAAAACTAAGATGACTAGCAATCTTAAAAAGACAAGTCTAAAGGCATTGTGTCTAAATGCGCAGAGCATTCACAATAAGGTGAATGAATTAACAGCGCAGATAGATATTAACGGGTATGATATCGTTGCGATTACAGAGACATGGCTGCAGGGTGACCAAGGATGGGAACTGAACATCCAAGGGTATTCAATATTTAGGAAGGACAGGCAAAAAGGGAAAGGAGGTGGGTTAGCGTTGTAGTAAAGGAGGAAATCAATGCAATAGTGAGGAAGGATATTGGCTCGGAAAATCATGATGTGGAATCTGTATGGGTGGAGCTAAGAAACACCAAGGGGCAGAAAACGTTGGTGGGGGTTGTCTATAGACCCCCAAACAGTAGTGGAGATGTAGGGGAGGGCATTAAACAGGAAATTAGAGATGCATGCAAGAAGGGTACAGCTATAATCATGGGTGACTTTAATATACATATAGATTGGTCAAACCAAATTAGCAATAATACTGTGGGGGAGGAATTCCTGGAGTGTGTACGTGATGGTTTTCTAGACCAATACGTTGAGGAACCAACTAGAGAACAGGCAATCCTAGACTGGGTATTGTGCAATGAGAAAGGATTAATTAACAATCTTGTTGTGTGGGGTCCCTTAGGGAAGAGCGACCATAACATAGAATTCCTCATTAAGATGGAGAGTGAAGTAGTTGAATCCGAAACTAGGGTCCTGAATCTAAATAAAGGAAATTACGAAAGTATGAGGTGTGAGTTGGCTAGGATAGATTGGGGAACTTTACTAAAGGGGATGACGGTGGATAGGCAATGGCTAATATTTAAAGAACGTGTGCAGGAATTACAACAATTATTCATTCCTGTCTGGTGTAAAAATAAAACAGAAAAGGTGGCTCAACCATAGCTTACAAAAGAAATTAGGGATTGTATTAGATCCAAAGAGGAGACATATAAAATTGCCAGAAAAAGCAGCAAGCCTGAGGATTGGGAGCAGTTTAGAATTCAGCAAAGGAGAACAAAAAGATTGATTAAGAGGGGAAAAAGAGAGTATGAGAGTAAACTAGCAGGGAACATAAAAACTGACTGTAAAAGCTTCTATAAATATGTCAAGAGAAAAAGATTAGTGAAGACAAATGTAGGTCCCTTATAGTCAGAAATGGGGGAAGTTATATTGGGAACAAAGAAATGGCAGAACAATTAAACACATACTTTGGTTCTGTCTTCACAAAGGAGGACACAAATAACCTCCTGGAAATGTTAAGGAACCAAGGGTCTAGTGAGAGGGAGGAACTGAAAGAAACCAGTATTAGTAAAAAAATAATGCTAGGGAAATTAATGGGGCTAAAGGCTGACAAATCCCCAGGGTCTGATAATCTACATCCCAGAGCACTAAAGGAAGTGGCCCTGGAAATAGTGGATGCATTGGTGATCATCTTCCAAAATTCTATAGACTCTGGAACAGTTCCTACAGATTGGAGGGTGGCAAATGTAACCCCACTATTTAAAAAAGGAAGGAGAGAAAAAACAGGGAATTACAGACCAGTTAGCCTAACATCAGTAGTGGGGAAAATGCTAGAGTCTATTGTAAAAGATGTGATAACAGACACTTGGAAGGCATTAAAGGGATTGGACAAAGTCAGCATGGGTTTATGAAAGGGGAATCATGCTTAACAAATCTACTGGAGTTTTTTGAGGGTGTAACTGGTAGAATAGATATGGAAGAACCAGTGGATGTGGCGTACTTGGATTTTCAGAAGGCTTTTGATAAGGTCCCACACAAGAGGTTAGTGTGCAAAATTAAAGCACATGGGATTGGGGGGAATATACTGGCATGGATTGAGAATTGGTGACAGACAGGAAACAGAGAATAAACGGGTCTTTTTCGGGGTGGCAGGCTGTGGCTAGTGGGGTACCGCAGGGATCAGTGCTTGGGCCCCAGCTATTCACAATATATATCAATGATTTGGATGAGGAAACTAAATGTAACATTTCCAAGTTTGCAGATGACACAAAGCTGGGGTGGAATGTGAGCTGTGAGGGGGATGCAATGAGGCTCCAATGTGATTTAGACAAGATGGGTGAGTGGGCAGATGCAGTATAACGTGGATAAATGTGAGGTTATCCACTTTGGTTGTAAAAACAGAAAGACAGGTTATTATCTTAATGGTGATAGATTGGGAAAAGGGGAGGTGCAACGAGACCTGGGTGTCCTTGTACACCAGTCGCTGAAAGCGAGCATTCAGGTGCAGCAAGCAGTTAGGCAGGCGAATGGTATGTTGGTGTTCATTGCAAGAGGATTTGAGTACAGGAGCAGGGATGTCTTACTGCAGTTATACAGGGCCTTGGTGAGACCACATCTGGAGTATTGTGTGCAGTTTTGATCTCCTTATCTGAGGAAGGATGTCCTTGCCATGGAGGGAGTGCAACGAAAGTTTACCAGACTGATTCCTGGGATGGCAGGACTGATGTATGAGGAGAGATTGGGTCGACTATGCCTATATTCACTAGAGTTTAGAAGAATGAGAGGTGATCTCATTGAAACATATAAAATTCAAACAGAACTAGACAGACTAGATGCAGGGAGGATGTTCCTGATGGATGGGGAGTCCAGAATCAGGGGTCGCAGACTCAGGATACGAGGTATGCAATTTAGAACTGAGATGAGGAGAAATTTCTTCATTCAGAGGGTGGTAAACCTGTGGAATTCTCTACCACAGAAGGCAGTGGAGGCCAAGTCATTAGATGTATTCAAGAAGGAGATAGATATATTTCTTAATGCTAAAGGGATCAAAGGATTTGGGGAAAAAGTGGTAACAGGATACTGAGTTAGACAATCAGCCATGATCATTTTGAATGGTGGAACAGGCCTGAAGGGCCGAATGGCCTACTCTTGCTCCTATTTTCTATGTTTCTATGACCCTCCAACAGTGCAGCGCTCCCTCAGTACTGATCCTCCGACACTGCAGCGCTCCCTCAGTACTGTCCCTCCGACAGTGCAGCGCTCCCTCAGTACTGTCCCTCCGACAGTGCAGCGATCCTTCAGTACTGACCCTCCGCCAGTGCAGTGCTCCCTCTGTACTGACCCTTTGACAGTGCAGCGGTCCCTCAGTACTGACCCTCTGACAGTGCAGCGCTCCCTCAGTACTGGCCCCCCGACAGTGCAGCGCTCCCTCAGTACTGACCCTCCGCCAGTGCAGTGCTCCCTCAGTACTGACCCTCTGACAGTGCAGCGCTCCCTCAGTACTGACCCTCCGACAGTGCAGCGGTCCCTCAGTACTGACCCTCTGACAGTGCAGCCCTCCCTCAGTACTGACCCTCTGACAGTGCGGTGCTCCCTCAGTACTGACCCTCTGACAGTGCAGCCCTCCCTCAGTACTGATCCTCTGACAGTGCAGCGGTCCCTCAGTACTGATCCTCTGACAGTGCAGCGCTCCCTCAGTACTGACCCTCTGACAGTGCAGCCCTCCCTCAGTACTGACCCTCTGACAGTGCAGCGGTCCCTCAGTACTGATCCTCTGACAGTGCAGCGCTCCCTCAGTACTGATCCTCTGACAGTGCAGCGCTCCCTCAGTACTGATCCTCTGACAGTGCAGCGCTCCCTCAGTACTGATCCTCTGACAGTGCAGCGGTCCCTCAGTACTGATCCTCTGACAGTGCAGCCCTCCCTCAGTACTGATCCTCTGACAGTGCAGCCCTCCCTCAGTACTGATCCTCTGACAGTGCGGTGCTCCCTCAGTACTGACCCTCTGACAGTGCAGCCCTCCCTCAGTACTGACCCTCTGACAGTGCAGCCCTCCCTCAGTACTGACCCTCTGACAGTGCAGCCCTCCCTCAGTACTGACCCTCTGACAGTGCAGCCCTCCCTCAGTACTGACCCTCTGACAGTGCAGCCCTCCCTCAGTACTGACCCTCTGACAGTGCAGCCCTCCCTCAGTACTGACCCTCTGACAGTGCAGCCCTCCCTCAGTACTGACCCTCTGACAGTGCAGCCCTCCCTCAGTACTGACCCTCTGACAGTGCAGCCCTCCCTCAGTACTGACCCTCTGACAGTGCAGCTCTCCCTCAGTACTGACCCTCTGACAGTGCAGCGCTCCCTCAGTACTGACCCTCTGACAGTGCAGCGCTCCCTCAGTACTGACCCTCTGACAGTGCAGCCCTCCCTCAGTACTGACCCTCTGACAGTGCAGCGCTCCCTCAGTACTGACCCTCTGACAGTGCAGCGCTCCCTCAGTACTGATCCTCTGACAGTGCAGCCCTCCCTCAGTACTGACCCTCTGACAGTGCAGGGTCCCTCAGTACTGATCCTCTGACAGTGCAGCGGTCCCTCAGTACTGACCCTCTGACAGTGCAGCGGTCCCTCAGTACTGACCCTCTGACAATGCAGCCCTCCCTCAGTACTGATCCTCTGACAGTGCAGCTCTCCCTCAGTACTGATCCTCTGACAGTGCAGCCCTCCCTCAGTACTGATCCTCTGACAGTGCAGGGTCCCTCAGTACTGATCCTCTGACAGTGCAGCGCTCCCTCAGTACTGATCCTCTGACAGTGCAGGGTCCCTCAGTACTGATCCTCTGACAGTGCAGCGCTCCCTCAGTACTGATCCTCTGACAGTGCTGGGTCCCTCAGTACTGATCCTCTGACAGTGCAGCGCTCCCTCAGTACTGATCCTCTGACAGTGCTGGGTCCCTCAGTACTGATCCTCTGACAGTGCAGCGGTCCCTCAGTACTGACCCTCTGACAGTGCAGCGGTCCCTCAGTACTGACCCTCTGACAGTGCAGCGGTCCCTCAGTACTGACCCTCTGACAGTGCAGCCCTCCCTCAGTACTGATCCTCTGACAGTGCAGCGGTCCCTCAGTACTGACCCTCTGACAGTGCAGCCCTCCCTCAGTACTGATCCTCTGACAGTGCAGCGGTCCCTCAGTACTGACCCTCTGACAGTGCAGCCCTCCCTCAGTACTGACCCTCTGACAGTGCAGCCCTCCCTCAGTACTGATCCTCTGACAGTGCAGCCCTCCCTCAGTACTGATCCTCTGACAGTGCAGCCCTCCCTCAGTACTGACCCTCTGACAGTGCAGCCCTCCCTCAGTACTGATCCTCTGACAGTGCAGCGCTCCCTCAGTACTGATCCTCTGACAGTGCAGCGCTCCCTCTGTACTGATCCTCTGACAGTGCAGCGCTCCCTCAGTACTGACCCTCTGACAGTGCAGGGTCCCTCAGTACTGATCCTCTGACAGTGCAGCGCTCCCTCAGTACTGATCCTCTGACAGTGCAGCGCTCCCTCAGTCCTGATCCTCTGACAGTGCAGGGTCCCTCAGTACTGACCCTCTGACAGTGCAGGGTCCCTCAGTACTGATCCTCTGACAGTGCAGCGGTCCCTCAGTACTGATCCTCTGACAGTGCAGGGTCCCTCAGTACTGATCCTCTGACAGTGCAGCCCTCCCTCAGTACTGACCCTCTGACAGTGCAGGGTCCCTCAGTACTGATCCTCTGACAGTGCTGGGTCCCTCAGTACTGACCCTCTGACAGTGCAGCGCTCCCTCAGTACTGACCCTCCGACAGTGCAGCCTCCCTCAGTACTGACCCTCCGACAGTGCAGCCTCCCTCAGTACTGACCCTCCGACAGTGCAGCGCTCCCTCAGTACTGACCCTCCGACAGTGCAGCCTCCCTCAGTACTGCCCCTCCGACAGTGCAGCCCTCCCTCAGTACTGCACTTGAAGTATCAGCTTGGATTATGTGCCCAATTCTCTGGAGTGGGACTTGAACCCACGACCTTCTGAGTTCAGGGGAGAGTGCTGCCCATTGGGTCAAGCTGACACTGAGACTGGATTGTGATCGGGATTGGTTCACTATCACATACCGTGTCTGACTTTCTGTCTCCCTTACTCAGGGCCACTGTGGCCAATTATACCCTCCATACTGCCTCCCCCACCACGTTCCTGCTCTGTCTGACTCCAGGAAAAACGTTTCCCAACTAATGGTTATGGTAGTGTAGTGGTTATGTTACTGGACTAGTAATCCAGAGAACAAGAGCTCAAATCAGTTGAATTCAGATTTTAAAAATGTGGAAATAAAAAGCTGGTCTCAGTAACAGTGACCATGAAGCTATCGATTGTTGTAAAAACCCAACTGGTTCACTAATATCCTTTAGGGAAGGAAACCTGCCGTCCTTTCCCGGTCTGGGCCTATATGTGACTCCAGTCCCACACCAGCACGTTGACTCTTTACCCTGCCCTCTGAAGTGGTTGAGCAAACTGTTCAATTGTATCGAACCGTTGTTCAAGAAGGCGGCTCACCACCTTCTTCGGGGCAACTAGGGACGGCCTCGCCATCGACACCCACATCCTGACAATGAATTAAACAATATACAGAGAGACGTGCACATACGCACATGTACACACACGCACGTGTGCACATACACATGGACACACACACGCATGGACACACACACGCGCCCACACTCACGGGTGGCCTTTCACACCTAAAGAATTTCAGCAATGCTCTTTATTGAAGGATTCCTGGGTAACTTCTGTTTTATTGAGATGCACACTTTGAATCGGGGATATATCGATGCAGAGCAGAGGGGCGATAAGCACACATTTTGCCATCGTGTGATACATTTTCTAAAACGAATAATGTGCCCCTTTTCTTGCACAGATTTACACACACGCTCTTGTGTCAAACAGCGTGAACGAGCTTCTTTGTATGAATGAAGCAGAAGGTTTATAAAAATCTATGTGCCACCACTGAGGAAGGTTAATCTCGTAGAAATCCCACTTCAGGATTTCTGGCTTCTGTCTGTCCCGTTATATTCACAGTCTATCAGTCAGACTCAATTATCCTGCGAGTTTCATTCTGAGGGAGGTGAGCTGTGGAATACTGACCAGCGAACTGGGACCTTCCCCCCCCTTCAGTTATTATCTTGTGGCGTTGAACGCAGTGTGCAGAACCTGTGGCTCCTTTGTGTCATGAGACAGGAGTTACAGGGAAGACGGAGGGAAACCGAGGGCAAAGAAGATCTTTGAGCCAACGGCGGGCAGGTAAAGGTTACCAACCTTCCCGGATTGTTGGGACAACGAGAAAACTGACACCCGCATTGTGTCAATGGGTAACTCTTTGAAAGAGCCAGCACAGGCACAATGGACCGAATGGCCTCCTTCTGTGCAGTAAGATTCTCTGATTCTGTGAAGACCGACAGGAAAGGTTGCTGAGAGGGAGATGCCAGATTGGTGATGGAAGAATGAGAGAGGGGTTAGAAGAGCCTCCCCAGGTATAGCAGCAGGATTGAGGTCTGGACTTTGGCTTTACAGAGAGGGAAGAGATCTGCTGATTAACGGCTGCCATTCGCAGCTCTTACCGGATTCAGCAGGAAGCTGTTTGTACATTCTCACATCCCTCGACAAGCTGACAGTCAGATCTGATCACATTGAGATCAAAGTGGGTCCCCTCTAATCACACCGGGCCCGGCTGCTCAGGGTCAGGGTACACCGGGGAGTGGAAGGGGCAGTGTGTGTAATCTGAGAGGGGAGTCCACACAACACAGATCACCATCAAACAGCAATCAGAGAGTAATCCACTCGGCAGAGAAATGTCGAGGCATACAACAGAATCATCTTATAGCACAGAAGGAGGCCGTTCAGCCCATCGTGCCTGTGCCAGATCATTGGAAGAGCTATCAAATTAGCTCCACTCCCCTGCTCTTTCCCCATAGCTCTGTAATTTTTTCCTTTTCAAGTACTTATCCAATTCCCTTTTGAAAGTTGTAAACAATTTTACAACACCAAGTTATAGTCCAACAAATTTATTTTAAATTCCACAAGCGTTCGGAGGCTTCCTCCTTCCTCAGGTGAATGGTGTGGAAATACTTTTGAAAGTTACTATTGAATCTGCTTCCACCGCCCTTTCAGGCAGCGCATTCCAGATCATAACAACAAGCGGCATAAAAACATTTCTCCTCATCTCCCCTCTGGTTCTTTTGCCAATTACTTTAAATCGGAGTACTCTGGTTACTGAGAACGAGAGTTCAAATCAATTGAATTCAGTTTTTAAAAATGTGGAAATAAAAATCTGGCCTCAGTAACAGTGACCATGACCCGATTGGTTCACTAATGTCCTTTAGGGAAGGAAACCTGCCGTCCTAACCCGCTCTGGGCCTATATGTGACTCCAGTCCCACACCAACGTGGTTGACTCTTAACTGTCCTCTGAAGTGGCCAAGCAGACCGTTCAATTGTATCAAATCACTACCAGTGGTTGAAGAAGAAGACCCACCACCACCTTCACTGGGCAACTAGGGATGGGCAATAAATTACGGCCTCGCCAGAGATACCCACACTGAGAATTAATATAAAAAAACAAAACTAATTTACAAGAGGAGCTCGTCCACGTAAATACTGAATAATTTCCCCTTAATAATATTTGATGGATAACAGATCAGATGGTCAAACAAATACTTAGTAGCCATCGGCAATCAGTGTCGACATCACTCATGTTAGTTCAAGCATTTTGTCTGCAAGATATAGATTAATAACTCCTCCCCTACCCCAAGAGAACGGCTGCCAATATTTCTGATAATGCCTCACTGTCGGAGCTTGGCAAAAAATCAACCTTTGGAGGTGACCTTTCGGAGGAAATGTTTTTAAAAAGTAAATAGAAGCAAACATTGATTGTGTAACAAGGCACATTAATTGATTTCTGAACTTACAGGGTTAAACACGTCCCTGTTACTTCACCAGTATCGGTGGGTGAGGCCGCGAGAGAAAAGAGCTCTTTGGATTTGATTTGGTGTCAGCTCATCACGGAATCTCTCCGACCACCTCACCGTTTTGTTTTCATTTGCTGCTGTTTTTAATTTGATATTCCCTCCGCAATGTCTCCAAGGCTGTTGTTGTAAGTGTTCAATACCAACGTCGCTAAGAAAGAACTTGCATTTCTATAGTGCCTTTCATGACCTCAGAACATCCCAAAGCACTTTACAGCCAGTGAAGTATTTTTGAAGTGTAGTCATTTTTGTAATGTAGGAAACATGGTGGCCAGTTTGCACACAGCAAGGTCCCATGAACAGCAATATGATAATGACCAGATAATCTGTTTTAGTGATTGTTGGTTGGCTCAGTAGCAGGAAACAAATGGTAAAAGTTGATGGATGTCTTTGCGAATGGAAATCCGTTTCCAGTGGTGTGCCACAGGGCTCAGTGTTGGGTCCCTTGCTGTTTGTGGTATATATTAATGATTTGGACTTGAATATAGGGGGCATGATTGGTAAATTTGCAGACGACACAAAAATTGGCCGTGTAGTTTATAGTGAAGAGCAAAGCTGTAGACTCCAAGAAGATATCAATGGGTTGGTGGAGTGGGCAGAAAAGTGGCAAATGGAGTTCAACCCGGAGAAGTGTGAGGTAATGCACTTAGGGAGGGCAAACAGTAAAAGGGAATACGCAGTAAATGGGAATATATTGAGAGGGGTAGAGGAAGTGAGAGACCTTGGAGTGCATGTGCACAGGTCCCTGAAGGTGGCAGTACAGGTAGATAAGGTTGTGAAGAAGGCATACGGAATGCTCTCCGTTATTAGCCGAGGTATAGAATACAAAAGCAGGGATGTAATGATGGAACTGTATAAAACGCTGGTAAGGCCACAGCTGGAGTATTGTGCGCAGTTCTGGTCACCACATTACAGGAAGGACGTAATTGCTCTGGAGAGAGTGCAGAGAAGATTTACAAGAATGTTGCCAGGGCTTGAAAATTGCAGCAACGAGGAGAGATTGGATAGGCTGGGGTTGTTTTCCTTGGAGCAGAGGAGGCTGAAGGGAGACTTGATTGAGGTGTACAAAATTATGAGGGGCCTAGATAGAGTAGACAGGAAGTACCTGTTTCCCCTAGTGGAGAGTTCAAGAACTAGAGGACATAGATTTAAGCTGATTGGCGGAAGGATTAGAGGGGACATGAGGAAAAACTTTTTTATCCAGAGGGTGGTGGGTGTATGGAATTCGCTGCCCGAATTGGTGGTAGAGGCAAGGACCCTCAACTCTTTTAAAAAGTACCTGGATCTGCACACAAAGTGCTGTAAGCTGCAGGGCTACGGACCGGGTGCTGGAAGGTGGGATTAGAACGGGCACCCGGTTGTTCTTTGAGCTGGCGCGGACACGATGGGCCGAGTGGCCCCCTCCTGTGCTGTATCTTTTCTATGATCCTATGGATAAATATTGACCAGGACACCGGGGAGAACTTCCCTGCTCTTCTTCAAAAAGTGCCATGGGATCTTTTACATCCACATGAGAGGGCAGACAGGGCCTCGGTTTAACATCTCATCTGAGAGACAGCACGGCACTCCATCAGTACTGCACTGGAATGTCAACCTAGATTATAGGCTCAAATCTCTGGAATAGGACTTCAACCCACATCCTTCTGACTCAAAGGGGAGTGTGCTAACCACTGAGCCACAGGTATTACTTGCTACAGCACCGTTTGAAAGTTCTTGGTTGTTTATCCCGTGTTTCACCCACGATGATCAAACCCTGTAGTGACCCTTGGTTGAAAATAGAAAGCGGCAGACGGATATATCGTTTATGCAATGCCAGGAATCAGGACATATTTCCTTCCCACAGAGCTTGTGGAAGTGAGTCCCGGGCTCTAGACGGAGGGGGCGAGGTCAAGATTTAAGCACGAGGATAAGAGTTTTAAATTTGAGGCATTGGTGGACCTGGAGCCTTGTAAATAATGTAAGCACAATTAGTCTCGAGCGGTGTGAACCTCTGGTGCTGAGCTCTCAGGGGCTGTGTGTGGTTCTCAGGCCACAGGCTGGACTCTCCCTGCCCCTGAGTGCTATAGGATAGTGAGATGGTTTGTTATACAGAGGAGGCCGTTCCCCAGGGCTCGAAGCTCAGGCAGCCCCACATTTAGCGGTGAGATGGTGCTCGACTCACAGCCCAGCCCAGTCCGAGCAACGTGCCTTAGGGGATGAGGGGGTGGACATATGAGGAGAGGTTGAGTAGATTGGGACTCTACTCACTGGAGTTCAGAAGAATGAGAGGCGATCTTATGAAACATATAAGATTGTGAAGGGGCTTGATCGGGTGGATGCGGTAAGGATGTGCCCAAGGATGGGTGAAACTAGAACTAGGGGGCATAATCTTAGAATAAGGGGCTGCTCTTTCAAAACTGAGATGAGGAGAAACTTCTTCACTCAGAGGGTAGTAGGTCTGTGGAATTTGCTGCCCCAGGAAGCTGTGGAAGTTACATCATTAAATAAATTTAAAACAGAAATAGACAATTTCCTAGAAGTAAAGGGAATTAGGGGTTACGGGGAGCGGGCAGGAAATTGGACATGAAGCTGAGTTCGGATCGGTCAAGGCCCTGTGGGTGGTGGAGAGGGCCCAGGGGCTGAGTGGCCGGGTCCTGCTCCTACTTCTTGTGTTCTTTAGATTTGAGGTTAGGATCAGATCAGCCATGATCTTAGTGAATGGCGGAGCAGGCTCGAGGGGCCGATTGGCCTACTCCTGCTCCTATTTCTTATGTTCTTATGTGCCTTCACGGTCCGCGTTGTGAGGAACCTGACCGTCTACAATTAGACGGATGGAGCAGGCTGTTGGCTCGTGTGGTGAGCGCTGATTCGCTGAGAGAGCTGGTCCTGTTCCTGGCTGGGACGGAGATCACCTTGTACAAGAGGTAAGTTCTGAGCCAGATTTATAAAAGTTTATAAAGGCCAGAGTGATCTCCCGGACTCATTTCGCATTGCACATCAAGGGGAATTTTCCAGATTATTTTCTCCCTAATTGGCCTGGGTTTTTCTCTGGGTTTTCTGCCTCTCCCAGGAGATTACATGGCTGTGGGTGGGTGGGAAGTGTATATACTATGAGGCACAAGGCAGCATAACTGTGTGGGACAGGCTGGATGGGCCAGTAGGTCGTTTCCTGTCCGTCATTTGTTTGTATGTTTATATTAGACGAAAGGCCTCAGGCCTGCAGGTGCAGTAGGAGCTAGGCCCTGCCCGGGAGTGGGCTCTGCTCGGCATTGTAAGCCCAGTTAAAATTGAAATGTTTGGAGAGTAGTTTGTGGAGATTTCTTACTCTATCTTTAAACTAATGTCAGATAGGTTTACAAATTGCCCAGTTTTTAAACCATGCTTGACACAGCACTGGATCTACAGAGCATCAAACCAATATTCCCTCCAGTGAGTTTCCCCTCTCTTCATCCCGACTCCAAACTAACACTGGCAGTGAGAAGCTGCAGTGTAAACACCCCCTTATGAAGAGCAGGAACGGTCTAATCTCAACTCCTGCACCCCCCACCACCCCTCTGTTATCATTTTATCTAGTTCAATTAACAGTAGCTGCTCACCGGATACCTGAGATGGAGATAATGAGACAGGATCGTGGATTACCTGAAGTTCTCTCAGCAAAATCGCAGGCTGCGGTCCTGCAAAGTTCATGACATTTGCAGTGCATCTCCTTCATTGCCGACTGGGATTTCCTTTGAAGGTTAGAGGCATCTTTTTGAGTAATTGGTTTGTTGCTGGTTGGAATATGTTCACAACAGATCGATGTGGAACTGGCTTCAAAGACCCAAACTAATCAAAGACTGAACACAGTGTAAAAGCAGTGAGACTCGCCTAGTATTCTGTGCAAAATCAGCTCCGTCTTCAAATATTCTGTTCCTGGGTATCACAGACCAGCTACCTTATGTAATGTCAGCCATGGCTCAGTAGGCAGCACTCTTGTCTCTAAGTCTGAAGGTTGTGAGTTCAAGTCCCACTCCAGAGACTTGAGTATATAATTCAGGCTGATGCTCTTGGTGCTGTCTTTCAGATAAGATGTTAAACTGAGGCCCTGTCTGCCTTTAGGTGAATGTAAATGATCCCATGGCACTATTTTGAAGAAGGGGAGGTGTCCTGGCCAATATTTATCCCTCAACTTCACTAGTACAGATTATCCAGTTATTATCACCTTGCTGTGTGCAAATTAGCTGCTGTGTTTCCTACATTATAACAGCGACTACATTTCAAAAGTACTTTATTGGCTGTGAATCGCTTTGGGACATCCTGGGTTTGTGAAAGGCACTATATAAATCACACTCCCTCCGAGTCACACACCATCCTGACTTGGAAATATATCGCCGTTCCTTCGTCGTCGCTGGGTTAAAACCCTGGAACTCCCTATCGAACAGCACTGTGGGAGAACCTTCACCACACGGATTGCAGCGGTTCAAGAAGGCGGCTCACCACCACCTTCTCAAGGGGTAACTAGGGATGGACAATAAATGCCAGCCTCGCCAGCGACGCCCACATCTCCAGAATGAATAAATTTTAAAAATATATAATTGCAAGTCTTTCTTAGATCCACAAGAGATGTAAACGGGCCAGGTGGAAATACGGAGATAGTGACAGAACACCTCAGATCAACAAACAAAAATTCACAAAGAAAACTTTTAAAATAATACATTTGCTGGGACTTTAATTGGCAGGGTTTGACGCATGGTCGCAGGATGTTAAAATCAGACACTGCGGGTGGGGGAAGGGAGTGAGGAGCATCTTAACTACGATGGTGTGGTAGAAATAGGAATGGGGGAGGACTGGGGGCAGCTGCTGACTGGAATGCAAACACTCCTGTCAGTGCCTGTATATCGCAGCTCCACCTGGATCTCTCACAGTTAGATGTTTCCTCTGGATCTGAAATGCATGCCCAGCAGTCAGCTTCTCCAGATGTTTCACAGACAACTGTAAGGGGCTGATTCAGAACATCCTTTACTCTGGAGCCAGACTGCTGATCAATGGAGTTTTAAAAAAAAACAACAGGTGCCTTGCAATGCGCTAAGTCTGGAGGGTAATTACAGCTCAGGCGCTGAGTGTCGCTCGTAATTTGCTTTTTACAAAACAAGCATGAAGTTCACCTGCTGAGTCAAATCTTTCTTCCCCGCCCTGAGTGTCAGGAGATGTGTAATCATAATTAGACCTCAAACAGGAGCTGAGAGGAACAACACATTTATTTTCATTTTTTTAAACTCCTAATCTGCCAAGGAAATCTTCATTCTCCCAGGGGACCTGGGAGTGTTTGATGGGACAGTGTAGAGGGAGCTTTACTCTGTACCTAACCCGTGCTGTACCTGCTCTGGGAGTGTTTGATGGGATAGTGTAGAGGGAGCTTTACTCTGTATCTAACCCGTGCTGTACCTGCCCTGGGAATGTTTGACGGGACAATGTAGAGGGAGCTTTACTCTGTATCTAACCCGTGCTGTACCTGCCCTGGGAGTGTTTGACGGGACAGTGTAGAGGGAGCTTTACTCTGTATCTAACCCGTGCTGTACCTGCCCTGGGAGTGTTTGATGGGACAGTGTAGAGGGAGCTTTACTTTGTATCTAACCCGTGCTGTACCTGCCCTGGGAGTGTTTGATGGGACAGTGTAGAGGGAGCTTTACTCTGTATCTAACTTGATATGAACAGATGATATTGGATGCAAAAACTGGAGAAATCGGTGTCGCTGATATTCGATGGCTTTGAAAAGCAGAAACAATTAATAGAAGGAAAAGAGAAATGTGCAAACTCTGACTGGGAAATGGATCAAAGCCCGTGTTATAGAGCAGGACAGAATCCAGCGAGTGACTGAGTGGGAAGATTCAGTGATGAGCAATAGGTTAACCAGCTAATTAAGAGGAAGTCAGATTCTGAAGTGAATTGAATGGCTTTTGTTAAAATATTGGCCTCACGTAAATTAGATGTTGTGTGTAACAGCATGTGTAACAGCCTTAGGTGAGACGTTCACTGACCTCACTGCTGTTGTGCAGTGCTTCCAATTAATGCCTGAAATTGTCGAGTGTCCTTACCCGATTTACATTTCCGATACCGATTGTCCGGTGTCTCGATCACATTTGTTGTGGATTCGTTGCAGACTCCAGACGGCCTTTCCCTCACTTTTTGGCACCCGTTTGTCAGGGGTAAATTGAGCACCCCATCCCACTGGATCCCCCGCCCCTTTGCCCTCCCCTCCCCCCCATTTCGGTGTGTCTCCAGCCAGACACGCCCCCACTGAGAAAAGAAAGAATGAACTTGCATTTCTATCATAACATTCATGACTTCAGGACATCCCAAAGCACTTTACAGTCAATTAAGTACTTTTGAAGTGTAGTCGCTGATGTTATGTATGAAACATGGCAGCCAATTTGCACACAGCAAGATCCCACACTGTGATAATGTCCTGATAATTTGTTTTAGTGCTGTTGGTTGAGGGATAAATATTGGCCAGGACTGAGGAGAACTCCCCTGCTCTTCTTTGAATTGTGGCTGTGGGATTTTTAACGTCCACTTGAGAGGGCCAATGGGGCCTCGATTTAATGTCTCATCTGAAAGACGGCATCTCTGACAGTGCAGCACTCCCTCTGGAGTGTTGGTGATAAAGTGGTAAATCTATGAACCCCATTTTGAGGCCGTTACCACTCCATTAACTCCATTAAAATCGGCCCCTTTGTTTAAGGCTCATAAAGGCCAAGCTTTTGGCCACCTAGATGCTAGTCCCTTGCTTACGTCCTCCCGTGCAGACTCTTTTTGATATTGGCGACTGCTTAAGGTCTCAGCCATTTGCCTAGATTTAATAGAATCATAGAATCATACAGCAAGAAGGAGGCCATTTGGCCCAATGTGCCCATGCTGGATCTTTGAAAGAGCTATTCAATTAGTCCCACTCCCTCGCTCTTTCCCCATAGCCCTGCAAATTTTTCCCCTTCAAGTAATTATCGAATTCCCTTTTGAAAGTTATTATTGAATCGGCTTCCACCGCCCTTTCAGGCAGCGCATTCCAGATTGTTACAACTCACAGCCTAAAAAAAATTCTCCTCATCTCCCCTCTGGTGCTTTTGCCAAACACCTTAAATCTGTGTCCTCTGGTTATTGACCCTTCTGCCACTGGAAACAGTTTCTCCTTATTTGCTCCATCAAAACCGTTCATGATTTTGAACACCTTTATCAAATTTCCCCTTAACCTTTTCTGTTCTAAGGAGAACAACTCCAGCTTCTCCAGTCTCTCCACATAACTGAAGTCCCTCATCCCTGGCACCATTCCAGTAATTCTCTTCTGCACCCTCTCTAAGGCCTTGACATCCTTCCTGAAGTGTGGTGCCCAGAATTGGCCACAACACTCCAGCTGGGACCTAACCAGGGATTTATGAAGCTTTAGCATAACTTCCTTGTTTTTGTACTCTATGCCTCTATTTATAAAACCCAGGATCCCATACGCTTTTTTAACAGCCTTCTCAACTTGTCCTGCCATCTTCAATGACCTTTGTACATACACCCCCAGGTCTCTCTGTTCCTGCACCGCCTTTAAAATTATACCATTTAGTTTATATTGCCTCTCCTCATTCTTCCTACCAAAATGCATCACTTCACATTTCTCTGCATTAAATTTCATCTGCCATGTGTCTGCCCATTTCACCAGTCTGTCTACATCCTCCTGAAGTCTGTTACTATCCTCCACATTGTTTACTACATTTCCAGTTTTGTGTCATCTGCAAATTTTGAAATTATTCCTTGTATACCCAAGTCCAAATCATTAATATATATCAAAAAGAGCAATGGTCCTATTACCGACCCCTGGGGAACACCACTGTATACTTCCCTCCAGTCTGAAAAACAACCGTTCACCACTACTCTCTGCTTTCTGTCCCCTAGTCAATTTTGTATCCACGCTGTCCCTTTAATCCCGTGGACTTTAATTTTGCTAACAAGTCTATTATGTGGTACTTTATCAAATGCCTTTTGAAAGTCCATACACACATCAACCACACTGCCCTCATCAACCCTCTCCGTTACTTCTTGATGAAACCAGCTGCTGTTTTCTCAGGAGCTGCTGAATGACGGGGTGTCGCTGGAAGCAGGGCTCCCAGTTAGAATTGGCGTTGGCAAAAGAGGAACGGTAATTTTCTTCATGCATTGCAGGGAGAGAGATAGGGGAGCAGCTGGAGAAGCAAGGAGCGTTTCCCTGGCAACAGAGCACCGGCACGGGCACTGCATGTGTTGCAATTCTCTGCCGGCCACAGATGGCAGCTTGAGATGGAAAACATTGTGATCTGGTTAAAAGTGCAGCAGGGAGCTGGGACCTCTCCGCGGGACAATAGAGGGGTTCATTGGTAACATCATTCTAATCACAGCTTCCCAGCCAGTAATGTGCTCGGTGAGTGGGAGCTGGAAATGCAGGTGTTTCCCTCCCAGCTGTTTTCAAAGAATTACAGCTGGAAATAAGACATCAGTGTATCATCCCCCAGATATCGCTGCTCCCTTTGGAAAAAGATTCCACAGCAACGCAGAGTGATTGTAATCCCGGCGGAATGCTCCATTGATACTTGTGTAAAGATTATCGCCTTGTGTGTAGGGGCTATGGAAGAGCAGGTTATTTGTACTGTTCAGGGTGTCTCTTTCTGGAATGTCTCGTAACTATATTTTTTTATACATTCTCGGGATGTGGGCATCACTGGAAAGGTCGGCATTTATTGCCCATCCCTGATGTAACTGATAGGCCACTTCAGAGGAAGGTTGAGCCAACCATGTAGTGTGGGACTGGAGTATCCGATTGGTACGATATATACCCAGTGCTCCAGTAACTCCTCCAACCTCCTGGTGGAACAGCCCACGCTCACACTCTGTTAATTCCTGCTGGTAAAGAATTCTCCTCTTCACTATTCTACTCCTTGCCCTCCTGTTGCAATAGTCTGGCCTCGAAACAGAATCCAAAACATGCCGTTGTCTCTGGGTGAAGGTTGGCAGCAGGTTGTATCTGGTCGCAAAAGTGGTAATTGGGATAATTTTATGGTTGGGCCAGTTTTGAGTGCTTGATTTTTCACCTTGGACCAAGGTTTCCTTACAATGGGAGGGAATGGGAAGGGGTTTGGACCGTTGGGATTTTGTACAATGGGAGGGAATGGGAAGGGGTTTGGACCATTGGGATTCTGTACAATGGGAGTGAATGGGAAGGGATTTGGACCATTGGGATTTTGTACAATGGGAGTGAATGGGAAGGGGTTTGGACCATTGGGATTCCGTACAATGGGAGTGAATGGGAAGGGGTTTGGACCATTGGGATTCTGTATAATGGGAGTGAATGGGAAGGGGTTTGGACCATTGGGGTTCTGTACAATGGGAGTGAATGGGAAGGGGCTGGTCTCATGGGATTGGTAGCTACAGTGAAAATCAGACATATTCCTAATGTTTCCCTCTAACAGCAGCTTTACAAATGCCAGAATGTTTAAAGGAAATTTCTGAAAATGTAACCACCTCAGGCCAAATGATGGATTGTTGCTGTAAAAAATGCAGTGAGTGTAACTCCCTCCGGCCTCTGTGTCCCTAACCTGCTCCATATCTGACACACACACGCTTCAGATTCCCTGAATTTCTCATGCGGAATCACTTGACAGCAGCCTCCAAGCAAATCTTCTGACTTTTTTTGCAGCATGTGGGCGAGAGGTATTCTGTCTCAGGGCTTAATTTTGTGTTAAAATGAAGAAAACAAAAAAAGAAAAGATTAATCCTGGCTGACTTCTTTTGTTAATAAATGATTGCTTTGAGGCTGAGTGTTTTGCTGGAGATAGAGTGAGGTTGGGTGAAACTAATAGTGTCAGTGACAGAGGGAGCAACAAGAAGCAGGGTCTTGTATCAGTGTGAAGCGAGGCCTGTTTCAGCTCCTTTCCTGTTCTTTCCATGTGACCGCATGTCCCTGGTATCACTTCTCCACATGTGTGACACCAATTACAGTTCTCTCTGCTGTGTAACTTTCACAAGGAGACTTAGTCATACACAGTCAGTGAGGCAGAAATGGTGCAGGAAATTGTTCGACAAAGTCTTTCAACAATATTGCGAGAAAGAGGCACACAGTTTGTAAACAATTACCCTATTGGGGGTGGCGGGGCTGTGAAATTACTGACCCTGGGCCCGTCGGATGGTGTTTGGGTTTATTTTTCGATGTTTACACTCTGGACAAACTGCAGGTGATTTAATATTCTGCCATCAGGTGAATGATGAAGAGAAAAGGAACAGAAAAATGAAAAGTATAAAACAAACAAATTAAGTTATGGGGCCGGGAGTTGCTTACACATAATCCCCATCCTTTCCATAAAATGCAACTAATCGCCGCTCTTTTCTTTGGGGGATTTTGGACCCCTTCCTGTGATGTCCTGACTCCTCTTGTGTTAATCAAGCTATTGGTGGAGGTGGAATGTAAATGTCCTTTTCTCAGATTGTCCCATTTTCTGGACCATGTGGAGTCAGCTGGCCCTTGTCGAAAGAAAAAAATAACTTCTCCATTTTCTCTCCGTGATCTTCCGTCCCCTCTGAAACTTTTCTCTCTCCAATCGGAACACATTGAGCAACCTCAATGTTTTGCCGTTGAATATTTAAGCTCCCCCCAGAATGCCATATTGCCATCCTTTCCTCAACACCTTCTCTCCCAGGGCTTCTAAACTGTGGACCTCCTCATCTCTCTCCTCCTAAAATCTACAGAGTTTTAATATTAAAGCTTAGCATCGCTTAATTTCATGAAAGTTCTTGCATTTCTATAGCGCCTTTCATGACCGCAGGACACCTCAAAGCGCTTTACAATCAATGAAGTACTTTTCAAGTGTAGTCACTGTTGTATTGTAGGAAATGCAGCAGCCAATTTGAGCACAGCAAGATCCCACAAACAGCAATGAGATAAATAATCAGGTCATCTGTTTTAGTGATGTCGGTTGAGGGATAAATATTGGCCAAGAACTCCCCTGCTCCCCTTTGAAATATTGCCATGGGATCTTTTGCGTTCACCTGAGAGGGCAGACGGGGCCTTGGTTTAACATCTCATCCAAAAGACGGCACCTCCGACAGTGCAGCACTCCCTCAGTACTGCACTGGATTGTTGGCCTGGATTATGGGCTCAAGCCTCTGGACTGGGACATGAACCCACAACCTTCTGATAACTTGATTTATCCCATCTTCCCTTCTACTTTTTTCAACCTTAGTTGATTCTTGCCCTTGTAAGCTTTGGCCCTTCACCCAACTTTCTCAATAGGAAAAAAATATGGTGTGAAGCCTTTCAATTTCTGACAACTTCATGCTGTACAGAAAGGACTGTAGACAAAGCTTGGACACATGATATGAAGTAGATTTCATTATACCGTGACAAAACTCCCTTTCATCGATCAATAAGCTTAAGTAAATCTGTTTCAAGGGTAATAAAATGTCACTATTGACACAGCACTACCAAGAATATAAGGTTACTGACTGTAAGACCTTGTTACTTCAAGTGCCCAGGTTTTTGACCTTCTACGGTTGGAGACTTAAAGCTATGGCTGAATGTAATGAGAGAGTAGCCATTCTAATTAAATCTCATTGTCTGCATTCATCTCTAGCTAATGCTTCTTGACATTATACAACCCAGACTGTTGATGGTGGGGTGGTGGGGGGTAAGTGTCTGCTGTGGGCACATGGAATTATGCTGCTCTCCCATTATCTCTATTGAGTCAGTGCCGAGTGAGGAAACTAGTAGAAAATCCGTGACTGTTTCAGATGACGATTCAGTCAGTACCTGCTATTGGTTCATTGGGCCACCTGTGCTGTCCCTTGGGGCACCAATGATAGTCTTTGCATATAAACTCATGAATGAGACGAGCTATCAGCGTCTCCCATAATCCAATTGTTTGGCTGAATCCCACAGCCTGAGTACGTTTCACTGTAGATTTGAGCAACCTGGTATAATAATCATGCTACTAATTTCTTTGATACACATCTGCTCCTTCGAGAGCATAAGGGCATTATAACATCTCAATTCTTTCATTGTATCAAACTGGCTGCTACATTACAACAGTGATCACACTTCAAAAGTACTTAATTGGCTGTAAAGTGCTTTGGGATGTCTTAAGGTCATGAAAGATGTTATAGAAATGCAAGTTCATTCCTTCTTTCTCTTCTCTTCCAACAAAAACAGTTGATGTTATGTTGATTGACTCCTTCAAAAAAGAGCTGGATAAATACCTGGTTGAGATTGGATCGGCCATCCTTTCAACAATTGGTACGTGCTTCATAATGCTTTGAAATCTGGAACTCGCTCCCCCAAAAGGCTGTGGATGCTGGGGGTCAATTGAAATTTTCAAGACTGAAATCGATAGATCAAAAAAGGCGGGTAAATGGAGTTGAGTTACAGATCAACCATCATCTAATAGAATGGTGCAGCAGACTCGAGGGGCTGAATGTCCTCCTCCTGTTTCTATGTCTATCATTGGCATCTCTGGTGACTTTGCGCCTGTGTTAGGCGCTACTTGAAAATTGCCACCAGGGTATGGAAGTGGTTTCAGATAGAAATAGCCAATCAGTTTATGTCCATTAAACTTGATCTAAACAAAGACCACATCAAACACGCAAGAAAAAGATAAATTTTATGCACAATTGATTGGACCCTATATCGGCATTCCCTGTTGCCCTTGTGTCATATTTCCACCCCCCACACCAGCCATCCTTGTGTTGCTGTGAGACAGGCAATTTAGTGCCAATTAATGCTGCCTTGTGAATGGTTTTGTGCTGTAGACTTGTGCTGTTTGGAGCAGGGTTGATGTTGCTTCAAGCTCATTTCTCGGAAGGGATCTCGCAGTCGACAGAGGAGAGAGAATTTTGTCCCAACTATGGGCTAGATTCAATCCTGGTCCTAGAGGTGAAAGATTGATGCTGCTTCCATTGATTATGGAACAAACAATGGGCGAGTTCTCTAACGATTTGCTCTGTCAGATTATCACCCATGTGGTGGAAACAAAAATGTCCCTTCTCATGTTTATAATACATTGAACTATGTGGCAATTCGATGGAGCATACCTCTCTTAAAACTACATGATATCACTGAGCACAGATACCTCCTATAGAAAATCTGCTTCCTTACACCTGCTAACAATAAAAAAATGCGATCACATTGAGGACACAGCAGTTAAACAGAGAGATTCACAGAACTTACCTTTTAGACACGTTAGAGGTAACTATCTGATCTAGCAAGACCTGTCCAAGGAGAAATGGGACGGGGGAGAAATAGTGAGGTTTCATACCTAGCAAAAAAAAATCACATATACGTAGGACAGTTACTGGTTACAGGTTATGTAACTGGACTAATAATCCAGAGAATGTGTGGGTAATTTTGACTTTGGGTGATAGTGTAAAACGGGTGATATCGATTCAGCCGAACAGAATGCTTCTCTCCTGATTTTAATTTTCATATCACTCATTTCACACTATCACCCAAAGTCAAAATTACCCTCCATAGGTTCAAATCCCACCAGGGCAGTTCGAGAATTTGAATTCAGTTTAAAAACAAATCCAGAAATAAAAAGCTGGTCTCAGTAACAGTGACCGTGAAGCTGTTGGATTGTCATAAAAACCCAACTTGTTCACTGCTGTCCTTTAGGGAAGGAAACCTGCCGACCTTACCCGGTCTGGGCCTATATGTGACTTCTGTCCCACACCAACTTGATCAACTCTTAAACTGCCCTCTGAAGTGGCCTAGTAAACCCCTCAGTTGTATCAAACCGCTACCTGCTGTTCAAGAAGGAGGCCCATCAACCAGGGCCCAAGTACCGACAATGAATAAAAAATAATATACTCAGTAGTATCATATAGCAATAGATCTTAACTATAATTTAGGGCAATTGTTGAAAAGCCCAAGCTAAATAAACCTGTAACAATTGAATCACCCACAGGGACTAGAGGAGAGAGAGATTAACGGTTGCAGTAAAATAAACCGTGAAGGAGACGGCCAATAATGGGAGAGGATATGTCTCCACACTGCAATCACTCGTCCAATGGTGGTGCATGCTTCAGAAGGCTTTTTATTGGAATCTTTGTGTTATGTTGTGATGGGATGTGTGTCTACTCATCTGAGTGCAGGTGAATCTTAGAATTCCGATTGGTTTAGACAGCAATATTCTGGAGGCTAACAATACTGGTGCAGTACAATATATTTCACTTTTTAAAAAAACAACACACATTGCTCGGGCAGATGCCAATATGTTGCAGCAGTGATTGCTCCAGTGGTTTCTCCAGTGATTGCTCCGGTGGTTGCCCCAGTGGTTGCCCCAGTGATTGCTCCAGTGATTGCCCCAGTGATTGCCCCAGTGATTGCTCCAGTGGTTGCCCCAGTGATTGCTCCAGTGGTTGCTCCAGTGATTGCTCCAGTGATTGCTCCAGTGGTTGGCTTAAACCCCGCTGAATAAAGGAGGGAGATCCTTATGCTCATAGTCCAACCTCAGGGCCTCGTGATCCGAGCTCTGGTAACAGTCTGCCTGGTGTGTGCCGTAACAGGCCTGTGCCGCATCCAAGTTAGCCGTTTCAATACGGTAAGTCACCCATTGTGGAAGACGTATATATGCTTTTTCCTTTATTTTCTCGACTTGTGGTTTGGTTAGTGTTCAGTCCCATCGAAAGTCTTGTCCAACCACTTGATAAAACTTTATATTATACGGTCTGTAAAATTCTTTTAGTTGTTCGATAACATCTGGGTCTATCTGGACGTGAGTCCTCCCTTTGGATTTTCCGAGGCACCTCGGTATGCTGCTGTCCTCTGGTTTCTTCAGGCAAGGAAATCCCTTGGTTTTGTTGAAATAAAAATGTTTGTCCGTGACAATCCTCTTGAGGCCCAAGAAGTCCTGCACTTTGCCCATTTCTCCGGCCGGGTCAATGATGAGCCTCTCCCCGCTGACGAAATGGATTTGGGAGAGGGGAAAGTACTGGAGCCAGTTCTCCAGGTGCAAGGCGTAGATCCCAATGCGGATAGCACTCCAAGAGGCATCGATCAGGCCCAGGGTCCTGTTCTTGAAGGCCAGAACCTCAAAGGTTGGAATCTCAGGTTTCTTGGACAGTGTCTGGGTATAGTCTGAAATGGCTCTCGTCACCGGGTTCCTGACCACCACGATCAGCTTGGTGTCCTTCGCCATTGAGAAGATTCGCTTTGGTGCCTCTCTGGTAACAAAGTAACTGGGCGTTTTCTCCATGGTGATCTGACCATCCAACGTCTTGGGCATCAAACTTCTAAACATATAAAAAACAAGTATTAGTATACTCGGCTCCGGCCTATCAAATTATCTTCCATTCTACATGGAATGGACAAAGTTGGGAGGAACATGTCCAAAAACAAACATGCAAGAAGAATTTAAACAAAAGTGGCATAGATTGTACATGGGATGTGGGAGGAGATTCAGTGGATGGATAGAGTCCATGATAGGGGAGATTGTACATGGGATGTGGGAGGAGATTCAATGGGTGGATAGAGTCCATGATAGGGGAGATTGTACATGGGATGTGGGAAGAGATTCAATGGGTGGGTAGGGTCCATGATAGGGGAGATTGTACATGGGATGTGGGAGGAGATTCAGTGGGTGGATAGAGTCCATGATAGGGGAGATTGTACATGGGATGTGGGAAGAGATTCAATGGGTGGGTAGGGTCCATGATGGGGGAGAATGTACATGGGGTGTGGGAGGAACATACTGGATGGCCTTTTCTCTCTCAAATGCTGCATATTCAGAACAGTAGACTTGCAGAGTGTTTCACTTGTGAGAAATAAATGTGCTTTGATGAGGTGGTCACTTTAGTTATAACACCCAGAAGGACAAAAACAGGTTTGAGGATTAAATGATGCATTATATTTCAAATTTAATTTGACTCTGCAGGACTCTTAAATGTGATGTTGACTTCCTTCAAAAGCTGAGCAGCTAAAATTATTGAGTTACTGCAAACCTTCCTTGATTATATATTCCAAATCCCAACCACATAGGAAAATGTTCTTAAACCAAGCACCTGATCACAAAATCTTTTCCCTTCAAACTATTATCCCCTCAACCACGTTTACCTCCCTCAGGAAATTCCTAGCCCATGTTTTCTGGCACATCTCTTGTCTCAGCCACAGCTCACTGGACAGCACTCTCGCCTCTGAGTCAGAATGTTTTGGGTTTAAATCCCACTCCAGAGACCTCAGCACATAATCTAGGCTGATGGAGTGCTGCACTGTCGGAGGTGCCATCTATGAATAATCAGATGAAGTCCCATCTGCGCTCTCAGGAGGATGTAAAAGATCCCATGGCACGATTTCAAAGAGCAGGGGAGTTCTACTGGTTTCCCATAGAATATTTATCCCTCAACCAACATCACTAAAACCGATTATCTGATCATTATCACATTGCTGTTTGTGGGATCTTGCTGAGTGCAAATTGGCTGCTCTCTTTCCTACATTAGAACAGTGACTACACTTCAAAAGTAATTCATTGTCTGTAAAGCACTTTGGGACATCCTGAGGTCATGAAAGACGCTATATAGATGCAAGTTCTTTCTTTTTACCTCTCTCACACAAGAAAAAGTGCATATCTAATATGTGAGCACACTCTCACCTCTAACCTCTCTCTCTCTCGCCCCCAATCTTTCTTGTCTCTATTTTGTCAATACTTCAATGGTCATAGTTGCTCTTCAAGTACACCATCCGACACACTCTACCTCCTCTTCTCCACTGCCTGACTTTGTTGAAATCAGTGTACAATCTTCGACTTTGACTCATCTGTTTACCTCAAAATTGCTCGACTCGACCCCTCCCTTCCTCCTACAACCTACAGGCATTTGAAACCCAACATTGGCGTCACCTGCCAACTACTTCTTGACCTACTTCATTTCACTGCTACTCTTTCCAACGTTTCCTGGAGGCAGTGGAGAAATATCTAAACCAGGAGCGAGGGGGGGGGGTGGAGGGAAGAGCAGCGCAGGTGTAGGGGAAATTATTGCCAGCGGGGAATTAACCTGCAATGGGTTCATGGGGTCTAACTCCTACATCATTGCGGTTGTTCACTAGGCCTGAAACACCGATACCCAATTGAGCTGGGCTCCCACGCCCATTTAATTACATCGCAAAGTCCAGAGCAGGAAAAGGCCACTCAGCCCATCAATCCTGCTCCATCCAGAGCCCATGCATAATTATTCTATCAAAACCCCCTATCATAGGGATCACACGGAACTCCTTCCCTGACTGTGCTATTAATATCTCTGAAAGCCTCAAACTTCCTTCTCAATACATATCAGCCCAGCTCCTTTTAATGGTGCTAATTTACCCCGAATCATTTGTCCACTATCCTGTGGGAGAAAAAACATTTTCAAATCTCCAACATGAGCAAGGCTGGTCAGTTATGTACAAATCCAGCACTCACTGTTCAAATTAAATAACTTCTTCACAATGTCCTCCTCCAAACCTTTTATTGTGTTAAAAAGGGAATTGGTAAAGTTGTATGGTATTTTATCTTGCTTCCATAACATGCAGTAGGAGGCAATATATCTGGGAGTAATAAAGCAGGGAGCAATACATCAGGGAGCAATACATCAGGGAGTAATAAAACAGGGAGCAATACATCAGGGAGCAATACATCAGGGAGCAATACATCAGGGAGTAATAAAACAGGGAGCAATACATCAGGGAGCAATACATCAGGGAGCAATACATCAGGGAGCAATACATCAGGGAGTAATAAAACAGGGAGCAATACATCAGAGAGCAATACATCAGGGAGTAATAAAACAGGGAGCAATACATCAGGGAGTAATACATCAGGGAGTAATAAAACAGGGAGCAATACATCAGGGAGTAATAAAACAGGGAACAATACATCTGGGAGTAATACAGCAGGGAGTAATAAAACAGGGAGCAATACATCTGGGAGTAATACAGCAGGGAGCAATACATCAGGGGATAATACATCAGGGGATAATACATCAGGGAGCAATATATCAGAGGGTAACACAGTAGGGAGCGATAGATTAGGGAGTAATACAGCAGAGAACAATACATCAGAGAGTAATAAAGTAGGGAGCAATACATCAGAGAGTAATAAAATGGGGAACAATACAATGGGGAGCAATACAACAGGGAGCAATGCATTTTGGAGTAATACTGCAGGGAGCAATACATCCGGGGGTAGAACAGCAGGAAGTAATACACCCGGGAGTAATACAGCAGGAAGTAATACATCCGGGAGTAATACAGCAGGGAGAAATACATCAGGGGGTAGAACAGCAGGGTGCAATACATGTACAGGAGCTGACACTGAGACACACACGAGCTGTACGGTACCCGGCAGGAGTGAATCGTTCCCTTTTACCCAGTATGTACAATGTTGCTGTCTTTTTTAACCATTTATGAAGTCCAGCAGCAATTCGACAGGCCCTGTATTACTGAATTGCACAGGAGTGATGTGCTGAAGCAGTAATGAGCCTCGTATCAAAGGGATTTGGCCCTGAAGCTGAACAGAGATGGTGCGCTGATCCTTAAATGGAGATAAATCTGAGTGAGATGAAAGACAAATTGCCTTCACCTTGTAGCTATTTATTCCAACAACATGTTCTGTATGCAATCTGCCACCTGCACAGGAAAAGGGGAAGTTGTGTCATTAATTTTACACCAACCCCAGTGAGCATTTAGTTATAAATGGGACATATCCACATTCATTACGAAGCATCTTATCACTTTCAAAAGTACTCCAGTCTCTAATTATCCTTTTACTGGCCAGTTACATGTTGATTTGGTAAACAGAAATTAATTGTTTTTTCTTCAGGCCATTTCAACCAGACACTCATTGTCCAAACTCAGCTCATGAGGTGGGATCTGGTTAATCTCTTCCAGCAGGAAATTGGGAGACTGAGAAGGTTGGATAGATGTGATGATGCAGGTAGATAATGAGAGGAAAATGGTACTGAATATGAGCATCATTCTTGTTAGGCCCCTTTACACAGGGTCTCTGTCTATCAGATACAAGGGACATCTTCGAGCGCTGGAGGCAGTGGGGTGGAAAGTGAAGATGGAATTGATCCCGAGTCAGAGTCTGAGTTAAGATCAGACACAAAAAACTTGGGCTTTTCAGCCTGGAAAAGGGATGTCTGAGAGATGATCTATTTCTTTATTCATTCTCGGGATGTGGATGTCACTGGCGAGGCCGCATTTATTGCCAATCCCTAGTTGCTCTGAGGGGGTGGTGGTGGGCCTTCTCCTTGAACCACTGCAGTCCGTGTGGTGAAGGGTCTCCCATGATGGTATTAGGTAGAGAGTTTCAGGATATTGACCCAGTGATGATGAGGGAACAGTGATTTAAGGAACAGTCCAAGTCAGGATGATGTGACTTGGAGGGGAACTAGTAGATGCTGGTGTTCCCAGGCACCTGCTGCCCTTGTCCTTCTCGGTGGTGGAGGTACCAGGGGAGGGAGGTGCTGGTGAAGTGACCTTGGTGAGATGCTGCAGGGCATCCTGTAGAACGTACACACTGCAGGCACAGTGTGCCGGTGATGGAGGGGGTGGATATTGAGACCTTATACGGGTAAGTAAGATGGTTAAGGGTATAGAACAGGTAAATCCAGAATATCACCTTGAATTAAATTGTGAGAGTATGACACAGGTTCAAACTAGTAAAAGATAATCAGGAAGTACTTCACACAAGGTGAGCAACAAATGGAACGGACTCCCTGATAGAGCAGTAGAAGCAAAAATAAACCTGAAAAAATGTGAGAAACAAATCTTTTACAGGGGGGAGTTTAGGGTCTTCCTGCATGGATGAATTAAGATGGGCCGAATGGCCTTCCTAATTTTGAATTGTGATCATCACTACTCCCACACCCCATGTACAATCTCCCTTATCATGGACTCTGCCCACCCATTGAATCTCCTTCCACAGCCCACGTCTACCTCCGTAACATCACTGGTCTCCGCCCCTGCCTCAGCTCATCTGCTGTTGAAACCCTCATCCATGCCTTTGTTACCTCCAGACTTGACTATTCCAATACTCTCCTGGCCGGCCTCCCATCTTCCACCCTCCGTAAACTTGAGCTCATCCAAAACTCTGCTGCCCGTATCCAAATTCGCACCGAGTCCCGTTCACCCATCAACCCTGCGCTCGCTGACCTACATTGGCTCCCAATCCAACAACGTCCCAATTTTAAAATTCTCATTCTTGCTTTCAAATCCCTCCATGGCCTCACCCTTCCCTATCTCTCTAATCTCCTCCAGCCCTACTACCCTCCGAGATCTCGGTGCTCCTCCAATCCTGGCCTTTTGTGCATCCTCTATTTTCATCACTCCACCATTGGTGGCCGTGCCTTCAGTTGCCTAAGCCCTAAGCTCTGGAATTGCCTCTCTAAACCTCTCTGTCTCTCTACCTCTTTCTCCTCCTTTAAGAGGCTCCTTAAAACCTACCTCTTTGACCCAGCTTTTGGTTACCTGTCCTAATCTCCTTTTGTTTGATAATTGCTCCTTGAGACGTTTTATTACGTTAAAGGCGCTATACAAATGCAGGTTGTTGTTGTACCTAATCATGGACTCTACCCACCCATTGAATCTCCTTCCACACCCCATGTACAATCTCCACTATCATAGACTCTACTCACCCATTGAATCTCCTTCCACACCCCATGTACAATCTCCCCTATCATGGACCCCACCCATCCATTGAATCTCCTTCCACACCTCATGAACAATCTCCTCTATCACGGACTCTACCCACCCATTGAATCTCCTTCCACACCCCATGTACAATCTCCCCTATCATGGACCCCACCCATCCATTGAATCTCCTTCCACACCTCATGAACAATCTCCTCTATCACGGACTCTACCCACCCATTGAATCTCCTTCCACACCCCATGTACAATCTCCCCTATCATGGACCCCACCCATCCATTGAATCTCCTTCCACACCCCATGAACAATCTCCCCTATCACGGACTCTACCCACCCATTGAATCTCCAGAGGGAAATTTCAGTGTAAATAAGCCCTGATTCCCAAAATGATCAGACCAAAAGTCCAGACTATTCTTCCATCCTTACATCACATTACTCAACGTGCAGCTGAGATTTTCTTGATTAGGTTACCATTGAGCTCCATGGAGTATTTTCTCATCTCATTCTGCACCTTGCATTAAATCTCTAATCCATATTCAGATCCAGCTCCTTTTGGAGGAGCTCATTGAGTCTGCATCAGCTACTTTTGCTGGGCGTTGCTTCCACATACTTAATACTTTGTGGAGGAAAAGAATCTTCTAATCCCTTTGATGCTGTTGAGTTACATCTGCTCATATGGAGTTCTTTCATCTCAGCACAGTCTAGGGACCAGATCTGGGTGAGTATTTCCTTCAGGTAACAAGTTCAAACTATGGCCTCTCTGCTTGTCCTGCCGGGTGAGATTGACTGACATTAAGTGAGATAGGTAGGGGGAATTAGTGTCCTTCTCAATGTTTTACTATGAGAACCCTCCTACTCTTCGACCCAACTCCAATATGAGTGATCCATAAGAACCCACAAACCAGCATCTAGCTTTCCATTTCCCCATCATAAAATTCAAAATTTGGCTCCCTGGACTACCCCCCCTCCCCCCTCTCACAACTCAGAGCCTACCAGCTATTACAGAACTGTTTCCATACTTGGGAAATCTACAGCTTACAAACACGCAGAAGCAGAGGTGAGCTGAGAGGAGCTGGTAGAACGATTGCCCAGTGTATCTCCTAGCCTGACCATCCCGTGTTATGGAACATCTCCTCTTTTGGGTCTACAACAGAAATAGGGACATTTACAATTAAGGGTCAACCAAGCAACACTTCAAATGGAGAACAATTTTAAAGTGTGGAAGAATAAAGAGTGTGTAACAGAACAGTGTAAACTACTCCCTTTTATTTCTCTCTCTATAGATTGATTGCTGTACTTGCACATAAATTAAGCCAGTTGAGGCAGGTCAATCTGTTCAGTGCACAGCGGCCTTTAATGTTCTGTGAGCTGGTACCTGTTTTTCATTGTACAGAATCCCAATGGATCAAACCCCTTCCCATTCACTCCCATTGTACAGAATCCCAATGGACCAAACCTTTTCCCATTCACTCCCATTGTACAGAATCCCAATGGATCAAACCCCTTCCCATTCACTCCCATTGTACAGAATCCCAATGGACCAAACCTCTTCCCATTCACTCCCATTGTACAGAATCCCAATGGACCAAACCTTTTCCCATTCACTCCCAATTGTACAGAATCCCAATGGACCAAACCTCTTCCCATTCACTCCCATTGTATAGAATCCCAATGAACCAAACCCCTTCCCATTCACTCCCATATCACTCCTCATTCTTGGTGACCTCCGTGTTTTCTCTGTTCTTCTTCTCTCATCTGGGCTGCACATCTCCTGTGACTGATCAGATCGAAGTCCCGCCCCCAAAGCTCCAGCGATACCGCCTTCGCTGTATGTAGTACTGGCACATGGCTGGGCATGAGTCAATCGTCTGATTTAATCTCGCTACCACATGGAGGAAGTGGCCTGAGCTCTACTGTAACTCAGGGCTCTATGAGATCACTCCCGCCTGCCCACATTTGCTGCAGTGTCTGATTAAAAGTTCTTTTGATTTGGAAAAAAAAGCATTATTCTCTCTATATGCAGCAGGAACAAGGTATTTCTAAATTGCAAATTGTTCACTCTTGCGGTGATGTCACAGAGATAGGTTGTTACATTAGTCGTTGGTGTTATGTTAGAGGCAAGTGACTGCAGCTTGTTGGTTTCATGGTTACAGAAACCGAGCCCATTAGTTGCAAAGACCAATTAATCATTCCCCCCCAATCTGAACACCTCCCGTCCACCTTAAGGTTTGGAGAGCAACAGAAATCATTCAGTATCTGATACAAAGAGCAGCTCAGAACACAAGATTACCTTGTCTATTGGCTGTGATAATTAGAGATGGACTCATTGACATATGAGGTGTGAGTGTCCAAGGTTACATTGGTAAACACGGCTTATCACAGGACTGTCAATTCCAACCATCCTCAACATCCAATATAAGGAATCTACTGTTGTGAGACGGGAAAGTGAGGCTTCGAAATGGAAAAAAAATTGTTTATTTTTTAGTGGAACACTATGTTTTCAGGCACAATTTTTGGAATATAATGCACCTCACCTTGGTTTGGTATTAAAAACTCGAATAAGGCAAGAAAGGGATCTGAAATGTAGTGACTGCACTAATGAATTGATCAATAATCAATTATATCTCATAATTGAACTGTGAAAACCTGTGTCCATGACAAACAGATTATCTGGTCATTATCATATTGCTGTTTGTGGGATCTTGCTGTGCACAAATTGGCTGCCGCATTTCCAACATCACAACAGTGACTACACTTCAAAAGTACTTCATTGACTGTAAAGCACTTTGGGACATCCTGAGGTTGTGAAAGGCTCTGTATAAATGCATGTCTTTCTTTCCTTAAGAAACAGTAAAAATAAAAATGGGATTATGGTCGATGGTAATGAGGAGGGAGTCGATTGTCCATGCGAGCAGATCGCAGACATCTTGGAATAATTATACTCAGCTTTCGCAAGGCAGAGTCTACCGATGAAAAGCCTAGCCCAGGGTTTCCTAATCACCCAATACATGGGCCTACAACTAATAAACACCTTTACACTAAGCATCCCAAAACTATACCCCTGGAGGACTCATAGGACATGGTGTGAGGACGGTGCGTATCATTGAAAGATGAAGATCTGACAAGTGAGGTCATCTGTTTTGTTCTTCTGTACTCTGCTTCCTCGGCCTCAAAGATTCACTAATTTTGGAGGAGGGAGGACTCTGAAAGGAATATTAGCAATTTTTAGGATCCATTTGTGAAAGGCTACAGTTAAATCTGGGCAGCAATGCTTAGCTGCTGTTCTCAGATCTTCACCCTCTTCCCGTGGAGAAGAGTGAAGAAGAGCAGGGATGGTCTCCTCGTGTCCTTGGCCAACATTTCTCCCTCAGTCAACACCACCAAAATCAGATGAACTGGTCATTCCTCTCATTGCTGATGCAAAATGGCTGCCTCCTTAGCAACGGCTAATGCATTTCAGACATGCAACGCACTTTGAGATGCGCTGTTACCTTGACAATGTGCTAAATATGTACAAGTCTTTCTTTAAGTGAGCCAATGTCAGCGGGGAGCCTCTAACACCGGTCTCAGCTGCACTGGGATATGGAGGGGGATCCCACTCCAGATCGTCACCCAATGGCTCCAAGGAAGGTCCATGAGAGACCAGAGATCAGGCATGGCCGGTCTGCCCCTCCCATGGTCCAATAGCCCATGGGGAGTGTGGTCAACTAATATTCAAAAGCTCGGTGGAGAGGGTGGTGAATTTCTCCAGGGTTCTCTGTCCCTTGGGACTGAAATTTATCCGTGTCCTAGCTCATATCCATTGCCTTCGGCACCATCATATTCCATAAATCTCCCCCCACCCAGGGACAAGTCTTCTGCACTCAGCTTTGCTGAACTTGCACATCATTGTCCTACTTTTGCAATTTAATTCGAAGAATCTTCTTGCACCCACTTTGTCCACTGCCCTCATTATGTTAAAAACCTGTCTCCTCACATGGTTCATTTGACTAAGAATCTAATTTCAATACTGCTATTCTTGCCTTCCTGTAACTGGCGATTTGCTGAGGCAAGAATTCCTCGCTTCCCTCTCATGCATCAATGTCTCTCCGCAGCTATGCTGACCTTAAATGAACACAATATTCTAAGTGCCGTCTTACTAATGTATCACACACACCTAATGTAGCTTTCCTCCACTTCCTAATACTGTACGCCTGTAATGTGGCTCCTACTGCCCTCCCATCCCCTCTCTTCCCTCCCCACTCCTACCCTCCCCTCTCTCCCCTCCACTCCCGCAGCTCCCTTCCCTCTCCTCCCCTTCCCAAAATCCCGAGACCCTGACCCTGACCCCCCGAGACCCCGGCCCTGATACCTTGGCCCCGACCCACAGATCTGTGCTGTTTCCATCGCTGAAACTCCTGAGAAATATTCGGGGCCCCACAGGTGAGAGTGTTTGTTCCTCCAAGCCTGGTGTGAACAGAGAGTTGCAAGAGGTTACTCGGTAGTGAGCACGAACTGGACTCGTGTATGGGTGTTGAGAAGATTAATTTACAGCCAAGCAGAAACCAAGGAAATTGGCATGCTGATGGATGCCCTGCACTGAGACCTGACACAGTGTGGGTACTAACCAGCTCATTAGGCTCGCTGGCCTGCTTACAATTCACAGGATGCGGACGGTTATTTAAATGTGACAATCGCCTGCCGATCCCACCACTTTCAGGACATCAGGCACTGACTGACTGCTGCATTGTGGGAGGTGCCCATCCCTTGGGTGAGACGTCTGCCCATTCAGGGTGGATGTTAAAGATCCCGGGATAGTAGGGGAGGAGGAGGAGGTTCCCTGGGTGCGTGGAGGGGGGTGGGAGAGGGGGGGGGGATGAGGGGTGGGGGAGGATGTGGGGAGTGAGGTGGTGGGGAGGGCGGTGTGGGGGGTTGTGGGCAGCGGTGGGGAGGGGTTATGTGGGGGTGAGGGGGAGGGGGTGTGTGGTGCTGGAGAGGGGGTGTGGGGGTGTGTGTGGAGGGGTTGGGGTGAGGTGAGGGGGAGGGGGTTTGTGGTGGTGGGGAGGGGTTGTGGGGGTGTGTGTGGAGGGGGTGAGGGGTCAGGTGAGGTGGTGGGGAGGGGGTGTGGGGGGATGGGGAGGGGGTGTGGGGGGATGGGGAGGGAGGTGTGGGTGGGTGTGTGGGAGGGGGAGTGTGGGTGTGTGTGTGGGGGGTGAGGGGGAGGGAGGTGTGGGTGGGTGTGTGGGGGGTGAGGGGGAGGGAGGTGTGGGTGGGTGTGTGGGGGGGTGAGGGGGAGGGAGGTGTGGGTGTGTGTGTGGGGGGTGAGGGGGAGGGAGGTGTGGGTGGGTGTGTGGGAGGGGGAGTGTGGGTGTGTGTGTGGGGGGTGAGGGGGAGGGAGGTGTGGGTGGGTGTGTGGGGGGGTGAGGGGGAGGGAGGTGTGGGTGGGTGTGTGGGGATGGGTTGTGGGGGAGTGGGGAGGGAGGTGTGGGTGTGTGGGGGAGTGGGGAGGGAGGTGTGGGTGGGTGGGGGAGTGGGGAGGGAGGTGTGGGTGGGTGTGTGAGGAGGGGTTGTGGGGGAGGGGTTGTGGGGGAGTGGGGCAACATTCCTCCCTTAATCAGCTCGGCCAACAAGCAGGTTAACTGGCCATTCATCTCATTGAGATTTGTGTTAAAAAAAAGGCTCCAGTGTTTCCTGGAGAGCACAGAGGTGGTCCAGGGAGCTGATCCCTAGTGTCTGAGGGACTGAGCTACGTGGAAAGGTTAGAAGAAGGACAAACGCAAAGTCCAACCCTCCACTCAGGTGCTCTCTCTGTCTCGAGTGGAGGTACAGGATCCCATGTCACTGATGTGAGCGGCTCGCTGCATAGAGCTCTCCACCAGCTGCCATTAAGTTGAAAGGCTGACTCCTGTTGCTAATATTCCCATATTCCTATCAGAACTCATAGAAACCATCATTGTTGGTGACACCAGTGAGGGGCAGCCCAGGGCACTGGCCCAGGAGATGGTGAACGGCAGGCTGGTCCTACGATGGGCTGAACATTGTTTAATGAGCGGTAATTGAAGAAGGTGTTAGCTGGAGTAGAGGGGAGGCAATAATCCTGATCATAGCCCTGGGAATAAACTATCAATCCTTAGTTGAAGGGGAACCAATCCCTGGGACAGGACCATCTCTTTTATTTCATTCATTCTCTTCTTTCCATCAAATTACCGTCAAGGAGTCTCACATGTTTCTTAATCCTCCAATCAGACCACTTCGAGCTCCCCAATTAGGACACTCCAGTTACCATGACATAGTGTTCCTGCTAAGGATTATGGACCTGCCTTTTGATAGATTGTCTCTCTCTCAGCTCCAGTCTTCAACTCTTTCTATTCCAATCTCTTTGGTCTCTATATTTTACCAATCCTAGTCATTGGTTCCTCTGAACTCTCCCATGGCTCACAAGGGAACCTTGGGCCTCCCTGACACAGGCTTCCCCTCATGACCCCCGACCCCTCAACTGAGGACCGTAACTTCAGGTCCCCTGGTGGTCTCCTGCCGCCCAGAACACATTGATCGGCAAAAAGGGTTCAACACATGAGGGAGTATAGTGCCTAAATAAATAAATCCAGACTTTTACAATTCATTTAAAAGAAAGACTGATATATATTCAGCAACTTTCACAACCTCAGGATGTCCCAACATGCTTTACAGCCAATCAAGTATGTTGGAAGTGTAGTCACTGTTGTAATGAGGGAAATGCGGCAGCCAATTTGCGCACAGCAAACAGCAATGAGATAATGACCAGATAACCGTTTTTTTAGTGATAGTTGGTCGAGGGATAAATATTGGCCAGGACACCGGGGAGGACCTCCCTGCTCTTCTTCGAAACAGTGCCATGGGATCTTTTACATCCACCTGAGAGGGCAGATGGGGCCTCGGTATAACGTCTCATCCAAAAGGCGGCACCTCCGACAATGCAGCACTCCCTCAGTTGGGGGCAGATTAACACATAGACCAAGTCTGGGCTTCCCACCAATGCAAATACATTTCATTTAAACATAGGAACAATAGGATCAGGAGGAGGCCATTCAGCCCCTCAAGCCTGCTCTGCCATTCAATCAGATCATTGCTGAACTGATTGTTCACCTCAACTCCATTCACTTGCCTTTGCTCCATATCCCTCAATACCTTTACCCAACAAAACTCTATCGATCTCAGTTTTGAAAGTTCTAATATATTGTAATATATTATGATATGATTATTAATGCAGTATGGAAACATTCTACCAGCCTATTTCTTTGTTAAGGGAAGGTCGTGTCTGACTAACTTGATTGAATTTTTGAGGAGGTAACAAGAAGGGTCGATGAGGGTAATGTGTTTCATGTAGTGTACATGGATTTTAGCAAGGCTTTTGACAAGGTCCCACATGGCAGACCGGTCAAAAAAGTAAAAGCCCATGGGATTCAAGGGAAAGTGGCAAGTTGGATCCAAAATTGGCTCAGTGGCAGAAAGCAAAGGGTAATGGTCGACAGGTGTTGCAACTGGAAACAGTCTTCAAGTTGCAACTTGAAGACTGTTTCCAGTGGGGTTCCGCAGGGCTCAGTACGAGGTCCCTTACTTTTTGTGGTATATATTAATGATTTAGACTTGAATGTGGGGGGCTTGATCAAGAAGTTTGCAGATGATATAAAAATTGGCCGTGTGGTTGATAGTGAGGAGAAAAGCTGTAGACTGCAGGAAGATATCAATGGACTGGTCAGATGGGCAGAAAAGTGGCAACTGGAACTCAATCCAGAGAAGTGTGAGGTAATGCATTTGGGGAGGGCAAACAAGGCAAGGGAGTACACAATAAATGATAGGATACTGAGAGGTGTAGAGGAATAAAGGGACCTTGGAGCGCATGTCCACAGATCCCTGAAGGTAGCAGGACAGGTAGATAAGGTGGTTAAAAAGACATACGGGATACTTTCCTTTATTAGCCGAGGCACAGAATATAAGAGCAGGGAGGTTATGCTAGAACCGTATAAAACACTAGTTAGGCTACAGCTTGAGTACTGCGTACAGTTTTGGTCACCACATTACAGGAAAGATGTGATTACACTAGAGAGGATACAGAGGAGATTTACAAGGATGTTGCCAGGGCTGGAGAATTTTAGCTATGAGGAAAGATTGGATAGGCTGGGGTTGTTTTCTTTGGAACAAAGGAGATTTAATTGAAGTATATAAAATTATGATGGGACTTATGATAGAGTGGATAGGAAGGACCTATTTCCCCGAGCAGAGAGGTCAGTGACCAGAGGGCATAGATCTAAAGTGATTGGTAGAAGGATTAGAGGGGAGCTGAGGAGAAACTCTTTCACCCAGAGGGTGGTGGGGGTCTGGAACTCACTGCCTGAAAGGGTGGTAGAGGCAGAAACCCTCAACTCATTTAAAAAGTACCTGGATGTGCACTTGAAGTGCCGTAACCTACAGGGCTACAGACCAAGTGTTAGAAAGTGGGATTAGGCTGGATAGCTCTTTTTTGGCCGGCATAGACATGATGGGCCGAATGGCCTCCTTCTGTGCTGTAACTTTCTATGATTCATATATTTTACGACACATTTATGTTTTAATAGATCAGGAAGTGGGTGTCGTGCGGGGGATGGGGAGGGGTCGTGCGGGGGTTAGGGAGGGGTCGTGCGGGGGTTGGGGAGGGGTCGTGCGGGGGAGATGGGGAGGGGTCGTGCGGGGGAGATGTCGTGCGGGGATGGGGAGGGGTCGTGCGGGGATGGGGAGGGGTCGTGCGGGGGTTGGGGAGGGGTCGTGCGGGGGTTGGGGAGGGGTCGTGCGGGGGAGATGGGGAGGGGTCGTGCGGGGGAGATGTCGTGCGGGGATGGGGAGGGGTCGTGCGGGGATGAGGAGGGGTCGTGCGGGGATGGGGAGGGGTCGTGCGGGGATGGGGAGGGGCCGTGCGGGGAATCGGTTGTGCGGGGAAGGGGAGGGGTCGTGTGGGTGTTGGGGGAGGGGTCGTGCGGGGGTTGGGGAGGGGTCGTGCGGGGGTTGGGGAGGGGTCGTGCGGGGGGATGGGGAGGGACCCAGAATGTTTTTGTTGCCCACACCCCATGAATTCTCAAGCGTGCTCTGGAGGTTTGGTACAGTGGCTTTAAATGGATTCTCTCTGGTGAGATCAAATCCTCCCCATAAACCGTTGTATCCTTTATACCCACCCTGAGCACAGTAGATGCTAGCTCAATTAATAATTTTAAATCTGAGATCGATAGATTTTTACTAGCCAAGGGTATTAAAGGATATGGAGCCAAGCTGTGTGGATGGAGTTGGGATACAGATCAGCCATGATCTCATTGAATGGCAGAACAGGCTCGAGGGGCTGAATGGCCGACTCCTGCTCCAATGTTCCTATGAATCAGGGTAGTGCAGCAATCTCATCCCTAAAACTGACATACAGAGGAGCTGCGTGCTAAACGGTTTATTTCTGGATAAAGGAAGAGCTGCCTTAAAATATGCACAATATATAGAATTGATTTGCTTGCTGACATCTTTCATATAAGTTTTCAGCCTGGGTTCTCAGAAGCAACATCATTACATCATGGGAATGTATGAGGGAGAGCAGCTCCTTCCGTACACACAAACTTCACGTTGATTCGGCTGTTAATTTTCATTCAATAGGGCTCCAGAGACTCGATACAAGAAGATATATGAGCTGCTAATGGCTGCTGTTTTAGAGGACACCGGGCTAGTTCTCCAAAAGCTGCAGCGGGAGGGGCTCGGTGCACTCTGCAGTCTCATTATATTCTGGACCACAGTCTCCACTCCATTGCTTTGGCTTTTTCAGCGCGAAACATAGAGGAATTTCAATTTACACCAGGCGCAATTTACACCCAGCGTAATTCGAGTTTCCGCGATCTTTTGCGCTGGCTAAAAAAATCGGCCTGAAGCCGACCCCACCCTTATAATTGGCCCTGCCCACAAAACCGCCCCCGCCCCCATTCGAAACAGCAAGGTTGTTGAGTTCTGCCGATTGTGCCGGCCTGCGGCCGACGGAGGAGGTGTCTAAAACTAATCTCGCAATTTGGCGCAAAGGCATTAGTAAACGCGGTTTAAACATTTTTAAGTACTAAAAAATATTAATTTACTAAGAAACTGACTAGTCTACGCCAATGAAAGCAGTAAATGCAGTAAATGTTTTTTGAGCCATTTTCAGTGATTTTAATTCAGGTTACTCAGAGGACTAGACACCTTTATTAAAAATGCTTATTTTTAGTGATGATGTGGAGATGCCGGTGATGGACTGGGGTTGACAATTGTAAACAATTTTACAACACCAAGTTATAGTACAACGATTTTTATTTGAAATCTACAAGCTTTCGGAGGCTTCCTCCTTCCTCAGGTAAGCCTCCGAAAGCTTGTAGATTTCAAATAAAAATCGTTGGACTATAACTTGGTGTTGTAAAATTGTTTACAATTATTTTTAGTGATAAACCCATTTTCAGCTGGATTAAGAAAACTGCACCAGGTTACCACTCTCAAACACAGCTCTTAAATACATCAATGAATATTTTTTTATTGAAAAAGAATAGACGATTGGGCTGCTGTGTTAAGTTGCCAGATTATCCTGATTCATGGCAGATATGACATTTCTCATTATATTAATGCATTTTAGCAGAAACTCAGCGAATTGCAACCTAATTTGTGCCCAAATGCCGATTGCGCTCACAGCGGAAACTCCAGGCTTCTGTCTTTTAAATTAAACATCCTCCTGCCAACTTGCGAACTCGGAGACACAGAGGCACTGCTCCCAATTCAGTGTGGGTTAGTCTGTACTCTCTATACCCCACTGTTCCCCAGTGTATCCCCTCTATATCCCACTGTTCCCAGTCTCTATCCTCTATATCCCACTGTTCCCAGTATCCATCTTCTATATCCCACTGTTCTCAGTCTCTATCCTCTATAATCCCACTGTTCCCAGTATCCATCTTCTATATCCCACTGTTCTCAGTCTCTATCCTCTATATCCCACTGTCCACCCTCTATATCCTACTGTTCCCAGTGTCTATCTTTTATATCCCACTGTTCCCAGTGTCTATCCTCTATATCCCACTGTCGATCCTCTATATCCCACTGTTCCCAGTCTCTATCCTCTATATCCCACCGTTCCCAGTGTCGATCTTCTATATCCCACTGTTACCAGTCTCTATCTTCTAAGTCCCACTGTCTATCTTAGGTCTTTCTTGAAAATACCTTTTTGAGGCAGTAATGTGTCTAATAGCTGGACAGACACATTGGACTTGCTGTGAGGTGATGCAATGCTGCAGATTAGTAATCCACAGAACGTGAGTTCAAATCCCACCAGGGCAGTTTGAGAATTTGAATTCAGTTTTTGAAGCTGTTGGATTGTTGTAAAAACCCAACTGGTTCACTAAACCTGCCGTCCTTACCTGGTCTGGGCCTATATGTGACTCCAATCCCGAACCAACTAGCCTCTGAAGTGGCCTAGCAAGCCCTTCAGTTGTATCACCACCTTCTCGGGGCAACTAGGGATGGGCAATAAAAGCCGGCCTTGCCAGCGACGTCCACATCCCAAGAATGAATTAAAACGAACGTCAGTTCTTTGGATCTATCAGCTCCTCTGCTGATACTAGAGCAAACTCCTGAAGTATTCGGTCTCTTCATCCAATTTGGTCAATGATAAAGTTTACAATGAGCTGTCTGCACACACATGGTGGAGTTTTATGACAGGCTAAAGCAGGGCACAATTCATTAATTGGGAGACAAAGAGTGGATACACTTATCTTTGTATCAGTTACAAGTACTCAAGATCAATCTTGGGGCGACAGTTTTATAAGCATCTAGTTATTACCATTAACAGGGAACCTAGCCGAAAATTGCTGTTATATTAATGAAACATTCTCTCCCTTGTCATGCTTTCAATACCAGAAGTCCACTAAATCAATTTGTTTTCTAACCCAGCCTGATGAAGGATTGATAGACATCAGATGAGGGGAGTCAATGTCAATCTATTACACAAATGAAGGAGGAAATTAGATCTAGACTTTGGCTGATTAAAGTAGATTGCAACACTTGAGACAATAATAACAATTTCTATCTAATGATTGCAGGCATTAATCAGCTGATAATTCAGAAGATGTCGTCTAGACCATTAGTATGCGGAGAATGTCACATCCGCGAGTTGGAGTGCCACTGAAAACCACATTAACTACACAAATGTGGGATTTTATTTCAGGAGAATTTTACTGAGGTGATGATGAAATTAATAATATTTATGTTCATTTTTATTGCTCTTCAGATCAACTTTCCAATTAGCAAAGGTCCTTGAAAAGCACTTTCTTTCCCCTTATTTCACAGATTAATGGTTTCCTTCCATGTGTTTTTGTTCCAATGACAAACTGTGTGATGCTTGATAAGATTCATGCTTGTCCAGCGAGTTTGGAAGGAACATAGGAACAGGATGAGGCCATTCAGCCCCTTGAGCCTGTTCCGCCATTCAATTAGATCATGGCTCTTCTGTATCCTAACTCCATATACCTGCCTTGGTACCATATCCCTTGATACCCTTACCCAACAAAAATCTATCAATTTCGGTCTTGAAAATTTCATTTGACCCCCAGCATCACAGTTAGAGACTGTGTGCAGTTTTGGGCGCCCATTATAGAAAGGACATTAAAGCCACAGAGAGTGTGCAGCGTAGATTTACCAGGATGCTGTCAAGAATAGCAAACTATAGTTATGAGGAGAGACTTGAGATGGGACTATATCCACTGGAGCAGAGAAGGCTAAGAGGAGATTTAATAGCAGTTTGTCAAATTATGAAGGGTTTTGGTAGAGTGAATAGGGAAAGACTATTTCCTCTGGTTGGGGACTCAGTGATGAGGGACCATCAATTTAAAATGATCACTAAGAGTGAGGAGAGAGGTTGGGAGAAATTTCTTTAGATAGGATTATTGGATCCTGGAATGTTTTGTCACAGTGAGTGCTTGGTCCATTACATCTTTTAAATGGATGGTTGGATAAATATTTGAAGCAGGCGAAGATACAGGGCTATGGGGAGAGCGCGGGGCAGTGGGATTAGTTTGGGATTGATACAGGGCTATGGGGAGAGCGCGGGGCAGTGGGATTAGTTTGGGATTGATACAGGGCTATGGGGAGAGCGCGGGGCAGTGGGATTAGTTTGGGATTGATACAGGGCTACGGGGAGAGCGCGGGGCAGTGGGATTAGTTTGGGATTGATACAGGGCTATGGGGAGAGCGCGGGGCAGTGGGATTAGTTTGGGATTGATACAGGACTAGGGGGAGAGCGCGGGGCAGTGGGATTAGTTTGGGATTGATACAGGGCTATGGGGAGAGAGCAGGGCAGTGGGATTAGTTTGGGATTGATACAGGGCTGTGGCGAGAGTGCGGGGCAGTGGGATTAGTTTGGGATTGATACAGGGCTGTGGGGAGAGAGCAGGGCAGTGGGATTAGTTTGGGATTGATACAGGGCTGTGGGGAGAGAGCAGGGCAGTGGGATTAGTTTGGGATTGATACAGGGCTGTGGGGAGAGAGCAGGGCAGTGGGATTAGTTTTGGATTGATACAGGGCTATGGGGAGAGTGTGGGGCAGTGGGATTAGTTTGGGATTGATCTAATAAAGAGCCGGTACAGACATAATGAGCTGATTCCCTCATTCCGTGCTGTAAATCTCGGTGAGTCAGTAAGATTCACATGGTACTGTAGTGTCAGCTACCTCAATGCTCCCTGTACTTCCTGTATCAGAGCGTGTCTGTGATAATTACAAGTGTTGTCTGTACTGAACATGTACAGCCCCGTCCTGAGGGAATTACTGAACATGGCAAAATTTCTCTCAATTCAAAGTGGAAATATGCAACTTACGAGTTTGAGTCCCATGAGCTGTTACATCAGCCACTCAGCTATTGAAACCAAACAAAAGTAACTCACTAACAGATTCTTCACGTGACGTGACCAGGTTTGTAAAATATGGTTCTGTCTGTCAGAGTGAGTAAGAACATCGGAATTGCTCGACGAGAAAAGACCAAGGTCCATCTAGTTCACCTTCTACCATCCTGGTGATCGCTGATATAACGATAATGGAATTGTTGATTAATCGTGGCAATCAATCGCGATCAGTGAGTCTCCAACAGACCCAGACATGAGGTGAGGAAAATTCCCAGTGGTGGAGAGTTTTGGGAACCATAGGTCCAAAGTCACCTGTTCCTCCCGAGCCTGTTACACTCACCACGTGTCATGTCTCGAATTACTCCTATGCAGTATCCAGAAATATAATTTTCTGAAAGAAATCGATCTAATTTGCAATTGGATGAATCAGCACTAACTGTACCCACCCTCTCCCCAGGGAGCCTGGTCCATGGACTGACCACTCACCCAATGAAATCATGGGCTTGATTTTATCGTGGGGACGGGAATTCGGGAGGCAGGAGGCTACAGCCTTGGACCTGCGGGAACGGGAGGCAGGAGAGTTGTGAGGAGGAGGTGGGGGGGTGCAGCAAGGTTTCCTTGTGGGGCCCGGGGGAACACACCTGCCTATTCTGGCCCACGATCCAGCTCCCAGCAGGTTTGGCCTGGTGGTGGGGGGGGGGGGGGGGTTAAGCCTCCATTGCTCCCCCACTCAGGCCTTGGGTTAAAATAGCAGATCGGGCCCTGATTATATCATCAGAGTCCAATCTGCATTTTAAAGAAGACCCGCCCGCTTTCCGTCGGTCAGATCGGGGTGGGTCAGTCCCTTCCAACGGGGAAAGGGAGTTGAAATCGAGGCCAATGTTTCTGTAGATTAGTTTTGAATTGACCCCACTTCAAGCACAGGCCGTGTCCTCTGGTTCCACTGCTCTGGATAAAGTGAAACACCTTGTCATAGTCAACATTATCCAGTCCCTTTAGAATCCTAAAAACAGCAATCACTACACCTCTCAACCTTCTCTTCTCCAGTGAGAATATGCCCATTTTACATAATCATTTCCCAGTGCACAGATGAGACATCTCAGCACTGCACAAGAATTGTTTGATAAATGAACATGTTACAGCTTGTTGCTTGTTGTTTGATCTGAACCCTCACCTTCCAATCTCCACTCCCAGTGGGGACATTTACCCATCAACAATACAGTTTGGAAATTTGGGTGCACTCCCCACGATTTGCCCCTTCATCAATTCCCCTTATGTGCGCTGCTGTCAGGCGAGTCTTTGAACAATTGGCCCTCATATCTCACTGATTTTGTCAGCTTGGCTCAGTGTCCAGCTCTTCCACCTCTGAGTCAGAAGGTCATGGGTTCAAGTCCCACTCCAGAGACTTGAGCCCATAATCTAGGCTGACATTTCAAGGCAGCACTGAGGGAGTGCTGCACTATCAGAGGTGCCATCTTTTGGATGAGGCCCCGTCTGCCCTCTCAGGTGGATGTAATGCCACTGTTTGAAGAAGAGCAGGGGAGTTCCCCTCTGGTGTCATAGAGTTATACAGCACGGATAGAGGCCCTTCGGCCCATCGTGTCCTCCGCCAATAAATAGCGAGGAGGATAGCCTCAGTCTGCAGGACGATATAGATGGGTTGGTCAGATGGGCGGAACAGTGGCAAATGGAATTTAACCCGGAAAAGTGCGAGGTGATGCACTTTGGAGGGACTAACAAGGCAAGGGAATACACAATGAATGGGAGGACCCTAGGCAAGACAGAGGGTCAGAGGGATCTTGGTGTGCAAGTTCACAGATCCCTGAAGGCGGCGGAACAGGTAGATAAGGTGGTAAAGAAGGCATATGGGATACTTGCCTTTATTAGCCGAGGCATAGAATATAAGAGCAAGGAGGTTATGATGGAGCTGTATAAAACACTGGTTAGGCCACAGCTGGAGTACTGTGTGCAGTTCTGGTCGCCACACTACAGGAAGGATGTGATCGCTTTGGAGAGGGTACAGAGGAGATTCACCAGGATGTTACCAGGGCTGGAGCGCTTCAGCTATGAAGAGAGACTGGGAAGATTGGGTTTGTTTTCCTTGGAGCAGAGGAGGCTGAGGGGGGACATGATTGAGGTGTACAAAATTATGAGGGGCACAGATAGGATGGACACTAAGGAGCTTTTTCCCTTCGTTGAGGGTTCTATAACAAGGGGACATAGATTCAAGGTAAAAGGCGGGAGGTTTAGAGGGGAATTGAGAAAGAACTTTTTCACCCAGAGGGTGGTTGGAGTCTGGAACTCACTGCCTGAAAGGGTTGTGGAGGCAGGAACCCTCACAACATTCAAGAAGCATTTGGATGAGCACTTGAAACACCATAGCATACAAGGCTACGGACCAAATGCTGGAATATGGGATTAGAATAGACAGGGCTTGATGGCCGGCGCGGACACGATGGGCCGAAGGGCCTCTATCCGTGCTGTATAACTCTATGACTCTCTATGACTCTCTATGACTCTAATATTTATCCCTCAAGCAACATCACCTCAACAGATTATCTAGTTATTATCACATTGCTGTTTGTGGGACCTTGCTGTGTGCAAATTGGCTGCTGTGTTTCCTACATTACAATAGTGACTACACTTCATAAGTACTTTATAGGCTACGAAGCTCTTTCGGGTGTCCTGAGGTCGCGAAAGACTTTATATAAATACAAGTCTTTTCTTTAGATCATATACTGAACTCCCATTCTTACGTCCAAATTACACGTCCTCAGACTGTTACATTAAACTGCATCTGCCATTGGTCTTAGTTAATGTCCTTTTACAATTTTCAGTTCTCTTCTTCACAGTTCACTCTGCTCCATGCTTAGCCATCTGCAAACTTGGATATTGCCTCCATATCACTTGTCACTGCAAGAATGTTCTGTTTATCCCAATTGCCTTCTCCCTTCTGATCAGTTCCCTATCCAAATCACTAAGCTGTCTCAAGTTTCATGCACCTCAACTTTATCTGGCAGTCTCTTGTGTGGAACCTTATCAAATGCCTTTGGAAAATCGACACAACCTCCACTAATCCTCCTCCATCTATAAAGTGACCCAGTTAAACAACTCTATTAGGTTGGTTAGACACGAGTTATCGTTCACAAAACCATGTTAACTCTCCCTAATCAGCTTATAACTCACCGAGCGTTCACTTACTCTCCCCTGATGATAGGTTCCAGCAATTTTTCCATTATTAAATTCACTGGCCTGTACCTCGTCTCTTCCTTCTTTTCTGAATAACCTTCTTGCTACCTTCCAATCCTCTGCTGGTATCCCTCACAATCCAGCCAGCTTTAGAAGATTAGAATTAATGTAACATTAGATCTTGAAGAATTAAAGTGCAACATTCACCATAGTCATTCACACAATGATCTGATAATATCGTTCGTGGAGTTCTGGGAGGTGGAAAGAGGATTTACCCCCCCACCCCCACAACCCCCCACCCCCACCCCCACCCTCACACCCCCCCCACACAACCCCCCACCCCCACAACCCCCCACCCCACCCCCACAACCCCCACCCCCCCCACCCCCACCCCCACCCTCACACCCCCCCCACACAACCCCCCCACCCCCACACTCACACCCCCCCCACAACCCCCCACCCCCACAACCCCCCACCCCACCCCCACAACCCCCCACCCCCACCCCCACCCTCACATCCCCACCCCACAACCCCCCACCCCCACACTCACACACACTCCGCCCTCCCCACACCCCCCCCCGACAACCCCCCCTCCCACCCCCACCAACACACACCCCCCACACACCAACACACACACACACACACACTCCCCCCCCCACACACACTCCACCCTCCCCACCCCCACACTCACAGCCCCCCCCCACACACTCACACACACCCCACAACCCCCCACCAACACCCACCCCCACACACACTCCCCCCCCCACACACACCCCACCACACACACACCCAAAAACATCCTCAAACACATACCCCCACACACACACCCACACAGACGTACCCCCCACAGACACATCCTCCCACAAACACTCTCACACATACCCCCACACACACCCACAAATATCCCCACACACGTACCCCAACCCCCACACACACAATTACCCTCACACACACACCCACAGACACCCCTACACACACTGCCGTGCACCTACCCCTACACACCCTCCCCCACATATACCCCTACTCATACCCACACACACCTACCCCCCCACACACCTACCCCCCCACACACCTACCTCCCCACACACCTACCCCCACACACACCTACCCCCCCACACACCTACCCCACCACACACCTACCCCACCACACACCTACCCCCACACACACCTACCCCCCCACACACCTACCCCCACACACACCTACCCCCACACACACCTACCCCCCCACACACCTACCCCCACACACACCTACCCCCCCACACACCTACCCCCACACACCTACCCCCCCCACACACCTACCCCCACACACACCTACCCCCCCACACACCTACCCCCCCACACACCTACCCCCACACACACCTACCCCCACACACACCTACCCCACCACACACCTACCCCACCACACACCTACCCCCACACACACCTACCCCCCCACACACCTACCCCCACACACACCTACCCCCACACACACCTACCCCCCCACACACCTACCCCCCCACACACCTACCCCCCCACACACCTACCCCCACACACCTACCCCCCCACACACCTACCCCCACACACACCTACCCCCCCACACACCTACCCCCCCACACACCTACCCCCACACACACCTACCCCCCCACACACCTACCCCCACACACCTACCCCCACACACACCTACCCCCCCACACACCTACCCCCACACACACCTACCCCCCCACACCTACCCCCACACACCTACCCCCACACACCTACCCCCCCACACACCTACCCCCACACACACCTACCCCCCCACACACCTACCCCCCCACACACCTACCCCCCCACACCTACCCCCACACACCTACCCCCCCACACACCTACCCCCACACACACCTACCCCCCCACACACCTACCCCCACACACACCTACCCCCACACACACCTACCCCCACACACCTACCCCCCCACACACCTACCCCCCCACACACCTACCCCCACACACACCTACCCCCACACACACCTACCCCGACACACACCTACCCCCACACACACCTACCCCCCCACACACCTACCCCCCCACACACCTACCCCCACACACACCTACCCCCCCACACACCTACCCCCACACACACCTACCCCCCCACACACCTACCCCCACACACACCTACCCCCCCACACACCTACCCCCACACACCTACCCCCCCCACACACCTACCCCCACACACACCTACCCCCACACACCTACCCCCCCACACACCTACCCCCACACACACCTACCCCCCCACACACCTACCCCCACACACCTACCCCGACACACACACCTACCCCCCCACACACACATACCTCCGCACGTAACCATAGAACCATAGAAAAGATACAGCACAGCAGGGGGCCATTCGGCCCATCGTGTCCGCACCGGCTCGAAGAACAACCAGGTGCCCATTCCAATCCCACCTTCCAGCACCTGGTCCGTAGCCCTGCAGCTTACAGCACTTTGTGTGCAGATCCAGGTACTTTTTAAAAGAGTTGAGGGTCCTTGCCTCTACCAGCAATTCAGGCAGCGAATTCCATCAACCTACTACTCTCTGGGTAAAAAAGTTTTTCCTCATGTCCCCTCTAATCCTTCCGCCAATCAGCTTAAATCTATGTCCTCTAGTTCTTGAACTCTCCGTTAGGGGAAACAGGTACTTCCTGTCTACTCTATCTGGGCCCCTCATAATTTTGTACACCTCAATCAAGTCTCCCCTCAGCTACCTTCAGGGACCTGTGCTCATGCACTCCAAGGTCTCTCACTTCCTCTACCCCTCTCAATATATTCCTGTTTACTGCGTATTCCCTTTTACTGTTTACCCTCCCTAAGTGCATTACCTCACACTTCTCCGGACCGAACTCCTTTTGCCACTTTTCCGCCCACTCCACCAACCCAGTGATATCTTCTTGGAGTCTACAGCTATCCTCTTCACTATCAACTACACGGCCAATTTTTGTGTCGTCTGCAAATTTGCCAATCATGCCCCCTACATTCAAGTCCAAATCATTAATATATACCACAAACAGCAAGGGACCAAACACTGAGCCCTGTGGCACACCACTGGAAACGGATTTCCATTCGCAAAGACATCCATCGACTTTTACCCTTTGTTTCCTGTTACTGAGCCAATTTTGGATCCAATTCGCCATATTTCCCTGTATCCCATGGGCTTTTACCTTTCTGACCAGTCTGCCATGTAGGACATAGGAACATAGGAACAGGAGGAGGCCATTCAGCCCCTCGTGCCTGCTCCGCCATTTGATAAGATCATAGCTGATCTGGGATCTAACTCCATATACCTGCCTTTGGCGGCCCATATCCCTTAATACCTTTGGTTGCCAAAAAGCTATCTATCTCAGATTTAAATTTAGCAATTGAGCTAGTATCAATTGCCGTTTGCGGAAGAGAGTTCCAAACTTCGACAACCCTTTGTGTGTAGAAATGTTTTCTAATCTCGCTTCTGAAAGGTCTGGCTCTAATTTTTAGACTGTGCCCCCTACTCCTAAAATCCCCAACCAGCGGAAATAGTTTCTCTCTATCCACCCTATCTGTTCCCCTTAATATCTTATAAACTTCGATCAGATCACCCCTTAACCTTCAAAACTCTAGAGAATACAACCCCAATTTGTGTAATCTCTCCTCGTAACTTAACCCTTGAAGTCCGGGTATCATTCTCGTAAACCTACACTGCACTCCCTCCAAGGCCAATATGTCCTTCCGAAGGTGCGGTGCCCAGAACTGCTCACAGTACTCTATGTGCGGTCTAACCAGGGTTGTGTATAGCTGCAGCATAACTTCTGCCCCCTTGTACTCCAGTCCTCTAGATATAAAGGCCAACATTCCATTTGCCTTCTTGATTATTTTCTGCTTCAATGATCTATGTACCTGAACCCCTAAGTCCCTTTGGACATCCACTGTTTTTAACTTTTTACCATTTAGAAAGTACCCTGTTCTATCCGTTTTTGATCCAAAGTGGATGACCTCACATTTGTCTACATTGAATTCCATTTGCCACAGTTTTGCCCATTCACCTAATCTATCAATATCGCTTTGTAATTTTATGTTTTCATCTACACTGCTTACAATGCCACCAATCTTTGTGTCATCGGCAAACTTAGATATGAGACTTTCTATGCCTTCATCTAAGACGTTAATAAATATTGTGAATAATTGAGGCCCCAAGACAGATCCCTGCGGGACTCCACTAGTCACATCCTGCCAATGTGAGTACCTTCCCATTATCCCTACTCTCTGTCGCCTTTCGCTCAGCCAACTTCCTAACCAAGTCCGTACTTTTCCCTCAATTCCATGGGCTTCTAACTTAGCTAACAGTCTCTTATGTGGGACCTTATCAAATGCCTTCTGGAAGTCCATATAAATAACATCCATTGACATTCCCCTGTCCACTACTTTAGTCACCTTTTCAAAAAATTCAATCAGGTTTGTCAGGCACGACCTACCTTTCACAAATCCATGCTGGCTCTCTCTGATTAACTGAAAATTCTCGAGGTGTTCAGTCACCCTATCATTAATTATAGACTCCAGCATTTTGCCCACAACAGATGTTAGGCTAACTGGTCTATAATTCCCCGGTTTCCCTCTCTCTCCTTTCTTAAAAAGCGGAGTGACATGTGCAATTTTCCAATCTAGAGGGACAGTTCCTGAATCTAGAGAACTTTGAAAGATTATAGTTAGGGCATCTGCAATGTGCTCACCTACTTCCTTTAAAACCTTGGGATGGAAACCATCTGGTCCTGGGGATTTGTTACTCTTTAGTGCTATTATTTTCTTCATTACTGTTGCTTTACTTATGTTAATTTTATCGAGTCCCTGTCCCCGATTCAATATTAGTTTTCTTGGGATTTCCGGCATGCTATCCTCTTTTTCTACTGTAAATACTGACGCAAAGTAATTATTCAACATGTCCGCCATTTCCCCATTGTCAATGACAATATCCCCACTTTCAGTTTTTAAGGGGCCAACACTGCTCCTGACCACCCTCTTTTTCCTAATATAACTATAAATGTTCTTCGTATTGGTTTTGATATCCCTTGCAAGTTTCTTTTCATACTCTCTTCTTGTAGCTCTTACTATCTGTTTTGTGACCCTTTGTTGATCTTTGTATCTTTCCCATTCACCAGGATCTGTGCCATTTTTTGCCTTTTTGTATGCCCTTTCCTTATGTCTTATACTGTCCCTTACCTCTTTAGTTGTGGGACCTTGTCAAATGCCTTACTAAAATCCATGTAGACAACATCCACTGCACTACCCTCATCAATCCTCCTTGTCACTTCCTCAAAGAATTTAATCAGATTTGTAAGGCATGACCTTCCTTGAACAAATCCATGCTGACTATCCCTGATTAAACCATGCCTTTCCAAGTGACAGTTTATCCTATCTCTCAGTATTGATTCTAATAGTTTGCCCACCACCGAGGTAAGACTGACCAGCCTTTCCCTTGTACCCTTTTTAAACAATGGTACTACGTTTACAATCTTCCAGTCCTCCGGTACGTCCCCTGTATTAGTGAGGATTGGAAAATGATCCTCAGAGCATCCGCTATTTCCTCCCTGGCTTCCTTCAATAGCCTGGGAAACAATCTATCCGGCCCTGGTGACTTATCAACTTTCAAGGATTCCAGTCCCTCTAGTACTTCCTCCCTCATTTTGTTTACCTTATCCAATATTTCACACCTCTCCTCTTGAGCTACTACGTCTGGATCATCCCTTTCCTTTGTGAATACGGAGACAAAATATTCATTTAAAACCCTACCCACATCCTCTGCTTCTACACACACGTTACCCTATCATCCCTGATAGGTCCCACCTTTTCCTTAGCTATCCTCTTGTTCTTAATGTACTGATAAAACATCTTTGGGTTTTCTTTAATCTTACTAGCTAATATTTTTTCATGCCCTCTCTTTGCTTTCCTTATTTCCTTTTTTACGTCATCCCTGTACTTTCTATACTCCTCTAGGCTTCCTGCAGTATTTAATTTTCTGTGACAGTCATAAACTTTCTTTTTCTGCTTTATCTTGCCCCGTATACTTCTAGACAACCAGGGGGTTCTAAATTTGGCAGTGCCACCCTTTTTCTTTGAGGGGACGTGTCTGCATTGTACCTGTAGAATTTCACTTTTTAGTGCCTCCCACTGGCTTGCCACTGATTTCTCCTCAAGTAGTTGTGTCCAGTCCACTTCTGCCAAATCACCTCTTCGTTCTGTAAAATTTGCCTTCCCCCAATTTAAAACGTTTACTCCTGATTTAACTGTCCTTTTCCATAATAATGCTAAAACTAACTGAACTGTGGTCACTATCCCCAATATGGTCACCCACTGTCACTTCACCCACTTGCCCATCTTCATTTCCCAGGACTAAATCTAGAATTGCATCCCCTCTTGTTGGGCTTGTCACGTACTGGCTAAAAAATTCTCCTGGACACCGATCAAGAATTTTGCTCCCTCTGTGCCCCTCACACTGTGTGAATCCCAGTTGATGTTAGGGTAGTTGAAGTCCCCTACTATTATTGCCCTCTTATTTTTGCACTCAGAAATTTGCCGACATATTTGTTCTTCTGTCTCCCTTTCGCTATTCAGGGATCTATAGTACACTCCTAGTAGTGTGACTGCCCCTTTTTTATTTCTTAGCTCAACCCATATGGCCTCGATTGATGATCCATTTAGCATATCATCCCTTCTCACAACTATAGTTGATTCTTTAACCAATAATGCTATCCCCCTCCTTTTTTATCACCCGCTCTATCCTGCCTGAAAACTCTATATCCAGGGATATTCAGCTGCCAATTATCCCCCTCTTTAAGCCAGGTTTCTGTTATAGCAATGATATCATGCTGCCATGTGTCTATCTGTGCCCTTAGCTCATCTGCTTTGTTTGTAATACTCCTTGCATTGAAGTATATACCCTTTAACCCTGTCAAATTCCTGTGCTGAACACTATTTAATCTTTGCTTCTTTTGCCTTTCTGAGTCGCTAACTACGTCACTAACTGCTTTTCTACCTCCCGTTTCCTGGTCTGAATTTGTCCGATCTGTACCTGCTCTTTGGTTCCCATCCCCCGCCATACTAATTTAAACCCTCCCCAACAGAACTAGCAAATGCCCCCGCGAGGATATTGGTCCAGGTTCTGCTTGGGTGCAACCCGTCCAGCTTGTACAGGTCCCGCCTTTCCCAGAATCGGTCCCAATGCCTCAGGAATTTAAACCCCTCCTTCCTACACTATCTCTCAAGCCACGCATTCATCTAGTCTATTCTCCTACCTCTGCTCTCGCTAGCATATGGCACTGGGAGTAATCCTGAGATTACTACCTTGGAGGTCCTGCTTTTTAATTTATTTCCTAACTCCCTGTATTCTGCTTGCAGGACCTCATCCCATTTTTTACCGATGTCGTTGGTACCGATGTGGACCACGAGCTCTGGCTGTTCACCCTCCCCCTTCAGAATGTCCTGCAGCCGCTCCATGACATCCTTGACCCTAGCACCAGGGAGGCAACATATCATCCTGGAGTCACGTCTGTGGCCGCATAAACGTCTATCTGTTCCCCTTACGATGGAATCCCCTATCACTATTGCTCTCCCATTCTTTTTCCTCCCCTCCTGTGCAGCTGAGTCACTCGTGGTGCCACGGTCTTGGCTCTTGCTGCATTCCCCTGATAAGCCATCTCCCCCAACAATATCCAAAGTGGAATATCTGTTTGAGAGGGAGATGGCCCCTAACTCCCCCAAACACTCCTAAAGACATACTCCCACACATACCCCTACACGCACTCCCACACATATCCCTACACGCACTCCCACACATATCCCTACACGCACTCCCACACATACCCCTACACGCACTCCCACACATATCCCTACACGCACTCCCACACATATCCCTACACGCACTCCCACACATATCCCTACACGCACTCCCACACATACCCCTACACGCACTCCCACACATATCCCTACACGCACTCCCACACATATCCCTACACGCACTCCCACACATATCCCTACACGCACTCCCACACATACCCCTACACGCGCTCCCACACATATCCCAACACCCACCCCCACACATACCCCAACACCCACCCCCACACATACCCCTACACGCACTCCCACACATACCCCAACACCCACCCCCACACATACCCCAACACCCACCCCCACACATACCCCTACACGCACTCCCACACATACCCCAACACCCACCCCCACACATACCCCAACACCCACCCCCACACATACCCCTACACCCACCCCCACACATACCCCTACACGCACTCCCACACATACCCCAACACCCACCCCCACACATACCCCTACACGCACTCCCACACATACCCCAACACCCACCCCCACACATACCCCTACACCCACCCCCACACATACCCCAACACCCACCCCCACACATACCCCAACACCCACCCCCACACATATCCCTACACGCACTCCCACACATATCCCTACACGCACCCCCACACATATCCCTACACGCACCCCCACACATATCCCTACACGCACTCCCACACATATCCCTACACGCGCTCCCACACATATCCCTACACGCGCTCCCACACATACCCCTACACGCGCTCCCACGCATATCCCTACACGCGCTCCCACACATACCCCTACACGCACTCCCACACATACCCCTACACGCGCTCCCACACATACCCCTACACGCACTCCCACACATATCCCTACACGCGCTCCCACACATATCCCTACACGCACTCCCACACATATCCCTACACGCGCTCCCACACATACCCCTACACGCACTCCCACACATATCCCTACACGCGCTCCCACACATACCCCTACACGCGCTCCCACACATATCCCTACACGCGCTCCCACACATACCCCTACACGCACTCCCACACATACCCCTACACGCGCTCCCACACATATCCCTACACGCGCTCCCACACATATCCCTACACGCGCTCCCACACATACCCCTACACGCGCTCCCACACATATCCCTACACGCGCCCCCACACATATCCCTACACGCGCTCCCACACATACCCCTACACGCGCTCCCACACATATCCCTACACGCGCTCCCACACATATCCCTACACGCGCTCCCACACATACCCCTACACGCGCTCCCACACATATCCCTACACGCGCCCCCACACATATCCCTACACGCGCTCCCACACATACCCCTACACGCGCTCCCACACATATCCCTACACGCGCTCCCACACATACCCCTACACGCACTCCCACACATATCCCTACACGCGCTCCCACACATACCCCTACACGCGCTCCCACACATATCCCTACACGCGCTCCCACACATACCCCTACACGCGCTCCCACACATACCCCTACACGCGCTCCCACACATACCCCTACACGCGCTCCCACACATACCCCTACACGCGCTCCCACACATATCCCCCACACCTACTTCTACACACACACCACATAAACCCCTACATACACCCTCTCACATATCCCCTCACCTTCCTCTACACATACCCATACACACAGTCCTATACACAGTCCTACACACACTCCCACACACATACCCGCCTTGGTTTTCAAGCATACAAGTGCCCAGACTTACTGTACTAGGTTTCTAACCTTGACCTCATCTTTTTGACCAAGCTTTTGGTCGTCTATCCTAACTGTCACACCATGGTTTTTGTCGATTTGTTTCTTCTGTATACCCCACTTTGTAAAGTACCTCAGGATGTTTTATTACATTAAAGGTGCACCACAAATACATATGTTGTTGTAGTAGTAGTAGTAGTAGTAGTAGTAGTAGTGGTAGTAGTAGTGGTAGTAGTAGTAGTAGAGGCCACGAGAGGTCACCTATATAAATAGTAACAGCTCGACTAATATGAGGAAAAAGGCAGTGTAGACGTACAGTCTTAGAATCACAGAATCGTAGAATAATAGAATGGTTACAGCACAGAAGGAGGCCATTCGGCCCATCGAGCCCATGCCCGTTCCACAGGTCCTACAGTCTTTGCACTAGTATTTGCTTCCAATCCCGAACTTTGCCCTCCTCCTCCTCCTTCTCTTTCGCTTCCTCCCCCGCACCCTATTCCTCCTCCTCCTCCTCTTCTTCCCCCCTCCGCTCCTCCTTATTCTCCTCTTTCCTTCGCCTCCCTCACTCTCCCCTCCGTCGCCTCCGCCCTCCCCTCTTTTATGTCCACCCGAGAGGGCAGACGGGGCCTCGGTTTAATGTCTCATCCAAAAGACGGCGCCTCCGACAGTGCAGCACTCCCTCAGTACTACGCTGGGAATGTCGGCCTGGAGTTATGGTTGGCCTGCTCTTCAAACAATCAAGGATCTAGGCAGCTAACTAATTAAAGTCTGGGTTAATAATTAAACAGTAAATTTTAATGGACAAAGTGTTGATAAATTAGATTTGCTCAGTCTCACACTGTGCCTGGGGCAGTAGGGCACAGGTTCTATATCTCAACATGAGACCCCCGATCTTGATCATTGACATCAGTGCTCGACCCCCAAGTGAAGGAACATCCCCTTGAGAAGGGAAGATCAGAGGTCGAGTCATCCTGGGCCATTCTTGAGCATCTCAAGGCAGGACAGAACCTCACTGGTAGAATTCTGAGGAAAGGTCACCAGCCCACTATATTGGGGAACAAGGAGAACGAACGGGCCTGGGCACAGACGCAGCAGAGAGGCTTTCATTCTGAAATCTATTATAGAGAGTCTCGGAGGTGGAGCACATCTCTGAAGATCTGGATGGTCCATTTACTGAATGTTATCCTTTGATCCTTTCCCTCTACACCGACCAGAACTGCAAGACATTCAGAGAACATTAAACCGAAATTAGGCATTCAGCTGCTTTTCATTAATTCTTCAGTGACTCTTCCTACTCTGTGAATTATTAACCTCGCTATAATCTGTCTTCAGAAAACATGAGGCATGTTGGACTCTTGCAGATTCAAGGGGAATGTGCAGCTGATTGGCACTCCCACCGCTTTGATGTATGAGAGTAAAGATGCTGTGTCAGGGCTCTGGTTCATATTGGAACCAAGTTGTCACGGAGTTCACTAAGTGAAGCTCCAGTGTCTCAATAATGCTCCTTACAACAGCCTGTTGAAACACAATCCGCAATATGTGGGCATTGGGCACGTGTTTATTCACATGGAGATTGGAATTTAAGGGCCGATCCCGCAATCCAAGTAGGGAATGTGGCTCAGATATAGGGCTGCAATATTGTACTCCCAATGAACCCTGACAGTTTGGGCATGCTTTGTCCACGATTTTACAACTCTTATAACGTTCAGGAGAGCAGGAGAGGAATGGGGAAAAAACTCAGATCAGCAACAAAGCAAATCTTCTTCATCATTATCAACGACAACAACAATTTGCATTTATATAGTGCCTTTAACGTAGTAAAACATCCTAATGCACTTCACAGAAGCGATTATCAGACAAATATCGACACCAAGTCAAAGAAAGAGATATGAGGGCTGACTAAAAGCTTGGTCAAAGAGGTGAGTTTCAAAGGGGGTCTTAAAGGAGGAGAAGGAGAGGTTTAGGGAAATCAATTTTTAAAAATTAATTCTCAGGATATGGGCGTCACTGGCAAGGCCGACATTTATTGCCCAGGTTTGATACGACTGAGGGGTTTACTAGGCCATTTCAGAGGGCAGTTAAGAGTCAACCATGTTGGTGTGGGGACTGGAGTCACATATAGGCCCAGACCGGGTAAGGACGGCAGGTTTCCTTCCCTAAAGGACATTAGTGAACCAGTTGGGTTTTTACGACAATCCAACAGCTTCATGGTCGCTGTTACTGAGACCAGATCTTTATTTTAACTAAATTCAAAATTCACAAACTGTCACGGTGGGATTTGAACTCACGTTCTCTGGATCATTAGTCCAGTTATTTAATCACCAGGCTATCAAAACTTCTTCACAGGAAATCCCAGCTGAAAATAAACAAATAAAGAAACACGACAAATTCTCTTTTGTACACTTGATGTGAGAAAGGATGTTGTCAGTAAATGACAGCAGAAAGCAGGACTTAATCAGAATACAATTTTATGGGAAAAAAAATCAAATGAGCTGATGTAACAGGAGTGGAGTTCTGAGAAACAGCTTACTGAACCCGAACTGTAGCTACCAGAAGAATTGTCATTTCAATTTATAATGGTTAATTAATTTTTCAATTAGTTGGAAGTATGAAGCATAATTACTACGAGCTCTGACAAACACTGCATTATTTATTTGGTGATATTGAACAAGTGAACACAGGTGTAGGACCCAGCTTAGTGCAGGCCAGGAGTCCTCGCGGGTTGTTGGTGGTTTACACATGGATCACAAGTTAGCTAAATGATAGAGTTTGCACAGAAAAAACCCTCAGATGAGGACATCAAGAAAGGAAAAATGAGAGGAGGCCATTTGATCCTATAGCTCATGTAGGAGCTATAGAACATATAGTTCACTCCATGATGGACTCTACCCTCCCACTGAATCTCCCCTATTATGGACTCTACCCACCCACTGAATCTCCTTCCACACCCCATGCACAATCTCCCCTATCATGGACTCTACCCACCCATCGAATCTCCTTCCACACCCCATGCACAATCTCCCCTATCCTAAACTCTACCCACCCATCGAATCTCCTTCCACACCCCATGCACAATCTCCCCTATCCTAAACTCTACCCACCCATCGAATCTCCTTCCACACCCCATGCACAATCTCCCCTATCATGGACTCTACCCACCCATTGAATCTCCTTCCACACCCCATGCACAATCTCCCCTATCATGGACTCTACCCACCCATTGAATCTCCTTCCACACCCCATGCACAATCTCCCCTATCATGGACTCTACCCACCCATTGAATCTCCTTCCTCACCCCATGCACAATCTCCCCTATCATGGACTCTACCCACCCATCGAATCTCCTTCCACACCCCATGCACAATCTCCCCTATCCTAAACTCTACCCACCCATCGAATCTCCTTCCACACCCCATGCACAATCTCCCCTATCATGGACTCTACCCACCCATTGAATCTCCTTCCACACCCCATGCACAATCTCCCCTATCATGGACTCTACCCACCCATTGAATCTCCTTCCACACCCCATGCACAATCTCCCCTATCATGGACTCTACCCACCCATTGAATCTCCTTCCTCACCCCATGCACAATCTCCCCTATCATGGACTCTACCCACCCATTGAATCTCCTTCCTCACCCCATGCACAATCTCCCCTATCATGGACTCTACCCACCCATTGAATCTCCTTCCTCACCCCATGCACAATCTCCCCTATCATGGACTCTACCCACCCACTGATTGTATATGGGGTGTGGAATGAGATTCAATGGGTGGGTAGAGTCCATGAAAGGGGAGATTGTACATGGGGTGTGGAAAGAATGGACTTATTTCATGCTTCCTCATTTTTTCTGTCCTGCATGTATGTAGCCTGCTCCTAAACCACTGTTAATAACGCTCCCAGCTCACATTGGGAGGGTAACTGCATGGAAACTACTCTCCCAATTTTCCCGAGCCAGTTTGGAGGTGTCTGCTCTCTTCTCATGCACTTGCAGAGAGGAGTAGATGGTGCGGTCAAACTGACATCCCACTGCTCGTTTCCAGCATGTATCGGTGCTTGAGCATACAGTACCAGTGTGTCGCTCCTCACACTCCTTCTTTGCACTCCCTCAGCTTCTCCTCCTCCTCGTCCCCTCTCTCTGCGCGGTGAGGGAAGGGACTCCCTATGTAAGGGACCAAATTGGAAATACACGACTGCGTGTCAGCCTGACCCCCGCTATATGCCTGTGTCTCGATTCAGACAGCACAGAAGAGAAACAGCAACACAACTGGGAAGGCGACAGTAGAATCATAGAATCAGAGAAAGTTATGGCACAGAAGGGGGCCATTCGGCCCATCATGTCCGTGCCAGCTGAAAAAGAACTATCCAGCTTAATCCCACTTTCCAGCACTTGGTCCGTAGCCCTGTAGGTTACGGCACTTCAAGTGCACATCCAAGTACTTTTTAAATGAGTTTCTGCCTCTACCACCCTTTCAGGCAGTAAGTTCCAGACCCCCACCACCCTCTGGGTGAAAAAATTTCTCCTCAGCTCCCCTCTAATCCTTCTACCAATTACTTTAAATTTATGCCCTCATCATCTGTACTTGTTTGTAAAATTATTTTTGCGACACTGAAACAGCTCATTCCTTCACTTCTCATCATTAGTTTATCCATCGCCAACATTTGCATAAATTTGTGCTTTTTAAATTCCCCAGATCCAGTTATAAATTCTAATTACACCAACAGTGAGGAGTTGTCATATCAGTTGAAGGAATCCATCACTAGCCATTGACTGCACTTGCCTCTCTCCTGTCCACTGCCTTGGGGACACTCATGAAAGAGTTGACAGGCCACAAAGTCTCGATGAGAAAATAACAGGAGCGAGTGGTTTGTGAGGCGGGCGGGCGGGCGGGCAGTGCCAATTTTATCTTCCCGATTTTCTGCCCTCCTGTCCTGAGGATACAGACTCACAATAGGGTTCACTGTCATCAGGGGTCAACACCCTCAGGACAGGGGGGGGAAAACTAGAATAAAGAAAAGGTCAAAGTTGGGGGCGGGGGATGGGATGGGAAGGCTGTTCAGGACCCACAAGCTGGTGCCATTTCCTGACTGCTGATTGGCTGCGCGACATTAGGAGGCATGGGTATATTAAATAACACAGGAGCCAATCACAAGCGAGATAGAGGTTAAAATGGAATCAGAAGAGAAGCAGCTCACACTTCTGGCCCTTGATTGGTTGCCTCTTCCCTTGATGTGTCACTTCTATGGTCCCAAAGTTCAGGGCCACCATCGTCCACAGATCATGCGATACAACAACAATTTGCATTTATATAGCGCCTTTAACGTAGTAGAATGTAATCGGGCAAAAATGGAAAGAGAAAGGAGTTGATGATTTATTGTCATAAATGCATCTTTGGTGAAAGAGCAGGCTTGGGAGTTTATGTCTGTTACTAAATATCACACAGAGATTTAACCAGCAAACACTGCAGGGAGAGCAAGATCAGAGACAAGAGTGAAACACAAAATATCACAAATAAAACCCAAACCCAGCACAAGAAACAGCAGCAAAACAGCAGAGAATGGAGAAAATACACAAGAAAAATGGAAGAATAACACAGGTGAACTCATCTGTCCTGTGTGTGTGACAGTGTGTGTGTGTGCATTTGTGTAACTGTGTATGAGTGTGTGTAACTCTGTATTTGGGTGTGTGTCTGTGTGTGTAATTGTGTATGTGACTGTGTGTGCGTATAACGGTATGTATATGTGTTTGTGTGTGTAACTGTTTGTGGGTGTGTGCCTGTGTGTGTAACTTTTTGTAGGTGTGTGTGTGTGTCTGTGTGTGTAACTGTTTGTGTGTGTGTGTGTGTGTGTGTGTAACTGTTTGTGTGTCTGTGTGTCTGTGTAACTGTTTGTGTGTCTGTGTGTGTGTGTCTGTGTGTGTGTGTCTGTGTGTGTGTGTCTGTGTAACTGTTTGTGTGTCTGTATAACTGTGTAACTGTAAACCCAATGTAGTGTTGTGTGAACAGCTGACTCTGACTCTGTATGAGTGCAGGAAGAGTCTGATCGTGATGTGGGAGGACTAAGGGCCTCCCAGTGGAGGCTGTGATATGTTCCTGTCTACTCTCACTCTCTGTTTCTGTGCTGTTGAGCTCTTCAGATCCCTCTTGTTTTGTTTTTGCAATGATTAAGAACTATCTGCTGAGTGAATGGTGACATGGGGCGGTGTGTGTGGGGCTGAGAGTCGATCTAGGAGAGAACCAGGCAGGCACAATGACAGAGCTGTCTCTGACAGAGCTAATGAGATGTCACCATTCCTTCCCTACCTCTCACAATCAGCTGCAAACAAGACATCAGCCAGAGAGATAAGGAGGCAAAGAAACACTGAAGGAAAACACCTGATTCCAGTTGGAGAAGACCAGTCTCTATGATGTGCACAGCTCGGTCAAAGGCCGAGCACTCTCAACATTCACTAGAATGAAAACCATCTAGTATTCCATCCAATGTTATTAAGTCAGCCGTGGCTCAGTGGTAACACTCTCGCCCCAGAGTCAGAAGGTCGAGACTTGAGCACATGATCCAGTCAGATGCTTCCAGTGCAGTGTGCGAGACTCCAGAGACTAACCATCGTGGAAGTGGAAGACCCTACGTCAGGGACGTAGAGATGACGTCAAGAGAGAGAGAACGGAATGCCTGGCCAGCGTCAGCTCTCCTTTCCGGGTAATATAATATCCTTTCTATTCTGTGACCACTCAGGGAGTGTCAGAGAAACCTAGTGGGTGTGCGTTTAAATCCTAGTTTGGGTATAAAACTGTATAACCTGTTGTAAACTGCAAGCCTATATCTAACCAGACGTATAAGCTATATGTACATGATCTAACAATGTTAATAAAGCGAATTGAGAATTAAGAGAGAATTGACTCTTCTCTTTGGACTAAGCCAATAACCGTAACCGGTGACCTCCGGTCAACAGGGAGCACTGCATTGTCGGAGGGTCAGTACTGAGGGAGTGCTGCACTGTCGGAGGGTCGGTACTGAGGGAGCACTGCACTGTCGGAGGGTCAGTACTGAGGGAGAGCTGCACTGTCGGAGGGTCAGTACTGAGGGACAGCTGCACTATCGGAGGGTCAGTACTGAGGGAGTGCTGCACTGTCGGAGGGTCAGTACTGAGGGAGCACTGCACTGTCGGAGGGTCAGTACTGAGGGAGAGCTGCACTGTCGGAGGGTCAGTACTGAGGGAGTGCTGCACTGTCGGAGGGTCAGTACTGAGGGAGTGCTGCACTGTCGGAGGGTCAGTACCGAGGGAGCGCTGCACCGTCGGAGGGTCAGATTTGAGGGAGTGCTGCCCTGTTGGAGGGTCTACTGAGGGAGAGCTGCACCGTCTGAGGGTCAGTACTGAGGAGGTGCTGTCTTTTGGATGAGACCTTAAACCGAGGTCCCATCTGCCCTCTCAGGTGGATGTAAAAGATCCCAGGGCATTATTTGAAGAAGAAGTTCTCCCCGGTGTCCTGGCAAATATTTATCCCTCCGCCAACATCACTGAAACAGATGATCTGGTCACCAACTGAAAGGCAGAGTATTATTTAAATGGTGATAGATTGGGAAATGTTGATGTACAGAGGGACCTGGGTGTCCTTGTACACCAGTCACTGAAAGCAAACATGCAGGTGCAGCAAGCAGTTAGGAAGGCAAATGGTATGTTGGCCTTCATTGCAAGAGGATTTGAGTACAGGAGCAAGGATGTCTTACTGCAGTTATACAGGGCCTTGGTGAGACCACACCTGGAGTATTGTGTGCAGTTTTGGTCTCCTTACCTAAGAAAGGATATACTTGCCATGGAGGGAGTGCAGCGAAGGTTCACCAGACTGATGCCTGGGATGGCAGGTCTGTCTTATGAGGAGAGATTGGGTCGACTAGGCCTGTATTCACTCGAGTTTAGAAGAATGAGAGGGGATCTCATTGAAACATATGAAATTCTGACAGGGCTAGACAGACTGGATGCAGGGAGGATGTTTCCCCTGGCTGGGGGGGTCCAGAACGAAGGGTCACAGTCTCAGGATACGGGGTAGGACATTTAGGACTGAGATGAGGAGAAATTTCTTCACTCAGAGGGTGGTGAACCTGTGGAATTCTCTACCACAGAAGGCTGTGGAGGCCAAGTCACTGAATATATTTAAGAAGGAGCTGGATAGATTTCTGGACACAAAAGGCATGGGGAGAGAGCGGGAATATGGTATTGAGATAGAGGATCAGCCATGATCATATTGAATGGCGGAGCAGGCTCGAAGGGCCGAATGGCCGACTCCTGCTCCTATGTTTTCATGTTATCTCATTGCAGTTTGTGGGATCTTGCTGTGCACAATTTGGCTGCCGCATTTCCTACATTACAATAGTGACTACGCTTCAAAAGCACTTAATTGGCTGTAAAGTACTTTGGGACGTTCTGACGTCGTGAAATGTAGTGTATAAATGTACGTTCTTTCTTTTAAGTCAAGTTATGGAAAATTAACTTTTTACTCATGAGATCTTGAAACTTGTTGACGTGTGTCCGAGTCGCCATGCCCTGTCGGAAGCCAGTGAGCTGCCAGTATTGCCATCACGATGGGTGGACATTTAACAGTATGGGAGGGGTACGATGCCACATTTATTTTTAATATGTTCATGGGGTGTGGGCGTCGCTGGCGAGGCCGGCATTTATTGCCCATCCCTAATTGCCCTTGAGAAGGTGGTGGTGAGCCACCTTCTTGAACCGCTGCAGTCCGTGTGGTGACGGTTCTCCCACAGTGCTGTTAGGAAGGGAGTTCCAGGATTTTGACCCAGCGACGATGAAGGAACGGTGATATATTTCCAAGTCGGGATGGTGTGTGTGACTTGGAGGGGAACGTGCAGGTGGTGTTCCCATGTGCCTGCTGCCCTTGTCCTTCTAGGTGGTAGAGGTCGCAGGTTTGGGAGGTGCTGTTGAAGAAGCCTTGGCGAGTTGCTGCAGTGCATCCTGTGGATGGTACACACTGCAGCCACAGGGCGTCGGTGGTGAAGGGAGTGAATGTTTAGGGTGGTGGATGGGGTGCCATTCAAGCGGGCTGCTTTGTCCTGGATGGTGTTGAGCTTCTTGAGTGTTGTTGGAGCTGCATTCATCCAGGCAAGTGGAGAGTATTCTATCACACTCCTGACCTGTGCCTTGTAGATGGTGGAAAGACTTTGGAGAGTCAGGAGGTGAGTCACTCATCGTAGAATATCCAGCCTCTGACCTGCTCTTGTAGCCACAGAATTTATATGGCTGGTCCAGTTAAGTTTCTGGTCAATGGTGACCCCCAGGATGTTGATGGTGGGGGATTCAGTGATGGTAATGCCGTTGAATGTCAAGGGGAGGTGGTTAGACTCTCTCTTGTTGAAGATGGTCATTGCCTGGCACTTGTCTGGCGCGATTGTTACTTGCCACTTATGAGCCCAAGCCTGGATGTTGTCCAGGTCTTGCTGCATGCGGGCTCGGACTGCTTCATTATCTGAGGGGTTGCGAATGGAACTGAACACTGTGCAATCATCAGCGAACATCCCCATTTCTGACCTTATGATGGAGGAAAGGTCATTGATGAAGCGGCTGAAGATGGTTGGGCCTAGGACACTGCCCTGAGGAACTCTTGGAGCAATGCCCTGGGGCTGAGATGATTGGCCTCCAACAACCATTACCATCTTCCTTTGTGCAAGGTATGACTCCAGCCACTGGAGAGTTTTCCCCCAGATTCCCATTGACTTCAATTTTACTGGGGCTCCTTGGTGCCACACTCGGTCAAATGCTGCCTGATGTCAAGGGCAGTCACTCTCACCTCATCTCTGGAATTCAGCTCTTTTGTTCATGTTTGGACCAAGGCTGTAATGAGGACTGGAGCCGAGTGGTCCTGGTGGAACCCAAACTGAGCATCGGTGAGCAGGTTATTGGTGAGTAAGTGCTGCTTGATCGCACTGTCGACGACACCTTCCATCACTTTGCTGATAATTGAGAGTGGACTGATGGGGCGATAATTGGCCGGATTGGATTTGTCCTGTTTTTTGTGGACAGGACATACCTGGGCAATTTTCCACATTGTCGGGTAGATGCCAGTGTTGTCGCTGTACTGGAACAGCTTGGCTAGAGGCGCAGCTAGTTCTGGAGCACAAGTCTTCAGCACTACAGCCGGGATGTTGTCGGGGCCCATAGCCTTTGCTGTATCCAGTGCACTCAGCCATTTCTTGATATCACATGGAGTGAATCGAATTGGCTGAAGACTGGCTTCTGTGATGGTGGGGATATCGGGAGGAGGCCGAGATAGATCATCCACTCGGCACTTCTGGCTGAAGATGGTTGCAAATGCTTTAGCCTTGTCTTTAGCACTCACGTGCTGGACTCCGCCATCATTGAGGATTGCGATGTTTGCAAAGCCTCCTCCTCCCGTTAGTTCTTTAATTGTCCACCACCATTCACGACTGGATGTGGCAGGACTGCAGAGCTTTGATCTGATCCGTTGGTTGTGGAATCGCTTAGCTCTGTCTATAGCATGTTGCTTCCACTGTTTAGCATGCATGTAGTCCTGAGTTGTAGCTTCACCAGGTTGGCACCTCATTTTTCGGTACGCCTGGTGCTGCTCCTGGCATGCTCTTCTACACTCCTCATTGAACCAGGGTTGATCCCCTGGCTTGTTGCTAATGGTACAGTGAGGAATATGCTGGGCCATGAGGTTACAGATTGTGCTGGAATACAATTCTGCTGCTGCTGATGGCCCACAGCGCCTCATGGATGCCCAGTTTTGAGCTGCTAGATCTGTTCTGAATCTATCCCATTTAGCACGGTGGTAGTGCCACACAACACGTTGGATGGTTTCCTCAGTGCGAAGACGGGATTTCATCTCCACGAGGACTGTGTAGTGGTCACTCCTACCAATACTGTCATGGACAGATGCATCTGCGACAGGTAGATTGGTGAGGACGAGGTCAAGTAAGTTTTACCCTCGTGTTGGTTCGCTCACCACCTGCCATTAAATTTTACGGTCGGATCGGGGTACGGTGCCACATTTAACGGTGGGGTCGGGTACGGTGCCACATTTAACGGTGGGGTCGGGTACGGTGCCACATTTAACGGTAGGGTCGGGTACGGTGCCACATTTAACGGTCGGGTCGGGTACGGTGCCACATTTAACGGTCGGGTCGGGTACGGTGCCACATTTAACGGTGGGGTTGGGTACGGTGCCACATTTAACGGTGGGGTCGGGTACGGTGCCACATTTAACGGTAGGGTCGGGTACCGTGCCACATTCAACGGTCGGGTCGGGTACGGTGCCACATTTAACGGTAGGGTCGGGTACGGTGCCACATTTAACGGTGGGGTCGGGTACGGTGCCACATTTAACGGTGGGGTCGGGTACGGTGCCACATTTAACGGTAGGGTCGGGTACGGTGCCACATTTAACGGTAGGGTCGGGTACGGTGCCACATTTAACGGTGGGGTCGGGTACGGTGCCACATTTAACGGTGGGGTCGGGTACGGTGCCACATTTAACGGTGGGGTCGGGTACGGTGCCACATTTAACGGTGGGGTCGGGTACGGTGCCACATTTAACGGTCGGGTCGGGTACGGTGCCACATTTAACGGTGGGGTCGGGTACGGTGCCACATTTAACGGTAGGGTCGGGTACGGTGCCACATTTAACGGTGGGGTCGGGTACGGTGCCACATTTAACGGTGGGGTCGGGTACGGTGCCACATTTAACGGTGGGGTCCGGTACGGTGCCACATTTAACGGTGGGGTCGGGTACGGTGCCACATTTAACGGTAGGGTTGGGTACGGTGCCACATTTAATGGTAGGGTCGGGTACGGTGCCACATTTAACGGTAGGGTTGGGTACGGTGCCACATTTAACGGTAGGGTCGGGTACGGTGCCACATTTAACGGTAGGGTCGGGTACGGTGCCACATTTAACGGTAGGGTAGGGTACGGTGCCACATTTAACGGTGGGGTAGGGTACGGTGCCACATTTAACGGTGGGGTCGGGTACGGTGCCACATTTAACGGTGGGGTCGGGTACGGTGCCACATTTAACGGTAGGGTCGGGTACGGTGCCACATTTAACGGTGGGGTCGGGTACGGTGCCACATTTAACGGTGGGGTCGGGTACGGTGCCACATTTAACGGTAGGGTCGGGTACGGTGCCACATTTAACGGTAGGGTCGGGTACGGTGCCACATTTAACGGTAGGGTCGGGTACGGTGCCACATTTAACGGTGGGGTCGGGTACGGTGCCACATTTAACGGTGGGGTCGGGTACGGTGCCACATTTAACGGTGGGGTCGGGTACGGTGCCACATTTAACGGTGGGGTCGGGTACGGTGCTACATTTAACGGTGGGGTCGGGTACGGTGCCACATTTAACGGTAGGGTCGGGTACGGTGCCACATTTAACGGTAGGGTCGGGTACGGTGCCACATTTAACGGTGGGGTCGGGTACGGTGCCACATTTAACGGTGGGGTCGGGTACGGTGCCACATTTAACGGTCGGGTCGGGTACGGTGCCACATTTAACGGTGGGGTCGGGTACGGTGCCACATTTAACGGTAGGGTCGGGTACGGTGCCACATTTAACGGTGGGGTAGGGTACGGTGCCACATTTAACGGTGGGGTCGGGTACGGTGCCACATTTAACGGTGGGGTCGGGTACGGTGCCACATTTAACGGTGGGGTCGGGTACGGTGCCACATTTAACGGTGGGGTCGGGTACGGTGCCACATTTAACGGTCGGGTCGGGTACGGTGCCACATTTAACGGTGGGGTCGGGTACGGTGCCACATTTAACGGTGGGGTCGGGTACGGTGCCACATTTAACGGTGGGGTAGGGTACGGTGCCACATTTAACGGTGGGGTAGGGTACGGTGCCACATTTAACGGTGGGGTCGGGTACGGTGCCACATTTAACGGTGGGGTCGGGTACGGTGCCACATTTAACGGTGGGGTAGGGTACGGTGCCACATTTAACGGTGGGGTCGGGTACGGTGCCACATTTAACGGTGGGGTCGGGTACGGTGCCACATTTAACGGTGGGGTCGGGTACGGTGCCACATTTAACGGTAGGGTCGGGTACGGTGCCACATTTAACGGTGGGGTAGGGTACGGTGCCACATTTAACGGTAGGGTCGGGTACGGTGCCACATTTAACGGTGGGGTCGGGTACGGTGCCACATTTAACGGTGGGGTAGGGTACGGTGCCACATTTAACGGTGGGGTCGGGTACGGTGCCACATTTAACGGTGGGGTCGGGTACGGTGCCACATTTAACGGTAGGGTCGGGTACGGTGCCACATTTAACGGTAGGGTCGGGTACGGTGCCACATTTAACGGTGGGGTCGGGTACGGTGCCACATTTAACGGTGGGGTCGGGTACGGTGCCACATTTAACGGTGGGGTCGGGTACGGTGCCACATTTAACGGTAGGGTCGGGTACGGTGCCACATTTAACGGTGGGGTCGGGTACGGTGCCACATTTAACGGTGGGGTAGGGTACGGTGCCACATTTAACGGTGGGGTAGGGTACGGTGCCACATTTAACGGTAGGGTCGGGTACGGTGCCACATTTAACGGTGGGGTCGGGTACGGTGCCACATTTAACGGTGGGGTCGGGTACGGTGCCACATTTAACGGTGGGGTCGGGTACGGTGCCACATTTAACGGTGGGGTCGGGTACGGTGCCACATTTAACGGTGGGGTCGGGTACGGTGCCACATTTAACGGTGGGGTCGGGTACGGTGCCACATTTAACGGTGGGGTAGGGTACGGTGCCACATTTAACGGTGGGGTCGGGTACGGTGCCACATTTAACGGTGGGGTCGGGTACGGTGCCACATTTAACGGTGGGGTCGGGTACGGTGCCACATTTAACGGTGGGGTCGGGTACGGTGCCACATTTAACGGTGGGGTCGGGTACGGTGCCACACTCCGTTTCATTCTCACAATCAGTTGCTGTTTTCTCTTTAGTTTCCGAGCGGTGCTTTCAGCCGATTGGACAGCAGTGGATGGAGATAAATAAACAGTCACTCTGCTCCCAATCACTGTCCAGGGGATGCGGATTGAAAGTGACACGTGCGGACATTAAACCACAAGAGGATCAGGCTCGGCTGCGATGCCCCCCATTGTTGAATTGCCTGCAGCCATTCACTTTTGATGCTCACCTGTGAAGAATGGCCACACTTGTGCGAGATATGGGGGAGCAGTCGGTGCAGGAATCTGAAACCAGGTGGTCTCAGGGGGAGTAAATGGCCGATGGCATTTGCCTCATAACTGCATCGCAATCTAGTTTGTGGGGTTCGCGGGTGGGACACACAGAGCTGGAGTTCCCTTCTCACCGTTCATGGTGAACTGGATTACTGGCCCGCAATGGACTGAATTCAAACACTCTACTCCGTGACCAGCTCTATGTTACTGACACAGGTCCCCAGTTGCCGATTGGAACAGGAGGAGGCCATTCAGCCCCTCGTACCTGTTTCGCCATTCAATTAGGTCATGGCTAATCTGTATCTTAATTTCAACTACCCGCCCTGGCTCCATATCCCTTGATACCCTTGCCTAACGAAAGTCTATCTCAGTTTTGAAATTTTCACTTGACCCCAGCTTTTGGGGGAGAGAGTTCCAGATTTCCACTCCCCTTTGTGTGAAGAAATGCTTCCTGACATCACCCTGGAACGGCCTGGCTCTAATTTGAAGATTAGCCCCCCTTGTTCTGGATTCCCCCACCAGAGGGAATAGTTTCTCTCTATCCATCCTATCAAATCCTTTAATCATCTTAAACACCTCGATTAGATCACCCCTTAATCTTCTGTCGGAAGCAAGAACTGTCAGCATGGAGAATCCCAACAAATTGGAACCGAGAACAAGTCAAAATACAGTCACATTCTCTCAAACACAAAATAAAATCTTTACCTTCATTTTAAATCAATGTCCTGTTGTTCATCATTTAATTCCTTCCCCCCTCCAACACTATAAGGTTCCCTACTCACTGGGTTCCCACCTGTGTGTTCTGGTATCGCAGGAGCTGACAGTCCATTTTTCAGTTAACTGTTTCGAAATGTCTAAAATATAAATCAGGCACCAAAAGATTGTTTGAGTTCAAGGCCTTAATTACCCCACTTACTGCTGAGGGTCCCCGATGTGCATGGTTTAGTGCTTAACTTTTTCGATGAATTTTCCTTAGCAGAAAAGCCCTGGTCCCCCCGCCTCTGTCCTGTCCCAATCCGACCCATGCTCTGCCCCTGTTCTGCCCCACCTTGTCTCTATTCTGCTCCATCCTACCCCACCCAGTATCTGCTCTGCTCCTATTCTGCTCCATCCTACCCCACCCAGTATCTGCCCTGCTCCTATTCTGCTCCATCCTACCCCACCCAGTATCTGCCCTGCTCCTATTCTGCTCCATCCTACCCCACCCAGTATCTGCTCTGCTCCTATCCTACTCCATTCTACCCCACCCAGTATCTGCTCTGCTCCTATCCCACTCCATCCTACCCCACCCAGTATCTGCTCTGCTCTGATCCCACTCCATCCTACCCCACCCAGTATCTGCTCTGCTCCTATCCTACTCCATTCTACCCCACCCAGTATCTGCTCTGCTCCTATCCTGCCTCCATCCTACCCCACACAGTATCTGCTCTGCTCCTATCCTGCCTCCATCCTACCCCACCCAGTATCTGCTCTGCTCTGATCCCACTCCATCCTACCCCACCCAGTATCTGCTCTGCTCCCATCCTACTCCATCCTACCCCACCCAGTATCTGCTCTGCTCCTATCCTGCCTCCATCCTACCCCACCCAGTAACTGCTCTGCTCCCATCCTACTCCATCCTACCCCACCCAGTATCTGCTCTGCTCCTATCCCACTCCATCCTACCCCACCCAGTATCTGCTCTGCTCCTATCCTGCCTCCATTCTACCCCACCCAGTATCTGCTCTGCTCCCATCCTACTCCATCCTACCCCACCCAGTATCTGCTCTGCTCCTATCCTGCCTCCATTCTACCCCACCCAGTATCTGCTCTGCTCCCATCCTACTCCATCCTACCCCACCCAGTATCTGCTCTGCTCCTATCCTGCCTCCATCCTACCCCACCCAGTATCTGCTCTGCTCCCATCCTACTCCATCCTACCTGACCCAGTATCTGCTCTGCTCCCATCCCACTCCATCCTACCTGACCCAGTATCTGCTCTGCTCCCATCCCACTCCATCCTACCCCACCCAGTATCTGCTCTGCTCCCATCCTACTCCATCCTACCTCACCCAGTATCTGCTCTGCTCCCATCCTGCCTCCATCCTACCCCACCCAGTATCTGCTCTGCTCCCATCCTGCCTCCATTCTACCTCACCCAGTATCTGCTCTGCTCCTATCCTGCCTCCATCCTACCCCACCCAGTATCTGCTCTGCTCCCATCCTGCCTCCATTCTACCTCACCCAGTATCTGCTCTGCTCCTATCCTGCCTCCATCCTACCCCACACAGTATCTGCTCTGCTCCTATCCTGCCTCCATTCTACCTCACCCAGTATCTGCTCTGCTCCTATCCTGCCTCCATCCTACCTCACCCAGTATCTGCTCTGCTCCTATCCTACTCCATTCTACCCCTGCCACATCCCTGTCCTTTGCTCGTCTTGCCCCAACCTCACCTCTATCTGGTCCCTAAACTGCCCCATCCTACCCTTCTCTCACCCCTCTCGCCTCCCAATCGTGCCCAGCCCCACCTCTGTTCCAAGTCCCTTTCTTGCTCTTACATTTAATGGGTACCCATGCATGGAATGAGTCTGACTTAAGTTGTACATAACACCACATTAAGTGGCATCTGCCACTTATGATCCCGTTCACTAAATCTAAATCAGTTTGCAGCCTACTGAACCCATCCTTACTGCAACCCTTGCACACATTCTCACATCAGCTGCTAATGTAACAACAATAATACTAATAAGAATAACGGACAGCAAAGGCCCAGAGCCTGGGGAATGCCACATTACCAATCCCATCAATGATCACTCACTGTTCACACAATTACAGCCGACTCCCAGTGGGCTGTGTTAATTCCACAACATCTCATTTTAATCTAACGGCACAACTTGAAGAGTGACAAAAGCTTTCTGTAAATGCAAGTGGACAATATCTGCTGGGTTCCCTTCACCCACTGTTTCCATCTCCTCCTCAAAAGAACTGGTATCTTTGTGAGGTGAAGCTTGTCTCTCTCGGAGCAAGGCTTTCCTCAATAAATCTCTGCCTGCTTGCTTACAGTATCTTGTACAATACTTTCTTATATCTGCCCAATGAAATGTCACCTGTGGAAGGAAGACAGATGGGGTTAATTTCCAACTTCATCACCTGGGTGTGGGAGTGAGCCTTTGGCCTAATGGGGTCATTCCCACCTCAGAGTCAGAGGGCGCAGAGTTCAAACCCCACTCCAGACAATCGCGGGGAGTGGAGACCGCAACTCCAGACAATCCCGGGGAGTGGAGACCGCAACTCCAGACAGTCCCGGGAGCGGAGACCGGAGCTCCAGACAGTCCCGGGGAGTGGAGACCGGAGCTCCAGACAGTCCCGGGGAGTGGAGACCGGAGCTCCAGACAGTCCCGGGGAGTGGAGACCGGAGCTCTAGACAGTCCTGGGGAGTGGAGACCGGAGTTCCAGACAGTCCCGGGGAGTGGAGACCGGAGTTCCAGACAGTCCCGGGGAGTGGAGACCGGAGTTCCAGACAGTCCCGGGGAGTGGAGACCGGAGTTCCAGACAGTCCCGGGGAGTGGAGACCAGAGTTCCAGACAGTCCCGGGGAGTGGAGACCGGAGCTCTAGACAGTCCCGGGGAGTGGAGACCAGAGTTCCAGACAGTCCCGGGGAGTGGAGACCGCAACTCCAGACAATCCCGGGGAGTGGAGACCGCAACTCCAGACAGTCCCAGGAGCGGAGACCGGAGCACCAGACAGTCCCGGGGAGTGGAGACCGGAGCTCCAGACAGTCCCGGGGAGTGGAGACCGGAAATCCAGACAGTCCCGGGGAGTGGAGACCGGAGCTCCAGACAGTCCCGGGGAGTGGAGACCGGAGTTCCAGACAGTCCCGGGGAGTGGAGACCAGAGTTCCAGACAGTCCCGGGGAGTGGAGACCGGAGTTCCAGATAGTCCCGGGGAGTGGAGACCGGAAATCCAGACAGTCCCGGGGAGTGGAGACCGGAGCTCCAGACAGTCCCGGGGAGTGGAGACCGGAAATCCAGACAGTCCCGGGGAGTGGAGACCGGAGCTCCAGACAGTCCCGGGGAGTGGAGACCAGAGCTCCAGACAGTCCCGGGGAGTGGAGACCGGAGCTCCAGACAGTCCCGGGGAGTGGAGACCGCAACTCCAGACAGTCCCGGGGAGTGGAGACCGGAGCTCCAGACAGTCCCGGGGAGTGGAGACCGGAGCTCCAGACAGTCCCGGGGAGTGGAGACCGGAAATCCAGACAGTCCCGGGGAGTGGAGACCGGAGCTCCAGACAGTCCCGGGGAGTGGAGACCGGAGCTCCAGACAGTCCCGGGGAGTGGAGACCAGAGTTCCAGACAGTCCCGGGGAGTTTTTTTTTTATTCGTTCATGGGATGTGGGCATCGCTGGCGAGACCGGCATTTATTGCCCATCCCTAATTGCCCTTGAGAAGGTGGTGGTGAGCCGCCTTCTTGAACCGCTGTAGTACGTCTGGTAAAGGTTCTCCCACAGTGCTGTTTGGAAGGAAGTTCCAGGATTTTGACCCAGCGATGATGAAGGAACGGCGATATATTTCCAAGTCAGGATGGTGTGTGACTTGGAGGGGAATGTGCAGGTGGTGTGGTTCCCATGCGCCTGCTGCCCTTGTCCTTCTAGGTGGTAGAGGTCGCTGGTTTGGGAGGTGCTGTCGAAGAAGCCTTGGCGAGTTGTTGCAGTGCATCCTGTGGATGGTACACACTGCAGCCACAGTGCGCCGGTGGTGAAGGGAGTGAATGTTTAAGATGGTGGATGGGGTGCCAATCAAGCGGGCTGCTTTGAGTGTTGTTGGAGCTGCACTCATCCAGGCAAGTGGAGAGTATTCCATCACACTCCTGACCTGTGCCTTGTAGATGGTGAAAAGGGTTTGGGGAGTCAGGAGGTGAGTCACTCGCTGCAGAATACCCAGCCTCTGACCTGCTTTTGTAGCCAAATATTTATGTGGCTGGTCCAGTTAAGTTTCTGGTCAATGGTGACCTCCAGGATGTTGATGGTGGGGAATTCGGCGATGGTAATGCCGTTGAATGTCAAGGGGAGGTGGTTAGACTCTCTCTTGTTGGAGATGGTCATTGCCTGGCACTTGTCTGGTGCGAATGTTACTTACCACTTATCAGCCCAAGCCTGGATGTTGTCCAGGTTTTGCTGCATGCGGGCACGGACTGCTTTATTATCTGAGGGGTTGCGAATGGAACTGAACACTGTGCAATCATCAGCGAACATCCCCATTTTTGACCTTATGATGGAGGGAAGGTCATTGATGAAGCAGCTGAAGATGGTTGGGCATAGGACACTGCCCTGAGGAACTCCTGCAGCAATGTCCTGGGGCTGAGATGATTGGCCTCCAACAACCACTACCATCTTCCTTTGTGCTAGGTATGACTCCAGCCACTGGAGAGATTTCCCCCTGATTCCCATTGACTTCAATTTTACTAGGGCTCCTTGGTGCCACACTTGGTCAAATGCTGCCTTGATGTCAAGGGCAGTCACTCTCACCTCACCTCTGGAATTCAGCTCTTTTGTCCATGTTTGGACCAAGGCTGTAATGAGGTCTGGAGCCGAGTGGTCCTGGCGGAACCCAAACTGAGCATCGGTGAGCAGGTTATTGGTGAGTAAGTGCCGCTTGATAGCACTGTTGACGACACCTTCCATCACTTTGCTGATGATTGAGAGTAGACTGATGGGGTGGTAATTGGCTGGATTGGATTTGTCCTGCTTTTTGTGGACTGGACATACCTGGGCAATTTTCCACATTGTTGGGTAGATGAGAGTGTTGTAGCTGTACTGGAACAGTTTGGCAAGAGGCGCGGCTAGTTCTGGAGCACAAGTCTTCAGCACTACAGCCGGGATGTTGTTGGGGCCCATAGCCTTTGCTGTATCCAGTGCACTCAGCCGTTTCTTGATATCACATGGAGTGAATCGAATTGGCCGAAGACTAGCTTCTGTGATGGTGGGGATATCGGGAGGAGGCCGAGATGAATCATCCACTCGGCACTTCTGGCTGAAGATGGTTGCAAACGCTTCAGCCTTGTCTTTTGCACTCACGTGCTGGACTCCGCCATCATTGAGGATGGGGATGTTTGCAGAGCCTCCTCCTCCCGTTAGTTCTTTAATTGTCCACCACCATTCACGACTTGATCTGATCCGTTGGTTGTGGAATCGCTTAGCTCTGTCAATAGCATGTTGCTTCCGCTGTTTAGCATGCATGTAGTCCTGTGTTGTAGCTTCACCAGGTTGGCACCTCATTTTTAGGTACGCCTGGTGCTGCTCCTGGCATGCTCTTCTACACTCCTCATTGAACCAGGGTTGATCCCGTGGCTTGTTGGTAATGGTAGAGTGAGGAATATGCCAGGCCATGAGATTACAGATAGTGCTGGAATACAATTCTGCTGCTGCTGATGGCCCACAGCGCCTCATAGATGCCCAGTTTTGAGCTGCTAGATCTGTTCTGAATCTATCCCATTTAGCATGGTGGTAGTGCCACACAACACGTTGGATGGTGTCCTCAGTGCGAAGACGGGACTTCGTCTCCACGAGGACTGTGCGGTGGTCACTCCTACCAATATTGTCATGGACAGATGCATCTGCGACAGGTAGATTGATGAGGATGAGGTCAAGTAAGTTTTTCCCTCGTGTTGGTTCGCTCACCACCTGCCGCAGGCCCAGTCTAGCAGCTATGTCCTTCAGGACTCGGCCAGCTCGGTCAGTCGTGGTGCTACCGAGCCACTGTTGGTGATGGACATTGAAGTCCCCCACCCAGAGTACATTTTGTGCCCTTGCTACCCTCAGTGCTTCCTCCAAGTGGTGCTCAACATGGAGGAGGACTGATTCATCAGCTGAGGGAGGGCGGTAGGTGGTAATCAGCAGGAGGTTTCCTTGCCCATGTTTGACCTGATGCCATGAGATTTCATGGGGTCCAGAGTCAATGTTGAGGACTCCCAGGGCCACTCCCTTCTGACTGTATATCACTGAACCGCCACCTCTGGTGGGTCTGTCCTGCCGGTGGGACAGGACATACCCAGGGATGGTGATGGAAGAGTCTGGGACGTTGGCTGAAAGGTATGATTCTGTGAGTATTGCTATGTCAGGCAGTTGCTTGACTAGTCTGTGGGACAGCTCTCCCAATTTTGGCATTAGACCCCAGATGTTAGTGAGGAGGACTTTGCAGGGTCGACTGGGCTTGGTGTTTTGCCGTTGTCGTGTCCGGTGCCTAGTGGTCCGATGCCGGGTGGTCCGTCCAGTTTTATTCTTATTGTGACTTTTTTTCGCGAGATTGTACACCTGAGTGGCTTGCTGGGCCATTTCAGAGGGCAATTAAGAATCAACCACATTGCTGTGGGTCTGGAGTCACATATAGACCAGACCGGGTAAGGGCGGCAGATGTCTGGAGACCGGAGCTCCAGACGGTCCCGGTGAGTGGAGACCGGAGCTCCAGACGGTCCCGGGGAGGGGAGACCGGAGCTCCAGACGGTCCCAACGAGCGGAGACCGGAGCTCCAGACAGTCCCGGTGAGTGAAGACCGGAGCTCCAGACTGTCCCGGGGAGGGGAGACCGGAGCTCCAGACAGTCCCGGGGAGGGGAGACCGGAGCTCCAGACGGTCCCACCGAGCGGAGACCGGAGCTCCAGACGGTCCCACCGAGCGGAGACCGGAGCTCCAGACGGTCCCACCGAGCGGAGACCGGAGCTCCAGACGGTCCCAACGAGTGGAGACCGGAGCTCCAGACTGTCCCGGTGAGTGGAGACCGGAGCTCCAGACGGTCCCGGGGAGGTGAGACTGGAGCTCCAGACAGTCCCGGTGAGTGGAGACCGGAGCTCTGGCTCTGAATTCTGGGTTGACATCCAGCGGGATTCTCGTGTCCGGGGGTGTGGGTGTGGGTGTCCATAAAACCCTCCCCCCTTATAGGACTAACTCCCCTTTCGGATGGTTCCGGCCATGGAAGGATTGTTGACGTCACGGCCTGTCAGACTGTTGATCAGTCTGCGAATCCTCCCACTACTTCACACTGTTCTCCATTTGCTTCTGTAATCTTCTGACTCAGAGATAAGAGAGCTACCGACTGAGGCGTACTGACACTTAACACCTGAACCTGACCAATGTAGAATTAGGGCAGATATTTCGGGGTTTCACAAGACTGTCTGTGAGAATCTTTGTGTGCAGAATCCACGATAGGGTAGAGAGTGAATGGTTCCCTTTTACCCGCTGTGTACTGGACATGTACAAGAGCTGAGACACAGATGGGAGTGAATCACTTCTCTCAAAACCAGCCACTAGCACTATAATCCATTACTGTCTCAGAATCTCATCACCTAAACTGTGTATTTAGCTGAAGTCTTCACCCAGTTGCTGTGAGACATAATTATAGATGGGAACGAGTGATGGATTTGCTAGTTCTGATCTCTGTCAATCCCTGTCCAATTGAAGCTTTGTCTGGTGATTCCGCCTTTGCCGTGATGTTTTTGCCTCATTTCCCCAGGTTCCTCTGGGCACCCATTGGCTGCCATTGCTCCTGAACTACAGGAGGGAGAAGGAGACAGGGGTTGTGGATGGTGGTGGAACATGGCTGCCAGCATCTACTTCTAAAGTAAATGGAGAGAGACCGAAGAAACAGAATGACATGTGAGTGACCACAACGTGTGAGTGACCACAACAGATGTCTTCTGCTGAGTGGAGGCGGGGTTCTGGGCGGGGGGGCTCTGGGCAGGGGCGGGGCTCTGGGCAGGGGCGGGGCTCTGGGCAGGGGGGCTCTGGTCAGGGGGGCTCTGGGCAGGGGCGGGGCTCTGGGCAGGGGCAGGGCTCTGGGCAGGGGGGCTCTGGGCAGGGGCGGGGCTCTGGGCAGGGGCGGGGCTCTGGGCAGGGGCGGGGCTCTGGGCAGGGGCGGGGCTCTGGGCAGGGGCGGGGCTCTGGGCAGGGGCGGGGCTCTGGGCAGGGGCGGGGCTCTGGGCAGGGGCGGGGCTCTGGGCAGGGGAGCTCTGGGCAGGGGCGGGGCTCCGGGCAGGGGCAGGGCTCTGGGCAGGGGGGCTCTGGGCAGGGGCGGGGCTCTGGGCAGGGGCGGGGCTCTGGGCAGGGGCGGGGCTCTGGGCAGGGGCAGGGCTCTGGGCAGGGGGGCTCTGGGACGGGGCGGGGCTCTGGGCAGGGGCGGGGCTCTGGGCAGGGGGGCTCTGGGCAGGGGCGGGGTTCTGGGCAGGGGCGGGGCTCTGGGCAGGGGCAGGGCTCTGGGCAGGGGCAGGGCTCTGGGCAGGGGGGCTCTGGGACGGGGCGGGGCTCTGGGCAGGGGGGCTCTGGGCAGGGGCAGAGATTGGGCAGGGGCGGGCTCTGGGCAGGGGGGCTCTGGGCAGGGGCGGGGCTCTGGGCAGGGGCGGGGCTCTGGGCAGGGGGGCTCTGGGCAGGGGCGGGGCTCTGGGCAGGGGGGCTCGGGGAAGGGGCAGGGCTCTGGGCAGGGGGGCTCTGGGCAGGGGGAACTGGGCAGGGGTGGGGCTCTGGGCAGGGGGGGCTCTGGGCAGGGGCAGGGATTGGGCAGGGGCGGGGCTCTGGGCAGGGGGGCTCTGGGACGGGGCGGGGCTCTGGGCAGGGGCAGGACTCTGGGCGGGGGGGGGCTCTGGGCAGGGGCAGGGCTCTAGGTGGGCGGGGCCCTGGGCGGGGGGGCCCTGGGCAGGGGCAGGGCTCTGGGCAGGGCGGGGCACAGCTGGCACTGTTAGACTGTACGTCAAAAGAAAAATGTGCATTTCTATCACACCTTTCGTGACCTCAGGATGTCCCAAAGCACTTTACAGCCAATGAAATACTTTGGAAGTGTAGTCACTGTTGTAATGTAGGAAGCCCAGCAGCCAATTTGCGCAGAGCAAGATCCCACAAACGGCAATGTGATGACGATCAGACAATCTGTTTTAGGCGTTGGTTGAGAGATAACCAATGGTCAGGGCAATGGGGAGAACTCCCCTGCTCTTCTTCGAATAGTGGCCGTGGGATCTTTTACGTCCACCTGAGTGGGCAGGTGGGGCCTCGGTTTAACGTCTCATCTGAAAGACGGCACCTCCGGCAGTGCAGCACTCCCTCAGTACTGCGCTGGGAGTGTCAGCCTGGATTATGTGCTCAATTCTCAGGAGTGGAATCCTTTCTGACTCAGAGATGAGAGTGCTACCACTGAGCCATGGCCGACAGCTGTCAGCGAGGAGCCAAGGCCTCCAGAGAGGAGGGGGGATCTTTGGAAAATGAAAAAGTCATGAGGGACAACGTGATTTATTTTTAATTGGTGAGGAGCAGCACAGAGTGATGCCAGTCAGGACAGTATGGTGCCCAGGAGTAATGGGTCCTGTCAAAACATGAAGGAGTATTTTAAGCTCAGTTCCCGAGCCAATGCTAATGCCCGGAGGGTATTTATTTGAAGACTATCTAAGCACTTGTAAAAAAAAATCTCCTGACATGACAACACTTAATAAAGATTACAAGACCAGGTAGAAACCTCCACCTGCACTTTCAGCAGAAATATTATCAGGGATCAGGGGAGGCAATTAGTCAGAAACAGGTTGCACAGAATCCATTAGAGCCTTCTTACAGCGTCCAATGTATAAACCGGACATTATATAAACTCTACGCTGTATGTAGCCCAGGAATTACTGCTCACAAGATTAGTCAATGAATGCTTTGCACTCCCTTAGTGGCGTTTACTGTCCAGCTTCCTTAGTGGCGTTTACTGTCCAGCTTCAGGTTAATAGTCACTGTGCGGAATACTGTCCTCCCGTGCTCTTTACCGCACTTATTCAGGTTAATGCTCCCATCCCATTAATACTTTCGATCGATTAATGCTCCCGTCCTGTTAGTACTCTCAATCAGTTAATGCTCCAGTTCCGTTAATACTCTCTATCGGTTAATGTTCACATTCAGTTAGTAATCTCAACTGGTTCATGCTCCCATTCAGTTAAAACCCTCATTCTGTTAATGCTCCTGTTCCGTTAATGCTCACATTCGATTAGTGCTCACCTTAAAACAGTGGAGGGAATCACGTTTGTCTGTTGATGTCACAAACAGTCATTTGTAGGCTGATGTTATTTACACTGCTGTTTGTAGCCCACACCGAGCTAGGGGCTACTGAAGGGTTCTCAAATCGTAGAAATGTTGATTTTTAAATTTCATGTAAATACAGATCCAGGTGGAGTGGGAGGTGAATAGACACCTCACACACACCACATTCTGTACACTGCATTATATACCCTATACCTCACACAGCACCATATACTGTACACTGCATTATATACCCTATACCTCACACACACCACATTCTGTACACTGCATTATATACCATATACCTCACACACACCACATTCTGTACACTGCATTATATACCATATACCTCACACACACATTCTGTACACTGCATTATATACCCTATACCTTTCACAGCACCATATACTGTACACTGCATTATATACCCTATACCTCACACACACCACATTCTGTACACTGCATTATATACCCTATACCTCACACACACCACATTCTGTACACTGCATTATATACCCTATACCTCACACACACCACATTCTGTACACTGCATTATATACCATATACCTCACACACACCACATTCTGTACACTGCATTATATACCATATACCTCACACACACATTCTGTACACTGCATTATATACCCTATACCTCACACAGCACCATATACTGTACACTGCATTATATACCATATACCTCACACAGCACCATATACTGTACACTGCATTATATACCCTATACCTCACACACACCACATTCTGTACACTGCATTATATACCATATACCTCACACACACCACATTCTGTACACTGCATTATATACCATATACCTCACACACACCACATTCTGTACACTGCATTATATACCATATACCTCACACACACCACATTCTGTACACTGCATTATATACCCTATACCTCACACAGCACCATATACTGTACACTGCATTATATACCCTATACCTCACACAGCACCATATACTGTACACTGCATTATATACCATATACCTTACACAGCACCACATTCTGTACACTGCATTATATACCCTATACCTCACACAGCACCATATACTGTACACTGCATTATATACCCTATACCTCACACACACCACATTCTGTACACTGCATTATATACCATATACCTCACACACACCACATTCTGTACACTGCATTATATACCATATACCTCACACACACATTCTGTACACTGCATTATATACCCTATACCTCACACAGCACCATATACTGTACACTGCATTATATACCATATACCTCACACAGCACCATATACTGTACACTGCATTATATACCCTATACCTCACACACACCACATTCTGTACACTGCATTATATACCATATACCTCACACACACCACATTCTGTACACTGCATTATATACCATATACCTCACACACACCACATTCTGTACACTGCATTATATACCATATACCTCACACACACCACATTCTGTACACTGCATTATATACCATATACCTCACACAGCACCATATACTGTACACTGCATTATATACCCTATACCTCACACACACCACATTCTGTACACTGCATTATATACCCTATACCTCACACACACCACATTCTGTACACTGCATTATATACCCTATACCTCACACAGCACCATATACTGTACACTGCATTATATACCCTATACCTCACACAGCACCATATACTGTACACTGCATTATATACCCTATACCTCACACAGCACCATATACTGTACACTGCATTATATACCCTATACCTCACACACACCACATTCTGTACACTGCATTATATACCATATACCTCACACACACCACATTCTGTACACTGCATTATATACCCTATACCTCACACACACCACATTCTGTACACTGCATTATATACCATATACCTCACACACACCACATTCTGTACACTGCATTATATACCCTATACCTCACACAGCACCATATACTGTACACTGCATTATATACCCTATACCTCACACACACCACATTCTGTACACTGCATTATATACCCTATACCTCACACAGCACCATATACTGTACACTGCATTATATACCCTATACCTCACACACACCACATTCTGTACACTGCATTATATACCATATACCTCACACACACCACATTCTGTACACTGCATTATATACCCTATACCTCACACACACCACATTCTGTACACTGCATTATATACCCTATACCTCACACAGCACCATATACTGTACACTGCATTATATACCATATACCTCACACACACCACATTCTGTACACTGCATTATATACCCTATACCTCACACAGCACCATATACTGTACACTGCATTATATACCCTATACCTCACACAGCACCATATACTGTACACTGCATTATATACCATATACCTCACACAGCACCATATACTGTACACTGCATTATATACCCTATACCTCACACACACCACATTCTGTACACTGCATTATATACCATATACCTCACATACACCACATTCTGTACACTGCATTATATACCATATACCTCACACACACATTCTGTACACTGCATTATATACCCTATACCTCACACAGCACCATATACTGTACACTGCATTATATACCCTATACCTCACACACACCACATTCTGTACACTGCATTATATACCCTATACCTCACACACACCACATTCTGTACACTGCATTATATACCCTATACCTCACACACACCACATTCTGTACACTGCATTATATACCATATACCTCACACACACCACATTCTGTACACTGCATTATATACCATATACCTCACACACACATTCTGTACACTGCATTATATACCCTATACCTCACACAGCACCATATACTGTACACTGCATTATATACCATATACCTCACACAGCACCATATACTGTACACTGCATTATATACCCTATACCTCACACACACCACATTCTGTACACTGCATTATATACCCTATACCTCACACAGCACCATATACTGTACACTGCATTATATACCCTATACCTCACACAGCACCATATACTGTACACTGCATTATATACCCTATACCTCACACAGCACCATATACTGTACACTGCATTATATACCCTATACCTCACACACACCACATTCTGTACACTGCATTATATACCATATACCTCACACACACATTCTGTACACTGCATTATATACCCTATACCTCACACAGCACCATATACTGTACACTGCATTATATACCCTATACCTCACACACACCACATTCTGTACACTGCATTATATACCCTATACCTCACACACACCACATTCTGTACACTGCATTATATACCCTATACCTCACACACACCACATTCTGTACACTGCATTATATACCATATACCTCACACACACCACATTCTGTACACTGCATTATATACCATATACCTCACACACACATTCTGTACACTGCATTATATACCCTATACCTCACACAGCACCATATACTGTACACTGCATTATATACCATATACCTCACACAGCACCATATACTGTACACTGCATTATATACCCTATACCTCACACACACCACATTCTGTACACTGCATTATATACCATATACCTCACACACACCACATTCTGTACACTGCATTATATACCATATACCTCACACACACCACATTCTGTACACTGCATTATATACCATATACCTCACACACACCACATTCTGTACACTGCATTATATACCATATACCTCACACAGCACCATATACTGTACACTGCATTATATACCCTATACCTCACACACACCACATTCTGTACACTGCATTATATACCCTATACCTCACACACACCACATTCTGTACACTGCATTATATACCCTATACCTCACACAGCACCATATACTGTACACTGCATTATATACCCTATACCTCACACACACCACATTCTGTACACTGCATTATATACCATATACCTCACACACACCACATTCTGTACACTGCATTATATACCATATACCTCACACACACATTCTGTACACTGCATTATATACCCTATACCTCACACAGCACCATATACTGTACACTGCATTATATACCATATACCTCACACAGCACCATATACTGTACACTGCATTATATACCCTATACCTCACACACACCACATTCTGTACACTGCATTATATACCATATACCTCACACACACCACATTCTGTACACTGCATTATATACCATATACCTCACACACACCACATTCTGTACACTGCATTATATACCATATACCTCACACACACCACATTCTGTACACTGCATTATATACCATATACCTCACACAGCACCATATACTGTACACTGCATTATATACCCTATACCTCACACACACCACATTCTGTACACTGCATTATATACCCTATACCTCACACACACCACATTCTGTACACTGCATTATATACCCTATACCTCACACAGCACCATATACTGTACACTGCATTATATACCCTATACCTCACACAGCACCATATACTGTACACTGCATTATATACCCTATACCTCACACAGCACCATATACTGTACACTGCATTATATACCCTATACCTCACACACACCACATTCTGTACACTGCATTATATACCATATACCTCACACACACCACATTCTGTACACTGCATTATATACCATATACCTCACATACACCACATTCTGTACACTGCATTATATACCATATACCTCACACACACATTCTGTACACTGCATTATATACCCTATACCTCACACAGCACCATATACTGTACACTGCATTATATACCCTATACCTCACACACACCACATTCTGTACACTGCATTATATACCCTATACCTCACACACACCACATTCTGTACACTGCATTATATACCCTATACCTCACACACACCACATTCTGTACACTGCATTATATACCATATACCTCACACACACCACATTCTGTACACTGCATTATATACCATATACCTCACACACACATTCTGTACACTGCATTATATACCCTATACCTCACACAGCACCATATACTGTACACTGCATTATATACCATATACCTCACACAGCACCATATACTGTACACTGCATTATATACCCTATACCTCACACACACCACATTCTGTACACTGCATTATATACCATATACCTCACACACACCACATTCTGTACACTGCATTATATACCATATACCTCACACAGCACCATATACTGTACACTGCATTATATACCCTATACCTCACACACACCACATTCTGTACACTGCATTATATACCCTATACCTCACACACACCACATTCTGTACACTGCATTATATACCCTATACCTCACACAGCACCATATACTGTACACTGCATTATATACCCTATACCTCACACACACCACATTCTGTACACTGCATTATATACCATATACCTCACACACACCACATTCTGTACACTGCATTATATACCATATACCTCACACACACATTCTGTACACTGCATTATATACCCTATACCTCACACAGCACCATATACTGTACACTGCATTATATACCATATACCTCACACAGCACCATATACTGTACACTGCATTATATACCCTATACCTCACACACACCACATTCTGTACACTGCATTATATACCATATACCTCACACACACCACATTCTGTACACTGCATTATATACCATATACCTCACACACACCACATTCTGTACACTGCATTATATACCATATACCTCACACACACCACATTCTGTACACTGCATTATATACCATATACCTCACACAGCACCATATACTGTACACTGCATTATATACCCTATACCTCACACACACCACATTCTGTACACTGCATTATATACCCTATACCTCACACACACCACATTCTGTACACTGCATTATATACCCTATACCTCACACAGCACCATATACTGTACACTGCATTATATACCCTATACCTCACACAGCACCATATACTGTACACTGCATTATATACCCTATACCTCACACAGCACCATATACTGTACACTGCATTATATACCATATACCTCACACACACCACATTCTGTACACTGCATTATATACCATATACCTCACACACACCACATTCTGTACACTGCATTATATACCCTATACCTCACACACACCACATTCTGTACACTGCATTATATACCATATACCTCACACACACCACATTCTGTACACTGCATTATATACCCTATACCTCACACAGCACCATATACTGTACACTGCATTATATACCCTATACCTCACACACACCACATTCTGTACACTGCATTATATACCATATACCTCACACACACCACATTCTGTACACTGCATTATATACCCTATACCTCACACACACCACATTCTGTACACTGCATTATATACCCTATACCTCACACAGCACCATATACTGTACACTGCATTATATACCATATACCTCACACACACCACATTCTGTACACTGCATTATATACCCTATACCTCACACAGCACCATATACTGTACACTGCATTATATACCCTATACCTCACACACACCACATTCTGTACACTGCATTATATACCCTATACCTCACACAGCACCATATACTGTACACTGCATTATATACCCTATACCTCACACAGCACCATATACTGTACACTGCATTATATACCATATACCTTACACAGCACCACATTCTGTACACTGCATTATATACCATATACCTCACACACACCACATTCTGTACACTGCATTATATACCATATACCTCACACACACCACATTCTGTACACTGCATTATATACCATATACCTCACACACACCACATTCTGTACACTGCATTATATACCCTATACCTCACACACACCACATTCTGTACACTGCATTATATACCATATACCTCACACACACCACATTCTGTACACTGCATTATATACCATATACCTCACACACACCACATTCTGTACACTGCATTATATACCATATACCTCACACAGCACCATATACTGTACACTGCATTATATACCATATACCTCACACACACCACATTCTGTACACTGCATTATATACCATATACCTCACACACACCACATTCTGTACACTGCATTATATACCATATACCTCATATAGCACCACATTCTGTACACTGTTATATATTCCACACCTCACACAGCACTGTATTAAATATATATCTCACACACCATATACTGTACACTGTTATATATCCCATATCTCATACAGCACCTTTATATGCTACACCTCACAGCAGATACTGCACACTATTGTATATTGTATATCTCACACCACACTATATACTCTACACTGTGCTATAGATTCCACACCGCATTCTGTACACTATTATATGTTCCATACCTCACACACCATATATTGTACACTGCATTATAGATTCAATACCTCATACAGTACCATATACTGTACACTGCACTATAGATTTCACACCTCATACAGTATTATATACCTTACATAGAAACATAGAAAATAGGAGCAGGAGTAGGCCATTCGGCCCTTCGAGCCTGCTCTGCCATTCAATATGATCATGGCTGATCGTCTATCTCAATACCATATTCCCGCTCTCTCCCCATACCCCTTGATGCCTTTTGTGTCCAGAGATCTATCTAGCTCCTTTTTAAATATATTCAATGACTTGGCCTCCACAGCCTTCTATGGTAGAGAATTCTACAGGTTCACCGCCCTCGGAGTGAAGATATTTCTCCTCATCTCAATTCTAAATGTCCTACCCTGTATCCTGAGACTGTGACCCCTCGTTCTGGACCCCCAGCCAGGGGAAACGTCCTCCCTGCATCCAGTCCGTCTAGCCCTGTCAGAATTTTATATGTTTCAATGAGATCCCCTCTCATTCTTCTAAACTCGAGTCGACCCAATCTCTCCTCATACGACAGTCTGCCATCCCAGGAATCAGTCTGGTGAACCTTCGCTGCACTCCCTCTATGGCAAGTATATCCTTTCTTAGGTAAGGAGACCAAAACTGCACACAATACTCCAGGTGTAGTCTCACCAAAGCCCTGTGTAACTGCAGTAAGACACCCTTGCTCCTATACTCAAATCCTCTTGCAATGAAGGCCAACATGCCTTCCTAACTGCATGCTGCACCTGCATGTTTGCTTTCAGTATCTGGTAAACAAGGACACCCAGGTCCCTTTGTACATCAACATTTCCCAATCTATCACCATTTAAATAATACTCTGCCTTTCTGTTTTTCCTACCGAAGTGGATAACTTCACATTATACAGTGCATTATAGATTCCACACTGCATACAGCACCATATACGTACATGGTGTTATATATTCCATACCTCATACAGTACCATATATGATACATGGCATTATATATTCCATACCTCATACAGTACCATATACTCTACACTGCACGATAGATTTCACACCTCATATAGTACCATATATGGTACACGGTGTTATAGATTCCATACGTCTTGCGGTACCATATATGGCACATGGCGATATAGATTTCATACCTCATACTGTACCACATACGGTACAATGTGAATGTTTTCTCTCCCCTGCGAGAGTAAAGCACTCAGAGAGACTGTCTCACCCGAGGTTCCTCAGCCCACTCTGATTTACCCTGGCAGAATTGAGATAAAACACAGCGCGGGTTTGCTGGGAAACATTGCGGTGGGATCAGGATAAGAATCAGGATCAAAGATTTCTAAATTACAGATACACCAAGTCACCAATTTGGCAATCGTGGTCCACACTATCTATCTAATGTTAATTCAGTGATTCAAAACCTGAATGAATAAAACTGAAACCTTTAGATTTTGAATAAAGGGCTGTGAATCTCTTGGCATGATCTGTTACCTGGCAGTGTGCTCGATATGTTCAGCGCACAGAGCTCACAATCCTGATAAGAGAGAATATTTAATCAGCAATTTTTGATTTAATTATTTCTATTTTGAGAATTATGCAGAATGTGTGGACTATGTAGTGCCTACTCACAGTGATTATCAGGGCACATGTCTTGTGAGTTCTACGCCTGCATGTTAGAACACACACTCACATCCATACCTGTGTGCAAAGATATACATGGAACTAACACGTGTGTCAATGTGCAAATTAGTGTGTGCTCTGGAGTACAAATTAACCATGGTCACACTTCACCACTTGGGATCCAATTACAGGGGAGTGAATGGGAAGGGGTTTGGTCCATTGGGATGCTGTACAATGGGAATGAATCAACCAGTATGGTAGTATAGTGGTTATGGTACTGGACTCGAGAGCCTTAGGATTCCTACTTGTGGCAATGTCTCAGTGGGATTGTGATTGACTGTATCACAGAGAAAATAACTAGTGTCACAGACACAGCTCCACATGGAAAGAAAGGTGAAGCAATGAAAACAGAACCAGTCCTAGAGCAGTTACATCTCAAGTTGCCCCCATCCCATGACCCTGTCTACAGGTCATTATTCAGACACTGAGTCCATGCTGTGCGGATAGAGGCTGATTAAAGGCTGTTACTTCTGGATCTCTCACATTATAAAAACAGCCCTGTAATTATCCCAGTATTAGCCTATCACTAATTAATGTTATGAATGTGATAAAGATGTATAATTACGCGGGAAAAATTCCTCCAGGAATTACAGATCAAAGTTTTGATTCATAATAGAAATGTACACGGTCACTGAAAGTTGGAAATAGATTGGCCCACTTCAGTGAATTAACCTGCTACACGGGGGGGGGGGGGGATAAACAAGGGGTGGGGGCAGGGGGGTTGCGTGGGTGGGGGTAAACGGGGGTGGGGTGGGGCGGGGGTTAGCAGGGGTGGGGCAGCGGGATTAATGAGGGGGTGGAGGGTGCGGGACGGGGTAAACGGGGTGGGGACGAGGCAGGGGGTTAACGGGGGTGGGGGCAGGAGGGGTTAACTGGGGGGTGGGGGTTAAATGGGGGGATGGGTTAATGAGCGGGTGAGGGGTACGGGCTGGGGGTAAACGGGGTGTGGGTGGGGCGGGGGTTAACGGGGTGAGGAAATGGGGTGGGAGGCAGGAGGGGTTAACTGGGGGGTTAAATGGGGGGTGGATTAATGAGAGGGTGCGGGGTGCGGGGCGGGGGTAAACAGGGTGGGGGTGGGGCAGGGAGTTAACGGGGTGGCAAAATGGGGTGGGGGCAGGAGGGGTTAACCGGGGGGTGGGGGGTTAAATGGGGGGTGGATTAATGAGGGTGTGAGGGGTGCGGGGATTAATGAGGCGAGGCGGAAAGGGGGCTGCCATCGGGTGTCCAAAGCACCTGCCTGTTTCAGGCAATAGGCCCCTTTTTATATGGAAATCATGGTCCTATGGTGCGTATAGGACTCTGATTGGATTGAAGTCCCTCCTTTTAATTTCATATTTAAATTCTCTGTGTCCTTCGAGGAGAAATAATTCTTGGTTTGAAAGGGAGAATTACAGGAGACTCCAAAATGCTGGAAAATACACAATGAAAGGTCAGAAATCAAACCCTCAGAAGTGGGGAAATGCCCCCGACCCACTCGAAAATGAATCCTACTCTTTCATCTCTCACATCCTCTTCAGTCATTTCTAAATCCGCCACTGCTGAAAACTGGGCCTCTGGATTCTCCCCGCAGTAAAAGTGATGGAATGTTTTGTGACCCTGCCATGGAGGTCACGACAGGCCTGTGTCCCGCTGCACTCTCGGTCTAACTCTGTGTCTTCACATGCCAAAAGGTCTAAGTTCGTGTTTCGTATTTGAACTGCCGGCTTTCTGGGGCTGTGTTGGTTTTTTTTAAATTGTTAGTGCAGAGAACCAAGAGTAGATATGGAGGCTCGGGCATGGGCACAGAAGACTGGGCAGCGGGGTACAGGGGCCCGCGATGTAGTAAACTGGATAGCCCGGTGGTGAAGGATAGAATACTGGAGCCTGGTCTTCAGTTGCTTCCAAGCCTTTACTCACAGAGATCCACATCACCCCCTCCACACCCAAGATCGGGTCTCTTATAAATGGATACAAGAGAGTCCCACCTGATACGCACCACCTGAATACATGGATATAATTAACATGCAAGTGGGGTACAGGGGCCCGGGGAGTGGGGTACAGGGGCCCGGGGAGTGAGGTACAGGGGCCCGGGGAGTGGGGTACAGGGGCCCGGGGAGTGAGGTACAGGGGCCCAGGGAGTGGGGTACATGGGCCCGGGGAGTGGGGTACAGGGGCCCGGGGAGTGAGGTACAGGGGCCCGGGGAGTGGGGTACAGGGGCCCGGGGAGTGAGGTACAGGGGCCTGGGGAGTGGGGTACAGGGGCCCGGGGAGTGAGGTACAGGGGCCCGGGGAGTGGGGTACAGGGGCCCGGGGAGTGAGGTACAGGGGCCTGGGGAGTGGGGTACAGGGGCCCGGGGAGTGAGGTACAGGGGCCCGGGAATGGGGTACAGGGGCCCGGGAGTGGGGTACAAGGGTCCATGGAGTGGGGTACAGGGGCCCAGGAATGGGGTACAGAGGCCCAGGAATGGGGTACAGGGGTCGGGGGAGTGGGGTACAGGGGTCCGGGGAGTGGGGTATGGGGCCCAGGAATGGGGTACAGGGGCCTGGGGAATGGAGTACAGGGGTCTGGGGAGTGGGGTACAGGGGCCCGGGGATTGGGGTACAGGGGCCCAGGAATGGGGTACAGGGGCCCGGGGAGTGGGGTACAGGGGCCCGGGGAGTGGGGTACAGGGGCCCAGGGAGTGGGGTACAGGGGCCCGGGAGGTTGGGTACAGGGGCCCGGGAAGCGGGGTACAGGGGCCAAGGAGGGGGGTACAGGGGCCCGGGAGGGGGTACAGGGGCCCGGGAGAGGGGTACAGGGGCCCGGGGGGGTACAGGGGCCCAGGATGGGGGTACAGGGGCCCGGGATGGGGGTACAGGGGCCCGGGATGGGGGTACAGGGGCCCAACAGGCAGAGAATTTTTAAAAAATACCTAATTAAACAAAAAGGAGAACCAACATACCGGTGTGCAGTATCTGGTATTGTGTGGGGTTTCAATCAACTGGGAAAGGTATTTCGGTGATTAAATGGTTGTATTGGTGCAGTGAAATGCATCCCTATTGGGAGAGCAAACGAGTGTGGAGAAAGCTGGTGTAAAATGGTCACCTTCGGGTGCCAATTATAGGATCAGGACAAAGTGGATGAGTGAACACAGCCTGAGTACAAAGCGAGCACTGAGTGGGAGGCTGGCGATCACATTGTTTAATCCACCGGTTAAAGGACCCCCAGTCCATGCCAAGCAACCCATTTGCAAGTCACACAGGTCTGTTTTATAAGTGGAATAAATATCCTGGTATAACCTCCTGGTGTTTTGTTCAAAATGTGAAGTATTTTTACCTCGAAGCTCCACCGCTGGGACACACAGGCCAGGCTCAATCATCGGTCTGTGCTGAGACAGCTGGCCTCAGTCAGGGCAGGACTGGGGGGGGCGGGGGCAGTACAGTTATCCTCACAGCCCCTTGGGAAGGGAAGGGAAAATGAGCCAGGATGCCAGCTGCTGATCGCTGGCCAGTGACTGCTGCTGGAAATTGTCTGTGTGGCCATCTGGTGTGGACAGGATGGGCTGTGATGATCTCCTTGGCCGGATAGACCTGGCAACACTAAAGGGGTAATTTTAACCCCAAGGAAGGGGTGGGGTGGGAGGTTTAAATTACAGCTGTTTGCAACCCAGCCCCATCGCCCCACTTGCGGATTTAAACCAGGTATGTTTGGATGGGGGAACACAAATCCGGAACCCGGATGGGAGAGCCCACCTCCAAAATGGGAGACTCCACCCCCACCAATGGGAGATCCCTTGCTACATCCGAGACTTCTCCTGATGTCCGACCTCCGACTGCTGACCCGATCACTTCCTGGTCCGCGATCTTCTCCATGGCACCCCCCCCCCCCTCAATACCTCCCCCGATCTCCACCTCCAGCATCAGACCCCCCACTCTCCCAACCCAGATGTCCTCCACGGCCCATGATCTCTCCTTCCTTCCCTCCTCTCCGATTCCCAGCTGCTTTCCCACCTGTCCGTCCGGCTGTCGTGCCGGAGATTCAGACCCTTCGGGAGATAACTGGGGGAAAGGAATTTTATGGGTCTGCTTTTTTCCCGCACAGAATAACAAGAACCAAAGTGGTGCAGTTATTAAACATTAATTGCTGTGGTCAGTGTCAGTGCAATTGGCCATTGTTTGGATCTGTTTTGCACAGTCTGTGGGTCGTTGAAATGTAGCGATGATTCACTTCTGTTTTTTTCAGACATGGAATGAATTCAAGTGCGTGCGATATCAGACAGGGTGTTGGTCACAGAGAGATCAACAAATCACCTGGTTGTACTCAACACAATTCACTAAACACTGACCAAACACTCAACTCACAGCTCCAGCTGATATTACAGCTCAAGAATTTTTAGAAAAGGAAACACCATCAGACCCAACAAGCTTGTCTCTTTTTTTCATAGACCCCTCCACCTACCCACCGTCTCACCACATCCCTCAACCCCACCTACCCACATTCTCCCAATATCCCTCAACCCCACCTACCCACCTTCTCCCCATATCCCTCAACCCCACCTACCCACCGTCTCACCACATCCCTCAACCCCACCTACCCACATTCTCCCAATATCCCTCAACCCCACCTACCCACCTTCTCCCCATATCCCTCAACCCCACCTACCCACCTTCTCACCACATCTCTCAACCCCACCTACCCACCGTCTCACCACATCCCTCAACCTCACCTACCCACAATCTCCCCATATCCCTCAACCCCACCTACCCACATTCTCCCAATATCCCTCAACCCCACCTACCCACATTCTCACCATATCTCTCAACCCCACCTACCCACCTTCTCACCACATCTCTCAACCCCACCTACCCGCCGTCTCAACATATCCCTCAACCCCACCTACCCACCGTCTCACCATATCTCTCAATCCCACCTACCCACCGTCTCACCACATCTCTCAACCCCACCTACCCACCGTCTCACCACATCCCTCAACCCCACCTACCCACCGTCTCAACATATCCCTCAACCCCACCTACCCACCGTCTCACCATATCTCTCAATCCCACCTACCCGCCTTCTCACCATATCTCTCAACCCCACCTACTCACCTACTCACCATAATTCTCAATCCCACCTACTCACCTTCTCACCATATCCCTTCACCTGGTGCCCTGTGGGACTGGAGCTAAGATTGTCTCTCTGATACAATACAGCTCTCAGCCACTTCAAGTCCTTGTGTAATACTGACCCCAGCATTTATAAGCCACAGTTTACATAACTACAGCTTGATGTCGATCGATCCGAATAAATCAATGCTGATTCACACTGCAAACCAATCCAACATCAGATACAGAGCAATGTTATCAGGAGTAAAGGGGTAATATACTCCTTACTCGGTACTGTACACAGGACAGTGTTTGATGGGACAGTGTAGAGGGAGCTTTACTCTGTATCTAACCCATGCTGTACCTGCTCTGGGAGTGTTTGATGGGACAGTGTAGAGGGAGCTTTACTCTGTATCTAACCCGTGCTGTACCTGCCCTGGGAGTGTTTGATGGGACAGTGTGGAGGGAGCTTTACTCTGTATCTAACCCGTACTGTACCTGCCCTGGGAGTGTTTGATGGGACAGTGTAGAGGGAGCTTTACTCTGTATCTAACCCGTGCTGTACCTGCCCTGGGAGTGTTTGATGGGACAGTGTAGAAGGAGCTTTACTCTTTATCTAAAAATGATGTATTTTTGCCCAGTTTTGGTTAGTGACTGTCCCTTTAAATCCAGTTCACAAGTGGTTAAAAAAGAACAACTGTTGCTCTGGTTCCTGCACCAATCTTATTTTGATCCATTTATTGAAAGGATGGTTTAAAGTGTGGGCTCGAGTGAGGAACCAAGCTCACCTTCAACAAGCACAGGGGAGGGGATATTTTCCGTTAATGCATGGCAGCCAATTATTTTGAATCCAACTGTCAATTATGAAAAAGTCACAGCGAGTGGTGAAAGGGTTTTAAAGTGACGTGATCTGTTCATTGAGTTAAACTGTCAAAAGGTACTTCAATTAATTGGAAACTTTACAGGAACATATAAGGTATACGGGCTAACTCCCATAATCAGAAAAGATTGTAAGAAAGAAAAGGACTTTGTTTATAAAAGTTAGCGCCAAAAAAAATAAATACTTGCATTTATACAGATCCTTTCATGACCTCAGGACGTCCCAAAGCTAATAAAGTACTTTTTGAAGTGTAGTCACTGTTGTAATGTAGGAAACGTGGCAGCCAATTTACGCACAGCAAGATCCCAGAAACAGCAATAAGAAAATGACCAGACAATCTGTTTCAGTGATTGTTGATTGAGGGATAAATATTGGCCAGGACACTGGGGAGAACTCCCCTGCTCTTCTGCAAATAGTGCCATGGGATCTTTTACATCCACCTGAGAGGGCAGACGGGGCCTCCGTTTAACATCTCATCTGAAAGACGGCACCTCCAACAGTGCAGCACTCCCTCAGTACTGCACTGGGAGTGTCAGCCTGGATTAAGTGAGACTTAAACCCACCACCTTCTCACTCAGGGACGAGAGTGCTATCACTGAGCCACGGTTGACATTAAAAAAGACCTTTAGTGAGAGATTGCAATTCTTACTATGTCCAATTGAAGAGTGCTTCACTGGTGCAAAGAGTGATCACTGGTTTCAGTCCCTCAGGCTGATAAGGGACAAATTCAGCAAAAACAAACAAACGAGTTCATCAAAGGTGAACCCGATCCCATCCTTTGCAAGAGAGATTGAGAGAAAATTAAAACTCATCCCTGTTATCTTGCAATTTGAGAGTTTGACTCTAGGCAATGTTTGATGTTAAAAAATAAATCGCTTTTTATTTTGCACCGTTGTTGAACTAGGTGGGCGTGAGCCGCAGCTTGTACCTCTCCTGATTAACAGACTAGAATTTGATTTAATTAATTTTATTTAATGGGGGTGGGGAGGGTGGGGGGGGGGGCGTGAGAGAGGAATCAAAGCAGCGAATCTATCACAGAGACTGTCAGTGGGAGACGAGTGTCTCCAGCTAACCCGATAACTCACACAAGCCCTGAAATCGCAAAGGAGTTACGGGCAGCCCATTATCGGTGCTCTGCTGGCTGGGAGAGATCCTTTATTTATAACGATCACACACTTAAAATAGCATCTTTTTTTTTGTTGCAATGAGTTTACCTTATTTTACGAGTGGAGACAGCAGAATAAAGGCACCGTTCATACTGCAACAATAGGGCGACACATCAAGCACAGGAACAAATAGGGGGCAAATAGGGGGCTACGTTTCGATTTGGTCCACTCTGCCTGGCTCCTGGTTAATTTCATATTGTTTTTATATATTATATATAAATATAAACCAATCCCTAGATGGATTATGTGTGCACTAGAAGTCATTTCTGCTGGTGCACTGGGAGAGGATGACCTATTTCAGTGTTACTAGAGGCTGATACAGAAACTCAGAGCATTTCTGGTGAGGCTTTTTGCTTGGACGCCCCTATGTCTTCTGCCCCTTTCCCGAAGGAGTACAGTTCCCATCGGGCCCTGGTCGCACCCCAGTATCTTGTCCAAATGCCCATTTTTCACATGTGGGCCCAGATAGTGAGGGTCAGCAGGGTATGGGACCATGGGGGGCATCAGAGACAAGCCCACCCCTCTCCTCACCCGACATTTAGGCACTTTCCCCATGGGGGACATCGGCTGATTTCCCCCTCCCTGGTCCACAGTCAATGAGGTTAATACTGGCTGAGACCAGCTAACGCTGCACAGTGCAGAGCTGGAACTGGGATCTTATTTAGCTCATTGCTGCGCTGGGAGGGGCATTTCTGCAATCAGTTGTTGGTGGAAAACATAGTTTGTCTTTTAATAAACTTATGTCATTTGTTTTCGAAACAGGCACCATGCGGCAAGCCTTATTCAGGAGGGAGGGAGAGAGGAAGTGAAGGAGAGAGGGAAGGAGAAAGAGAGGGAAGAAGGGAGAGAGCGAGAGAGGGAGGGAGAGAGAGTGGGAGGGAGGGTGAGAGAGAGTGGGAGGGAGGGAGAGAGAAAGAGATAGGGAGGGAGAGAGAGCGGGACGGAGAGAGAGTCGGAGAGGAGAGAGAGGGAGGGAGAGAGAGAGCGGGAGGGAGGGAGGGGGAGAGAGCGGGAGGGAGGGAGGGAGGGGGAGAAAGTGGGAGGGAGAGAGAGAGCGCGGGAAGGAGGGAGAGAGAGACCGGGATGGAGGGAAAGAGCGGGAGGGAGGGAGAGAGAGAGCGCGGGAGGGAGAGAGAGCGGAAGGGAGGGAGAGAGAGCGGAAGGGAGGGAGAGAGAGCAGCAGGGAGGGAGAGTGGGAGGAAGGGAAGGAGGGAGGGAGAGAGGGAGAGAGCGGGAGGGATAGAGCGGGAGGGAGTGAGACAAACTCGAATCACATCTCACTTTCGTCACCGTGTCATCACGGTCTAGTGACATAATGGTGACTTTCAACTTGATACTGTCATGGATTTGTGTGTTTACAAATTTTAAAAAAGGGTTTGTTTAAGGCATTGCCTCTTTAAGAGTAAATATATCAGGGCATCGATGAGAGGGTTAAGAATGTTAAAGGCTTCTCTGACCCTGAGTTACACTAGCATGAAACACCGAGATGATGCAAATCACAAATCCCTAGGCTAATTCAGGGCTACGTACCCCAGCCCCACTCCTTATAACTCCCAACAGTAATTGATCAGTTTTAAAGAGACTGAACCATTACGATCAGACTCCACACTCTCGCATCGAAACACCGCTACATCTCAATGTATCACTCAGACACTGATTAAACTGTTTAAAAGGAAGGCACCAAAATACAGCTGGCACTGGAAGAAATGCGGGCATTTTAAAATGATTTAACACAGGCCTGGGTACATCTCACACCTGGAGAGAGGGGTATATCAAACACCTGGAGAGAGGGATATATCAAACACCTGGAGAGAGGGGTACATCTCACACCTGGAGAGAGGGGTATATCAAACACCTGGAGAGAGGGATATATCAAACACCTGGAGAGAGGGGTATAACAACACCTGGAGAGAGGGGTATATCAAACACCTGGAGAGAGGGGTATAACAACACCTGGAGAGAGGGGTATATCAAACACCTGGAGAGAGGGGTATAACAACACCTGGAGAGAGGGGTATATCAAACACCTGGAGAGAGGGGTATAACAACACCTGGAGAGAGGGGTATATCAAACACCTGGAGAGAGGGGTATAACAACACCTGGAGAGAGGGGTATATCAAACACCTGGAGAGAGGGGTATAACAACACCTGGAGAGAGGGGTATATCAAACACCTGGAGAGAGGGGTATAACAACACCTGGAGAGAGGGGTACATCTCACACCTGGAGAGAGGGGTACATCTCACACCTGGAGAGAGGGGTACATCTCACACCTGGAGAGATGGGTATATCAAACACCTGGAGAGAGGGGTATAACAACACCTGGAGAGAGGTGTATATCAACACCTGGAGAGAGGGGTATAACAACACCTGGAGAGAGGGGTACATCTCACACCTGGAGAGAGGGGTATAACAACACCTGGAGAGAGGGGTATATCAACACCTGGAGAGAGGGGTACATCTCACACCTGGAGAGAGGGGTATAACAACACCTGGAGAGAGGGGTACATCTCACACCTGGAGAGAGGGGTACATCTCACACCTGGAGAGAGGGGTACATCTCACACCTGGAGAGATGGGTATATCAAACACCTGGAGAGAGGGGTATAACAACACCTGGAGAGAGGTGTATATCAACACCTGGAGAGAGGGGTATAACAACACCTGGAGAGAGGGGTACATTTCACACCTGGAGAGAGGGGTATATCAACACCTGGAGAGAGGGGTACATCTCACACCTGGAGAGAGGGGTATAACAACACCTGGAGAGAGGGGTACATCTCACACCTGGAGAGAGGGGTATATCAAACACCTGGAGAGAGGGGTATATCAACACCTGGAGAGAGGGGTACATCTCACACCTGGAGAGAGGGGTATAACAACACCTGGAGAGAGGGGTACATCTCACACCTGGAGAGAGGGGTATATCAAACACCTGGAGAGAGGGGTATAACAACACCTGGAGAGAGGGGTATAACAACACCTGGAGAGAGGGGTATATCAACACCTGGAGAGAGGGGTACATCTCACACCTGGAGAGAGGGGTACATCTCACACCTGGAGAGAGGGGTATAACAACACCTGGAGAGAGGGGTATATCAAACACCTGGAGAGAGGGGTATAACGACACCTGGAGAGAGGGGTATATCAAACACCTGGAGAGAGGGGTACATCTCACACCTGGAGAGAGGGGTATAACGACACCTGGAGAGAGGGATATATCAAACACCTGGAGAGAGGGGGTACATCTCACACCTGGAGAGAGCGGTATATCAAACACCTGGAGAGAGGGGTACATCTCACACCTGGAAAGAGGGGTATATCAAACACCTGGAGAGAGGGGTATATCAAACACCTGGAGAGAGGGGGTACATCTCACACCTGGAGAGAGCGGTATATCAAACACCTGGAGAGAGGGGGTACATCTCACACACCCGGAGAGAGGGGTACATCTCACTCACCTGGAGAGAGGGGTACATCTCACACACCTGGAGAGAGGGGTACATCTCACTCACCTGGAGAGAGGTACATCTCACTCACCTGGAGAGATGGGTATATCAAACACCTGGAGAGAGGGGGTACATCTCACACCTGGAAAGAGGGGTACATCTCACTCACCTGGAGAGATGGGTATATCAAACACCTGGAGAGAGGAGTATATCAAACACCTGGAGAGAGGGGTACATCTTACACACCTGGAAAGATGGGTATATCAAACAACTGGAGAGAGGGGTACATCTCACATCTGGAGAGAGGGGTACATCTCACACACCTGGAGAGAGGGGTATATCAAATACCTGGAGAGAGGGGTACATCTCACATACCTGGAGAGAGGTGTATATCAAATAACTGGAGAGAGGGGTACATCTCACACACCTGGAGAGAGGTGTATATCAAACACCTGGAGAGAGGGGTACATCTCACATATCTGGAGAGATGGGTATATCAAACACCTGGAGAGAGGGGTAGATCTCACACACCTGGAAAGAGGGGTATATCAAACAACTGGAGAGGGGTACATCTCACATCTGGAGAGAGGGGCACATCTCACACACCTGGAAAGAGGGGTATATCAAACAACTGGAGAGAGGGGTACATCTCACATCTGGAGAGAGGGGTACATCTCACACACCTGGAGAGAGGGGTATATCAAACACCTGGAGAGAGGGGTATATCTCACACCTGGAGAGAGCGGTACATCTTACATCTGGAGAGAGGGGTATATTAAACACCTGGGGAGAGGGGTATATCTCACACACCTGAAGAGAGAGTTATATCAAGCACCTGGATAGAGGGGTACATCTCACACACCTGGTACGGTCCCACACGATAGGCTCATTTAAATCTTTAACCAATATAGAATTTCCCAATGTCTTGCAAAGCCTCAAAGTGCTGGATAGTTTAAAAATAGATACACAGATAGCTGGAGAGATAGATAGATAGATAGATGAAGAGGTTAAATAGGTAAATAGAAGTATGAGGACTTGAGGCTGGCATGTATACCCAGACTGTACCCATACTATGCCATTATTGTGCCCATAAAGTGGCATACTATGCTTGTATCATGCCCACTGTGCCCATGCACATACTATACCTATACCATGGCCATAACATACACATTCTGTGCCTATACTATGCACATGCTGAGCCTATACTGTGCCCATATCATGTCCATATTGTGCCTATACTGTGCCCATACCATGCCCACCTCCTTACCTGTACCATTCCAGACCCTTCTCATAGTGCCTGTCGAAGAAGTGAGGTTCGGTGCCCAGCGCCCTGACATCGGGATGGACGCGAATGAACTCCAGCACAGCCCGGGTCCCTCCTTTCTTCACCCCGACGATGATGGCTTGAGGCAGTCGCTTGTTGCCCACTCTGGATGTCCCGTTGCTGCTCCTCTCCTGTTCCTGAGGAGGCGATGCCGTGGCCCCCGGGGTAACTGTCCTGTTGGCGGGACGTCGCTCGGGAGGAGATACCTGGAGCGGGTGGTCCTCCTCTAGATTCCCCTTGGCCTCCTCCCCATGGCGGGCAGCCCCCGAGCCCGTGTTCGCACAGTACTGGGACTTCTGCAGGAGTCTCTTGGCTGCCCCGGTCTGCAGCAAGTAACAGGCTCGATCTTCGGGGAAGCCCAAGGGTTTCTGCATGATGGAATCGCCGCAGAAGATGAGGCTGTAGCACAGGTAGGTGAAGGAGAGCGAGAGGGTGAAGATGAAGAAGACCCTGCGAGTTACCCTGGATGAAGATGGGACCACTCTACCCCCCAATCTATATGCCATGTCTCAGGACAGCCTCTGAGAAGGGCGGGAGCATGGTCTTCGTCCAGGATCTCGGCGATATTTCTTCGGACATCTGTGTTTGAGAGGGTGATGATGGAGGAGAGGAAACCCTTGAGTGAGTTCTTTATTTTTTTTAAAAAAGAGGCTAAATATTGAAAGTGGAAGGGTCGCTCAGTGACACAAGGCAAGGTCAGTCCTGAGACCAAAACTCTTCATCCCAAACTCCACTTGGCTTTTCCTGCTTCGAGATGGTTCAGTCTTGATCTTCTTGCTGGTTCTCTGGTTGCTACAATCTCAAAACATGATCTGACTTGCAAGAAAAAAAACCCACCACCTCCTGCACTCACAATCCTGAAGCTTTCAGCTGCGAAACCCCTCGCCCCAGAGAGCTTGCTCTGTCCCAGCTAACCGCTCAGGTCACCAGCAGCAAAAAGTCCAGGGGCTGGATGGGATTTATTCTCCTGCACATCTCAGGTACCCAGAGGGCGATCAGCCTACCTGAGCTCTCCTCGCTGGGTGAAGCCTCGGCTCCGGCTTCCTTCTCCTGGATTCTACTCCAAACTTCCCCAGAAATGCCGATGCAGAAGGGTTTGGGATATGAATATTTAAACGCGCCGTCCTGCGCATCAGACGCTCCGACTCGCGTTATTGCTCCAGCTCGACGCGAATTCTTATTAAAAAAAAACACACTGCCGGGTCTGGAGAAACTGCACACCCCGGGACCCGCCGCTTAACTCAGCCGCCGCCGCCTCCCACCAGCCGAATCAGAGCTGCCAGCTGGAGAATCCCAGGAAAGCAGGGGAGGGAGAGAGGCTGAGGGAACGTGGGAGATTGGGGGAAGAGAGAATCAAGGAAAGGCGAAAGAGAGAGACCGAGGAGGGAAATTGGGGAAGAGAAAAAGTAGGGGAGGGATCTCAGGAGCCAGAGATTTCAGGAAAAAGATTTGAGGAGTGGGAGTGAGATTTGGGGAGAGAGAGGGAGATTTGGGGAGAGAGGGAGATTTGGGGAGAGAGGGAGTTTGATGGGGAGTGAGGGAAATTTGGGGAGAGAGGGAGTTTGATGGGGAGTGAGCGAGATTTGGGGAGAGAGGGAGATTTGGGGAGAGAGGGAGTTTGATGGGGAGTGAGGGAGATTTGGGGAGAGAGGGAGATTTGGGGAGAGAGGGAGTTTGATGGGGAGTGAGGGAGATTTGGGGAGAGAGGGAGTTTGATGGGGAGTGAGCGAGATTTGGGGAGAGAGGGAGTTTGATGGGGAGTGAGGGAGATTTGGGGAAAGAGGGAGTTTGATGGGGAGTGAGGGAAATTTGGGGAGAGAGGGAGATTTGGGGAGAGAGGGAGTTTGATGGGGAGTGAGGGAGATTTGGGGAGAGAGGGAGTTTGATGGGGAGTGAGCGAGATTTGGGGAGAGAGGGAGTTTGATGGGGAGTGAGGGAAATTTGGGGAGAGAGGGAGATTTGGGGAGAGAAGGAGTTTGATGGGGAGTGAGCGAGATTTGGGGAGTGAGGGAGTTTGATGGGGAGTGAGGGAAATTTGGGGAGAGAGGGAGATTTGGGGAGAGAGGGAGTTTGATGGGGAGTGAGCGAGATTTGGGGAGAGAGGGAGTTTGATGGGGAGTGAGGGAGATTTGGGGAGAGAGGGAGATTTGGGGAGTGAGATGGATCTTTAAAGTGAGAGAGATTAAGGAGACAGAGGGAGATTTATAGGGAGGAGGAGGTTTGTGGGGAGAGGAGTTTAAAGAGAATGTGCGATCCGAGGGGACAGAGGGCCATTAGGGAGAGGAAGTTGGGGTAGGAGAGGCAATTGGGGGAGAGAAAGGGAACTTTGGGAGAGAAGAGATTGTGGTGAGAAGGCGAATTGGGGAATGAGAGCGAGTTTTAAGAAGAAACATAAGAAGATAGGAACAGGAGGAGGCCATTCAATGAGATCATGGCTGACCTGTATCTTAACTCCACCTACCCGACTTGGTTCCATATCCCTTAATACCCTCAGCTAACAAAAACCTATCAGTCTCAGATCTGAACTTTTCTATTGACCCCCGCCCTCAACAGCTTTTTGGGGAGAATTCCAGATTTCCACTCCCCTTTGTGTGAAGAAATGCTTTTTCACATCACCCTTGAATGAACTAATTTTAAGGTTATGCCCCCCACCCCTGTTCTGGATTCCCCCCACCAGAGGAAATAGTTTCTCTCTATCTACCCTATCAAATCCTTTAAATCAATTTAAACACCTCGATCAGATCACCCCTTAATCTTCTATACTCAAGGGAATATAAGCCTAGTTTATGTAACCTGTCATCATAATTTAATCCTTTTAGCCCCAGTATCATTCTGGAGAATCTGCGCTGCACTCCCTCCAAGGCCAATCTATCCTTCCTGAGGTGCGGTGTCCAGAACAGAATGCAGTATCTCCCGATGGGGTCTGACCAGAGCTCTGTACAACTGGAATATAACTTCCACCCCTTTGTATTCCAGACCCCTTGAGATAAACGCCACCATTCCATTAGCCTTTTTAAATTATTTTTTGTACCTGTCCACTAGCTTTTAGTGATATCTGTACTTGGACCCCTAAATCTCTCTGTTCATCCACAGTTCTGACTTCTCACCATTTGGAAAATATTCTGATTTATCTTAGATCCAAAGTGGATGGCCTCACACTTTCCCACATTGAACTTCATCTGCCCCAGTTTTGCCCACTCATTTAATCTCTCAATGTCCCTTTACAACTTTCTGCTCCCATCTACACTATTTACTGTGCCACCTAACTTAGTGTCGTCAGAAAACTTAGATATACAGCTCTCTATTCCTTCATCCAAGTCATTTATAAATATAGTGAAAAGCTGAGGCTCCAGATCCCTGGGGGACACCACTAGTCACATCCTGCCAATTTGAGTTCCTACATATTATCTGTCTCCTAGCTCCTAACCAATTCCCTATCCAAGCTAATAGGTTGCCTCTAATTCCATGCCCTCTGATTTTTGTTAACAGTCTCTTATGTGGAACCTTGTCGAAAGCCTTCTGGAAATCCATATAAATAACATCCACAGACACTCCCTTATTCACCACGTTAGCTACCTCCTCAAAAAATTCAACTAGGTTCGTTAGACATGATTTACCCTTTACAAATCCATGCTGACTCTCTCTGATCAGCTCATATTTGTCTCAATTCTCAGTCACTCTGTCCCTAATAACAGATTCTAGTAACTTCCCCACAACGGATGTTAGAGTAATAGGCCTAGAATTTCCTAGTTTATCTCTCCTTCCCTTCTTAAATAATGGAGCGACACTGGCAGTTTTCCAACCCAAGGGGACAATTCCTGAATCGAGAGAGTTTTGGAAGATCACCACTAACACATCAATAATTTCCTCGCCTGCTTCTTTTAATACCCTAGGTGGAAAACTTCAGGTCCTGGAGATTTGTCAGTCTTTAGTCTCATTAGTTTCTCGCCTTGATTTATTTTAATTTTTCCTTGTTAAGGGAGAGAGGGAGCTAAGGTTCAGGGAGAGGGAATCAGGTTGAGGGAAAGAAAATTTTGGGGTGGGAGAGGAAAATTTGTGGAGATTTAGGGAGATTGAAGGAGATTGGGGAGGATGAGAAATTTGTAGAGGGGTGGGATTGGGGCGAGAGACTGGGAAAGTGGTTAGGGAGAGTGAGTGATTGGGGAGTGATTAGGGAGAGTGAGTGATTGGGGAGTGATTAGGGAGAGTGAGTGATTGGGGAGTGATTAGGGAGAGTGAGTGATTGGGGAGAGAGACTACTGGGAAAGTGATTAGGGAAAGGGAGTGATTGGGGAGTGATTAGGGAGAGTGAGTGATTGGGGAGTGATTAGGGAGAGTGAGTGATTGGGGAGTGATTAGGGAGAGTGAGTGATTGGGGAGTGATTAGGGAGAGTGAGTGATTGGGGAGTGATTAGGGAGAGTGAGTGATTGGGGAGAGAGACTACTGGGAAAGTGATTAGGGAAAGGGAGTGATTGGGGAGTGATTAGGGAGAGTGAGTGATTGGGGAGTGATTAGGGAGAGTGAGTGATTGGGGAGAGAGATTGGAAATTGTGGATGGCAGTTTCTGTTTTCATATTTATTTGTACTCTGCGTTTGATAAATCACAGTTCAGTCAAATTAAAAACCAAATCTGAGAGGCAAAATTTGGGAAATTTCAAATAGAAATATTCCATGTTGTTCCAAACCAGGTTAGGATCCTCATCCCATAATTTCTAGACAGCATGAACCTTTATACGAGAAAACTAAATGATATTTTGTAGAATCTGATGTGTGTAAGCTAATAACTTGTTAGGCCACTTCGGGAGGGCAGTTAAGAATCAACCACGCTGGTGTGGGGACTGGAGTCACATATAGGCCCAGACCGGGTAAGGACGGCAGGTTTCCTTCCCTAAAGGACATCAGTGAACCAGTTGGGATTTTCTGACAATCCGACAGCTTCATGGTCACTTTTCCTGGTGCCACGGTGGGATTTGAACTCTTGGCTACTGTATTAGTGATTCACTACACAATCATAACTGCTGCACAGCTGGCTCCGGGAGCCATTTCCACATCTGTATGCAGTGCTCTTTATGCTTTCTTCATTTGCTTCTCTCCTCTCCACTTCAATCCCTTGTAAATCTGATAAATACAGGAGTATAAGATTCAGATGCTACCTTGTGATTTCATCGTATACGCAGAACAATATAAATCAAAGCATTTCTTCTGAAAGCAAGGCTTTGTTAGGATTCAGGCACATGGGATAGTGACAGTGCTAAGTCATTGTCAACACGCACAAACACACATCCAGCAGGTATGAAGTAATTCAACATTTAATGGGATTTTTTTTAAACAAAACTCCTTGGCTTTGATTGTTGCTTCTGTCAGGGACATCGCATTTGTCTCTGTTGGTTTTAACTCGTAACGAGGCTCCCTCTGGTGACTGAATAGAATCACTGCAAAAAGAACTCAACATAGGAAGATAGGAACAGGAGGAGGCCATTCAGCCCCTGAAGCCTGTTCTGTCATTCAATGAGACCGTGGCTGATCTGTACCTCAGCTCCATTTACCTGCCTTTGTTCCACATCCCTTGATAAAAATCTATCCACCTTAGACTTGAAAGCTCTAACTGACCCCCAGCATTCACAGCCTTTTGGGGGAATGAGTTCCAGATTTCCACTACCCTTTGTGTGAAGAAATGCTTCCTGATTCCACTCCTGAACAGCCTAGCTCGAATTTGAAGATTATGTCTTCTTGTTCTTGATTCCTCCACCAGAGAAAATAGTTTCTCTCTATCTACCCCATTCAATCCATTTAACATTTTAAAGAATTTAATTAGATCACCCCTCAACCTTCTAAACTCCAGAGAATACAAGACAAGTAATCTAACCCTCTGAGCCCTGGTGTTATTCTGGTGACCACATCCTGACCACAACCTCCATTCCTCTGACTCTGCATCAGTGCTTGTCTCCCTCGGCCCCACACCCCCCCGCCCCATCTCCCCCATAACACTGGAGGCATTTTCTTTCAGCCATTATAGGTACAGCACGGGTCAGGTACAGCACGGGTCGGGTACAGCACGGGACGGGTACAGCAATGGTCGGGTACAGCAATGGTCGGGTACAGCAATGGTCAGGTACAGCACGGGTCGGGTACAGCAATGGTCAGGTACAGCAATGGTCAGGTACAGCAATGGTCGGGTACAGCATGGGTCGGGTACAGCACGGGTCGGGTACAGCACGGGTCGGGTACAGCACGGGTCGGGTACAGCACGGGTCGGGTACAGCACGGGTCGGGTACAGCAATGGTCGGGTACAGCACGAGTCGGGTACAGCAATGGTCGGGTACAGCACGGGTCGGGTACAGCAATGGTCGGGTACAGCAATGGTCGGGTACAGCAATGGTCGGGTACAGCAATGGTCGGGTACAGCACGAGTCAGGTACAGCACGGGTCGGGTACAGCACGAGTCGGGTACAGCAATGGTCAGGTACAGCACGGGTCGGGTACAGCAATGGTCGGGTACAGCAATGGTCGGGTACAGCACGGGTCGGGTACAGCATTTGATTGATTGATGGACGAGTGTTAGCAGAGAGACAGCTCCCTGCTCTTCACATTGTGCTGTGAAATATTTGAAGTGTTACTGAACTGAAATAGGGAGACGGGGCCTCAGTTTAATGTCTCGTCCGAAGGACGACACCATTAATGTGAAACCACACTCCCTCCCTCCATCACCCAGCTCAGATTAGCAATGTCCCATTGCACTGTAACAGCAGATGTTTGACTGGGGCCAGAATTAGATTACACAGCAGCAAGATGCAATGAAGATTTTCAGAGACTTGCTGTAGAGGAGTGCAGCCCTGCGATCGTAATCAGTGTCAAGATGCAGGCTTGGTGATTCCAGAGTTTAATACCGTTAGATGTTTTGTACATGCAGAGAGCAGGCAAGGAAGGTGAGAGATGGGGGAAAGGGGCAGCTGAAATATAGCAGAACCAGATTGAATGCTGTGTAGAAATGCTCGATACTTTTATTCTTTCCTTCCTGCCCTGAATGGGTCAGTGTGAGGGGAGAGATCACAGTCCAACTGCAGCTAGTCCTCAGTGAGTGTCACAAACGCACTTTACATCAGGGGCACTGGATTCCTGAACCAGGAGGGGAGCGTGGGGAGTGGGGGAGGGGGGAGCCGGAGTGGGGGAAGAGTCGGGGGGGGGGGAGCGGGGGAGGGGGAAAAGCAGGGGGGGTGGGGGAGCGGGGGAGGAGGAGAGGGGGAGGGGAGCGGGGGAGGTGGGAGGTGGGAAGGGGGATGGGGAGAGGGGGAGGGGAGCGGAGGGAGGAAGGGTGAGCAGAGCCTGGTGGTAGGCTGGAGGTCACAGTGATTTGTGGTTATTGGATGGAGAGGGCTGGACTCACAGCCTTCTCTCCTTCCAGTCCAGCCACCGACATGTTCCCTGCTGCTGCCCTCAGTGGGAGATGTGTTGAAATTAATTTGGCTCATGCATCTTGCATTTCCCTGACCCTAATCCAACCATCATATTATACCCAAAGTTCCTGCACAGTGAGTGAGTGTTTAAAGTGACAGCTGGCTAATTTCTGCCCTGATCTACTTATTTAGGAGATTCTTTCAGACAGGGATCTCTCTATCTGACGTGTGACGGTGATTCCTGCACTGTGCCCTATTCTGCAGGGCCCTCAAGTGTGTGAAAATATCAGGCTGAGCAGGGGCTGCTTAACGTGTCAGCCGTGACAATATCGATCATATCTTCATACATAACTGCCCGAGCTTCTCCCGTATTATCTTGTTACTGTCTCCAGGCCATGGTTATCTTTATTTTCTTCACAACATCAATTTTCAGGGTCGAGATAATGAAAACATAGAAATGAATAACAAAAAGGTTGTAATGTATAATTTACTGCAAATTGTTTACAATGTACGTGGTAAGCGTAAAACATGAAGAGGGCCAGAGAGAGCACTCTCTGTATAACACACCCTCAGTGTAACACTCTCTGTATAACACACCCTCAGTGTAACACTCTCTGTAATAACACGCCCTCACTGTAACACTCTCTGTATAACACACCCTCAGTGTAACACTCTCTGTATAACACACCCTCAGTGTAACACTCTCTGTAATAACACGCCCTCACTGTAACACTCTCTGTAATAACACGCCCTCACTGTAACACTCTCTGTATAACACACCCTCACTGTAACACTCTCTGTAATAACACGCCCTCAATGTAACACTCTCTGTAATAACACGCCCTCAATGTAACACTCTCTGTAATAACACGCCCTCAGTGTAACACTCTCTGTAATAACACACCCTCACTGTAACACTCTGTAATAACACGCCCTCACTGTAACACTCTCTGTAATAACACGCCCTCACTGTAACACTCTCTGTAAAACACACCCTCACTGTAACACTCTCTGTATAACACGCCCTCACTGTAACACTCTCTGTATAACACACCCTCACTGTAACACTCTCTGTAATAACACGCCCTCACTGTAATACTCTCTGTAATAACACGCCCTCACTGTAACACTCTCTGTAATAACACGCCCTCACTTTAATACTCTCTGTAATAACACACCCTCACTGTAACACTCTCTGTAATAATACGCCCTCACTGTAACACTCTCTGTAATAACACGCCCTCACTGTAACACTCTCTGTAATAACACACCCTCACTGTAACACTCTCTGTAATAACACGCCCTCACTGTAACACTCTCTGTCTAACACGCTCTCACTGTAACACTCGCTGTAATAACACGCCCTCACTGTAACACTCTCTGTATAACACACCCTCACTGTAACACTCTCTGTAATAACACGCCCTCACTGTAATACTCTCTGTAATAACACGCCCTCACTGTAACACTCTCTGTAATAACACGCCCTCACTTTAATACTCTCTGTAATAACACACCCTCACTGTAACACTCTCTGTAATAATACGCCCTCACTGTAACACTCTTTGTAATAACACGCCCTCACTGTAACACTCGCTGTAATAACACGCCCTCACTGTAACACTCTCTGTCTAACACGCTCTCACTGTAACACTCTCTGTAATAACACGCCCTCACTGTAACACTCTCTGTATAACACCCACTCACTGTAACACTCTCTGTAATAACACACCCTCACTGTAACACTCTCTGTAATAACACGCCCTCACTGTAACACTCTCTGTATAACACCCACTCACTGTAACACTCTCTGTAATAACACGCCCTCACTGTAACACTCTCTGTAATAACACACCCTCACTGTAACACTCTCTGTAATAACACACCCTCACTGTAACACTCTCTGTATAACACGCTCTCACTGTAACACTCTCTGTAATAACACGCCCTCACTGTAACACTCTCTGTCTAACACGCTCTCACTATAACACTCTCTGTAATAACACACCCTCACTGTAACACTCTCTGTCTAACACGTCCTCACTGTAACACTCTCTGTAATAACACGCCCTCACTATAACACTCTCTGTCTAACACGCTCTCACTGTAACACTCTCTGTAATAACACGCCCTCACTATAACACTCTCTGTCTAACACGCTCTCACTGTAACACTCTCTGTAATAACACGCCCTCACTATAACACTCTCTGTCTAACACGCTCTCACTGTAACACTCTCTGTAATAACACACCCTCACTGTAACACTCTCTGTAATAACACGCCCTCACTGTAACACTCTCTGTAATAACACGCCCTCACTGTAACACTCTCTGTCTAACACGCTCTCACTGTAACACTCTCTGTAATAACACGCCCTCACTATAACACTCTCTGTCTAACACGCTCTCACTGTAACACTCTCTGTAATAACACGCCCTCACTGTAACACTCTCTGTATAACAGCCACACACTGTAACACTCTCTATATAACACACCCTCTCTGTAACACTCTATATAACACACCCTCACTGTAACACTCTCTGTCTAACACGCCCTCACTGTAACACTGTCTGTAATAACACGCCCTCACTGTAACACTCTCTGTATAACAGCCACTCACTGTAACACTCTCTGTAATAACACGCCCTCACTGTAACACTCTCTGTAATAACACACCCTCACTGTAACACTCTCTGTAATAACACACCCTCACTGTAACACTCTCTGTAATAACACACCCTCACTGTAACACTCTCTGTAATAACACACCCTCACTGTAACACTCTCTGTAATAACACACCCTCACTGTAACACTCTCTGTAATAACACACCCTCACTGTAACACTCCCTGTAATAACACGCCCTCACTGTAACACTCTCTGTATAACACGCCCTCACTGTAACACTCTCTGTAATAACACACCCTCACTGTAACACTCCCTGTAATAACACGCCCTCACTGTAACACTCTCTGTGTAACACACCCTCGCTGTAACACTCTCTGTAATAACACGCCCTCACTGTAACACTGTCTGTAATAACACGCCCTCAGTGTAACACTCTCTGTAATAACACGCCCTCACTGTAACACTCTCTGTAATAACACGCCCTCACTGTAACACTCTCTGTAATAACACGCCCTCACTGTAACACTCTCTGTAATAACACACCCTCACTGTAACACTCCCTGTAATAACACGCCCTCACTGTAACACTCTCTGTAATAACATGCCCTCACTGTAACACTCTCTGTAATAACACACCCTCACTGTAACACTCTCTGTAATAACACGCCCTCACTGTAACACTCTCTGTAATAACACGCCCTCACTGTAACACTCTCTGTAATAACACGCCCTCACTGTAACACTCTCTGTAATAACACACCCTCACTGTAACACTCCCTGTAATAACACGCCCTCACTGTAACACTCTCTGTAATAACACGCCCTCACTGTAACACTCTCTGTAATAACACACCCTCACTGTAACACTCCCTGTAATAACACGCCCTCACTGTAACACTCTCTGTAATAAAACACCCTCACTGTAACACTCCCTGCAATAACACGCCCTCACTGTAACACTCTCTGTAATAACATGCCCACACTGTAACACTCTCTGTAATAACACGCCCTCGCTGTAACACTCTCTAATAACACACCCTCACTGTAACACTCTCTGTAATAACACGCCCTCACTGTAACACTCTCTAATAACACACCCTCACTGTAACACTCTCTGTATAACACACCCTCATTGTAACACTATTTGATATAACACACCCTCACTGTAATACTCTCTGCATAACACCCACTCACTGTAACACTCTCAGTAATAACACACCCTCACTGTAACACTCTCTGTAATAACACACCCTCACTGTAACACTCTCTGTAATAACACTCCCTCACTGTAACGCTCTCTGTACAACCCACCCTCATTGTAACACTATGTGATATAACACTCCCTCACTGTAACACTCTCCGTATAACCCCCACTCACTGTAACACTCTCTGTATAACACACCCTCACTGAAACACTCTCTGTATAACACACCCTCACTGTAACACTCTCTGTAATAACACTCCCTCACTGTAACGCTCTCTGTACAACCCACCCTCATTGTAACACTATGTGATATAACACACCCTCACTGAAACACTCTCTGTATAACACACCCTCACTGTAACACTCTCTATATAACACACCCTCACTGTAACACTCTCTGTATAACACACCCTCACTGTAACACTCTCTGTATAACACACCCTCACTGTAACACTCTCTATATAACACACCCTCACTGTAACACTCTCTGTATAACACACCCTCACTGTAACACTCTCTATATAACACACCCTCACTGTAACACTCTCTGTATAACACACCCTCACTGTCACACTCTCTGATATAACACACCCTCAGTGTAACACTCTCTGCATAACACACCCTCACTGTCACACTCTCTGTAATAATGGGTACGGTAGCATAGTGGTTATGTTACTGGGCGAGTAATCCAGAGGCCTGGACTGAAATCCAGAGTCATGAGTTCAAATCCCGCCACGGCAGCTGGCGAATTTAAATTCAATTAATTAAATAAAAATCTGGAATTAAAATACTAGTATCAGTAATGATAGCCATGAAACTACCGGATTGTCATAAATACCCATCTGGTTCAGTAATGCCCTTTAGGGAAGGAAACCTGCTGTCCTTACCCGGTCTGGCCTATATGTGACTCCAGACTCACAGCAATGTGGTTGATTCTGAAATGGCCTAGCAAGCCACTCAGTTGTAAAATCTCGCTACGAAAAGTCATAATAAGAATAAAACCGGACGGACCACCCGGCATCGGACCACTAGGCACCGGACACGACAACGGCAAAACACCAAGCCCAGTCGACCCTGCAAGGTCCTCCTTACTAACATCTGGGGACTTGTGCCAAAATTGGGAGAGCTGTCCCACAGACCAGATCAAGCAACAGCCTGACATTGCCATACTCACAGAATCATATCTTTCAGCCAACGTCCCAGACTCTTCTATCACCATCCCTGGGTATGTCCTGTCCCACCGGCAGGACAGACCCACCAGAGGTGGTGGTACAGTGATATACAGTCAGGAGGGAGTGGCCCTGGGAGTCCTCAACATTGACTCTGGATCTCATGGCATCAGGTCAAACATGGGCAAGGAAACCTCCTGCTGATGAATCAGCCCTCCTCCATGTTGAGAAGCACTGAGGGTAGCAAGGGCACAAAATGTACTCTGGGTGGGGGACTTCAATGTCCATCACCGAGAGTGGCTCGGTAGCACCACTACTGACCGAGCTGGCCGAGTCCTGAAGGACATAGCTGCTAGACTGGGCCTGCGGCAGGTGGTGAGCGAACCAACACGAGGGAAAAACTTACTTGACTTTGTCCTCACCAATCTACCTGTCGCAAATGCATCTGTCCATGACAGTATTGGTAGGAGTGACCACCGCACAGTCCTCGTGGAGATGAAGTCCCGTCTTTGCACTGAGGACACCATCCAACGTGTTGTGTGGCACTACCACCGTGCTAAATGGGATAGATTCAGAATGGATCTAGCAGCTCAAAACTGGGCATCCATGAGGCGCTGTGGGCCATCAGCAGCAGCAGAATTGTATTCCAGCACAATCTGTAACCTCATGGCCCGGCATATTCCTCACTCTACCATTACCAACAAGCCAGGGGATCAACCCTGGTTCAAAGAGGAGTGTAGAAGAGCATGCCAGGAGCAGCACCAGGCGTACCTAAAAATGAGGTGCCAACCTGGTTGAAGCTACAACTCAGGACTACATGCATGCTAAACAGTGGAAGCAACATGCTGTAGACAGAGCTAAGCGATTCCACAACCAACGGATCAGATCAAAGCTCTGCAGTCCTGCCACATCCAGTCGTGAATGGTGGTGGACAATTAAACAACTAACGGGAGGAGGAGGCTCTGCAAACATCCCCATCCTCAATGATGGCGGAGTCCAGCACGTGAGTGCAAAAGGCAAGGCTGAAGCGTTTGCAACCATCTTCAGCCAGAAGTGCCGAGTGGATGATCCATCTCGGCCTCCTCCCGATATCCCCACCATCACTGGAAGCCAGTCTTCGGCCAATTCGATTCACTCCACGTGATATCAAGAAACGGCTGAGTGCACTGGATACAGCAAAGGCTACGGGCCCCGACAACATCCCAGCTGTAGTGCTGAAGACTTGTGCTCCAGAACTAGCTGCGCCTCTAGCCAAGCTGTTCCAGTACAGCTACAACACTGGCATCTACCCGACAATGTGGAAAATTGCTCAGGTATGTCCTGTCCACAAAAAGCAGGACAAATCCAATCCGGCCAATTATCGCCCCATCAGTCTACTCTCAATCATCAGCAAAGTGATGGAAGGTGTCGTCGACAGTGCTATCAAGCGGCACTTACTCACCAATAACCTGCTCACCGATGCTCAGTTTGGGTTCCGCCAGGACCACTCGGCTCCAGACCTCATTACAGCCTTGGTCCAAACATGGACAAAAGAGCTGAATTCCAGAGGTGAGGAGAGTGACTGCCCTTGACATCAAGGCAGCATTTGACCGAGTGTGGCACCAAGGAGCCCTAGTAAAACTGAAGTCCATGGGAATCAGGGGGAAAACTCTCCAGTGGCTGGAGTCATACCTAGCACAAAGGAAGATGGTAGTGGTTGTTGGAGGCCAATCATCTCAGCCCCAGGGCATTGCTGCAGGAGTTCCTCAGGGCAGTGTCCTAGGCCCAACCATCTTCAGCTGCTTCATCAATGACCTTCCCTCCATCATAAGGTCAGAAATGGGGACGTACGCTGATGACTGCACAGTGTTCAGTTCCATTCGCAACCCCTCAGATAATGAAGCAGTCCGAGCCCGCATGCAGCAAGACCTGGACAACATCCAGGCTTGGGCTCACAAGTGGCAAGTAACATTCGCGCCAGATAAGTGCCAGGCAATGACCATCTCCAACAAGAGAGTGTCTAACCACCTCCCCTTGACATTCAACGGCATTACCATCGCCGAATCCCCCACCATCAACATCCTGGGGGTCACCATTGACCAGAAACTGAACTGGACCAGCCATATCAATACTGTGGCTACGAGAGCAGGTCAGAGGCTGGGTATTCTGTGGCGAGTGACTCACCTCCTGACTCCCCAAAGCCTTTCCACCATCTACAAGGCACAAGTCAGGAGTGTGATGGAATACTCTCCACTTGCCTGGATGAGTGCAGCTCCAACAACACTCAAGAAGCTCGACACCATCCAAGATAAAGCAGCCCGCTTGATTGGCACCCCATCCACCACCCTAAACATTCACTCCCTTCACCACCGGCGCACTGTGGCTGCAGTGTGTACCATCCACAGGATGCACTGCAGCAACTCGCCAAGGCTTCTTCGACAGCACCTCCCAAACCCGCGACCTCTACCACCTAGAAGGACAAGAGCAGCAGGCACATGGGAACAACACCACCTGCACGTTCCCCTCCAAGTCACACACCATCCCGACTTGGAAATATATCGCCGTTCCTTCATTGTCGCTGGGTCAAAATCCTGGAACTCCCTTCCTAACAGCACTGTGGGAGAACCGTCACCACACGGACTGCAGCGGTTCAAGAAGGCGGCTCACCACCACCTTCTCAAGGGCAATTAGGGATGGGCAATAAATGCTGGCCTCGCCAGCGACGCCCACATCCCATGAACGAATAAAAAAAAAATAACACACCCTCACTGTAACACTCTCTGTAATAACACGCCCTCACTATAACACTCTCTGTCTAACACGCTCTCACTGTAACACTCGCTGTAATAACACGCCCTCACTGTAACACTCTCTGTCTAACACGCTCTCACTGTAACACTCTCTGTAATAACACGCCCTCACTGTAACACTCTCTGTATAACACCCACTCACTGTAACACTCTCTGTAATAACACACCTTCACTGTAACACTCTCTGTAATAACACGCCCTCACTGTAACACTCGCTGTATAACACGCCCTCACTGTAACACTCTCTGTAATAACACACCTTCACTGTAACACTCTTTGTAATAACACGCCCACACTGTAACACTCTCTGTAATAACACACCCTCACTGTAACACTCCCTGTAATAACACACCCTCACTGTAACACTCTCTGTAATAACACACCTTCACTGTAACACTCTCTGTAATAACACGCCCACACTGTAACACTCTCTGTAATAACACGCCCTCACTGTAACACTCTCTAATAACACACCCTCACTGTAACACTCTCTGTATAACACACCCTCATTGTAACACTATTTGATATAACACACCCTCACTGTAATACTCTCTGCATAACACGCCCTCACTGTAACACTCTCTGTAATAACACACCCTCATTGTAACACTCTCTGTAATAACACACCCTCACTGTAACACTCTCTGTAATAACACACCCTCACTGTAACACTCTCTGTAATAACACACCCTCATTGTAACACTATGTGATATAACACTCCCTCATTGTAACACTCTCCGTATAACCCCTACTCACTGTAACACTCTCTGTATAACACACCCTCATTGTAACACTATTTGATATAACACACCCTCACTGTAATACTCTCTGCATAACACCCACTCACTGTAACACTCTCTGTAATAACACTCCCTCACTGTAACGCTCTCTGTACAACCCACCCTCATTGTAACACTATGTGATATAACACTCCCTCACTGTAACACTCTCCGTATAACCCCCACTCACTGTAACACTCTCTGTATAACACACTCTCACTGTAACACTGTCTGAAATAACACACCCTCACTGTAACACTGTCTGATATAACACACCCTCACTGTAACACTGTCTGATATAACACGCCCTCACTGTAACACTGTCTGATATAACACACCCTCACTGTAACACTGTCTGATATAACACACCCTCACTGTAACACTGTCTGATATAACACCCACTCACTGTAACACTCTCTGTAATAACACACCCTCACTGTAACACTCTCTGTAATAACACGCCCTCACTGTAACACTCTCTGTAATAACACGCCCTCACTGTAACACTCTCTGTAATAACACGCCCTCACTGTAACACTCTCTGTAATAACACACCCTCACTGTAACACTCCCTGTAATAACACGCCCTCACTGTAACACTCTCTGTATAACACACCCTCACTGTAACACTCCCTGTAATAACACACCCTCACTGTAACACTCTCTGTAATAACACACCCTCACTGTAACACTCCCTGTAATAACACGCCCTCACTGTAACACTCTCTGTAATAACACACCCTCACTGTAACACTCCCTGCAATAACACGCCCTCACTGTAACACTCTCTGTAATAACACGCCCACACTGTAACACTCTCTGTAATAACACGCCCTCACTGTAACACTCTCTAATAACACACCCTCACTGTAACACTCTCTGTATAACACACCCTCATTGTAACACTATTTGATATAACACACCCTCACTGTAATACTCTCTGCATAACACGCCCTCACTGTAACACTCTCTGTAATAACACACCCTCATTGTAACACTCTCTGTAATAACACACCCTCACTGTAACACTCTCTGTAATAACACACCCTCACTGTAACACTCTCTGTAATAACACACCCTCATTGTAACACTATGTGATATAACACTCCCTCACTGTAACACTCTCCGTATAACCCCTACTCACTGTAACACTCTCTGTATAACACACCCTCATTGTAACACTATTTGATATAACACACCCTCACTGTAATACTCTCTGCATAACACCCACTCACTGTAACACTCTCTGTAATAACACTCCCTCACTGTAACGCTCTCTGTACAACCCACCCTCATTGTAACACTATGTGATATAACACTCCCTCACTGTAACACTCTCCGTATAACCCCCACTCACTGCAACACTCTCTGTATAACACACTCTCACTGTAACACTGTCTGAAATAACACACCCTCACTGTAACACTGTCTGATATAACACACCCTCACTGTAACACTGTCTGATATAACACGCCCTCACTGTAACACTGTCTGATATAACACACCCTCACTGTAACACTGTCTGATATAACACACCCTCACTGTAACACTGTCTGATATAACACCCACTCACTGTAACACTCTCTGTAATAACACACCCTCACTGTAACACTCTCTGTAATAACACGCCCTCACTGTAACACTCTCTGTAATAACACGCCCTCACTGTAACACTCTCTGTAATAACACACCCTCACTGTAACACTCCCTGTAATAACACGCCCTCACTGTAACACTCTCTGTATAACACACCCTCACTGTAACACTCCCTGTAATAACACACCCTCACTGTAACACTCTCTGTAATAACACACCCTCACTGTAACACTCCCTGTAATAACACGCCCTCACTGTAAAACTCTCTGTAATAACACACCCTCACTGTAACACTCCCTGCAATAACACGCCCTCACTGTAACACTCTCTGTAATAACACGCCCACACTGTAACACTCTCTGTAATAACACGCCCTCACTGTAACACTCTCTAATAACACACCCTCACTGTAACACTCTCTGTAATAACACGCCCTCACTGTAACACTCTCTAATAACACACCCTCACTGTAACACTCTCTGTATAACACACCCTCACTGTAATACTCTCTGCATAACACCCACTCACTGTAACACTCTCTGTAATAACACACCCTCACTGTAACACTCTCTGTAATAACACTCCCTCACTGTAACGCTCTCTGTACAACCCACCCTCATTGTAACACTATGTGATATAACACTCCCTCACTGTAACACTCTCCGTATAACCCCCACTCACTGTAACACTCTCTGTATAACACACCCTCACTGAAACACTCTCTGTATAACACACCCTCACTGTAACACTCTCTGTATAACACTCCCTCACTGTAACACTCTCCGTATAACCCCCACTCACTGTAACACTCTCTGTATAACACACCCTCACTGTAACACTCTCTAATAACACACCCTCACTGTAACACTCTCCGTATAACCCCTACTCACTGTAACACTCTCTGTATAACACACCCTCACTGTAATACTCTCTGCATAACACCCACTCACTGTAACACTCTCTGTAATAACACACCCTCACTGTAACACTCTCTGTAATAACACTCCCTCACTGTAACGCTCTCTGTACAACCCACCCTCATTGTAACACTATGTGATATAACACTCCCTCACTGTAACACTCTCCGTATAACCCCCACTCACTGTAACACTCTCTGTATAACACACCCTCACTGAAACACTCTCTGTATAACACACTCTCACTGTAACACTGTCTGAAATAACGCACCCTCACTGTAACACTGTCTGATATAACACACCCTCACTGTAACACTGTCTGATATAACACCCACTCACTGTAACACTCTCTGTAATAACATACCCTCACTGTAACACTCTCTGTAATAACACGCCCTCACTGTAACACTCTCTGTAATAACACGCCCTCACTGTAACACTCTCTGTAATAACACGCCCTCACTGTAACACTCTCTGTAATAACACACCCTCACTGTAACACTCTCTGTATAACACACCCTCACTGTCACACTCTCTGATATCACACACCCTCACTGTAACACTCTCTGATATAACACCCACTCACTGTAACACTCTCTGTAATAACACGCCCTCACTGTAACACTCTCTGTAATAACACACCCTCACTGTAACACTCTCTGTAAAACACACCCTCACTGTCACACTCTCTGTAATAATGGGTACGGTAGCACAGTGGTTATGTTACTGGGCTAGTAATCCAGAGGCCTGGACTAAAATCCAGAGTCATGAGTTCAAATCCTGCCACGGCAGCTGGCGAATTTAAATTCAATTAATTAAATAAAAATCTGGAATTAAAATACTAGTATCAGTAATGATAGCCATGAAACTACCGGATTGTCATAAATACCCATCTGGTTCAGTAATGCCCTTTAGGGAAGGAAACCTGCTGTCCTTACCCGGTCTGGCCTATATGTGACTCCAGACCCACAGCAATGTGGTTGATTCTGAAATGGCCTAGCAAGCCACTCAGTTGTAAAACTCTCGCTACGAAAAGTCATAATAAGAATAAAACCGGACGGACCACCCGGCATCGGACCACTAGGCACCGGACACGACAACGGCAAAACACCAAGCCCAGTCGACCCTGCAAGGTCCTCCTTACGAACATCTGGGGACTTGTGCCAAAATTGGGAGAGCTGTCCCACAGACCAGTCAAGCAACAGCCTGACATTGCCATACTCACAGAATCATATCTTTCAGCCAACGTCCCAGACTCTTCTATCACCATCCCTGGGTATGTCCTGTCCCACCGGCAGGACAGACCCACCAGAGGTGGTGGTACAGTGATATACAGTCAGGAGGGAGTGGCCCTGGGAGTCCTCAACATTGACTCTGGATCTCATGGCATCAGGTCAAACATGGGCAAGGAAACCTCCTGCTGATGAATCAGCCCTCCTCCATGTTGAGAAGCACTGAGGGTAGCAAGGGCACAAAATGTACTCTGGGTGGGGGACTTCAATGTCCATCACCAAGAGTGGCTCGGTAGCACCACTACTGACCGAGCTGGCCGAGTCCTGAAGGACATAGCTGCCAGACTGGGCCTGCGGCAGGTGGTGAGCGAACCAACACGAGGGAAAAACTTACTTGACTTTGTCCTCACCAATCTACCTGTCGCAAATGCATCTGTCCATGACAGTATTGGTAGGAGTGACCACCGCACAGTCCTCGTGGAGATGAAGTCCCGTCTTTGCACTGAGGACACCATCCAACGTGTTGTGTGGCACTACCACCGTGCTAAATGGGATAGATTCAGAATGGATCTAGCAGCTCAAAACTGGGCATCCATGAGGCACTGTGGGCCATCAGCAGCAGCAGAATTGTATTCCAGCACAATCTGTAACCTCATGGCCCGGCATATTCCTCACTCTACCATTACCAACAAGCCAGGGGATCAACCCTGGTTCAAAGAGGAGTGTAGAAGAGCATGCCAGGAGCAGCACCAGGCGTACCTAAAAATGAGGTGCCAACCTGGTTGAAGCTACAACTCAGGACTACATGCATGCTAAACAGTGGAAGCAACATGCTGTAGACAGAGCTAAGCGATTCCACAACCAACGGATCAGATCAAAGCTCTGCAGTCCTGCCACATCCAGTCGTGAATGGTGGTGGACAATTAAACAACTAACGGGAGGAGGAGGCTCTGCAAACATCCCCATCCTCAATGATGGCGGAGTCCAGCACGTGAGTGCAAAAGGCAAGGCTGAAGCGTTTGCAACCATCTTCAGCCAGAAGTGCCGAGTGGAGGATCCATCTCGGCCTCCTCCCGATATCCCCACCATCACTGGAAGCCAGTCTTCGGCCAATTCGATTCACTCCACGTGATATCAAGAAACGGCTGAGTGCACTGGATACAGCAAAGGCTACGGGCCCCGACAACATCCCAGCTGTAGTGCTGAAGACTTGTGCTCCAGAACTAGCTGCGCCTCTAGCCAAGCTGTTCCAGTACAGCTACAACACTGGCATCTACCCGACAATGTGGAAAATTGCTCAGGTATGTCCTGTCCACAAAAAGCAGGACAAATCCAATCCGGCCAATTATCGCCCCATCAGTCTACTCTCAATCATCAGCAAAGTGATGGAAGGTGTCGTCGACAGTGCTATCAAGCGGCACTTACTCACCAATAACCTGCTCACCGATGCTCAGTTTGGGTTCTGCCAGGACCACTCGGCTCCTGAACTCATTACAGCCTTGGTCCAAACATGGACAAAAGAGCTGAATTCCAGAGGTGAGGAGAGTGACTGCCCTTGACATCAAGGCAGCATTTGACCGAGTGTGGCACCAAGGAGCCCTAGTAAAACTGAAGTCCATGGGAATCAGGGGGAAAACTCTCCAGTGGCTGGAGTCATACCTAGCACAAAGGAAGATGGTAGTGGTTGTTGGAGGCCAATCATCTCAGCCCCAGGGCATTGCTGCAGGAGTTCCTCAGGGCAGTGTCCTAGGCCCAACCATCTTCAGCTGCTTCATCAATGACCTTCCCTCCATCATAAGGTCAGAAATGGGGATGTTCGCTGATGACTGCACAGTGTTCAGTTCCATTCGCAACCCCTCAGATAATGAAGCAGTCTGAGCCCGCATGCAGCAAGACCTGGACAACATCCAGGCTTGGGCTCACAAGTGGCAAGTAACATTCGCGCCAGATAAGTGCCAGGCAATGACCATCTCCAACAAGAGAGTGTCTAACCACCTCCCCTTGACATTCAACGGCATTACCATCGCCGAATCCCCCACCATCAACATCCTGGGGGTCACCATTGACCAGAAACTGAACTGGACCAGCCATATCAATACTGTGGCTACGAGAGCAGGTCAGAGGCTGGGTATTCTGTGGCGAGTGACTCACCTCCTGACTCCCCAAAGCCTTTCCACCATCTACAAGGCACAAGTCAGGAGTGTGATGGAATACTCTCCACTTGCCTGGATGAGTGCAGCTCCAACAACACTCAAGAAGCTCGACACCATCCAAGATAAAGCAGCCCGCTTGATTGGCACCCCATCCACCACCCTAAACATTCACTCCCTTCACCACCGGCGCACTGTGGCTGCAGTGTGTACCATCCACAGGATGCACTGCAGCAACTCGCCAAGGCTTCTTCGACAGCACCTCCCAAACCCGCGACCTCTACCACCTAGAAGGACAAGAGCAGCAGGCACATGGGAACAACACCACCTGCACGTTCCCCTCCAAGTCACACACCATCCCGACTTGGAAATATATCGCCGTTCCTTCATCGTCGCTGGGTCAAAATCCTGGAACTCCCTTCCTAACAGCACTGTGGGAGAACCGTCACCACACGGACTGCAGCGGTTCAAGAAGGCGGCTCACCACCACCTTCTCGAGGGCAATTCGGGATGGGCAATAAATGCTGGCCTCGCCACCGACGTCCACATCCCGTGAACGAATAAAAAAAAAATAACACACTCTTACTGTAACACTCTCTGATATAACACACCCTCACTGTAACACTCTCTGATATAACACACCCTCACTGTAACACTCTCTGTATAACACACCCTCACTGTAACACTCTCTGATATAACACACCCTCACTGTAACACTCTCTGTATAACACACCCTCACTGTAACACTCTCTGATATAACACACCCTCATTGTAACACTCTCTGATATAACACACCCTCACTGTAACACTCTCTGTATAACACACCCTCACTGTAACACTCTCTGATATAACACACCCTCTCTGTAACACTCTCTGATATAACACACCCTCACTGTAACACTCTCTGTATAACACACCCTCACTGTAACACTCTCTGTATAACACACCCTCACTGTAACACTCTCTGATATAACACACCCTCACTGTAACACTCTCTGATATAACACACCCTCACTGTAACACTCTCTGATATAACACACCCTCACTGTAACACTCTCTGTATAACACACCCTCACTGTAACACTCTCTGTATAATACACCCTCACTGTAACACTCTCTGTATAACACACCCTCACTGTAACACTCTCTGATATAACACACCCTCACTGTAACACTCTCTGTATAACACACCCTCACTGTAACACTCTCTGATATAACACACCCTCTCTGTAACACTCTCTGATATAACACACCCTCACTGTAACACTCTCTATATAACACACCCTCACTGTAACACTCTCTGATATAACACACCCTCTCTGTAACACTCTCTATATAACACACCCTCACTGTAACACTCTCTGTATAACACACCCTCACTGTAACACTCTCTGTATAACACACCCTCTCTGTAACACTCTCTGTATAACACACCCTCACTGTAACACTCTCTGTATAACACACCCTCACTGTAACACTCTCTATATAACACACCCTCACTGTAACACTCTCTGTATAACACACCCTCACTATAACACTCTCTGTATAACACACCCTCTCTGTAACACTCTCTGTATAACACACCCTCACTGTAACACTCTCTGCATAACACACCCTCACTGTAACACTCTCTGTATAACACACCCTCACTGTAACACTCTCTATATAACACACCCTCACTGTAACACTCTCTGTATAACACACCCTCACTGTAACACTCTCTATATAACACACCCTCACTGTAACACTCTCTGTATAACACACCCTCACTGTAACACTCTCTGTATAACATAGGCAAGATGTGGAGATGCCGGTGATGGACTGGGGTTGACAATTGTAAACAATTTTACAACACCAAGTTATGGTCCAACGATTTTTATTTGAAATCTACAAGCTTTCGGAGGCTTACCTGAGGAAGGAGGAAGCCTCCGAAAGCTTGTAGATTTCAAATAAAAATCGTTGGACTATAACTTGGTGTTGTAAAATTGTTAACATAGACATGACATACGTTGACTCGTACCCTACCGAAGGAGTGCTATATTTCTGCAAACGATCCCATTAGGATGGGAGAAGGTGTGGCACATCAAAAAGTCATGGATAGTTGTGACTGAGCTTGGGGCTTTAAGAGCCCTGAAGACTGTAGCAGGAAGGGAAGACTGAGGGGAGTGAGGCTGGGAGAGAATGAGTTCAAGTCGGAGACGATCAGATGATTCTTGGTTTCAACAGAGTGAGGATGGAATTCAGAAGCTGAGCTTGTAGGACCGTGGATTTGGAGCTCAGGAGGAACATTCTGAGCATTGTGTTGGGAATTGCTGCTTTTCCTGGCCTACAGTGTGCTCCCCAGTGTATATCAGACTCAGTATTATGTTTGGAGCTCAAGTCTCTGCCCAACACTGGCAGAAATCTTCTGAAATCGGAAACATACGTATTCTGCTGTTGAACCTTTGAGCTGTTCGCATGGGAATATTCTCCTGTGCGTGCACTGCCTGCATTTCATTGCAGCATCTCTGGCCTGCTGGTGAGGATGTGCAATCTCTTTGAATATTGAACACAGAGCGAGAGGGAGTGAGTGTCGATGGGTAGGTGCCAAGGCAACTGTTGGCGTTAATGAAACGCTAGAGTAGAATTTTTTGGCATGGGGAGAGTTGGACATGGCAGATGTCTTGTTTATATCTTATTTTAACTTTCAGTGTTGTTAAGGACTAAGAATGGTCGAGTAGTATCTTGTTGCTATGGGCAACACAAAATAAAAGTAGAACCTGTTGAAATAAAGATATGTTTTGCCTGACGCATTGCTTTGTATAACAATTCTTACAAGGTAGCACGACAGTGCTTTCTTCGTTATTTATTTATTTCGTCAGCTATTTTCTATTTTTCTCCATTCTTGGCATTCCATCCCTAATCCCCACACCACATCCCAGCCATGAGGATGGGCTGTGCGTCTGATCCCAGGTCTCTTGTCACTGGTGCTCTCGGTTGCTAGGAGATGTGTGAAAGCAGGTTGGGATGATTGCTATTCTACCAGGGAAATTATTTAGCTCTTCTCTTCAGGCCCAAACCCCCATCATTCCACCTGCAACATTGGGGATCCAGGAGCTGAATGTTGGGAGGGGGGGGAAGAGACAATTGTGGATGCACATCCAACATCTGTCCTTCAGTGTGGGATATGTACAGGGAATGATGGGTATTGACCCCAGTGTCTGACCTTTTGTGGGGGATGGGGAGTTGAAGGGGATGCTGTGTACTCACCACAACAATCTTCCTTTAATTTGGGGGGTGTAGGGTTGCCAACTCTGAGTGGATTTATTCCAGGAGGTTTCATCACTAGACTTCCCGCCTCCCACTGCCCCGCCCCCACACTCCCGCCATTGGTCGCCCGACACGTCCATAACTAATTTGCCAATGATTCTCTCAGTCTCAATCTTCATCAAAAGCCTCACGTGGAGAATTTAAGTTATATCCTCTGGCATCTCATTCACAAAAGTAGTTACCTCCTCCATTAAGTTACTGATGCACTGAACACACTGCAGGTTCTTTTTGTCCCAGATTCTTGCACCTTCTGAAGGCACTGGCTCCTGATCCAACACAGCTCAGTGTCCACCCACCATCCTCCAGCCATTCTTATTTTGAAAGCCCAGCGAAAGCCAGATGCCGTTTGAGCAGGGGAGGCAGTACAAACCAGACAGGTCCCATCCGCACTCAAGGGGGGACGGGATTTACATTTCCCCAGGGGAGGGGGCCCGGTCCCGTCTGCACTCAAAGGGGGCACGGGCATACATTTCCCCAGGGGAGGGGGCCAGGTCCCGTCCGCACTCAAGGGGGATGGATGTACGTGTCTCTGGGGGAGGGGGCCAGGTCCCGTCCTCACTCAAGGGGGGAAGGATGTACGTGTCTCCGGAGTGGGGGGGGGGGGGGGGAGTATTTCGAAGGCAATCAAGAGCAGGAATGCTGGTGATTTCACTTCACTTCCTGAGGTGCACTGGGGTCAGGGGCAGTGAAACTCCAACCAGTGCATGTTGTTCGGGTGTCAATAATACTGTAGACGGAGTGGTAGGAGAGCAGTGAACCAAAGTGACACAATGAAGACTCACTGTTAATGAAGGGAACGTGTTAATAGAATGGAGGAAGTCTGTGTGGAGAGCAGTGTTTGTGGAGCACCAGGTAATCATCAATATCCCACAGGGAGATTTATATGTGGTAAATGATGTTGGTGATGGTGCAATATATCTTTCTGCTATTTGTGTCTACACCACCGCTGAATGTAATTTGTCATTCTTTGCTACACTCTGACAGCAGGAATATAGAAAGTATTTTGGAAGCAAGTTCACTCCACGCTGCCTTATTTTCTTATATAATAACTGACCCCACGTACTGTACAAGCAGATTTAATGGGGATGAGAGCAGACTGCTGACAGTTTAGTCTTTTTGAATTTAGCAACCCCTTCTCTTAATATTTTTGTGCTCAATCTTCCAATCCTCCTTAGATATGGGGGCGGTGCCAGAGGACTGAAGGATTGCAAATGTTACACCCCTGAACAAAAAGGAGAGGGATAAACCCAGCAATTAAAGGCCAGTCAGCCTAATGTCGGTGGTGAAGAAGCTTTTAGAGACAATAATCCGGAACAAAATTAATTGGCACTTGGAAAAGTATGGGCTAATAAATGAAAATCAGTACGGATTTGGTAAAGGAAAATCATGTTTGACTAACCTGATTGAGTTCTTTGATGAAATAACGGAGAGGGTTGATGAGGGTAGCGCAGTAGATGTTGTGTATATGGACTTTCAAAAGGCATTTGATAAAGTACCACATAATAGACTTGTTAGCAAAATTAAAGCCCATGGGATTAAAGGGACAGGGGTAGCGTGGATACAAAATTGACGAGGAGACAGAAAGCAGAGAGTAGTGGTGAACGGTTGTTTTTCAGACTGGAGGGAAGTATACAGTGGTGTTCCCCAGGGGTCAGTATTAGGACCATTGCTCTTTTTGATATATATTAGTGACCTGGACTTGGGTATATAGGCTATAATTTCAAAGTTTGCAGATGACATGAAATTCGGAAATGTAGTAAACAATGTGGAGGATAGTAATAGACTTCAGGAGGTCATAGACAGACTGGTGAAATGGGCAGACACATGGCAGATGAAATTTAACACAAAGAAGTGTGAAGTGATACATTTGGGTAGGAAGAATGAGGAGAGACAATATATACTAAATGGTACAATATTAAAGGGGGTACAGGAACAGAGAGACCTGGGGGTGTATGAGCACAAATCTTAAAAAGTGGCAGGACAAGTTGAGAAGGCTGTTAAAATGGCATATGGGATCCTGGGCTTTATTAACAGAGGCCTAGAGTACAAAAGCAGGGAAGTTATACTAAACCTTTATAAAACACTGATTAGATCTATTCTGGACACCACACTTTAGGAAGGATGTCAAGGCCTTAGAGAGGGTGCAGAAGAGATTTACTAGAATGGTACCAGGGATGAGGGACTTTAGTTATGTGGAGAGATTGGAGAAGCTGGGCTTGTTCTCCTTAGAGCAAAGAAGGATAAGGGGAGATTTGATAGAGGTGTTCAAAATCATGAATGGTTTTGATAGAATAAATAAGGAGAAACTGTTTCCAGTGGCGGAAGGGTCGGTAACCAGAGGACACAGATTTAAGGTGATCGGCAAAAGAGCCAGAGGGGAGATGAGGAAACATTTTTTTACGCAGCGAGTTGTAATGATCTGGAATGCGCTGCCTGAAAGGGCGGTGGAAGCAGATTCAGGAGTAACTTTCAAAAGGGAATTGGATAAATACTTGAAGGAAAAAAAATTTACAGGGCTATGGGGAAACAGCAGAGGAATGGGACTATTCGGATAGCTCCACCAAAGAGGCACGATGGGCCGAATGGCCTCCTTCTGCGCTGTAACATTCTATGATACCATGAAGAGGGTGAGGAATGTGAGTGCTGGAAATAGAATACTTTCCAGTTACATCATCAAACACTCCCAGGGCAGGTACAGCACGGGTTAGATACAGAGTAAAGCTCCCTCTACACTGTCCCATCAAACACTCCCAGGGCAGGTACAGCACGGGTTAGATACAGAGTAAAGCTCCCTCTACACCGTCCCATCAAACATTCCCAGGGCAGGTACAGCACGGGTTAGATACAGAGTAAAGCTCCCTCTACACTGTCCCATCAAACACTCCCAGGGCAGGTACAGCACGGGTTAGATACAGAGTAAAGCTCCCTCTACACCGTCCCATCAAACATTCCCAGGGCAGGTACAGCACGGGTTAGATACAGAGTAAAGCTCCCTCTACACTGTCCCATCAAACACTCCCAGGGCAGGTACAGCACGGGTTAGATACAGAGTAAAGCTCCCTCTACACTGTCCCATCAAACACTCCCAGGGCAGGTACAGCACGGGTTAGATACAGAGTAAAGCTCCCTCTACACCGTCCCATCAAACATTCCCAGGGCAGGTACAGCACGGGTTAGATACAGAGTAAAGCTCCCTCTACACTGTCCCATCAAACACTCCCAGGGCAGGTACAGCACGGGTTAGATACAGAGTAAAGCTCCCTCTACACTGTCCCATCAAACACTCCCAGGGCAGGTACAGCACGGGTTAGATACAGAGTAAAGCTCCCTCTACACCGTCCCATCAAACACTCCCAGGGCAGGTACAGCACGGGTTAGATACAGAGTAAAGCTCCCTCTACACTGTCCCATCAAACTCTCCCAGGGCAGGTACAGCACGGGTTAGATACAGAGTAAAGCTCCCTCTACACCGTCCCATCAAACACTCCCAGGGCAGGTACAGCACGGGTTAGATACAGAGTAAAGCTCCCTCTACACTGTCCCATCAAACATTCCCAGGGCAGGTACAGCACAGGTTACATACAGAGTAAAGCTCCCTCTACACTGTCCCAACAAACACTCCCACGGCAAGTACAGCACGGGTTAGATACAGAGTAAAGCTCCCTCTACACTGTCCCATCAAACTCTCCCAGGGCAGGTACAGCACGGGTTAGATACAGAGTAAAGCTCCCTCTACACGGTCCCATCAAACACTCCCAGGACAGGTACAGCACAGGTTAGATACAGAGTAAAGCTCCCTCTACACTGTCCCAACAAACGCTCCCATGGTTTTATGAAAGGGAAATCGTGTTTGACAAATCTAATAGAGTTTTTTGAGGTAACTAGCAGGGTAGATAAAGGGGAACCAGTGGATATAGTATATTTGGATTTTCAAAAGGCATTCGATAAGGTGCCACACAAGAGGCTGTTGCACAAGATTAGGGCTCATGGGATTGTGGGTAATATATTAACGTGGATTGAGGATTGGTTAACGGACAGAAAACAGAGTAGGAATAAACGGGTCATTTTTGGGTTGGCAGGCTGTAACTAGTGGGGTGCCACAAGGATCAGTGCTTGGGCCTCAGCTATTTACAATTTACAACAATGACTTAGAAGAAGGGACTGAGTGTAATGTATCCAAGTTTGCTGACGATACAAAGCTAGGTGGGAAAGTAAGCTGTGACGAGGACACAGAGTCTGCAAAGGGATATCGACAGGTTAAGTGAGTGGGCAAGAAGGTGGCAGATGGAGTATAATGTGGGGAAATGTGAAATTATCCACTTTGGTAGGAAGAATAGAAAAGCAGAATATTTTTTAAAAGTTGAGACTCTAAAAAATGTTGATATTCAGAAGGATTTGGGTGTCCTTGACACATTACAGAAAGTTAACATGCAGGTACAGCAAGCAATTAGGAAAGCAAATGGTATGTTAGCCTTTATTGCAAGAGAGTTGGAGTATAACAGTAAGGAGGTCTTGCTGCAATTATATAGGGCTCTGGTGAGACCACACCTGGAGTACTGCGTACAGTTTTGGTCTCTTTACTTAAGGAAGGATATACTTGCCTTAGAGGCGGTGCCACAAAGGTTCACTGGATTGATTCCTGGGATGAGAGGGTTGTCCTATGAGAAGAGATTAAGTAGAATGGCCTTTATTCTCTGGAGTTTAGAAGAATGAGAGGTGATCTCATTGAAAGGCTGTTCCCCTGACTCGGGAGTCTAGAACTAGGGATCATAGTCTCAAGATAAAGGGTCAGCCATTTGAGACTGTGATGTGGAAAAATGTCTTCACTCAGAGGGTTATGAATCTTTGGAATTCTCTACCCCAGAGGGCAGTGGATGCTCAGTTGTTGAGTCGATTCAAGACTGAGATCGATAGATTTTTGGACACTAAGGGAATCAAGGGATATGGGGATTGGGCAGGAAAGTGGAGTTGAGATCAAAGATCAGCCATGATCTTATTGAATGGCGGAGCAGGCTCGAGGGGCCGTCGGGCCTACTCCTGCTCCTATTTCTTATGATCTTATGTAAACACTCCCAGGGCAGATACAACACAGGTTCGATGCAGAGTAAAGCTCCCTCTACACTGTCCCATCAAACACTTCCAGAACTCTGGGATATTTTAAGAACCAATTAGATGAGGGGACTGTAAGTTCTTTCTAAATGGATGAACTAAACTAAGCCAAATAGCTTTCCTCCTCCGTAATTATCTTGTGATCTCAGCAGGAAAGTTATTAGAAGCACATTGAGATGATGTTAATCTTACTTAGTAGATGACTCAGAGATCACAACCTTGTAATCCTGAAATAACTGCCCGAATTGATCTCACAGTTGACAGTGTCGTTTAGTCATTCTGTTTCAACCCCTGTGTCTTTTGCTCATCAAACAATTAAATGCAGATTCTCCTCCTTTATTGGAAAGTTATTTTTCTCCCATACATTTGTCTCCTCTCAATGTTTCTCTGGTTGGAAGGTACATGAACTGGGAGAGAGACTTTTAATCAGATCTATCCCTCCATACACCAGCTTTCCCGCCTGCCTGTGTCTCTTGGCCTGCTGCTCCTTTAGGTCTGTTGAAGGTAAACTGGTGATATGGAGACCCCTTTACTGAAGGATAAGCCTTGAAGGGGGTACAGCCCGCAGACACCTTGGTCCAAGTCACTGGATCTCCCTCCCTTGCTGCTTCTCTCCACATCTTTAAAGCCCTCCTCAAAACCCATCTCTTCCACCATCTGTCCCAACTCCGCTATCATGGGGCACAGTGGGTATCACTCTCACATCTGAGTCAGAAGATCGATGGTTCATGTCCCCACTCCAGAAACTTGAGCCCATTATCCAAGCTGAGACTCCAGTGCAGTACTGAGGGAGTGCTGCACGGTCAGAGGTGCCGTCTTTTGGATGAGCCCTTAAAGCAAGGTCACGACTGCCCTCTCCAGTGGACATAAAAGATCCCATAGTGCTATTTTGAAGAAGAGCAGGGGAGTTCTCCCCAATGTCCCAGCTAATATTTATCCCTCAACCAACATCACTAAAACAGATTATCTGGTCATTATCACATTGCTATTTGTGGGATCTTACTGTGCGCAAATTGGCTGCACGTTTCCTACATTACAACAGTGACTACACTTCAAAAGTATTTAATTGGCTGTAAAGTGCTTTGGGACATCCTGAGGTCATGAAAGGCGCTGTATAAATGTAAGTTCTTTCTTTTACCAGCGCTCATCATCTGATTCTCATCTGTGAAGCCCCTTGGGGATATTTTCTATGTTAAAAGCAAGTGGCCGCCATCTATTAGAATAAAAATAACAATTCCCCAATCTAAACGGAGATGAAAGAATTTGTTTAATGGGGGGTGATAGTGAGGAAGACTGGGAATGGTAAAGTGCTGGGCACACACTGTCAGCACACTGGTGAACAGAGCAATGGAGATGGTAATCTGATGCCCAATGGGCAGATCCTGTATCAGAGGTCCAACCCTCTAGGGTAAGGCCTTTTATGTTTAGAAGGACATCATGTCTTGGCCTCCCTCTGTGGGTCAGTGGGCACAAGGCTTTTGTAACTCTGGCTGTAGGATTAGTGTTGCACCTCAGATTGGCCCATGGTCAACTCGGGCCTGAGGTGCTTCAATAGTCAGGTCTTTATATTCTGAATCTTTCACCCTCTCCTTAACCCAGAGGCACTGAGGTTATTGTAGGCCCCTCCCCCCCCAGCACTGACCAAGGATTGAATCTTGGACCTATTCTATAGAACCATAGAAAAGATACAGCACAGAAGGGGGCAATCGGCCCATCGTGCCCTGCATCTTACAGCACTTTAGGTGCAGGTCCAGGTACTTTTTCAAAGAGTTGAGGGTCCCTGCCTCTACCACCAATTCGGGCAGCGAATTCCATACACCCACCACCCTCTGGGTAAAAAAGTTTTCCCTCATGTCTCCTCTAATCCTTCCGCCAATCAGCTTAAATCTATGTCCTCTAGTTCTTGAACTCTCCACTAGGGGAAACAGGTGCTTCCTGTCTACTCTATCGGGGCCCCTCATAATTTTGTACACCTCAATCAAGTCTCCCCTCAGCCTCCTCTGTTCCAAGGAAAACAACCCCAGCCTATCCAATCTCTCCTCGTTGCTGCAATATTCAAGCCCTGGCAACATTCTTGTAAATCTTCTCTGCACTCTCCCCAGTGGCAATTACGTCCTTCCTGTAATGTGGTGACCAGAACTGTGCACAATACTCCAGTTGTGGCCTTACCAGCATTTTATACAGTTCCATCATTATATCCCTGCTTTTGTATTCCAAACCTCAGCTAATAACGGAGAGCATTCCGTATGCCTTCTTCACAACCTTATCTACCTGTACTGCCACCTTCAGGGACCTGTGCACTTGCACTCCAAGGTCTCTCACTTCCTCTACCCCTCTCAATATATTCCCGTTTACTGCGTATTCCCTTTTACTGTTTGCCCTCCCTAAGTGCATTACCTCACACTTCTCCGGGTTGAACTTTATTTGCCACTTTTCCGCCCACTCCACCAACCCAGTGATATCTTCTTGGAGTCTACAGCTATCCTCTTCACTATCAACTACACGGCCAATTTTTGTGTCATCTGCAAATTTGCCAATCATGCCCCCTACATTCAAGTCCAAATCATTAATATATACCATACACAGCAAGGGACCCAACACTGAGCCCTGTGTCACACCACTGGAAAGGGATTTCCATTCGCAAAGATATCCATCAACTTTTACCCTTTGTTTCCTGTTACTGAGCCAATTTTGGATCCAATTCTCCACATTTCCCTGTATCCCATGGGCTTTTACCTTTCTGACCAGTCTGCTATGTGGGACCTTGTCAAATGCCTTACTAAAATCCATGTAGATAACATCCACTGCACTACCCTCATCAATCCTCCTTGTCACTTCCTCAAAGAATTTAATCAGATTTGTAAGGCATGACCTTCCCTGAACAAATCCATGCTGACTATCCCAGATTAAACCATGCCTTTCCAAGTGACAGTTTATCCTATCTCTCAGTATTGATTCTAAGAGTTTGCCCACCACGAGGTAAGACTGACCGGCCTATAATTGTTCGGCCTTTCCCTCGTATCCTTTTTAAACAATGGTACTATGTTTACAGTCTTCCAGTCCTCCGGTACCTCCCCTGTATCTTGTGAGGATTGGAAAATGATCCTCAGAGCATCCGCTATTTCCTCCCTGGCTTCCTTCAATAGCCTAGGAAACAATCCATCCGGCCCTGGTGACTTATCAACTTTCAAGGATTCCAGTCCCTCGAGTACTTCCTCTCTCGTTATGTTTACCTTATCCAATATTTCACACCTCTCCTCTTTAACTACTATGTCTGGATCATCCCTTTCCTTTGTGAATACGGGGACAAAATACTCATTTAAAACCCTACCCACATCCTCTGCTTCTACACACACGTTACCCTATCATCCCTGATAGGTCCCTCCTTTTCCTTAGCTATCCTCTTGTTCTTAATGTACTGATAAAACATCTTTGGGCTTTCTTTAATCTTACTAGCTAATATTTTTTCATGCCCTCTCTTTGCTTTCCTTATTTCCTTTTTTACGTCATCCCTGTACTTTCTATACTCCTCTAGGCTTCCTGCAGTATTTAGTTTTCTGTGACAGTCATAAGCTTTCTTTTTCTGCTTTATCTTGCCCCGTATACTTCTAGACAACCAGGGGGCTCTAAATTTGGCAGTGCACCCTTTTTCTTTGAGGGGACATGTCTGCATTGTACCTGTAGAATTTCACTTTTTGGTGCCTCCCACTGGCTTGTCACTGATTTCTCCTCAAGTAGTTGTGTCCAGTCCACTTCTGCCAAATCACCTCTTAGTTCTGTAAAATTTGCCTTCCCCCAATTTAAAACGTTTACTCCTGATTTAACTCTGTCCCTTTCCATAATAATGCTAAAACTAACTGAACTGTGGTCACTATCCCCAATATGGTCACCCACTGTCACTTCACCCACTTGCCCATCTTCATTTCCCAGGACTAAATCTAGAATTGCATCCCCTCTTGTTGGGCTTGTCACGTATTGGCTAAAAAATTCTCCTGGACACCGATCAAGAATTTTGCTCCCTCTGTGCCCCTCACACTGTGTGAATCCCAGTTAATGTTAGGGTAGTTGAAGTCCCCTACTATTATTGCCCTCTTATTTTTGCACTCAGAAATTTGCCTACATATTTGTTCTTCTGTCTCCCTTTCGCTATTCGGGGGTCTATAGTACACTCCTAGTAGTGTGACTGCCCCTTTTTTATTTCTTAGCTCAACCCATATGGCCTCGATTGATGATCCATTTAGCATATCATCCCTTCTCACAACTATAATTGATTTTTTAACTAATAATGCTACCCCCCTCCTTTTTTATCACCCACTCTATCCTGCCTGAAAACTCTATATCCAGGGATATTCAGCTGCCAATTATCTCCCTCTTTAAGCTAGGCTTCCGTTATAGAAATGATATCATGCTGCCATGTGTCTATCTGTGCCTTTAGCTCATCTGCTTTGTTTGTAATACTTCTTGCATTGAAGTATATACCCTTTAACCCCGTCAAATTCCTGAGCTGAACACTATTTAACCTTTGCTTCTTTTGCCTTTCTGAGTCGCTAACTACGTCACTAACTGCTTTTCCACCTCCTGTTTCCTGGTCTGAATTAGTCCGATCTGTACCTGCCCTTTGGTTCCCATCCCCCGCCATACTAATTTAAACCCTCCCCAACAGAACTAGCAAATGCCCCCGCGAGGATATTGGTCCAGGTTCTGCTTGGGTTCAACCCGTCCAGCTTGTACAGGTCCCGCCTTTCCCAGAATCGGTCCCAACGCCTCAGGAATTTAAACCCCTCCCTCCTACACTATCTCTCAAGCCACGCATTCCTGCACACTGTTTCCCTGCTCCTACCCCTGAGGTCTCCTCTGCTCTTCACAGAATTGTGTGGGAGGGACGGAGTGGTGATTTTCTCTCCCCAATCTTCTTTCCTTCATGCAGGAGTGAGAAGAGGTTGAAGCAACCTTCATGTCCTTCTCCCTCCTTTGTCAGGTCAGGGCACCTGACCGCAGTCCTCATAGTGCATGTGAGTTCCAGGCCAGTGCTCGCAAGACACCCACAGTGTTGGCTCAGCGGCCTTTAGCTATGGCAACGTATCCAGGGTTGGGGAGGTGAATCACTGGGGATTACAAACCTACAGGCCTGCTACGCCATGATACAGCCCGTTGGAGGTAAAATCTCTCCCCTCACTAATCGGCCCCAGACTCCAAACTGGGCTGACCCCTGCTTTGTTCTCCTAAGAAAGTAATTAAAAAGGCCAATCGATTGTTGGCCTTTATCTCAAGGGGGCTGGAATACTAAGGGGAGGAAATGATGTTTCAGCTGTACAGAGCCTTGGTCAGACCCCATCTCGAGATACTGCGTTCAGTTCTGGGCACCGGACCTCAGGAGAGATATATTGGCCTTGGGGTGGGTGCAGCGCAGATTCACCAGAATAATACTGGGGCTAAAAAGGGTTAAATTATGAGGGCAGGTTGTATAGACTCGATCTAATTGAGGTGTTTAAAATCATAAAGGGATTTGATAGGGGAGATACAGAAAAACTATTTCCTCTGGTGGGAGAATCCAGAATAAAAGGGGCACAATCTTAAAATTAGAGCTCGGCGGTTCAGGAGTGAAATCAGGAAGCACTTTTTCACACAAAGGGAAGTGGAAATCTGGAACTCTTCCCCCCCCACAAAAGGTTGTGGATGCTGGGGGACAATTAAAATTTTCAAGACTGAGATCGATAGATTTTTGTTGGGTATCGAGGGATATGGAGCAAAGGCGGGAAAATGGAGTTGAGGTGCTGATCAGCCATGATTTAATTGAATGACAGAACAGGCTCGAGGGGCTGAATGGCCTCTTCCTGTTCCTATGTAACAGGCTCGAGAGGATGAATGGCCTCCTCCTGTTCCTATGTAACAGGCTCGAGGGGCTGAATGGCCTCCTCCTGTTCCTATGTAACAGGCTCAAGGGGCTGAATGGCCTCCTCCTGTTAACAGAAAGAAGCAGCCCTCAATCATTGGGTTCCAATTCTCTCAAGCACTCAGATAGGACCAGGGGACTTTCCCAAACACTACACTAAAGCAAAATAAAAAACAGAAAATGCTGGAGAAGCTCAGCAAGTCAGGCAGCATCTGTGGAGAAAGAAACAGAGTTAACGTTTCAGGTCAAAGACCTCTTGTCAGAACTGGAAGATGTTAAGGGAATTAAAGTTTTTGAACAAGTACAGAGCCAGGGAAAGGGGGTGGGGGGGGAGAAAAACATAATGGCAGGGTATGAGGCAGGAATGATTAAATGTCAAAAGGGATGATTTTGCAAGGCAAGGAAGGTGGTAATGGGAAGAGAAACAAAAGATTGTTTAGGAGTAGCTGTAAATGGCAGCAGCAGAACCATTACCAGCACCCGCTGACCGAAAAAATGGGAGCAGTGGTTATGATCTGAAGTTATTGAAATCAATGTTGAGTCCGGGAGGTTGTAAAGTGCCTAATCGAAAGATGAGGTGCTGTTCCTCGAGCTTCCGTTCAGCTTCATTGGAACAGTGTAAGAGGCCGAGGACAGAGTGGGAGTGGAACGGGGAATTAAAATGGCAAGCAACCGGCAGGTCAGGGTCACGCTTGCGGACAGAGCGGAGGTGTTCAGTAAAGCGATCACCCAATCTGCGTTTGGTCTCCCCAATGTAGAGGAGACCGCATTGTGAGCAGTGGATACAGTATAACTAAATTGAAAGAAGTACAAGAAAATCGCTGTTTCACCTGGAAGGAGTGTTTGGGGCCCTGGACGGTGGGAAGGGAGGAGGTGAAGGGGCAGGTGTTGCATCTCCTGCACTCGCACGGGGAAGGTGCCGTGGGAAGGAGAGCTGGTGTTGGGGGTGATGGACGAGTGGACCAGGGTGTAGCGGTGGGAGCAGTCCCTTCGGAATACTGAAAGGGGAGGGGAGGGGAAGATGTGTTTGGTGGTGGGATCGTTCTGGAGGTGGCGGAAATGGCGGAAGATGATACGTTGAATGTGGAGGCTGGTGGGGTGGAAGGTGAGGACAAGGGGGTCCCTATCATAGCTCTGGGAGGGAGGGGAAGGGGTGAGGGCAGATGCGCAGGAAATGGGACGGACACGGTCGAGGGTCCTGTCAACTACGGTGGAAGGGAATCCTCGGTTGAGGAAAAAGGAAGACATATCGGAAGCACTGGTGTGGAAGGTGGTATCGTCAGAACAGATGCGATGGAGATGGAGAAACTGGGAGAAGGGAATAGAGTCCTTACAGGAAGCGGGGTGGGAGGAAGTGTAATCAAGGTAGCTGTGGGAGTCGGTGAGCTTATAATAGATATTGGTTGACAGCCTATCCCCAGAAATGGAGATAGAGAAGTCGAGGAGGGGAAGGGAAGAGTCAGAGATGGACCATGTGAAGGAGAGGGAAGGGTGGAAATTGGAAGCAAAGTTGATGAAGTTTTCCAGTTCGGGGCGAGAGCAGGAAACGGCACCGATACAGTCATCAATGTACCGGAAAAAGAGGTGAGGGAGGGGACCTGAGTAGGACTGGAACAAGGAATGTTCCACATATCCCACAAAAAGGCAGGCATAGCTCGGACCCATACGGGTTCCCATAGCAACACCTTTTATTTGGAGGAAGTGAGTGGAGTCAGAGGAGAAATTGTTCAATGTAAGAACAAGTTCAGCCAGGCGGAGGAGGGTGGTGGTGGATGGGGACTGGTTGGGCCTCTGTTCAAGGAAGAAGCGGAGGGCCCGCAGGCTGTCCCAGTGGGGGATGGAGGTGTAGAGGGACTCGACGTCCATGGTGAGAAGGAGACAGTTAGCATTAAGCGCTGGCAGCTGCCCAAATTCACGATTTATAGCCCAGATAAATAGCGGTGCAAACAGACCAGCCTCTGATATCAGAGAACGAAACAGCTTGCAGTGTAAGATAACAACAGTCACAATTGTCCCAGTTTATCTCAGACCATTTGTTGTAGATTAATGTTCTCAGCTAATTTGCTTCCTTCTATTTAATCATAATATTACTTTAGTTAATGTGAATGAACACATTATTGCACTGTAATCTAACTAGACAATGGAAGTTAATCACTGCAGAGCCCAGGGCCAGAGACTGCACCGTCCACTTGAAGCTTCTCACCGGTGACTGCGAGACATTCCGTTCATTAAGGTGAAGGATGTCAGTGCTGGGAATGAAATGCTTCCATACTTCACAGTGTCAACAAACACTCCCAGGGCAGGTACAGCACGGGTTAGATACAGATTAAAGCTCCCTCCACACTGTCCCATCAAACACTCCCAGGGCAGGTACAGCACGGGTTAGATACAGATTAAAGCTCCCTCCACACTGTCCCATCAAACACTCCCAGGGCAGGTACAGTACGGGTTAGATACAGATTAAAGCTCCCTCTATACTGTCCCATCGAACACTCCCAGGGCAGGTACAGCACGGGTTTGATAGAGTGAGCTGGACTGCCTACACTCGTAGTCACTGAGCTTCAAAGCAACTCAATTAGCTGTAAAGCACTTAGAGCTGTTTCTGAGGGGTGTGTTGAGATGCCACATAAAAGCATTTCTTTCTTTCATTCCAATCAACAATTCTGGAAAAGTTTGAATAGATATGAAAATGCAAAGGAGTAAGATGTTAAAAGCTTGATGTTTATTGTGTGATTCTTATTGTAGAAAATTGAGGCCTTCCCGAAAGGCTTTTGTAGAGAGTTGCCTCATTAACAGGAACACTTGTATTCTTGATAACCAAGTCGTTCATTATTCAGGATAATAAATAGATGTGTGTTTCAAATTTATGACAAAATGGGAGACTTATCTGCATCATTGAGATAATAGAGCCCAACCAAATTAATTCTGTGGGGCAGTAATGGAGAATAGATTGTTTTAGTATGCTTCCTCCAATCTGTAGTTGCCTGTTTCCTTGAAGATAGCTTCCTCTGTACTAGATGATAATAGCTTTATGTTTATTACCCATGTGCCTATTGACTACTGCTTCTTTTGCAGTGATACATTTACTTCTCTAGGCTGTGCAATTTCATTACATCGCCAAGAAATTGCTTTTGTTCGGTGACCTTGGTCCTGTGGATTGAGCAGAGGTGTGTGAGAGGCCGGTGTTCAGAGATGGCTTAAGCCAAGAGATTTTTAGGTTCATTTATATTATAAGAACGAACTTACATTTATATAGCGCCTTTCACAACCTCTGGATGTCCTAATGTGCTTTACAGCCAATCAAGGAATTTTAAAGTTTAGTCACTGTTGTAATGTAGGAAACGCAGCAGTCAATTTGTGCACAGCAAGATCCCACAAACAGCAAAGTGATAATGACCAGATAATCTGCTTTAGTGATGAGGACACAGATTTAAAATAATTGGCAAAAACTCCAGAGGGGAGATGAGGAGAATTTTTTTTACGCAGTGAGTTGTAATGATCTGGAATGCGCTGCCTGAAAGGGCAGTGGAAACAGATTCAATAGTAACTTTCAAAAGGGAATTGGATAAATACTTGAAAAGGAAAAATTTGCAAGGCTATGGGGAAAGAGCAGGGGAATGGGACTAATTTGGTAGCTCTTTCAAACAGCCGGCACAGGCATGATGGGCCGAATGTCCTTCTGCGCTGTAAGATTCTATGATGCTATAATTGGCCTTGTCTCACTAGTGTACATATCAATCTGTTTTCTGAAAGATCGGAGAAATATACAGGGACAGGTGTCAGAACACTCATCCTATCTCAGCGATCCCTCCAGCCTTATGACTCTGAATGCACCCTACGCCCCTACATCACTGGCCTGCTCCTCACTCCCTGCTCCCTCCACTGCACCATTGGCACCTTCAAGCACTCTTCTCTCCACCCCTCAACTCCTTCCCTTTAACCTGAGGTGGAGAGGGTGACGGAGGCTCACGAGATGCACCAAGGCAATTGTATCCCAAATGTCATCAACCAAGTGACTGCAGCACACTCTTAAGGGTGGGGATGATACCGACACACGGGAGTTAATGTAAGCCTCTGCTCCACACACCCAGCAGATTCACTGTGTGAGGGTGCAGTGAGTACTGGGTTCTCCTCAAACCTTTGAACATCACTGAGACTCTGATGTTGAAGGATCTGCCATGAAGTTTCAGATCAGCCATGATCTTATTGAATGGCGGAGCAGGCTCGAAGGGCCGATTGGCCTACTCCTGCTCCTATTTCTTATGTTCTTATGATCTGGAAGCAGTTCAGAAGCAAACAGAAGAATAAAATAAAACATGACATATGACTACACACGCTTGTGACGCCAAGAAGAAAAGGTTCCTGGATTCCTAGTTTTTAACAACTAAAAAAAGCTCCCCAATACGCAGCATCACCACTGTCACACGAACATGGAGCACTGTTGCCCCCAGAAGGAATGGACTACCAGAAAAAGGCATCCTAAGGCACCTTTTGCACATCAGGACATCCCATGAGCTCTTCAGAATCAATGAAATTATTTTGACGTGTGGTCACCCTTATTATATAAGCAACTACCCATTTTTTCCCAAATTCCTCAACCTCACCTTCCCCCATTTCCCTCCATCTCTTCTCTCTACGGAAACCCATCTAATTGTCCCTCATACCCATTTATACTTTCTGCTTCCTGTAAATGTTTCCTCAACTCTATTTCCCTTTGGGCGAAAAAGTTCCCCCGATTTATATTATCATTGGGGTATGTTATTACAGAGAATCTGATGCAGCCTGTTGGACTGATAATGTTTCTTAGTGCCAAGGCTCTGGCTGTCAGTGAAATGTAAACATTTCCAATATTTTGCTGTAGGATTGCATGTGATACTTGGGATTAAGTGACAGGAGATAATGTGCCTGGATTTTGTCCCTGCTAGTGCAGGGAATGGATTGTTGTGATTTTTGTCCCTGATTGCTGTGATTTTTGTCCCTGATTGCTATGATTTTGCCCCTGATTGCTGTGATTTTGTGATTGCAAGGGATAACAGATGTTTATGGAAAGGCCAGGGATCCTGGACTCCAGAATCAAAGCCAATGAAAGGGTTACAGCTCAGACTATTGTTTCATTTTTCCCTGGTTCATTTTTAGTCCAGTTCTCACTGGTCTCCATACCTACTGTCTCTCCTCCAATAACCAGGTGAAGACGCTGTCTCGCGTTCAGTGACTGATGATGCCAACGCCAGGTGAAATAATGGAACCTATTCTTCAGGGTGAGACAGGAGAGTTCCTTTCAATGATAAGTGAATGAGGAAAATCCAGCATAGACTTAGAAAGAAAAGGCCCAAATGACAAAGTTCAATGGAATGAAATCAGGCTGGGTCTACAAAAGGCTGAAGACCCATTCCACCAGGTTATGCCCAAGCAGTGCAGACGAAAATCTACTCCACCATGTTGTTACTGCAACAAGGATGGAAAAGCTACGAGACCTGGTACTGGGTGATGAAGATGAGAAAGTAGGCACATTAAAGCAGGAAAAGCAGTCACCACAATATAATTAGGACCAGTGCATGTACACAAAAGGAAATGTACAGGACATTTAATTGGGAAAAAGAAAAATAACAGTGAGATTAAAAGGGATCTTGCCCAGATTAAAGGAAAGGGAAAATTGGCAAATAGAACCAACAATGGGAAATATTTAAACAGGAAACGGGAATCAGGAACACCCCTGGAACCAGGAAAAGGAGCGGTAAAATTTCCATATTGGCACTGGCAGGACCACGATTTGCAGCTGGAGTGTGTGAGGAATAGAGCTCCAGGGTTGAATAGGGAGATTAGAACACATTTGAAACTAAAAAAAGCTGTTAGTACTTACAGCGTATACATTAACAATGAAAACCAGGACAAATCCTCTGCTCTTGTTCAAATAGTGCCGTGGGAGCTTTTACATCCACCTGAGAGGGCAGGTGGGGCCTTGGTTTAACGTCTCGTCCAAAAGACTAAACTGCACTGGGAGTGTCAGCCTGGATTATGTGCTCTAGTCTCTGCAGTCGGATTTAAACCCACAATCTTCTGACTCAGAGGTGAGAGAGCTACCCACTGAGCCACAGTTGACACCTGTTTAGTAATGTTATGATTAGTACAGTTCTGTTTAGTATGTGCTGATTCATAATGTGTTTGATCAGATGGAATTAAGGGAGCTTTACTCTGTATCTAACCCGTGCTGTACCTGCCCTGGGAGTGTTTGATGGGACATTGTAGAGGGAGCTTTACTCTGGGTGGGTGAAACCCCCACTGGTAAAAGCTTCCTTTAATCTCCTGGGATCTACTTCAACCCTAAGGTGCATCGTGTTATTAAGCTAACTGTCAGATTAGATTAGTCACTGATTCTGCTGTAATGGATTAAGGGCATCCAAAGATTATCACAAGAGTGGTTTATTTACCAAGGCCCCATTACAGGAGCACTGACTGGGCAATGGAACACACACAGACCCACAACACGATGTAATACTTAAAAATATCTGATCAGAAATATGCAGAGTGTTGTCTGGATATTATTCTCCTTGCCTGCAGTAATTTAAATCTCCTAAATCGACACTATTAAAGTTGTAATGATAATAATCATTGAGTTTATTTAGCACGTTGTCACATCACAACCTCTAAATCTATTTGACAGGAGTCCTGTGGTGACGATCAAGGATTGGTTTGTGATGCAACAATCTGCAACTTTACATAAGGAAATGTCTCTCCTGCCACTTCACAAAGTTTGTTTTATTCATTCTCGGGGTGTGGGTATCGCCAGCAAGGCTGACATTTATTGCCCATCCTGCATTGCCCTGAGTTGATACAATTGAACGGTTTGCGAGGCCACTTCAGAGGGCAGTTAAGAGTCAATCACGTTGGTGTGGGGACTGGAGTCACATATAGGCCCAGACTGGGTAAGGACGGCAGGTTTCCTTCCCTAAAGGACATTAGTGAACAAGTTGGGTTTTTATGACAATCCGACAGCTTCATGGTCACTGTTACTGAGACCAGATCTTTATTTCCAAATTTATTTATATTCACGAAATTCAAATTCTCAAACTGCCAATGATGAGATTTGAACTCATATCTGTGGATTATTAGCCCAGGCCTCGGGATTACTAGTCCAGTAAATAACCAGGGATGGGTAACTGGACTCGGAGCAAGGATAGGGAGGAGAGTTAGGATTTGAAGGTGTGGCGAGGTGGAGCAGTTTAGGAGGAGAATTCCAGAGTGCAGGGTTATGACAACTCAAAACTCTGTCTCCAACTGGGGAGGGGGATCAGTGGGGGAAGGGAGGGGTGGGGGGGATGGACGGGGAGATGCACAGTAGACCAGACTCAGAAGGATGGGTATTGATGGGTTGTATCAGTGGTTGTATGGCTGCAGTGGAGCAAAGCTCAGTGGGGATTTGTAAATGAATTATATGGTGGCTAATGAGCAATGAGTCCTTACTTGACACACAATATTACAAGATTTAAGATTCTAACTGTGTTCTTTCAAGTTTATGACTAGTTTTACAATGCTCTGACCTATTCAATAATGGACTTTCTCCCCACAATTCTTTCAGAGGTTAAGTTCCTGTACAATCTGTATCTGGTCCCTGAAATCATGTCAAGAAAGACTGAGGATATTCAGTCTCTGAATTTAGTGTTTATCAGAGAACACGTTACAATGTCAGAACTTAGAAGGGAAGCTGTTAAAAGCGACAATTGGCTTTGAACGTGGACTCTCATTAATTTTACACAATCTGTTTCACACACTGTAAACTGTTATCACTATAACTGCAGCTGGGCTGCTTCACTCTGCAAATCTGGAAACTTGACTCTGAGCTCCTCTAATGTCTCACTGCCTCTCTCAGAGCGACACTGAACCATACGGGCAGGCAAATGCTCCAGCTTCAACTCCCAGTCTTATTTTTCAACAGTAGAAGGGCTGGAGTTGGCCAAACTGCCCCTAGCAAAAGGGAGGGAAAAATCAGCCAGGGTTTCCACTCTGAATCACTGAACAGAAAGAACTTGCATTTATATAGCACCTTTCACAACCTCAGGACGTCCCAAAGCACTTTACAGCCAATGAAGTACTATTGAAGTGTAGTCACTGTGGTAATGTAGGAAATGAGACAGCCAATTTGCGCACAGCAAGATCCCACAAACAGCAATGTGATAATAACCAGATGATCTGTTTTTAGTGATGTTGGTTGAGGGATAAATATTGGCCGGGACACTGGGGAGAGCTCCCTGCTCTTCTTCGAATAGTGCAGTGGGATCTGTTACGTCCACCTGAGGGGGAAAGACGGGGCCTTGGTTTAACGTCTCGTCCAAACGACGGCACCTCCGACAGTGCAGCACTCCCTCAGTACTGGCACTGGAGTGTTGGCCAGGATTATGTGCTCAAGTCTCTGGAGTGGGAAATATTTCCTGGCCAATATTTATCCCTTAACCAACAACACTAAAGCAGATTATTGCATTGCTGTTTGTTGGATCTTGCTGTGCATAAATTGGTTGCTGCGTTTCCTACATTACATCACTTTAAAAGAACTTTGGGACGTCCTGAGGTCGTGAAAGGCGCTTTACAAATGCAAGTTCTTTCTTACTTGAATCCAAACCTTATCTGAAGGTGGAATAAGAGTACTCACTGATTGATGCCAGCAGACTGCCCTCTAATGTATTAAACTGATCTGTCCACAAACACGCTGCTGATAGATTGAAGAGATTTTCTTTCAAAGAAAAGATTATCATTTCGAAAAAAGTAAACTGGAAAAATATAATCAGTCAAACTGCCACAATGCAGTGACACGGAGCAAGGCATTCCAGCGGTAAAATGGCTTTCAGACTTTGCAATTAGAAAAGAGAAGGCTGAGGGGTGAACTGATAGAGGTCTTTAAACTTAAGAAGGTGTTCGATAGGGTAGACGTAGAGAAAATGTTTCCACTTGCGGGTGAGTTCCAAAACTAAGGGCCATAAAGATAGGATAGTCACTAATAAATCCAATAAAGAATTCAGGAGACATTTCTTTACCCAGAGAGTGTTTAGAATGTGGAACTCGCTACCACAAGGAGTAGTTGAGGCGAATAGTGTAGATAGATTTAAGGGGAAGCCAGATAAACACATGAGGGAGAAAGGAATAAAAGAGGAACCTACAGAGGCAGAACATGAAGGGAAGAAACATGGGAGAGAAGCAGGAAGGAAGATCATGGGAGAGGAGGAACAAAGGGAGAAGGATTAAAACAGGAAAAGGAGACAGTGGGGGAGAAGGAGGAACATTGAATAAAAGCTTTAGTTTCTGTAAATTCCAACCCAAGGATAAGCTGTTAGGGTGAGATGAAGAGGGGAGGGAGGAGGCTCCTGTGGAGCATAAATACTGGCATGGACTTGTTGGGCCGAATGGCCTGTTTCTGTGTAATTCGATGTAATTGGGTTCTGAAAAAGCAGTGCCGGACCAGGCTGAGGAAGGACAGTGTGAGGTGACCCGTTCCCATTCTGGAGCCGGATGTGTTGGAAGAAACGAGTTGGCGTCAATCGTTCAAAGAATTTGCTGAAAAAAAATCGAACCATTTTTACCTTTTCTTTTTGGACAGGGGGGTCACTGACAGGGGGTTCACTGACTCAGGGCAGCCGATCAGTCAGCCCCGATGTGCGGAGACTGCCCCCCGTTCCTGTCGGTGTCCCGCTCTCCTCGCCGGCGCACGGGAGTCCAGACAATTTGCGCCGATTATTGGATCGGGTGGGCGCAGGGCGTAGCGGAAAGTCACACATTGCGGACGAAATGACCCCAATTTCCATTCACTTAATCTAAATGTACGCAAATCAGGGGGTCTTTTCCCAGGTATGCGATGTTCCTCTGCTGTGCCGTGCGATCAAGTGCAGATAATTCTACCCCAAAGCTGTTCGGCCGTGAGTGGCATCACGCGGTTGAACCTAAACCCGCTCCTGCTCAAACACCGGGCCCCTTCCCTGATTCATTTATTTTTCTTCCCCTTTAATAGAAGGGCACCGAAGCCAACTGGGAGCTACTGCTGGGCCAAGGACTGGATCGCAGACCTGGCTGAATAGCCTCCTCCTGTTCCTATGTAACAGGCTTGATGGGCTGAATAGCCTCCTCCTGTTCCTGTGTAACAGGCTCGATGGGCTGAATAGCCTCCTCCTGTTCCTGTGTAACAGGCTCGATGGGCTGAATAGCCTCCTCCTGTTCCTATGTAACAGGCTCGATGGGCTGAATAGCCTCCTCCTGTTCCTATGTAACAGGCTCGATGGGCTGAATGGCCTCCTGTTCCTATGTAACAGGCTCAAGGGGCTGAATGGCCTCCTTCTGTTCCAATGTAACAGTCTCAAGGGGCTGAATGGCCTCCTCCTGTTCCTATGTAACAGGCTCGATGGGCTGAATGGCCTCCTGTTCCTATGTAACAGGCTCAAGGGGCTGAATGGCCTCCTTCTGTTCCAATGTAACAGTCTCAAGGGGCTGAATGGCCTCCTCCTGTTCCAATGTATCAGGCTGGAGGGGCTGAATGGCCTCCTCCTGTTCCAATGTATCAGGCTGGAGGGGCTGAATGGCCTCCTCCTGTTCCTATGTAGAGTCAGAGAGGCTGAAAGAAGAATTCCTTTTAAACATATTAAAGTCTGACTCTAATAAGTTGGTGATCTTTATTGATCAGTACAGAATGAAAAACCTCACTTTCAGCAGGTTAGTAAACCCAAATGAGTTTGTGTAGGAGCAAGGAGCACAGGGGTCAGGTCCCATCCAGCTCACTGATGGACATTCATTAACAACAGGCTGACAGCTGATTATGGAATAAACATTAACACACACAGCACTAACAGGTTACTCCAGCACTCTGATCTATAACAGGACTCACTTAGGAAGGGGTCAATATTTTTCCACAAGTCTGAGACAATTATTCCTTAGCTATTTATCATTTGTAATTGATTAATCAATGTTAATATCATGTCACACATAGTCTCTCCACTCCACTCTAAACACCCCTGTTTGTACATCAAAAATCACAGGGTCATAATCACAGTAGTTAAAGTATTGCTGAGTTACTGACTGTGTTTTGATAGGAGCACACACAAGCTAGACACAATGAGACGATACCCTGCCTTCTGTCGTTTTGCAGCTGCAAGTGTGTTCTAAAAGAATGGGTTTCTAATTTCAGAGATCGGAGCAAATCTTGCTATGGCAAGGGTCAATCTGCCAGTTCAATGTCTCCCCCCGGATCTGGAGTCAGGCAAATGAGCATCTGGTCAGGTGATGGGCAGGTGTAATACCAGGGGAGGGTACTACAAATTTAAAATTCTTATCCTCATGTACGAATCCCCTGATGGCCTCACCCCTCCCTATCTCTGTAACCTCCTCCAGCCCTACAACCCTCTGAGATCTCTGCTCCCCTCCAATTCTTGCCTTTTGCACATCCCCGATTTTAATCACTCCACCATTGGTGGCCGTGCCTTCAGCTGCCTAGGCCCCAAGCTCTGGAATCCCCCCCTAAACCTCTCTCTCTCTCTTCCTTTAAGGCACTCCTCAAAATCTGCCTCTTTGACCAAGCTTTTGGTCACCTGTTCTAATATCTCCTTACCTGGCTTGATGTCAAATTTTGTCTGACTTACGCTCCTGTGAAGCGCATTGGGATGTTTTACTACGTTAAAGGCGCTATATAAATGCAAGTTGTTGTTATCCAAGAGTGTAGAGCCCAGAATGTGTGAAATACTCTGGTCAGTGACCTGCAGATCAGGGAAAGCAGACAAAGGTAAATTTGGATAGGATCTACTCTCCATGCAGAGAGATACTTGACAGGAGCCCACATCGGAGAAGATCATAGGAAATAGGAGCAGAAGTAGGCCATTAGGCCCCTTGAGCCTGCTCCGAATGGGGAACACTGACCCCATCCCCACACCTGAGCCTCCCATCAATTGGGGGAGAATCCTTTACCCTTTTGGGAGAAAGCCGCCCCCAGAGGACTCGAGGGTGCCTCCCAGTGGCCGGTTCAGGGCAGTACTGGTGGAGGTCGGGGAGCAGGCTTTATGTCTGTCCTCCAGCCTATTGAATTGCCCAGGAAGACTAGGGAGGAAAATAATGGAACATAGCACTCACTCTTCTCCCACTTGGAGCGACATTTATAATATTCTGTGTTAAGTCCTAGATCTGAGGTGCAGTGGGATAGCCCTCACTAGGAGCTGTGGTGTACTAGTGAACTGTACAGATCAGGAAGGTCCCAGATTTGATCCTTGCTCTCTGCTGAGATTAACCAGAGAGGCAGCCAAGGCCGACAGTGATCCTGGCCTCAGGAGCAGGGCCTAGGTTTCTGATCACAATCCAAGTGAAAAGTGTGCGTGTGCGTGAGTGTGTGTAAGCGTGTGGCTGTTGGGTGAAGATAGGGTCAGGTTCAACTGTGATGACCCCATGGTCAAATAGCCTGCTGACACTCACTGTCTGGATTCACACTTGAAAAATAGTCACTTGAGTGAGTTACAATCCCAGCTGTGGCTCAGTGGGCAGCACTCTTGCCTCAGAGTCAGAAGGTCATTAGTTCAGAGTCCCACTCCAGGGACTTGAGCACAAAATCTAGGCTGATGCTTCCAGTGCAGTACTGAGGGAGTGCTGCTCTATCGGAGGTGCTGTCTTTCAGATAAGCCATTAAATCTGCCCTCTCAGGTGGATGTAAATGATCCTGCAGCCACTGTTTGCAAAAGAGCAGGGGAGTTTTCCCCAGTGTCTTGGTCAACACCTAAAACAGATTAACTGCTCATTATCACATTGCAGTTTGTGGGATCTTGCTGTGTGCAATTTAGCTTTTTTAATCATTCCTGGGATGTGGGCGTCGCTGGCAGGGCCAGCATTTATTGCCCAACCCTAATTGCCCTCGAGAAAGTGGTGGTGAGCCGTCTTCTTGAACCGCTGCAGTCCGTGTGGTGAAGGTTCTCCCACAGTGCTGTTAGGAAGGGAGTTCCAGGATTTTGACCCAACGACAATGAAGGAATGGCGATATATTTCCAAGTCGGGATGGTGTGTGACTTGGAGGGGAACGTGCAGGTGGTGTTGTTCCCATGTGCCTGCTGCCCTTGTCCTTCTAGGTGGTAGAGGTCGTGGGTTAGGGAGGTGCTGTCGAAGAAGCCATGGCGAGTTGCTGCAGTGCATCCTGTGGATGGTACACACTGCAGCCACGATGCGCCGGTGGTGAAGGGAGTGAATGTTTAGGTGCCGATCAAGCGGGCTGCTTTGTCTTGGATGGTGTCGAGCTTCTTGAGTGATGTTGGAGCAGCACTCATCCAGGCAAGTGGAGAGTATTCCATCTCCTCACACTCCTGACTTGTGCCTTGTAGATGGTGGAAAGGCTTTGGGGAGTCAGGAGGTGAGTCACTTGCCGCAGAATACCCAGCCTCTGACCTGCTCTTGTAGCCACAGTATTTATGTGGATGGTCCAGTTAAGTTTCTGATCAATGGTGACCCCCAGGATGTTGATGGTGGGGGATTCGGCGATGGTAATGCCATTGAATGTCAAGAGGAAGTGGTTAGACTCTCTCTTGTTGGAGATGGTGATTGCCTGGCACTTGTCTGGTGCGAATGTTACTTGCCACTTATAAGCCCAGCCTGGAATTTGTCCAGGTCTTGCTGCATGCGGGCACGGACTGCTTCATTATTTGAGGGGTTGTGAATGGAACTGAACATTGTGCAATCATCAGCGAACATCCCCATTTCTGACCTTTTAATGGAGGGAAGGTCATTGATGAAGCAGCTGAAGATGGTTGGGCCTAGGATACTGCCCTGAGGAACTCCTGCATCGATGTCCTGGGGCTGAGATAATTGGCCTCCAACAACCACTACCATCTTCCTTTGTGCCAGGTATGACTCCAGCCACTGGAGAGTTTTCCCTATGATTCCCATTGACTTCAATTTTACTAGGGCTCCTTGGTGCCACACTCGGTCAAATGCTGCCTTGATGTTGAGGGCAGTCACTCTCACCTCATCTCTGGAATTCAGCTCTTTGGTACATGTTTGGACCAAGGCTTTAATGAGGTTTGGAGCCAAGTGGTCCTGGCGGAACCCAAACTGAGCATCGGTGAGCAGGTTATTGGTGAGTAAGTGCCGCTTGATAGCACTGTCGATGACACATTCCATCACTTTGCTGATGATTGAGAGTAGACTGATGGGGCGGTAATTGGCCGGATTGGATATGTCCTGCTTTTTGTGGACAGGACATACCTGGGCAATTTTCCACATTGTCGGGTGGATGCCAGTCTTGTAGCTGTACTGGAACAGCTTGGCTAGAGGCGCAGCTAGTTCTGGAGCACAAGTCTTCAGCACTACAGCTGGGATATTGTCGGGGCCCATAGCCTCTGCTGTATCCAGTGCACTCAGCTGTTTCTTGATATCTCGTGGAGCGAATCTGGCTTCTGTGATGGTGGGGATATCGGGAGGAGGCCGAGATGGATCATCCACTCGGCACTTCTGGCTGAAGATGGTTGCAAACGCTTCAGCCTTGTCTTTTGCACTCACATGCTGGACTCTGCCATCATTGAGGATGGGGATGTTCACAGAGCCTCTTCCTCCCGTTAGTTGTTTAATTGTCCACCACCATTCACGGCTGGATGTGGCAGGACTGCAGAGCTTTGATCTGATCTGTTGTTTGTGGGATCGCTTAGCTCTGTCTATAGTATGTTGCTTCCACTGTTTAGCATGCATGTAGTCCTGTGTTGTAGCTTCACCAAGTTGGCATCTCATGTTTAGGTATGCATGGTGCTGCTCCTGGCATGCTCTTCTGCACTGCTCATTGAACCAGGGTTGATCCCCTGGCTTGTTGGTAATGGTAGAGTGAGGAATATGCCGGGCCATGAGGTTACAGATTGTGCTGGAATACAATTCTGCTGCTGCTGATGGCCCACAGCGCCTCATGGTTGCCCAGTTTTGTGCTACTAGATCTGTTCTGAATCTATCCTATTTAGCACGGTGGTAGTGCCACACAAAATGTTGGATGGTGTCCTCAGTGTGAAGACGGGACTTCGTCTCCACAAGGAGTGTACGGTGGTCACTCCTACCAATACTGTCGTGGACAGGTGCATCTGCGACATGTAGATTGGTGAGGACGAGGTCAAGTAGGTTTTTCCCTTGTGTTGGTTCTCTCACTACCTGCCTTAGGCCCAGTCTGGCAGTAATGTCCTTCAGGACTCGGCCAGCTTGGTCAGTGGTGGTGCTACCGAGCCACTCTTGGTGATGGACATTGAAGTCCCCCACCCAGAGTACATTCTGTGCCCTTGCTACCCTCAGTGCTTCCTCCAAGTGGTGTTCAACATGGAAGAGTACTGATTCATCAGCTGAGGGAGGGCGGTAAGTGGTAATCAGCAGGAGGCTTCCTTGCCTATGTTTGACCTGATGCCATGAGATTTTATGGGGTCCGGAGTCAATGTTGAGGACTCCCAGGGCCACTCCCTCCTGACTGTATATCATTGTACCGCCACCTCCGGTGGGTCTGTCCTGGCGGTGGGACAGGACATACCCAGGGATGGTGATGGAAGAGTCTGGGACGTTGGCTGAAAGGTATGATTCTGTGAGTGTGGCTATGTCAGGCTGTTGCTTGACTAGTCTGTGGGACAGCTCTCCCAATTTTGGCACAAGTCCCCAGATGTTAGTGAGGAGGACTTTGCAGGGTTGACTGGGCTTTGTCGTATCCGGTTTAATTATTATAATGACTTTTTCTAGCGAGATTGTACAACTTAGTGTTTTGTTAGGCCATTTCAGAGGACAGTTAAGAATCAACCACATTGCTGTGGTCTGGAGTCACATATAGGCCCAGACCGGGTAAGGATGGCAGGTTTCCTTCCCTAAAGGACATTAGTGAACCACATGGGTTTTTACGTCGTAATCCAGTAGTTTAATGGTCAACATTACTGATGCTAGCTTTTTATTCCAGATTTTATTTGATCTGGAATAAAAAGCTGGTGTTGGCAGGATTTGAACTTATGTCTCTGGATTATTAGTCTAGGCCCCTGGATTATTAGTCCAGTAATATAACCACTATGCTACCGTACCCAATTCCACAGCTGCTGACTTTCCTACATTAAAACAGTGACTACACTTCAAATGTACTTCATTGGCTGTAAAGCACTTTGGGACATCCTGAGGTCATGAAAGATGACTAAATACAAGTTCTTTCTTTCACATTTCCCACGTATCTGTTTTCGGTCCAAGGAGTGCCTCAGGTCTATGGCTTGGGACTGAAGATCTTTCACGTGGGATGTTCAGACGTACCAGGTCTAGAAAGTTTCCTACAGGCCTGGGATCGAGACCAGCTCATTCTAGTTACATCTCCTCAGGCTAAACAACCTCTGTCTCTAGGTGATGGCAGTGCACTGGGACTTTTCGTGCCAATTCCCTTTTCCTTGTGTTTTCTTTAGCACAGGACTGAACTCAAAATCACATACTGGAGCCTTCTCATCTCTCCCTGAGACTCAGATTGCGATAAGGGATGATGTCTTTATTGGAACAGAAGGGTGCTGATAGGATCCAAATCACCAGCTGGGGTCCTGCAATTCAGTGGGTTGGAGCCAGGGGCTGGTAAGGTGAAACATGCAAAACAAATATCCAAAAATGTGCAGTTCATCAAGACTTGGACAGGAGGGAGCTGTGCAATCGAATTCGAAGCGACTGGGCGATATTGGACACTGATAAGTGGTGTCATTAAAGGAGCTACAGTTTTCTAGAGCAAGCCTCAGCATTTATTGTTGAAGAGTAAATCTCAAGATTAGAACCTTCCTAAAAGAAAACACAGGCCCCTTTTCAAGAAAGACTCACACGAACAAGGCCTTTCTTGCAGAAGAAGCCTAATTATTTGTCCTAAAGCACTTTAGGACATCCTGAGGTCGTGAAAGGCATCATATAAATGAAAGTTCTTCCTTTTTAAAAAAAATGTTGGGTGTCTTCGCCTAGGTTCGTTTTAGCTTCAGGCCGTAACTGGCTGCCTTTCAGATGCTGCTTCCCCACCGCCCCTGAGAGTGGGGGTGTCCCATCACTCAGATGCAGATTACAGAGTGCAATCCCAACAGAGCATTTACATCCGCAAGTCTGTGCGTTGTGAGGAGGCGGAGGGAGAACTACAGGATCCGACAATGGAAGAGTAATTCCATCATCAGTTTATTGTCCTTTAAATCTGACAAATGATTCTTTTATTGGACTTACATTGCAAACTAAAAATCAATGCCAATTCTAACTGGCAGAACTGTGGGAAATAAACACTCCCATAAGGGCAAAATAGGATCTGAATCCAGGCTGACTTAAAACATTCCTACTCTGGCTGAGGAATAAATCTCTAATTTCCTCCCACCTCTCCCAAAGGTGCTGACTTTCCCTGGGGTGTATCTGGGGGTTTACCAACCCTCCCAGATTGTCCCGGAGTCTCCCAGAATTGATGATTGATGTCCCGGGGGCGGTTACCGGGGGCTGTTACCAGGGGCGGTTACCGGGACCTCTTGCGCGAAAGCTTCCGGTTCTGGCGCCAAACCCATCCTCCACCCAATGTTGTGAAACTTACGGGAAAGCTGCGGTCAGAGGTCATCACCGGGGGGAAAGGGCACAAGTGGGGTCATCAAGTTTGGATCAAATCCAAAACCAGACACGAGGTGAGGTGGATCCACAAAATATGTTAAGGTGCAAATAAAGGACTGGGTCTAAACAAATGTTAGCAAATAGAATTAATTTCAACTATTATTCTTAACAAAAATGTGTTGTACAAACAAAATACGAGAAACACACCTTGGAAAAAGGGAAGAACTGGAATGAAGCATTTGGTCTTTGATGTGTCTGTCACAAGAAGGGAAATGAAAAATAGATACAATGAGCTCTCAGGAAAGTAAAATGTCTCTGTCACCACTCGAAGAAACAGTGAAATCAATGGCTATATTATATACTAAGCCCTTCTCTTATCAGCTGTAGCCTGGTGGCTTCCATTAGCCTGTGCCCTTGCTATCTATCGCAGTAATAATTTGATATATTTTCCCAAGTTCGACGCAGTGATTATTAAATGTAACCTTTAACTGCACCAGAAGGGCTTGGAACTGGGCCAGAGCAAAGCTTTGGATGCTGAAGTGCATTAAAAACACAAAATATGTATTTAAAAATAGTCAGAGCACGTCTTGCTAGTACTGACCCAACTCCTGTTCATTTATTTTTGAATGTAAATTGTTTTCATTTGCTGTTTCCAGGCTGAGTTCGAAAATTACAGTGTTGTTGAGAACTTTGGAGACTGACATAGAATTACATAGAATGTACAACACAGAAACAGGCCATTCAGCCCAACATGTCCATGCCAGTGTTTATGCTCCACACGAGCCTCCTCCCACCCTTCTTCATCTAACCCTATTAACATATCCTTCTATTCCTTTCTCCCTCATGTGTTTATCGAGCTTCCCCTTAAATGCATCTATGCTAATCCCCTCAACTACTCCTTGTGGTAGCGAGTTCCACTCTCTGGGTAAAGAAATTTCTCCTGAATTCCCTATTGGATTTAGTAGTGACTATCTTATATTTATGGTCCCTCGTTCTGGTCTCCCCCTCAAGTGGAAACATCTTCTTTACGTCTACCCTATCAAACCCTCAAATAATCTTAAAGACCTTTATCAGGTTAACGTTTCAGTTTTCTCTTTTCTATAAAAAAAGAGCCCCAGCCTGTTCAATCTTTCCTGATAGGTATAACCGCTCAGTTCTGGTATCATCCCAGTAAATCTTTTTTGCACCTTCTCCAGTGCCTCTACATCCTTTTTATAATATGGAGACCAGAACAGTTCACAGTGCTCCAAGTATGGTTTATCCAAGGTTCTGAACAAATTTAACATAACTTCTCTGCTTGTCAATTCTATCCCTCTAGAAATGAACCCCTGTGCTTGGTTTGCCTTTTTATTGGCCTTATTAACCTGCATCGCTACTTTTAGTGATTTGTGTATCTGTACCCCCAGATCCCTCTCTCCTCTACCATTTACATTCTTATTTTCCATGGAGTATGTGGCCTCACTCCTCCTACCAAAATGTAATACCTCACACTTATCTATATTGAAATTCATTTGCCAATTACACGCCCATTCTGCAAGTTTATTTAAGTCTTCCTGTATTTTGTCACAGCCCTCCTCAGCGTTAACTATACCCCCAATTTCATGTCGTCCTCAAATTTTGAAATTGTACTTCCGATTCCCGACTCCAAATCGTTTATGTAAATAGTGAACAACAGTGTTCCCAACACCGATCCTTGTGGAACACCACTTCCCATCTTTTGCCAGTCTGAGTAACTACCTTTAACCCCAACTCTCTGTTTTCTGTTTTGTAGCTTGCTTGCTATCCATTCTGCTACTTGTCTCCTGACTTCACATTCTCTGACCTTAGTCATGAGTCTACAATGCGGTACCTTATCGAAGGCTTTTTGAAAATCCAAATATATTACATCTACTACATTACCCTGGTCTACTCTTTCTGTTACTTCATCAAAGAAATCAATAAGGTTGGTAAAGCATGACTTTCCCTTCTGAAATCCGTGCTGACTATTCTTTACTCAAAGATGTTTTTCTATTACATCTTTGAGTAAAGATTCCATTATCTTTCTTACCACTGACGTTAAGTGAATTGGTCTATAGTTCCCTGGACCTGTTCTATCTTCCTTTTTAAATATAGGAATTGCATTAGCTGTCCACCAGTCCTCTGGCACTATTCCCTTTTCTAATGAATTTTTATATATATGTATTTTTATATATACTTGCTGTACCTTTCTGAATCTCATTTCCATATATTTGCATATGCATCACCTAATTGGAGTTAGGATGGAATTAGTTTGAATGTGGTCGCAAAATTCTGCTTGTAGTTATTTAAAAAAAAGGGGTTGTTTTAAAAATCTGTATTTTTCCCCATGAATAAAATGCAAAATGATTATTTTCTGTTCACAATTACTTAGTTACAATCAAAGAAAGAGCTTTTATATATCACCTTGTCACATTCTCAAGAGTGTTGCAGAGCCAAGGGAGTGTTATCATTGTTGCGTAGGCAAATGTAGCAGCTATTCTGTGCATAGCAAAATCCCACAAACAGCGATGTGATGAATGACCAGTTAACCTGGTTTTGGTGGTGTTGGAATTAAGGCACCAGTCTGGGCCGGATCGAATCCTAGAGGTGAAAGGTCGATGCTCCAAATAACTTTACCACCCAGTTCCACTGGGGACTGCTTCTAAATGTTGCCCACTGCCTTCAGCCATTGCGCCTCCGGGGACCCCGATAGATCAATCGGTAGGAACTGTGGCCAACATACTCACACGGGCCAGAAGATCTCAAGTTTAGTTGCCGACCTGTGCACATCAGCTGAGCTCAGTGGCTTCCTGAGGGGGAATGAAGGGGAAACCAGCCTGGGTTCTTGGTCTCGAGTACCACTCAGTGACCCCGGGGGCTGGATACTGAGCTGTGTGGATGTTGGGTGAGGAACAGGATCAGGCTTGGTTATGATGCCCTCCCTCAGAGGAATAGCCTGCCCGCACTCGCCATCTGGGCTGATGCATGAAGAGTGGCCACTCAGGCTGGAGCCCACGTCACCTACAGTCTGAGCAACATGCCAACGCCTTGTGCTGGAACACACCATAGACTGTCAGCTAGCCCTGATCACCTCACACACTCCGAGGAGCTCTAGGACTTGTGAGCAAGGCCAATTCTCTAACATCTCAGCATGCTTCACAATTTCCCAGGAGAGCTATATAAAAAAAATCTAGGTTGACACTCCCAGTGCAGTACTGAGGGAGTGCTGCACTGTCAGAGGTGCTGTCTTTTGGATGAGACATTAAACTGAGGCCCCTTCTGCCCTCTCAGGTGGATGTGAAAGATCCCATAGCACTATTTGAAGTAGAGGAGGGGAGTTTTCCTGGTGTCCTGGCAAATATTTATCCCTCATCCAACATCACTAAAACAGATGATCTGGTCGTTTATCTCATTGCTGTTTGTGGGATCTTGCTGTGCGCAAATTCACTGCTGCATTTCCTACATTACAACAGTGACTGCACTTCAAAAGTAATTCATTGGTTGCAAAGCACTTTGGAACATCCTGAGGTCGTGAAAGGTGCGATAGAAATGTATCTTCCTTTTTTAGGGGTCCATAATATTTCAATAGTAAAAGAATGTTCTCATTTATATGCAGCTAGAACATCCACATTAATGGAAAGTCACAATTACCACAAGGAATTATGCAAAATATTCCAGTTAAATGAGGTAGACATGGAGAATGGGCTGATAGCAAATTATCTATTTATCTATCTTCTTGTCAAAGAATTTGTCTATGAGCACATTACTGAAATAAAATGGACTTGTCAGCCATATCTTGCCAGAATTCTTATACAACGAGCACTTGCGACTGACTTGGCGTTTAGTGGGTTTAATCTTGTATATTAATTTAATACTGCTTAGTAATATTGCACATCTGCTTTCTGCTGGAGGTGTAAATCGTGACTTATCTCTGTCAGTGACCCTAGTCGAGACTGAAGTTACTTGTCTGTGAAATTGGTTGATACAGACCATTGGTTGTAATGACACCGGCCGATTTGCTTCAAGCTCACGGCCAATTTTCTCTCACAGAGGAAATTAGGGCGATTGCCTCCTCATTCATTACTGGTCGCTAAGAAACATGAATTCTGATCGCTTCACCCCCAAAACCAATTCCAGTAACAGCGTTAGTCCAATGCTTTCTTGCCCGTTATTTTTCATTGGAACGTATTTTAAAATGTCAGATTAAGTCAGTTACATCGTAAATCCAGGGTACTTATCACGGCTGCCCACAGTACAAGCTGCTGGAGACGACCAAATACTCCGAAAAGCATAAAGGGCTTCAATTCCAGTTTTAGATTCTGTGTAGTCAAAAACCATCTTCCAATCAGCACAAATTGGCCAGTTGCTTACATAGAACATACAGCACAGAAACAGGCCATTCGGCCAAACAAGTCCATGCCAGTATTTATGCTCCACTCGAGCCTCCTCCCCTCTTCATCTCACCCTATCAGCTTATTCTTGGGTTGGAATTTACAGAAACTAAAGATTTATTTAAGGTTCCTCCTTCTCCCCCACTGTCTCCTTTTCCTGTTTTAATCCTTCTCCCTTTGTTACTTTGATGTTTCTCCTCTCCCTGATCTTCATTCTCCCAAACTGTTCCTTCATCTTCCTTCCTGCTTCTCTCCCATATTCCTTCCCTTCATGTTCTGCCTCTGTAGCTTCCTCTCTCTTCCCATCTTCTTTCTTATATACCTGTATCTAACCCGTGCTGTACCGACCCTGGGCGCGTTTGATGGGACAGCGTAGAGTGAGCTTTACTCTGTATCGAACCCGTGCTGTACCTACCCTGGGCGCGTTTGATGGGACAGCGTAGAGTGAGCTTTACTCTGTATCTAACCCGTGCTGTACCTACCCTGGGCGCGTTTGATGGGACAGCGTAGAGTGAGCTTTACTCTGTATCTAACCCATGCTGTACCTGCCCTGGGAGTGTTTGATGGGACAGTGTAGAGGGAGCTTTACTCTGTATCTAATCCGTGCTGTACCTACCCTGGGCGCGTTTGATGGGACAGTGTAGAGGGAGCTTTACTCTGTATCTAACCCATGCTGTACCTGCCCTGGGAGTGTTTGATGGGACAGTGTAGAGGGAGCTTTACTCTGTATCTAACCCGTGCTGTACCTACCCTGGGCGCGTTTGATGGGACAGCGTAGAGTGAGCTTTACTCTGTATCTAACCCGTGCTGTACCTGCCCTGGGAGTGTTTGATGGGACAGTGTAGAGGGAGCTTTACTCTGTATCTAACCCGTGCAGTACCTACCCTGGGCGCGTTTGATGGGACAGCGTAGAGTGAGCTTTACTCTGTATCTAACCCGTGCTGTACCTGCCCTGGGAGTGTTTGATGGGACAGTGTAGAGGGAGCTTTACTCTGTATCTAATCCGTGCTGTACCTACCCTGGGCGCGTTTGATGGGACAGTGTAGAGGGAGCTTTACTCTGTATCTAACCCATGCTGTACCTGCCCTGGGAGTGTTTGATGGGACAGTGTAGAGGGAGCTTTACTCTGTATCTAACCCGTGCTGTACCTACCCTGGGCGCGTTTGATGGGACAGCGTAGAGTGAGCTTTACTCTGTATCTAACCCGTGCTGTACCTGCCCTGGGAGTGTTTGATGGGACAGTGTAGAGGGAGCTTTACTCTGTATCTAACCCGTGCAGTACCTACCCTGGGCGCGTTTGATGGGACAGCGTAGAGTGAGCTTTACTCTGTATCTAACCCGTGCTGTACCTGCCCTGGGAGTGTTTGATGGGACAGTGTAGAGTGAGCTTTACTCTGTTTCTAACCCGTGCTGTACCTGCCCTGGGAGTGTTTGATGGGACAGTGTAGAGGGAGCTTTACTCTGTATCTAACCAGTGCTGTACCTGCCCTGGGAGTGTTTGATGGGACAGTGTAGAGTGAGCTTTACTCTGTTTCTAACCCGTGCTGTACCTGCCCTGGGAGTGTTTGATGGGACAGTGTAGAGTGAGCTTTACTCTGTTTCTAACCCGTGCTGTACCTGCCCTGGGAGTGTTTGATGGGACAGTGTAGAGGGAGCTTTACTCTGTATCTAACCCGTGCTGTACCTGCCCTGGGAGTGTTTGATGGGACAGTGTAGGGGGAGCTTTACTCTGTATCTAACCCGTGCTGTACCTGCCCTGGGAGTATTTGATGGGATAGTGTAGAGGGAGCTTTACTCTGTATCTAACCTGTGCTGTACCTGCCCTGGGAGTGTTTGATGGGACAGTGTAGAGGGAGCTTTACTCTGTATCTAACCCGTGCTCTACCTGCCCTGGGAATGTTTGATGGGACAGTGTAGAGGGAGCTTTACTCTGTATCTAACCCGTGCTCTACCTGCCCTGGGAGTGTTTGATGGGACAGTGTAGAGTGAGCTTTACTCTGTTTCTAACCCGTGCTGTACCTGCCCTGGGAGTGTTTGATGGGACAGTGTAGAGTGAGCTTTACTCTGTTTCTAACCCGTGCTGTACCTGCCCTGGGAGTGTTTGATGGGACAGTGTCGAGGGAGCTTTACTCTGTATCTAACCCGTGCTGTACCTGCCCTGGGAGTGTTTGATGGGACAGTGTAGGGGGAGCTTTACTCTGTATCTAACCCGTGCTGTACCTGCCCTGGGAGTGTTTGATGGGACAGTGTAGAGGGAGCTTTACTCTGTATCTAACCCGTGCTGTACCTGCCCTGGGAGTGTTTGATGGGACAGTGTAGAGGGAGCTTTACTCTGTATCTAACCTGTGCTGTACCTGCCCTGGGAGTGTTTGATGGGACAGTGTAGAGGGAGCTTTACTCTGTTTCTAACCCGTGCTGTACCTGCCCTGGGAGTGTTTGATGGGACAGTGTAGAGGGAGCTTTACTCTGTATCTAACCCGTGCTGTACCTGCCCTGTGAGTGTTTGATGGGACAGTGTAGGGGGAGCTTTACTCTGTATCTAACCCGTGCTGTACCTGACCTGGGAGTGTTTGATGGGACAGTGTAGAGGGAGCTTTACTCTGTATCTAACCCGTGCTGTACCTGCCCTGGGAGTGTACGATGCTAACTCTATGTGCCTGAAATATGCAACTGTTGGGCAACATCCTGAAGCAGCCGTTGTAACACACCACCATTTGATCCAACACATATTTCGATATTTCGGACACTTTCTGGCAGTTCTGCACATGGTGAATTTTGACAGCATCGCATGTATTAAACTGGAGGCAAAGCCATTAAAATGGAACAATGGAATTCGAAGCCTCTGCCACAGTAACGCATCTCTGTGACTAAAAACATCCTTAATATTAAACATTAATAACCTGACCCTGGTCCATATGCAGTTGGAACAGCTTTCTAGAGATACCTGCAGGTAAAACCAAATATTTCTTCAAGGCAGCCATGCCGAATAACTAAAGCGCATTAAAATTAATGATGCTGATTATTAACAACTAACAATACACGGGCAAAGTGACTTAATGACCGAGGGCACAGATCAGACAGTGATCAACGTTTGTGGAGGTGAAGTCTGGGTTCCCAGACAGAAATACGGGCAGCTCAGTGTTAACTCGTTACAAGGGCTGAATCATGCTTCATCTAACAGTCATTAAACGCGTCATTAAGCTCCCTAATCAGTGTTTAAAGGAGCTGTACCTGGAATATACTTGCTGGAACTAGACTTGAAGACATTTGAGTTGGAGTTTGTAAGTAATATAAAGATCTGAGAGCTGTGGCTTGGTTGATAAATTTCTTGCGGTGGGACCAATAGGTCATGGGTTTGAACCGTATGTCAATAGTTGAGCTCCTAATCTAAGCTGATGCTCTACTGCTGTAGTGGACATGCTGTTCTTTGGGTGAGATGTTAAAATCCAAGATTCTTTCTGCCTATTTATATTCAAAGGCGAGCAGAGAGGTCTCCTGTTCAAAAACCCTCCCTCGAATAATATCACTAAAAACAGATGAACTGGCCATTCACCCCACTGCTGGTGCAGGTGGCTTTGTTTGTACACAAAACTACTGAGGTAATTCAGTCTGTGGAATGTTTTGAGGCGGCTTTGCCTTTCTGGGGGCTGGTCCTTATCCTGAAGCTGATGGGCACTGGAGCCAAATGTGTCCTCACCCGGTATCTATACGTGACCGGACTGTTCCTTTTTCTAGCCCAGGAATGCTGGGACCAACGTAGCTTGCCTGGCCAAGACTGCAATCATCTGCTCAGCACAGACCTGGAATCAAACCTGGCAACTCTGTTCTGTGTGGCTCAGTGTTACTCCACACACAAAACTCACATCAACGGCCCCATGAACTTTCCTTGTCACTCTTGAATAATGTTCCCGCCACTAAGTGGTTAATTTGTCTCAACAGTCCTGACACAATTGCATCTGTTGTCTTCTTCTGCAAGGGGTGTGATTGCTTGAGACAGGGAACCAATGGCTGCTCGACCACACAAACTGCCAGTTCCAAGAGTGTGAGACGTGAATACTCGGCTCACCTGAAGAGGGAAAAGCGGAGAGAGTGTTTACATTTAGTCAGTTCTATCTGTGCATTGGGGGAATTAGTAAACTGTCTTTCCCAGCTGTTTGTAGGCATAGCTGGCCCGTTGTAAAAATCTTCAATATCTTCATTACCCCTCTTTTGTTCTGCATTTCCAGCAAGTTATTGGATACTTTTGACTCTTGTGTTTAACTATTCCGGTGAACATGGTGCACCTACAACCTCTCTGGAAAGGCCTGTGAACCACAGTAAGATAATTGGAATTTATATCCATATAAGTGTTTAATCACTGAAGATCATACCCAAGTATAGTAACGTGAAATAAATGGGACAAGGCACCAACTCCCCTTGTTATTCTGACCCATGCCTGTTGGACCCTCTGTTGCCGTGTTGCCTTTCTGAACTGTCGAGGGTGACCCCCCACCCCCCCCCCCCCCCCTCTCTCATGCCTCCTCCAGCGATTTGCTGGGGCTCCTCTGTGAAGTGGGCATTCAGGATCTCAGAGAATGTCCAAATTTGCAAACTCCAGAGTTGAATGACGCAGTGAATCCCAATGAAGGATTAACATTAACATTAATATGGCGCCTTTCACATGGAAACATTTGTAAGTGCTTCCCACATTGAGTTATTTTAGAAGTGTTGTAGAGGCAAACGAGTGATTCAACGGCATCTGATTGGCTAGTCCTATCGCACCTGAGCTCCAAGGATGTGCCATTGGAGAATTGTAGGAATGAGTGCTCCCGGAGTGGAGCAGCGTCTGGGGGGGCATCAGGAATTGAGGTTCAACTTTTCCACCACAAATGGGGTGTGTGGCTCAAATGAACTTTGAGCAGGTGATGATATGACCCAGGGCGTCAATTCAGAAAACAAACGCTTTATGGGTAAACCTGGGGGGTCCTGCTGGAAAAGGAAGAAAGAAACACCAACACTCATTAACGTCTAACTCGGCGATCAGAATCTTGTAATCAGCTTCATCACTTCTCTCCTCCCTTAGGCTAGGTAGCTCATGGGCTCTCTCCTCCCTTAGGCTAGGTAGCTCATGGGCTCTCTTCTCCCTTAGGCTAGGTAGCTCATGGGCTCTCTCCTCCCTTAGGCTAGGTAGCTCATGGGCTCTCTCCTCCCTTAGGCTGGGTAGCTCATGGGCTCTCTCCTCCCTTAAGCTAGGTAGCTCATGGGCTCTCTCCTCCCTTAGGCTAGGTAGCTCATGGGCTCTCTCCTCCCTTAGGCTAGGTAGCTCATGGGCTCTCTCCTCCCTTAGGCTAGGTATCTCATGGGCTCTCTCCTCCCTTAGGCTAGGTAGCTCATGGACTCTCTCCTTGATCATTCTCCTCATCCTGTCTTCATATTTCATCATCTCCGTCAGAATTCTTTGCGGGAGATGAAAGGAATCCGAATAATTGAGCAACAGCTGGATAAAAGATGTCTTGTTCGCCCCGTACCACGGAGTGAGGAGCCCCGGCTGCATTATTAACTACAAATGATGATATACCAATATAGAAATCAGGGTCACAACCTGATGTGACATTCGAAGGTTGAGGAAGGCAGGAAGCGAAAGAGCTGAGGGGTTAGCTGGGATTATTTGTGTAGCGCCTTCAGGCTGAAATCAATTCAAGAGCCTGGATAGTCGTCCCTATAGGATCCCAATTCCTAGCAAACATATTTATAAAAATGTGATCAGCTAACGACAAATAAGAACGTTACACAGCACTGAACAGCCAGTTCTCTACATAGTGCAGGGCAAGGATTTAAGCAATAGTAGTTTATTCAACTCTAGTTTGCTGCAGAAATTCAAATATTTGCAGTTATTTCTTGCTGATCTGAACAAGACTTACTTTGTGCTGATGGTTTCCAGAACATTTGTATTTTACAATGGATGTAATCGACTCCAGACACTCGTAGCCAGCCTGAGCAGTGAATATCAAAGGACCTAACCCCCACTTCATTCATTCCCATTGTACAGAATCCCACTGGACCAAACCCCTTCCCCTTCATTCCCATTGAACGGAATGGTCAGCTAACCAATCAGTCACCCAAAAGTCAATATAGACTCCCCCGAGTTACTTTTAAGTGCACTGACTGTTGCATTACAGGCAAAGATTAGGTGGAAATGTAATTTAAAAAATAAAACCAGGAGGGACAGAGAATAGAAAGAAAGGGAGATGGACTGAAGAACAAAGAGGACAAGGGGGGGAAAGTGGGGATGAGGGAGAAAGAGAGGATGAGGGAGAAAGAGAGGATGAGGGAGAAAGAGAGGATGAGGGAGAAAGTTGAAATGATCGGGGAAGCAAAAGTAAAGGATTTCTTTTTTGGATTTTAATTAAAATTCTGTTTGATGTATTTGAGTTCCGTAGGGCTAACCCGACTAATGTGTTCCTGGCATCGAGATCAGCTGAAGAAAAAGGATATGTTGATCAGACAGACACAAAAAATATTCCAGTTAAAAGGAACGTTCCAAATCACTTTTAATTAAAACTGATTCCCGAATCATCATCAGCTCAAGTTAATGGGTTTTGATGTCTAATTGAATTCTCCCATTCATCCCAGGAATATGGCTCTGTGACAAATCCGAGGGGGACTCGAGGCTCCTGGAAGTTTTTCCGTGTTCCATGTCCACAGTCTGACCCTACGCACCAAGAAAGTGGCCCCAGGGCACTGAGTCTCAGAGAGCACAAGACTGGCTGACGCCCAGCAGTGATTCACAGCTGTGACAAGCCTCACTCAATAGTTAACAGCTGAGGGAAATTTCTTTAGTTTACAAGAGAAAGAACTTTTGAACACAACTTCAAAGTCCTCCCTGTGGCTCTGTTGGTGGAAGCACCAGCCGACGTGGAACTGAGTTGAAGAAACCAGGAAGGCCCCGGGGTTGATTGCCAGATTGTGCTGAGCTCACTGATCTTAGCCAGGATGCTACTGAGGGCCTCAGCATCTCAGAACTTATTCTGATTACTATTTAACTCTTCCTACTGAAACAATCACTTCAGCCTTGTCTTTTGCACTCATGCTGGGCTCCACCATGGTTACTGAAGGAGACACCATGGAGTCTCCTCCTCTTAGTTGCCTGGTTTCCCACCACCATTCCTGACTGGGTGTGGTAGGGATGGAGAGCTTTGCTCTGATCTATTGGTTGTGGGACTGCTTAGCTCTGTCTGTAGCCTGCTGTTTTTGGTGTTGAGCATGCAGGTAGCCCTGTGCAGTAGCTTGACTAAGCTCAGAACCCATTCTAAAGGTACATAACATAGGAAATAGGAGCAGGAGTAGGCCATATGGCCCATCGAACCTGCTCCGCCATTCAATAAGATCATGGTTGATTTTTCTACCTCAACTTCATTTTCCTGCCCTATCCCCATATCCCTCGATTCCCTTAGAGTCCAAAAATCCATCGATCTCAGTCTTGAATATATTCAACGACTGAGCATCCAGTGCCCTCTGGGATAGAGAATTCCAAAGATTCACAGCCCTCTGAAGAAATTTTTCGTCATCTCGATCCTAAATGGCCAACCCCTTATCTTGAGACTATAACCCCTAGTTCTAGACCCTCCAGCCAGGGGATGCTCCCAGCATGCCCTTTGACCCTCCACATTGAGTCAGGATTGGTCTTCTGATTTGATGGTGATGGAGGAGTGAGGGATATCTCAGTCCATGAGGTTACACATTGTGGTGGAATACAATTCTGCTGCTGGCCCAGAGTCTTATGGATGTCCAGTTATGGGCTGCTTGATCTGTTCCACATAGCACAGTTGTGCCACACTACACGAAGGAGGATATCCTCACCATGTAGGCGAGACCGTCTTCACAAGGACTCTACACTGGTCACTTCTACCAACGCAATTGTGGACAGATGTGTCTGTAGACTCATGGTTTGAGAACATTAGCGAAGGCAAAGTTCACCTGTTGATACCTTTGTAAGGGCTTTGAAGGATTTGATTAAACGCCCCAAGGCCGCCAGATTCTAACAAATAGCAGTGAAATTGCAACTTGTCACTGAGCTGCCACAACACTCCTGGACTAGTACGTTACACGGCTGGATGTTTGTCAATTTGGTTCTTTCAATCCACAGTCTACTGTTGCATTTCCTACATGAATTATCTGTTCCAGAAGGTAGTTACCCAGCAGTGACCTGTGGCGTTCACAACCTCCCCTATCATCACAGAATTTCTTGGTCAGAATACTCACTCTCCTTGCCTGATAGGAGATGCTACAGACATGGAGTCCACTCCCATCACCACCAAAATAAACCGACTCCAAATTGAATCTTGTCACAACTCTCCTTCGTAAGTGACTGAAATCTCCACTAAAACTGACATTGCAGAAAATTCCTCACACATCCCTGACAGGCTGCCCACAAACATTCATTTCCTTTCTCAAAACTTTTTATCTCAGTAGTACTTTTTATTTCAATTGAAAGAACGAGGATAGCAGGATATGTTGTGAATCTATGCGATCAACTCTTCAACAGCATAAACCTGGAAAGAATGGGCCATTTACAGACTCTCAATGGGATTGTAAATCAATCCTTGAATGGGAAGGAAGAGGGGTTATTGTAGGTGGGGACAGGGTTGCTAAATCAAGTTAATGAGGAAGAAGAAATAGAACTCAGTTGTGTGAGGAAAGGGATTGGTCTAGAGATTCACCACATCCCATGAGGCATTGTTGGAATCCAACCTTGGCTAATCCCAACCGACCAATTGATTCATTGGGTGATTTCCAGTTTACACCAATGGGTGGGTGAGGTCATTTTATGGTCTGGTGTTAATTTAGTGATCATGAACCTTTTTGCTTGTGCTTCTGAATCTCATTCTGGGAATCATGTCAGCAAGACCTACGTTAATGGGGTTTTTTACACTTGTTAAGCAGCAATGAACGTGCTGCAAGTTTACTTCATTCCCACATGGTGCTCATTTGTTTCATTCATTGTGCTCAAGGCACCGGCAGTTGGCAGGATTCTGGGGCAGAATTTTCACTTCCAGCCGGGAAGGGTGCGGGGAGGAAGATTTTCAGGTGCAAAACCCGGAAGGTAAGTTGGCGGGAATTTTACTTCTGGGTTTCACATCCCGCAGCCAACCTGATTGACAGGGGGCTGGCTGTCGGGTGGGAAGGAGTTTGGGGGGGCCAGGAAGAAGATCGGAGGGCCGGGAACAAGAATACAGGTCGCTGGAGGGTGGGTGAAGAGTCGGAGGTAGGTGGGGGTCCACCATCGGGAGGGTGGGGGTCGGCTGATCGCAGGGGTGGGGTCCACCATTGGGGGGGTTGGGGGACGGCCGATTGCAGGGGTGGGGGTCCACCATTGGGGAGGGGGGTCGGCCGATCGCGGGGGTGGGGGTTCACCATCGAGGGGTGAGGGGGGGGTCGGCCGATCGCGTGGGTGGAGGTCTGCCATCGGGGGAGGGGGGGGCAGCCGATCGCAGGGGTGGGGGTTCACCATCGGGTGTGGGTCGGCCGATCGCAGGGTCCTGTCACACCAGGTTAGCTTGGTTTTTTTTGTGTTTTTAGGCCCCCTTTTTATAAGAGGGGGCCGGTTTAGGGTGTGTTCATGTGCAGTAAACCAAAAAAAACAAAATAAGTGTCAAATTATAATTTTATTATATCGGTGCAGGATGCACTCCAGTCCCTGCGGCGCCCACCGGTCGCGGAAAGCCTCAAGTGTACCGGCCCCAGGTGAGTTTGTTGGTCCTGGATGGAACACTCCTGCTCCTTCGGGCCCACAAACAGTGCAATAAAGGCCCTCACTCATCTCCTGGATCTGACCCTTCCCGCCTGCTTTCACCTGGCGTGAATCAGAAGCGACGGGAAACCCAAACAGGTAAGGTTAAATTCATATTATTACTCCAATAGACAAAATATTAAGTACCTCAAGTATCTCCATGAGGTACATTGCCTTGTTAAGTATCAGCTCGCCGGCTTTAAGTGGGGACGGGACTTCCTGGTGTCAGACAAACCCTCCTGGGTTAAACTCAGAAGTGGGTGAGTTGGATCCGGGAGTCCCGCGCTGAAAAACTCTTATTTTAACCTCCCACCAGTTCTTGGGGGTTAAAATTTACCCCATGTGCTTAATAGAACAGGAAATACTGTCAGAAAGGGGCCTCAGTGTCCAGTCTGGTAAATCTATAACATGTTGTAAATCTTCCGTCTGTATGCACTTCCTGTCAACTTTCCCGTTATAAATTCCAATGTCTACATTTATAATGGGAACTGCCTGTGTAAACATCTCACGTTGTCGTTACCCTCCCCCCACTGTGTAAACGTGTCACGCTGTCGTTACCCTCCCCCCACTGTGTAAACATGTCACGCTGTCGTTACCCTCCCCCCACTGTGTAAACGTGTCACGCTGTCGTTACCCTCCCCCACTGTGTAAACATCTCACGTTGTCATTACCCTCCCCCCACTGTGTAAACATCTCACGTTGTCATTACCCTCCCCCCACTGTGTAAACGTGTCACGCTGTCGTTACCCTCCCCCACTGTGTAAATATGTCACGCTGTCGTTACCCTCCCCCACTGTGTAAATATGTCACGTTGTCGTTACCCTCCCCCCACTGTGTAAACATCTCACGTTGTCGTTACCCTCCCCCACTGTGTAAACATCTCACGTTGTCGTTACCCTCCCCCACTGTGTAAACATCTCACGTTGTCGTTACCCTCCCCCACTGTGTAAACGTGTCACGCTGTCGTTACCCTCCCCCACTGTGTAAACGTGTCACGCTGTCGTTACCCTCCCCCACTGTGTAAACATCTCACGTTGTCGTTACCCTCCCCCACTGTGTAAACATCTCACGTTGTCGTTACCCTCCCCCACTGTGTAAACATCTCACGTTGTCGTTACCCTCCCCCACTGTGTAAACATCTCACGTTGTCGTTACCCTCCCCCACTGTGTAAACATCTCACGTTGTCGTTACCCTCCCCCACTGTGTAAACATCTCACGTTGTCGTTACCCTCCCCCACTGTGTAAACGTGTCACGCTGTCGTTACCCTCCCCCCACTGTGTAAACATGTCACGCTGTCGTTACCCTCCCCCACCCCGTGTAAACATCTCAAGCTGTCACTATCCTCCCCCCCCACCCCCCAGGTAAACGTGTCATGCTGTCGTTACCCCCCCCATGTAAATGTGTCATGTTGTCGATACATTCCCCCCCCCCCCCCCACACACAGCTGTAAACATGTCACGCTGTTGTTACCCTCCCCCCTTTTCCCCACCCTCTGCACACCCTGGTCCAATTATCCCCCAGCCTCTAACCCTGCTTCAACTGGAGACCGCACCTGGTCCTGACTTTCTGTGACCTGGGAGATTGACTCTTTGTTAAGCAGGAGCAGCAACAAAATCACCCAAAGAAATAAAACTAACAGCACAAAATGAAAACTGCAGCCTGAGGCCCACCTCCCAGTGGTGCTGTAGACCCCTCGGGCACAGCCTTCAGAGGAAGTGGGTCCTGGTGTGTGGAGCAGTGTTGATTCTGGCTCTATGGTGGTCACACTTTGAACCTCGAAGATTTGCGCTATCAGCAGGAGACGGTTTGTATCTCCTTGGCCGCAGTTTCTGCTGGAAGGTATCAAAAGCGTTCAATTCTATTTTGCTTTCCTCTAAAATCTGGGCTAGATCAAATGTTGTCACTGTTGCTTCGTGCTGGAATGACTGAGAAACCCCACCAGAAATGGTTTGTCTACATCTCTGTAATATTCCCTGTGCAGAAATTGTGCACTGGGAATCCAGGTATGTTGATTATTGCACCTCCCTAATCCCACACTCATTTTACTGAATGAAAGGCCACGCAGGTGTGCTGACTTACAATCATGGATCCTTACAGCACAGAAGGAGGCCACTCGGCCCATTGTTTCTGTGCCGGCTCTTTGAAAGAGCTATCCAATTAGTCCACTCCCCTGCTCTTTCCCCATAGACCTGTAAATGATTCCCCTTGAAGTATACATCAGCATCTTCTCTAACCTTGGGTCAGGGAAAATGAAAGGTAAGTTACGTTTTCTCCAGCTCCTAAGGGAGACGTGAGTCTTTAAAATAAAAAGGTGATTGATTGCCTCCAGGATCAGTGACCTCAGTCCCGGCAAGTTCCAGGGTCTTCCCAAGGAGCTCATTGGAACACAACACCAACTCTCCGCTGGTCAGGGTATCAGTTCAGGTCTTACAAAGGGCGTAATGGGCAGTATCCCCTTGATGTGGGGGTCAGGGATCAGGTGAAGGACTCGCCCACTTCCTTCCCTCCTGCAGATTACATAGGAGTGAATCACGGAGCTGGATTCTGGCCTTCCTTCCCCCCAATACGACCACTCTCAGTTCCCTAAACTTTCAATCCTACAGAAAATGAGCTGCATTATATCTCTCTCCATCACTTTAAGGGGCTTTTAAGTCAGATTCTGGGATCCTAGCAGCTGAGGGTGTTTTATGGAGTTAAGTCCAGTTCGGAGCCCATCAGCACACTTGTAATGCCAGGTAAAACCGCAATACTGGATCAACAAGTCTGCCCCTGATCTGCGGTACTGGATGTAACTGCATAAAGCACCAGGAGCCCTCTCTCAGACTCCAAACACCTGCAATCTGATAGCTGTCAGCCGTGGCTCAGCGGTAGCAGACTTCAGCCCATAATCCAGGCACCTCCAACAGCGCAGCGCTCCCTCGGTACTGCCCCTGTGACAGTGCAGCATCCCTCGGTACTGACCCTCCGACAGTGCAGTGCTCCCTCAGTACTGACCCTCCGACAGTGCAGCGCTCCCTCAGAACTGAGAACTCTGACAGTGCAGCGCTCCCTCAGTACTGACCCTCCGACAGTGCAGCTCTCCCTCAGTACTGACCCTCCGACAGTGCAGCGCTCCCTCAGTACTGACCCTCTGACAGTGCAGCTCTCCCTCAGTACTGACCCTCTGACAGTGCAGCTCTCCCTCAGTACTGACCCTCTGACAGTGCAGCTCTCCCTCAGTACTGACCCTCCGACAATGCAGCTCTCCCTCAGTACTGACCCTCTGACAGTGCAGCTCTCCTTCAGTACTGACCCTCTGACAGTGCAGCTCTCCCTCAGTACTGACCCTCTGACAGTGCAGCGCTCCCTCAGTACTGACCCTCCGACAATGCAGCTCTCCCTCAGTACTGACCCTCTGACAGTGCAGCTCTCTCTCAGTACTGACCCTCCGACAATGCAGCTCTCCCTCAGTACTGACCCTCTGACAGTGCAGCTCTCCCTCAGTACTGCCGTGGAGTGTCTTCCTAGATTTTGTCTTTCAGGTGAGACATTAAACCCGTCTGTGCTCTTAGGTGGACCTAAAAGATCCCATGGCACTATTTCGAAGAAGAGCTGGGGAGTTCTCTCCATGTCCTGGCCAATATTTACCCCTCAACCAACATCACTAAAAATCAGATTATCTGGTCATTCTCACATTGCTGTTCATGGGATCTTGCTGTGTGAAAATTGGCTGTTGCATTTCCTACATTACAACAGTGATTACACTTTAAAAAATACTTGATTAGCTGTAAAGGGCTTTGGGATGTCCTGAGGCTCTGAAAGCTGCTGTATAAATGTAAGTCTTTTTTTCTTTAAAAGAGAAGTCACTTTCGAAACCGACATCCTTAAATCGAGTCGATAACCTTGCAGGAACTGTGCAATAATCAAATATTGATTTAATTGTCAAACATAGCATGCATTCTGCAGGACCTGAGAGGAGGGTGTCGATCTGTTCACCTCAATCTGCCAAATGCAAAGTGACTGTGCAGACGGTCAGAGGCTCTAAGTGCTGCCCAGGTCCCAGCACATGGGCAATGCTTCAGTTGACAAGAGATCACTTTCTGCAATGTTGAATGGAGGTTGAATTTAGGGTTAAGTGCTTAAAAAACACGGGGCTCATTATTAAAAGATTAATCCAGTGATTGCTGCATTGTACATTAAAGGAAAGACAGACCAGAACTTCCAGAACGGAGCAAAGGCGCTGTTTTAATTTTTCTTTGAAGATATTGGGATAATTTTAACCTGACTCGCGGTGTGGGAGATGGGTGGGTTTGGGTGAGGACCCTGTTCTACCCCTGCCCAATTTTACTCTCCGTTGGTCAGTTTCTCCTCTTGTACAGTGTCTGGGCCCTGGGTCTGCAGCCGGGGCCCTGGGTCTAGGTCTGGATCTATATCTGCATCCGGGCTCTGTGTCTGGAGCTGTGTCTGGATCCGGGCCTGGCGTCTGTGTCTGGATCCGGGCCCGGTGTCTGTGTCTGGATCCGGGCTCTGTGTCTGGAGCTGTGTCTGGATCCGGGCCCGGCGTCTGTGTCTGGAGCCGGGCCCGGCGTCTGTGTCTGGATCCGGGCCCGGCGTCTGTGTCTGGAGCCGGGCCCGGCGTCTGTGTCTGGAGCCGGGCCCGGAGTCGGTGTCTGGAGCCGGGCCCGGCGTCTGTGTCTGGAGCCGGGCCCGGCGTCTGTGTCTGGTGAGGGATCCCCAGTGGGGTCGATGACCTTAATCTATAACGGTATGGGGTCTTTTTGCAAGTTAATTTTCTTTTTTTTTACTTGCTTCTCTGTGACCCGTAAACATTTATTAATGAGGCCCGGCCCTAACGCGAAGCCACAATCCCCTCACCTCGCCCGGCCTCGCCTCGCCCGTGTCATTGGCCCCATCCCTTGTGGAGAAAAAGGTGACAATCTTGTTGAGATCAGTATTGTCAGGCGCCCAGGAATGAATCGCTTGTTTCCTTTCTCCGTCTTTCGCAGAGAGGTCCAAAAAACCCAGGAATTAGCAAAGGAGAAAGTTCCATTTAAAATTATCAACAAAAAAAGTACTTGAGTGTTAAACGGTCATCAGCGTAATCCCGGTGGCAAAACCTTTCTTCGCTTATGACGTTGTTACGCAGAGCTGGCGAGGGTAAGATGATTTGTCGGGGTCAGTGTCCTGGTGAATTGGCGCAGGTTTAGACTTAGAGCAGATCGCCAATGTCCGACACGCATGGCGATGAGAACCAACCCCACAGGACCTGATGTTGGGCCATGGATTGGGAGGGTTTCAGGGTGTTTGGGCACACAAACTATCATCAAGTTGAGTGTTAGTTAATATTCTGCGACTGGTCAAGAAGTGCTGGTCCTGAGCTCTTTGATATCTCGTGAGTGGAGGCAGCATCTGTTTTACTCAACTCAGCTCACTAGAGGAAATCCAATATTATTGAATTTGTGTCAATAGGATCTCTGAGGTTCTTTAATACAGGCTCCTCACTCACTGCGATGTTGTGTGAAGTAACCATCAAAATGGATTCAACAAACAAAGGAACAACCAGCCCGATCACCTGGGATGACGTGAATCAAGTGGAATTCAGTATATTTAGGGGCTTGTTTTGAGTCTGTGCTCCCTCAGCAGAGCTTCACTCAGTGGGAGCACAGACCAGGAATTGGGGCTTGAGATCAGCTCATCCAATTTGTGACCCACTTGATTTCTTTTTCTTTAATTGAAATAAATAACTGGAAAGTTATATGGGCCACAAATCAGGTTACTGCACCCTCACCCTGAATTCCCTTTAGAGGCTTTCATTGTCTGAGGTCTGTGCATGGTTAGATACAGAGTACAGCTCCCTCTACACTGTCCCATCAAACACTCCCAGGGCAGGTACAGCACGGGTTAGATACAGAGTAAAGCTCCCTCTACACTGTCCCATCAAACACTCCCAGGACAGGTACAGCACGGGTTAGATACAGAGTAAAGCTCCCTCTACACTGTCCCATCAAACACTCCCAGGGCAGGTACAGCACGGGTTAGATACAGAGTAAAGCTCCCTCTACACTGTCCCATCAAACACTCCCAGGGCAGGTACAGCACGGGTTAGATACAGAGTAAAGCTCCCTCTACACTGTCCCATCAAACACTCCCAGGACACACGCTGCCCGATCTATTGCACAGAAACTGACCTCTATTGGGTTTTTCCACCAGTGAGCCGTGGAATAAACTGGACATTATCCATTCCCTCATGTCTGTCCTCTGTAAAAACAAGGAGAAACATAGGGTGACCATTCGATTTGACCAGCCCCTCAAGTCCATTCAGTTTAAATAGCTTGAGGCCTTTATTGTAATAACGGAGGGTGGGGTGTGGGGTGTGGGATGAGGAAGTAATTGGCACATCTATCGCTAATAATGCACTGTGCAATCTCCACATTTCCAAGTGCCTTGTGTCCAGGCCGATCACAGAGTCAGGCCTGAGAAGGGTTAAGAACTTGTTGCTGAAGCTCTCTGGGAACCTTTCATTTACATGCTTTCCCATTCACTAAATATTTCATTGGGTATTTCGCCACCAGGCAGTTAAATTCCAATAGTTTAAAGAGCAGCTCTTTCCCCTTTCGAAGCTCATTGGAACACAGTAACCAAAGGCAGCCTGGAGGGGCGGGAGGTTAGTAGATTCTAGTTTAATCTCACCAATATTAAATCTCATGATATTACATTCGCAATGAGGCAAAATAATTCAGCTCATAAAGAATAGGGATACAATCTTTCTAATCTTCCTAACTTCATTTAACGGACAGTTTTGAGTCAACACAGAGCGCTTTGGGAAAAAAATAAAGGGATCAGTTCAAACAGAGGTGCCTCATTGCAACCTCAAGCACGGGGCCTGGTCAAAACAGAGCGTCTGACTGATGGATTTTAATGGAGATTGTGTTTGTTTGTATTTTGCCAGTCTTATCCGATTCTGTCAAAATGTCATTTTATAACAATCCAGATTCTGAATGTTTCAAGGTAACTATTTATATTTAATATGTGAGCTGCTCTTAGCTGCTTCAGTGGGGGGGAATAGACGGCTGGATCCCAGACTCGGTCCTCGTCTCGTCTGAGCTCGGTTCATTGATATCAGCTAGGGTAGCGGTAGGGGAAAGGATGATCAAATAGGGTTCCTGTTCCTGATCGCTCTCTGGTGATTCCCGCTGGAGGTTGGACCTGGGAAGCCTCAGCATGTGGATCAGGATGAATTAGCCCAATGACACTCGCTGCCCAGGTTCACACGTGATTGGGTGAGGATCAGGAAAACTATTGGACTGAACTCATCGTGACACACTGCTCTCTGAGCTCAGGTTACTGCTCAATGCAAATGTATTGTCAGCCGTGGCTCAGTGGTAGCACTCTCACCTCTGAGTCAGAAAGTTGTAGGTTCAAGTCCCAATCCAGAGACATGAACACAAAATCTAACACTGCAGTGCAGTACTGAGGGAGTGCTGCACTGTTGGAGGTGCCATCTTTCGAATGAGACCTTAAACTGAGGCCCCGTCTGCCCTCTCAGGTGGACGTAAAAGATCCCATGGCCACTATTCGACTATAAAGTGATCCCATGGCACTGCTAGGCCACTGTTATCCCTCAACCAACATCACTAAAACAGATTATCTGGTCATAATTACATTGCTGTTTGTGGGATCTTGCTGTGCACAAATTGGCTGCCACGTTTTCTACATTACATTCATTGGCTTGAGGTGGTGATAGGCACTGTATAAAAGCAGGTCTTTCTTTTTTCTGTGAGGGCCAGAGAGTGAAGGATGTGACAGAGCAGAGGGAGGAAACATTTGTTCCTCATCTTGATTGAACAGGAAGGAGCAGTGGAGGGAGAGAGCGAGGATCATTACCCAGATTTGCGAGATTACAGTTGGAGGAGAAAAGTGAAGATGAACCCTACCTTCAGAATGGTCCCCTGCCCAATGAAAACAAATAGAGGAGGATGCTGAGCGGCTGTAGTAACTCTGACCTTAAACTGCCATAGTCATGAACCAGATCAAACGATGGCTCTCCGAGAGTTTTGTTAATCAGGAATGTGAGGTGTGTTAACCCAGCATTCCTCCATCTACTTAGAACATAAAAAAACGCAGTCATACTCCGATTAATAATTTAAAAAAGGACAGACTATATCTGAGAACGTGAGCCTGACTAAGATATTGCTCGTATCGCAGGAAGCACAAAGTATCCTAAACCGCAGACTCTATTGATGGTTTAAAATCACTGAAGGAGGAGATGGTCTGATGTAACTGACTCTTAGCCTCATTAAACGCATTAGGCACTGAGCCAGACCTGCGTGGGAAGCTGCTGCAGTTCTCTATAAATAGCAGCAAAAAGATAAGAGTCTTTGAACATAACATTAGATTTTTCTTCCCTTCAAAAACTGAACCTTACAGATCAGAATTAGCCTTAACACCGATGAGGGAGCAAGTTCAGCCAGGATTCCCACCCCTGCTTGCTGTCCAGCGACTCCCTGCTAGAAAGTGTTTTTTAATTCATTCTCGGGATGTGGGCATCGCTGACATTTATTGCCCATCCCCAGTTGCCCCTTGAGAAGGTGATGGTGAATCTTCTTGAACCACTGCAGTCCATGTGGTGAAAGTTCTCCCACAGTGCTGTTTAGTGGTTTGATACAATTGAACAGTTTGCTAGGTCACTTCAGAGGGTGTTAAGAGTCAACCATGTTGGTGTGGGATTGGAGTCACATATAGGCCCAGAGCGAGTAAGGACGGCAGGTTTCCTTCCCTAAAGGACATTAGTGAACAAGTTGGGTTTTTATGACAATCCGACAGCTTCATGGTCGCTGTTACTGAGACCAGATTTTTATTTCCAGATTTTAAAAAATGGAATTCTAGCCCAGTAACATAACCACCACACTACTGTACCCCGACTGTGTGCACAGATCCGGTGAGGGTAGAATTAGGATGGGTTGTGATGCTCCTCCATGGTCAGACACCCTGGCGACACACTGGACATGTGTGCAGAATTCCCGCTTGGGAGAGGTGCCGGGGGCAGGTGCTGCCTGTGAACATTAGCCCTTGTGTCAGTGTTTTATTGTTGCGACTGCACTTGGATCCTCATCACACACCACATGCCTGAAGTTCACTCATTTACTATTACCTGTCTGATACACTCCGATGTAAGTGTATCGTTTAATATCAAGGCAATGTAAATGTACAGGAGCTGCGACTGAGAGGCACACATGAGCCATACAGTACCAGACAGGAGTGAATCGTTCCCTTTTACCCACTGTGTACTGTATATGTACAGGAGCTGATACTGGGACACACACGGGCCGTACAGTACCAGACGGGAGAGATTTACCAGCTTTTGCAGACTCTGTACTGTGCATCAACTTGTAGAAGGTGCTGGGCTTGGGTCTAAAGGCTGATTTTTTGTCAGGGTCTGTCTGCAGGATGATGTGAATGTCTGATAGCAGTCTAGAGATGCCAGGGCTGGGATTGACAGTGACTATCGGGTCGGGTACACAGTGTAATTAAGGAGCATGTTGGTGTTCTCAAAGTGCCAGCATTGATATTTGGTGCAGTTGGATTATTGAGGTCAGTGCCCTGCTGTCTCTCTGTGCTGAACATTAAGATAAACTAAAGGCTCTTTTTTTTTAATCAATTCTCTTGCCTTTTATGTCTGTGTTTTGCGTTGTTGTGACTCTATAGCCGTGATTTTAATACGTGGCGGGAATCGGATGGGCCCAGTTGCTAGGCCGCACCGGTGCCTGGAAAGCCTGAGTGGAGCAGGCGCTTCTCGGGGCACCCCAATTTGCCATAGGGGTCCTTCAACGGGCGTTAGGCCCCTAATTAACATTCAGAAGGGGCCTAACGCCTGTTTTAGGCGGCCGTCCGGAACGCATGCGCAGATGGGGCACGGGATGTCCCGCTGCTACATTTGTCAGCGTTGCAGTCATTTTACGCCCGAAAAATGGACCCAACGCACACGGATTTCTACCCCGTTGTGTTTGTCGGCTGTTATCATCAACTAGGGTTGCCGACCGGTCTCCCGGAGATGCCGACCGGTCTCCCAGATGCTGCGAGCAAACCCGGTTCAGTGTTTGTGCCTTGGCTGCTTCGAATGTCGTACAAGGAGGTGATGGTTATTGGCGGGAAAGTTTCCTCAGGTCATAAGTCAGAAGGTGGTATCCTTCAAACACCGATTGCACCACTGCATGTGGAGCGTCCCTTCCATACCGATAATATTATAGTTTGAAAGGTTTCAGGTCCGGCAACACCTCGATTTTAAAATTCTCATCCTTGTTTTCAAATCCCTCCATGGCCTCGCCCCTCCCTATCTCTGTAACCTCCTCCAGCCCTACAACCCTCCCAGATCTCTGTGCTTCTCTAGTTCTTGCCTCTTGCGCATTCCCGATTTTAATGGTCCCACCATTGGCGGCCGTGCTATCAACTGCCTAAACTCTGGAATTCCCTCCCGAAACCTCTCTACCTCTCCTCCTTTAAGAAGCTGCTTAAAACCTATCTCTTTGACTAAGCTTTTGGTCACCTGTCCTAATATCTCCTTATGTGGTTCGGTGTCAAATTTTGTCTGATTACACTCCTGTGACGCGCCTTGGGACGTTTTACTACGTTAAAGGCGCTATATAAATGCAAGTTGTTGCTGTTGTAAAGGTTAATTGTCTTTTACCCATGGAGTCTACTGTTTGCAAGAATTGTTTAACAAATGGAGTTGGGGAAATAGCACATTGTCACTTTTAACACATTAAAAAATGTGTGACTTAAATCTTCAAGTCAGAAGATTTTTCTACTATTTAGGAAGCATCATATAGCTGCACCAATCAAACTGCTAGAATTTTGATAAGTATTAATGATCTCCGCAGTGATTGTAGTGTTAGATTTCCTGGTCCAACAGGTGGTATTAAGAATATAGGATCCTCTTCAGTTTATTGTGTTCACACCATCCTGTAGAGTGAAGTCAAAATCAATAACTGTTAGGATAATTTTCAAGAAAGGAGTCAGTAGGAATTAAGTAGAGAATGAATCCTTGGGGGAAAGGGGAGACTGTGAACAGTATACATGGACAGGGGGTGAATAGATATGAGAGAATAACCAAGGTTATAGAAAACAAAATGAGAGAAAGGCAGTCCATAGAGCAAGACTGTTGCAGCATTTATATAGCACCTGTCACAACCTCAGGATGTCCCAAAGTGCTTCACAGCCAGTGAAATTCTTTTTGAAGTGTAGTCACTGTTGTGATGTGGGAAACGCAGCAGCCAATTTGCACACAGCAAGGTCCCACAAACAGCAATGAGATAAATGACCAATTAATCTGTTTTAGTGATATTGGTTGAGGGATAAATATTGTCCAGGACACCGGGGAGAACTCCTCTCCTCTTTATCGAACAGTACCGAGCGATCTTTTACATCCGCCTGTGAAGCACGTGGTTTAAATGCGGCAGTCGCTCGGGAATACTGTAAAGGCACTGAATGTTTCACATCAGCTGGGACTAGGGTTGCCAACCCTCCAGGATTGCCCTGGAGTCTCCAGGAATTAGATATTAATCTCACAGACTCTGCTGCCAGCAAACTGGGAGAAAAATCTTTGGGGCATTAGAAAAAAATGTGTTTTTAAAATATTCTGTGAATACTTCCGTATATTAGGTATAAGAAATATTGGAGATGGGGAGAGAAAGCTGTTTGACCGGGCGGGGTGGTTGGAGGTGAGAGTTCATGGGGTGAAACCTCCAGGAATATGACCAACCAGAGCTGGCGACCCTATCACCACCAGTAACTGTGACCTTTGAACTCGTTTCCCAATCTCATCCAGGGTGGGGAAAGTGTTAATAACCCATTTATTTTAATGATTCCATTTTATTTTTTGTTTCTTGAAAGAATGCGAGCAGAAAGGTGAGGAGGGGGGAGGTTTGAATCAGGGTTTTTAAAATGACCAAATGATAAAATGCAAGACATGAAACCTGTTTGGATTTACTGCCATACTCTCTGCCCAATAGACTCAATGAAGAAAATCTACTGTGTGCTAAACTGCATCTATAATACATATGTGAAGGAGAAATATTGGACAGTCTCTGAGGTAATACTGCCTTTCATTATTGATGGGCAGTTCTGACTCTGCTATTCTCCCTTTTCAAAACTAATTTACTCTGTTAGTCAATTTAGCCGAGGTTGTGGTTCCAGAGTCGTCAGACCCAACTGTCACTTCAGTCTCCTCACGCATCAGGGAGCAATTTGAATAAAAGGCTAAATGAGAATATTTTTTTTCTTTATCATAGAGAGAGAGAGAGAGAGACAGAAAGAGAGGCAGAGACAGAGAGAGAGACAGGGAGAGAGGGGAGAGAGAGAGAGAGAGAGAGCTGAGGTGCAAAGTTAACTCAAAAGGCACAAGCTGATCAATAAATAAAGAGCTGTTCACAGAGCACCATTACTTATTTATCCCTCTCTCTCTCAATCTGTTCTCCCTCTCTCTGTGTCCCTCTCACTCTCTCTCTCAATCTGTTCTCCCTCTCTCTGTGTCCCCCTCTCTCTCTCTCTATCTGTTCTCCCTCTCTCTGTGTCCCTCTCTCTCTCTCACTCTCTCTCTCTATCTGTTCTCCCTCTCTCTGTGTCCCTCTCTCTCTCACTCTCTCTCTATCTGTTCTCCCTCTCTCTGTGTCCCTCTCTCTCTCTCTCTATCTGTTCTCCCTCTCTCCGTGTCCCTCTCACTCTCTCTCTCTATCTGTTCTCCCTCTCTCCGTGTCCCTCTCACTCTCTCTCTCTATCTGTTCTCCCTCTCTCTGTGTCCCTCTCACTCTCTCTCTCTATCTGTTCTCCCTCTCTCTGTGTCCCTCTCACTCTCTCACTTTCTCTATCTGTTCTCCCTCTCTCTGTGTCCCTCTCTCTCTATCTGTTCTCCCTCTCTCGGTGTCCCTCTCTCTCTATCTGTTCTCCCTCTCTCTGTGTCCCTCTCTCTCTCTATCTGTTCTCCCTCTCTCTGTCCCTCTCACTCTCTCTCTCTATCTGTTCTCCCTCTCTCTGTGTCCCTCTCTCTCTCTCTCTCTCTATCTGTTCTCCCTCTCTCTGTGTCCCTCTCTCTCTCTCACTCTCTCTCTCTATCTGTTCTCCCTCTCTCTGTGTCCCTCTCTCTCTCACTCTCTCTATCTGTTCTCCCTCTCTCTGTGTCCCTCACTCTCTCTCTATCTGTTCTCCCTCTCTCTGTGTCCCTCTCACTCTCTCAATCTCTCTCTATCTGTTCTCCCTCTCTCTGTGTCCCTCTCACTCTCTCACTCTCTCTCTCTATCTGTTCTCCCTCTCTCTGTGTCCCTCTCACTCTCTCTCTCTATCTGTTCTCCCTCTCTCTGTGTCTCTCTCTCTCTCTCTCTATCTGTTCTCCCTCTCTCTGTGTCCCTCTCTCTCTCTCTCTCTATCTGTTCTCCCTCTCTCTGTGTCCCTCTCACTCTCTCTCTCTATCTGTTCTCCCTCTCTCTGTGTCTCTCTCTCTCTCTCTATCTGTTCTCCCTCTCTCTGTGTCCCTCTCTCTCTATCTGTTCTCCCTCTCTCTGTGTCCCTCTCTCTCTCTATCTGTTCTCCCTCTCTCTGTGTCCCTCTCACTCTCTCTCTCTATCTGTTCTCCCTCTCTCTGTGTCCCTCTCTCTCTCTCTCTGTGTCCCTCTCTCTCTATCTGTTCTCCCTCTGTGTCTCTCTCTCTCTATCTATCTGTTCTCCCTCTCTCTGTGTCCCTCTCTCTCTCTCTGTTTCTCCCTCCCTCTCTCTCTCTGGGAATGAGACTAAGTGTCCAGGATCTGTAGCGGGCAGGCTCGGCCTATTTTAACGGCTGTTGTAATGTAGGAAACACAGCAGCCAATTCTCACCACAAGCTCCCACAACAGCAATGAGATAAATGGCCAAATAATCTGATTTTAGTGATGTGTGTTGAGGGATGAATATTGTCCAGGGCACCAGGGAGAACTCTCCTGCTCTTCTTCGAAAAGTGACGTGGGATCTATTACGTCCACCTGATAGGGCAGATCGGACCCCAGTTTAATGTCCCATCCAAAAGAGGGTGCCTCCAACAGTTCAGCACTCCCCCAGTACTGCACTGGGAGTGTTGGCCTGGATTTTGTGCTCAAGTCTCTGGAGTGGGACTCAAACCCACAACCTTCTGACTGAGAGATGAGAGTGCTGCCCACTGAGCCATGGCCAAACATCACCAGGACTCCGATTTAGCAACTTCTGACAGAAGAGTTTGACCTGGACAAGATTATTGCGTTGTCACGATTCCCAAACTGCTAGGGAACATTCTTGTATGCAGGGAAAATTGGGGAGTGAACCATCTGTCATGAGCTAAGCCAAATAGTGATCAGGGATCTTTGAACTTTTGTTTTAAAAGCTTGTTGATTGTAGGAGAAGGGAAGTGAGTGAGCAGGGCCACAGTTTGTGCCTCCCGTATTGGAAGTATTTAACTTGAGATTTACTTCATTCAATTTCAGTTGCCATAAACAGGAAGATGTATCTGGCTTGCTAAAATATTTTCTGTTCACAAATTCCTACTCGCTGGTAAATTGAGGGGCATGGCCAGAGGCCTGTGGCTTGCTCCCTCACCTAGGATGGGTGATGCTTGATGTGGGATCCTGGAGGTGAGAGGAAAAAATAACATAGAAGAACACAAACCCCAGTACCTCTGAGGGCTGAGCAGGTAAATGCAATGCTCACCTGGAGTGGTCATTCTCCAGTTTATCCCTGGTTTGTGTTGGGTTAATCTCAGTTTGGACAATTAGTCTCCATGGCCTTGATTTGGGCAGGGGATAAAAATCAGCCCGTGTTCCTGCTCCAGATCGCTATCTATTGCTGCCTGTTGGAAAGCGCGTGTGTGGTTCTCAAATTGGGTTGAGCTTTATTCTCTTCCTCTGTCCAAGGCCAATTAATCCCACATTCACTGAGCTGTGATATGAAGAATGGTCACTTGGGTGAAGAGCCAAAGGTCAGTTGTCACCCATGGAGGGGTTTCCCAGCAAGAGATCAGGACCTTCAGACGAGGAAGGGAGAATAACTGCGAGAATATTGAGGAAAAAAACCTTTGAACATCTTGCAAGGATGAAAGCACGGTGTGAAATCTGTGCTCGAACCTCATGCACTTTGGATGGAGGTGTTCTGAATGTGCTCCGTGTCACATGATCCCACTTAGATGAACTGAAGCAAGAATGTTTCAGATTCAAATAATTTATTAATTGAAATTAATGCTTACTGACCTGGATTTTCCATTTTTCCATTATCCCATTATGCTGAACATGATTTAAAGTGTTCTGAAGTTCTCCAGAGTGGTTTGTTTATAGCTCTCTCTAATTGTTGTTCAACTTCACCCTCCAATGGACTCATCGATGACAGGCCCTCGATGACTGATAACTTGCAGCTTTTCTGTTTTCCCCGCTGTGGTCTTTTCTTCATCATTCTTCCCTTGTTCCTCCTGACTTCCAGATACTGTGTCCTCTACCGACTCTGCATCCTCACTTTGCTGAAAGCAAGACTCACCGCACCATCTCCTGCTCTAACTCATTCTTTGCCAGGACCCCAAAGCTGTGGCACTCCTCCCCTCCCTCAGTCTTTACTTCCTCCTACAATCTACAGGCTTTTAAAACCCAATCTACTTCCTGATTTCCCTTATCGTCTCACTTACTCTTTCCAACATTGGTGAGGTCCTGTAAGGTTCAGTACCCCACAGGGTGGGCATTCAACCTGGGACCCCCGGTCTGTACTCAGTACCCCACAGGATGGGCGTTGATCCTGGGACCCCCCCCCCAGTCTGTACTCAGTACCCCACAGGGTGGGCATTGATCCTGGGACCCCCGGTCTGTACTCAGTACCCCACAGGATGGGCATTGATCCTGGGACCCCCAGTCTGTACTCAGTACGCCACAGGGTGGTCATTGATCCTGGGACCCCCGGTCTGTACTCAGTACCCCACAGGATGGGCATTGATCCTGGGACCCCCAGTCTGTACTCAGTACCCCACAGGATGGGCATTGATCCTGGGACCCCCAGTCTGTACTCAGTACCCCACAGGGTGGGCATTGATCCTGGGACCCCCAGTCTGTACTCAGTACCCCACAGGGTGGGCATTGATCCTGGGACCCCCGGTCTGTACTCAGTACCCCACAGGATGGGCATTGATCCTGGGACCCCCAGTCTGTACTCAGTACCCCACAGGATGGGCATTGATCCTGGGACCCCCAGTCTGTACTCAGTACCCCACAAAACCAAAGGTTTTCACTAATTTTAGTTTTAAAAAGAAAGATGAAGCAGAAAAGTCTTGTAAAGGTTTCGATTGCTGTCTGCGGTGACCGTAAGATCTTTGCTGCAAGACTGACGTTCTTCAGTGACAGGCTCCCAGCACCGAGTCTCTCTGTGAAGCCTCCAGCTCATTATTTCAGCTGCAGAATCTGCTTGGCTCTCTGAGAAGGGACAGTTCCATCGCCAAATATTGTATTACAGCCCTTCATCATCCTCCTTCTGTGGAAAGTCTTCCTCCTTGCCTAAAAGAGTACTGGTGAAATGATCTATCAAATCCGTTCTGCATCGAAGGAAAAGGATGGCTTTGGAAAGGCACCGAATACAGATCAATCATTCCCTGATCTTCCACTTCAAAGGGAATGATGACTGTCACCTCGGGAATGGTGCTTCTTATCATTAGCTGCCTCTCCTGGTTCTGTTTCTCCCCAATCTCCTGCCGATCTGAGACATATTCAGAAAATACGGAGGTTTCAGTCTTTGCCCTGAACTGAGCTGAGCAACTCAAGCAGGGGCTGTGGGGTGGGGGCGTTGAGGAGCTTGGTCTCCTGGGGGCTGGGGAGAGGGGGGAATATCAGCCAGAGCTCCCACTCCTGATCACCAAACAGTGACCCCTTTTGGAAAGTGCTCATGAGGACTGGATTGTGCTCAGTGGTGATGCACCAATACCATGGCAACGCTCAGGGGCTGATGATGCCCCAGACTCCCACCTCCTGGCATCAGCTCACCCTGAATCTGGAGCAGGAGTTGATTGGAAGATGTAGTAGGGAAAGACCTGATGAACATTGGCATTGCAGGCCCGTAGTGGGCATTGGTCACCTTCGGGAATGGCGGAAGACTGAGGGTAGGGGATTGGCCGTCCCTAGTATGCCCGGCTGGTTCTCCTTTCCATTGGGCGGGGATATGTACTGAGGTAGAATGATACCGGGACTTAAAGGGTTAAATTATAAAGCACAGGTTGCATAACTTTGCTTTGTACTCCCTGGAGTTTAGAAGCTTGAGCGGTGATATAATCGAGGTGTTGAAGGGATTTGACAGGGTAGATATGGAGAAACTGTTTCCTCTGGTGGGGGAATCAAGAACAAGAAGACACAATCTTAAAATTCGAGCCAGGCCATTCCGGAGTGGAATTGGGAAGCGTTTTTTCACACAAAGGGTTGTGGAAATCTGGAACTCGCTCCCCCAAAACGCTATATTGCTGGGGGTCAATTGGAGCTTTCAAGACTGAGATTGATAGATTGTTGTTGGGTATCGATGGATATGGAGTTGAGGTGAAGATCAACCATGATCTGATTGAATGGCGGAACAAGCTCGAGGGGCTGATTGGCCTCCTCCTGTTCCTAATGTTCCTAGTGCTGCACTGAAATGCCAAACGAGATTACATGCTCTGGATCAAGAAAAGATCTGGAATTCCGCTGGGGAAGGACATATTCATAGTCTAAAATATCCATTTATGATTTAATTTGGAGGGCTGGAAACACTGAGAGAATGGAGATGGAGGGAGAGAGACACTGAGAGAATGGGGATGGAGGGAGAAAGATACTGAGAGAATGGAGATGGAGGGAGAGAGACACTGAGAGAATGGGGATGGAGGGAGAGAGATACTGAGAGAATGGAGATGGAGGGAGAGAGACACACCGAGGGATTGGGGATGGAGGGAGAGAGACACTGAGGGATTGGGGATGGAGGGAGAGAGGCACTGAGAGAATGGGGATGGAGGGAGAGAGATACTGAGAGAATGGAGATGGAGGGAGAGAGACACTGAGAGAATGAAGATGGAGGGAGAGAGATACTGAGAGAATGGAGATGGAGGGAGAGAGACACTGAGAGAATGGGGATGGAGGGAGAGAGATACTGAGAGAATGGAGATGGAGGGAGAGAGACACACCGAGGGATTGGGGATGGAGGGAGAGAGACACTGAGGGATTGGGGATGGAGGGAGAGAGGCACTGAGAGAATGGGGATGGAGGGAGAGAGATACTGAGAGAATGGAGATGGAGGGAGAGAGACACTGAGAGAATGGGGATGGAGGGAGAGAGATACTGAGAGAACGGAGATGGAGGGAGAGAGACACACCGAGGGATTGGGGATGGAGGGAGAGAGACACTGAGGGATTGGGGATGGAGGGAGAGAGGCACTGAGAGAATGGGGATGGAGGGAGAGAGAGACTGAGAGAATGGAGATGGAGGGAGAGAGACACTGAGAGAATGAAGATGGAGGGAGAGAGATACTGAGAGAATGGAGATGGAGGGACAGAGACACTGAGAGAATGGAGATGGAGGGAGAGAGACACTGAGAGAAAGAAGATGGAGGGAGAGAGATACTGAGAGAATGGAGATGGAGGGAGAGTGACACTGAGAGAATGGAGATGGAGGGAGAGAGACACTGAGAGAATGAAGATGGAGGGAGAGAGACACACCGAGGGATTGGGGATGGAGGGAGAGAGACACTGAGGGATTGGGGATGGAGGGAGAGAGAAACTGAGAGAATGGAGATGGAGGGAGAGAGACACTGAGAGAATGGAGATGGAGGGAGAGAGACACTGAGAGAATGAAGATGGAGGGAGAGAGACACTGAGAGAATGAAGATGGAGGCAGAGAGACACTGAGAGAATGAAGATGGAGGGAGAGAGGCACTGCGAGAATGGGGATGGAGGGAGAGAGACACGGAGAGAATGGAGATCGAGGGAGAGAGACACTGAGGGATTGGGGATGGAGGGAGAGAGACACTGAGAGAAAGAAGATGGAGGGAGAGAGATACTGAGAGAATGGAGATGGAGGCAGAGAGACACTGAGAGAATGAAGATGGAGGGAGAGAGACACTGAGAGAATGGAGATGGAGGGAGAGTGACACTGAGAGAATGGAGATGGAGGGAGAGAGACACTGAGAGAATGAAGATGGAGGGAGAGAGACACACCGAGGGATTGGGGATGGAGGGAGAGAGACACTGAGGGATTGGGGATGGAGGGAGAGAGAAACTGAGAGAATGGAGATGGAGGGAGAGAGACACTGAGAGAATGGAGATGGAGGGAGAGAGACACTGAGAGAATGAAGATGGAGGGAGAGAGACACTGAGAGAATGAAGATGGAGGCAGAGAGACACTGAGAGAATGAAGATGGAGGGAGAGAGGCACTGAGAGAATGGGGATGGAGGGAGAGAGACACTGAGAGAATGGAGATCGAGGGAGAGAGACACTGAGGGATTGGGGATGGAGGGAGAGAGACACTGAGAGAATGAAGATGGAGGGAGAGAGACACAGAGAGAATGAAGATGGAGGGAGAGAGACACTGAGAGAATGAATATGGAGGGAGAGAGACACTGAGAAAATGGAGATGGAGGGAGAGAGACACTGAGGGATTGGGGATGGAGGGAGAGAGACACTGAGAGAATGAAGATGGAGGGAGAGAGACACTGAGAGAATGAAGATGGAGGGAGAGAGACACAGAGAGAATGAATATGGAGGGAGAGAGACACTGAGAGAATGGAGATGGAGGGAGAGAGACACTGAGAGAATGGAGATGGAGGGAGAGAGACACTGAGAGAATGGAGATGGAGGGAGAGAGACACTGAGAGAATGAATATGGAGGGAGAGAGACACTGAGAGAATGGAGATGGAGGGAGAGAGACACTGAGAGAATGAAGATGGAGGGAGAGAGACACTTAGAGAATGAATATGGAGGGAGAGAGACACTGAGAGAATGGAGATGGAGGGAGAGAGACACTGAGAGAATGGAGATGGAGGGAGAGAGACACTGAGAGAATGGGGATGGAGGGAGAGAGAGACTGAGGGTTTGGGGATGGAGGGAGAGAGACACTGAGAGAATGAAGATGGAGAGAGAGAGACACTGAGGGATTGGGGATGGAGGGAGAGAGACACTGAGAGAATGAAGATGGAGGGAGAGAGACACTGAGAGAATGAAGATGGAGGGAGAGAGACACTGAGAGAATGAAGATGGAGGGAGAGAGACACTAAGAGAATGAAGATGGAGGGAGAGAGACACTGAGAGAATGGAGATGGAGGGAGAGAGACACTGAGAGAATGGAGATGGAGGGAGAGAGACACTGAGAGAATGGAGATGGAGGGAGAGAGACACTGAGAGAATGAAGATGGAGGGAGAGAGACACTGAGAGAATGAAGATGGAGGGAGAGAGACACACCGAGGGATTGGGGATGGAGGGAGAGAGACACTGAGGGATTGGGGATGGAGGGAGAGAGAAACTGAGAGAATGGAGATGGAGGGAGAGAGACACTGAGAGAATGGAGATGGAGGGAGAGAGACACTGAGAGAATGAAGATGGAGGGAGAGAGACACTGAGAGAATGAAGATGGAGGCAGAGAGACACTGAGAGAATGAAGATGGAGGGAGAGAGGCACTGAGAGAATGGGGATGGAGGGAGAGAGACACTGAGAGAATGGAGATCGAGGGAGAGAGAGACTGAAGGATTGGGGATGGAGGGAGAGAGACACTGAGAAAATGAAGATGGAGGGAGAGAGACACAGAGAGAATGAAGATGGAGGGAGAGAGACACTGAGAGAATGAATATGGAGGGAGAGAGACACTGAGAGAATGGAGATGGAGGGAGAGAGACACTGAGGGATTGGGGATGGAGGGAGAGAGACACTGAGAGAATGAAGATGGAGGGAGAGAGACACTGAGAGAATGAAGATGGAGGGAGAGAGACACAGAGAGAATGAAGATGGAGGGAGAGAGACACTGAGAGAATGAAGATGGAGGGAGAGAGACACTGAGAGAATGAATATGGAGGGAGAGAGACACTGAGAGAATGAATATGGAGGGAGAGAGACACTGAGGGAATGGAGATGGAGGGAGAGAGACACTGAGAGAATGAAGGTGGAGGGAGAGAGACACTGAGAGAATGAATATGGAGGGAGAGAGACACTGAGAGAATGAATATGGAGGGAGAGAGACACTGAGGGAATGGAGATGGAGGGAGAGAGACACTGAGAGAATGAAGGTGGAGGGAGAGAGACACTTAGAGAATGAATATGGAGGGAGAGAGACACTGAGAGAATGGAGATGGAGGGAGAGAGACACTGAGAGAATGGAGATGGAGGGAGAGAGACACTGAGAGAATGGGGATGGAGGGAGAGAGAGACTGAGGGATTGGGGATGGAGGGAGAGAGACACTGAGAAAATGAAGATGGAGAGAGAGAGACACTGAGGGATTGGGGATGGAGGGAGAGAGACACTGAGAGAATGAAGATGGAGGGAGAGAGACACTGAGAGAATGAAGATGGAGGGAGAGAGACACTAAGAGAATGAAGATGGAGGGAGAGAGACACTGAGAGAATGGAGATGGAGGGAGAGAGACACTGAGAGAATGGAGATGGAGGGAGAGAGACACTGAGAGAATAAAGATGGAGGGAGAGAGACACTGAGAGAATGAAGATGGAGGGAGAGAGACACTAAGAGAATGGAGATGGAGGGAGAGAGACACTGAGAGAATGGAGATGGAGGGAGAGAGACACTGAGAGAATGGAGATGGAGGGAGAGAGACACTGAGGGATTGGGGATGGAGGGAGAGAGACACTGAGAGAATGAAGATGGAGGGAGAGAGACACTGAGAGAATGAAGATGGAGGGAGAGAGACACAGAGAGAATGAAGATGGAGGGAGAGAGACACTGAGAGAATGAAGATGGAGGGAGAGAGACACTGAGAGAATGAAGATGGAGGGAGAGAGACACTGAGAGAATGGAGATGGAGGGAGAGAGACACTGAGAGAATGGAGATGGAGGGAGAGAGACACTGAGAGAATGGAGATGGAGGGAAAGAGACACTTAGAGAATGAATATGGAGGGAGAGAGACACTGAGAGAATGGAGATGGAGGGAGAGAGACACTGAGGGATTGGGGATGGAGGGAGAGAGACACTGAGAGAATGGAGATGGAGGGAGAGAGACACTGAGAGAATGGAGATGGAGGGAGAGAGACACTGAGGGATTGGGGATGGAGGGAGAGAGACACTGAGAGAATGGAGATGGAGGGAGAGAGACACTGAGAGAATGGAGATGGAGGGAGAGAGAGACTGAGGGATTGGGGATGGAGGGAGAGAGACACTGAGAGAATGAAGATGGAGAGAGAGAGACACTGAGGGATTGGGGATGGAGGGAGAGAGACACTGAGAGAATGAAGATGGAGGGAGAGAGACACTGAGAGAATGAAGATGGAGGGAGAGAGACACTAAGAGAATGAAGATGGAGGGAGAGAGACACTGAGAGAATGGAGATGGAGGGAGAGAGACACTGAGAGAATGGAGATGGAGGGAGAGAGACACTGAGAGAATGGAGATGGAGGGAGAGAGACACTGAGAGAATGGAGATGGAGGGAGAGAGACACTGAGAGAATAAAGATGGAGGGAGAGAGACACTGAGAGAATGAAGATGGAGGGAGAGAGACACTAAGAGAATGGAGATGGAGGGAGAGAGACACTGAGAGAATGGAGATGGAGGGAGAGAGACACTGAGAGAATGGAGATGGAGGGAGAGAGACACTGAGAGAATGAAGATGGAGGGAGAGAGACACTGAGAGAATGAAGATGGAGGGAGAGAGACACACCGAGGGATTGGGGATGGAGGGAGAGAGACACTGAGGGATTGGGGATGGAGGGAGAGAGAAACTGAGAGAATGGAGATGGAGGGAGAGAGACACTGAGAGAATGGAGATGGAGGGAGAGAGACACTGAGAGAATGAAGATGGAGGGAGAGAGACACTGAGAGAATGAAGATGGAGGCAGAGAGACACTGAGAGAATGAAGATGGAGGGAGAGAGGCACTGAGAGAATGGGGATGGAGGGAGAGAGACACTGAGAGAATGGAGATCGAGGGAGAGAGACACTGAAGGATTGGGGATGGAGGGAGAGAGACACTGAGAGAATGAAGATGGAGGGAGAGAGACACAGAGAGAATGAAGATGGAGGGAGAGAGACACTGAGAGAATGAATATGGAGGGAGAGAGACACTGAGAGAATGGAGATGGAGGGAGAGAGACACTGAGGGATTGGGGATGGAGGGAGAGAGACACTGAGAGAATGAAGATGGAGGGAGAGAGACACTGAGAGAATGAAGATGGAGGGAGAGAGACACAGAGAGAATGAAGATGGAGGGAGAGAGACACTGAGAGAATGGAGATGGAGGGAGAGAGACACTGAGAGAATGGAGATGGAGGGAGAGAGACACAGAGAGAATGAAGATGGAGGGAGAGAGACACTTAGAGAATGAATATGGAGGGAGAGAGACACTGAGAGAATGGAGATGGAGGGAGAGAGACACTGAGAGAATGGAGATGGAGGGAGAGAGACACTGAGAGAATGGGGATGGAGGGAGAGAGACACTGAGAGAATAAAGATGGAGGGAGAGAGACACTGAGAGAATGAAGATGGAGGGAGAGAGACACACCGATGGATTGGGGATGGAGGGAGAGAGACACTGAGGGATTGGGGATGGAGGGAGAGAGAAACTGAGAGAATGGAGATGGAGGGAGAGAGACACTGAGAGAATGGAGATGGAGGGAGAGAGACACTGAGAGAATGAAGATGGAGGGAGAGAGACACTGAGAGAATGAAGATGGAGGCAGAGAGACACTGAGAGAATGAAGATGGAGGGAGAGAGGCACTGAGAGAATGGGGATGGAGGGAGAGAGACACTGAGAGAATGGAGATCGAGGGAGAGAGACACAGAGAGAATGAAGATGGAGGGAGAGAGACACTGAGAGAATGAATATGGAGGGAGAGAGACACTGAGAGAATGGAGATGGAGGGAGAGAGACACTGAGGGATTGGGGATGGAGGGAGAGAGACACTGAGAGAATGAAGATGGAGGGAGAGAGACACTGAGAGAATGAAGATGGAGGGAGAGAGACACAGAGAGAATGAAGATGGAGGGAGAGAGACACTGAGAGAATGAAGATGGAGGGAGAGAGACACTGAGAGAATGAATATGGAGGGAGAGAGACACTGAGAGAATGGAGATGGAGGGAGAGAGACACTGAGAGAATGGAGATGGAGGGAGAGAGACACTGAGAGAATGAATATGGAGGGAGAGAGACACTGAGAGAATGGAGATGGAGGGAGAGAGACACTGAGAGAATGAAGGTGGAGGGAGAGAGACACTTAGAGAATGAATATGGAGGGAGAGAGACACTGAGAGAATGGAGATGGAGGGAGAGAGACACTGAGAGAATGGAGATGGAGGGAGAGAGACACTGAGAGAATGGGGATGGAGGGAGAGAGACACTGAGAGAATAAAGATGGAGGGAGAGAGACACTGAGAGAATGAAGATGGAGGGAGAGAGACACACCGATGGATTGGGGATGGAGGGAGAGAGACACTGAGGGATTGGGGATGGAGGGAGAGAGAAACTGAGAGAATGGAGATGGAGGGAGAGAGACACTGAGAGAATGGAGATGGAGGGAGAGAGACACTGAGAGAATGAAGATGGAGGGAGAGAGACACTGAGAGAATGAAGATGGAGGCAGAGAGACACTGAGAGAATGAAGATGGAGGGAGAGAGGCACTGAGAGAATGGGGATGGAGGGAGAGAGACACTGAGAGAATGGAGATCGAGGGAGAGAGACACAGAGAGAATGAAGATGGAGGGAGAGAGACACTGAGAGAATGAATATGGAGGGAGAGAGACACTGAGAGAATGGAGATGGAGGGAGAGAGACACTGAGGGATTGGGGATGGAGGGAGAGAGACACTGAGAGAATGAAGATGGAGGGAGAGAGACACTGAGAGAATGAAGATGGAGGGAGAGAGACACAGAGAGAATGAAGATGGAGGGAGAGAGACACTGAGAGAATGAAGATGGAGGGAGAGAGACACTGAGAGAATGAATATGGAGGGAGAGAGACACTGAGAGAATGGAGATGGAGGGAGAGAGACACTGAGAGAATGGAGATGGAGGGAGAGAGACACTGAGAGAATGAATATGGAGGGAGAGAGACACTGAGAGAATGGAGATGGAGGGAGAGAGACACTGAGAGAATGAAGGTGGAGGGAGAGAGACACTTAGAGAATGAATATGGAGGGAGAGAGACACTGAGAGAATGGAGATGGAGGGAGAGAGACACTGAGAGAATGGAGATGGAGGGAGAGAGACACTGAGAGAATGGGGATGGAGGGAGAGAGAGACTGAGGGATTGGGGATGGAGGGAGAGAGACACTGAGAAAATGAAGATTGGGAGAGAGACACACTGAGGGATTGGGGATGGAGGGAGAGAGACACTGAGAGAATGAAGATGGAGGGAGAGAGACACTGAGAGAATGAAGATGGAGGGAGAGAGACACTAAGAGAATGAAGATGGAGGGAGAGAGTCACTGAGAGAATGGAGATGGAGGGAGAGAGACACTGAGAGAATGGAGATGGAGGGAGAGAGACACTGAGAGAATGGAGATGGAGGGAGAGAGACACTGAGAGAATAAAGATGGAGGGAGAGAGACACTGAGAGAATGAAGATGGAGGGAGAGAGACACTAAGAGAATGGAGATGGAGGGAGAGAGACACTGAGAGAATGGAGATGGAGGGAGAGAGACACTGAGAGAATGGAGATGGAGGGAGAGAGACACTGAGAGAATGGGGATGGAGGGAGAGAGACACTGAGAGAATGAAGATGGAGGGAGAGAGACACTGAGAGAATGAAGATGGAGGGAGAGAGACACAGAGAGAATGAAGATGGAGGGAGAGAGACACTGAGAGAATGAAGATGGAGGGAGAGAGACACTGAGAGAATGAAGATGGAGAGAGAGAGACACTGAGAGAATGGAGATGGAGGGAGAGAGACACTGAGAGAATGGAGATGGAGGGAGAGAGACACTGAGAGAATGGAGATGGAGGGAGAGAGACACTGAGAGAATGGAGATGGAGGGAGAGAGACACTGAGAGAATGAATATGGAGGGAGAGAGACACTGAGAGAATGGAGATGGAGGGAGAGAGACACTGAGGGATTGGGGATGGAGGGAGAGAGACACTGAGAGAATGGAGATGGAGGGAGAGAGACACTGAGAGAATGGAGATGGAGGGAGAGAGACACTGAGAGAATGGAGATGGAGGGAGAGAGAGACTGAGGGATTGGGGATGGAGGGAGAGAGACACTGAGAGAATGAAGATGGAGAGAGAGAGACACTGAGGGATTGGGGATGGAGGGAGAGAGACACTGAGAGAATGAAGATGGAGGGAGAGAGACACTGAGAGAATGAAGATGGAGGGAGAGAGACACTAAGAGAATGAAGATGGAGGGAGAGAGACACTGAGAGAATGGAGATGGAGGGAGAGAGACACTGAGAGAATGGAGATGGAGGGAGAGAGACACTGAGAGAATGGAGATGGAGGGAGAGAGACACTGAGAGAATGGAGATGGAGGGAGAGAGACACTGAGAGAATAAAGATGGAGGGAGAGAGACACTGAGAGAATGAAGATGGAGGGAGAGACACACTAAGAGAATGGAGATGGAGGGAGAGAGACACTGAGAGAATGGAGATGGAGGGAGAGACACACTGAGAGAATGGAGATGGAGGGAGAGAGACACTGAGAGAATGAAGATGGAGGGAGAGAGACACTGAGAGAATGAAGATGGAGGGAGAGAGACACACCGAGGGATTGGGGATGGAGGGAGAGAGACACTGAGGGATTGGGGATGGAGGGAGAGAGAAACTGAGAGAATGGAGATGGAGGGAGAGAGACACTGAGAGAATGGAGATGGAGGGAGAGAGACACTGAGAGAATGAAGATGGAGGGAGAGAGACACTGAGAGAATGAAGATGGAGGCAGAGAGACACTGAGAGAATGAAGATGGAGGGAGAGAGGCACTGAGAGAATGGGGATGGAGGGAGAGAGACACTGAGAGAATGGAGATCGAGGGAGAGAGACACTGAAGGATTGGGGATGGAGGGAGAGAGACACTGAGAGAATGAAGATGGAGGGAGAGAGACACAGAGAGAATGAAGATGGAGGGAGAGAGACACTGAGAGAATGGAGATGGAGGGAGAGAGACACTGAGGGATTGGGGATGGAGGGAGAGAGACACTGAGAGAATGAAGATGGAGGGAGAGAGACACTGAGAGAATGAAGATGGAGGGAGAGAGACACAGAGAGAATGAAGATGGAGGGAGAGAGACACTGAGAGAATGAAGATGGAGGGAGAGAGACACTGAGAGAATGAATATGGAGGGAGAGAGACACTGAGAGAATGGAGATGGAGGGAGAGAGACACTGAGAGAATGGAGATGGAGGGAGAGAGACACTGAGAGAATGGAGATGGAGGGAGAGAGACACAGAGAGAATGAAGATGGAGGGAGAGAGACACTTAGAGAATGAATATGGAGGGAGAGAGACACTGAGAGAATGGAGATGGAGGGAGAGAGACACTGAGAGAATGGAGATGGAGGGAGAGAGACACTGAGAGAATGGGGATGGAGGGAGAGAGAGACTGAGGGATTGGGGATGGAGGGAGAGAGACACTGAGAAAATGAAGATGGAGAGAGAGAGACACTGAGGGATTGGGGATGGAGGGAGAGAGACACTGAGAGAATGAAGATGGAGGGAGAGAGACACTGAGAGAATGAAGATGGAGGGAGAGAGACACTTAGAGAATGAAGATGGAGGGAGAGAGACACTGAGAGAATGGAGATGGAGGGAGAGAGACACTGAGAGAATGGAGATGGAGGGAGAGAGACACTGAGAGAATGGAGATGGAGGGAGAGAGACACTGAGAGAATAAAGATGGAGGGAGAGAGACACTGAGAGAATGAAGATGGAGGGAGAGAGACACTAAGAGAATGGAGATGGAGGGAGAGAGACACTGAGAGAATGGAGATGGAGGGAGAGAGACACTGAGAGAATGGGGATGGAGGGAGAGAGACACTGAGAGAATGAATATGGAGGGAGAGAGACACTGAGAGAATGGAGATGGAGGGAGAGAGACACTGAGGGATTGGGGATGGAGGGAGAGAGACACTGAGAGAATGAAGATGGAGGGAGAGAGACACTGCGAGAATGAAGATGGAGGGAGAGAGACACAGAGAGAATGAAGATGGAGGGAGAGAGACACTGAGAGAATGAATATGGAGGGAGAGAGACACTGAGAGAATGGAGATGGAGGGAGAGAGACACTGAGAGAATGGAGATGGAGGGAGAGAGACACTGAGAGAATGGAGATGGAGGGAGAGAGACACTGAGAGAATGGAGATGGAGGGAGAGAGACACTGAGAGAATGGAGATGGAGGGAGAGAGACACTGAGAGAATGAAGATGGAGGGAGAGAGACACTGAGAGAATGAATATGGAGGGAGAGAGACACTGAGAGAATGGAGATGGTGGGAGAGAGACACTGAGAGAATGAATATGGAGGGAGAGAGACACTGAGAGAATGGAGATGGAGGGAGAGAGACACTGAGAGAATGGAGATGGAGGGAGAGAGACACTGAGAGAATGGGGATGGAGGGAGAGAGACACTAAGAGAATGAAGATGGAGGGAGAGAGACACTGAGAGAATGGGGATGGAGGGAGAGAGACACTAAGAGAATGAATATGGACGGAGAGAGACACTGAGAGAATGAAGATGGAGGGAGAGAGACACTGAGAGAATGAAGATGGAGGGAGAGAGACACTGAGAGAATGAATATGGAGGGAGAGAGACACTGAGAGAATGGAGATGGAGGGAGAGAGACACTGAGAGAATGGAGATGGAGGGAGAGAGACACTGAGAGAATGAATATGGAGGGAGAGAGACACTGAGAGAATGGAGATGGAGGGAGAGAGACACTGAGGGATTGGGGATGGAGGGAGAGAGACACTGAGAGAATGGAGATGGTGGGAGAGAGACACTGAGAGAATGGAGATGGAGGGAGAGAGACACTGAGAGAATGAAGATGGAGGGAGAGAGACACTTAGAGAATGAATATGGAGGGAGAGAGACACTGAGAGAATGGAGATGGAGGGAGAGAGACACTGAGAGAATGGAGATGGAGGGAGAGAGACACTGAGAGAATGGGGATAGAGGGAGAGAGAGACTGAGGGATTGGGGATGGAGGGAGAGAGACACTGAGAGAATGGAGATGGAGGGAGAGAGACACTGAGGGATTGGGGATGGAGGGAGAGAGACACTGAGAGAATGAAGATGGAGGGAGAGAGACACTGAGAGAATGAAGATGGAGGGAGAGAGACACAGAGAGAATGAAGATGGAGGGAGAGAGACACTGAGAGAATGAAGATGGAGGGAGAGAGACACTTAGAGAATGAAGATGGAGGGAGAGAGACACTGAGAGAATGGAGATGGAGGGAGAGAGACACTGAGAGAATGGAGATGGAGGGAGAGAGACACTGAGAGAATGGAGATGGAGGGAGAGAGACACTGAGAGAATGGAGATGGAGGGAGAGAGACACTGAGAGAATGAAGATGGAGGGAGAGAGACACTTAGAGAATGAATATGGAGGGAGAGAGACACTGAGAGAATGGAGATGGAGGGAGAGAGACACTGAGAGAATGGAGATGGAGGGAGAGAGACACTGAGAGAATGGGGATAGAGGGAGAGAGAGACTGAGGGATTGGGGATGGAGGGAGAGAGACACTGAGAGAATGGAGATGGAGGGAGAGAGACACTGAGGGATTGGGGATGGAGGGAGAGAGACACTGAGAGAATGAAGATGGAGGGAGAGAGACACTGAGAGAATGAAGATGGAGGGAGAGAGACACAGAGAGAATGAAGATGGAGGGAGAGAGACACTGAGAGAATGAAGATGGAGGGAGAGAGACACTTAGAGAATGAAGATGGAGGGAGAGAGACACTGAGAGAATGGAGATGGAGGGAGAGAGACACTGAGAGAATGGAGATGGAGGGAGAGAGACACTGAGAGAATGGAGATGGAGGGAGAGAGACACTGAGAGAATGAATATGGAGGGAGAGAGACACTGAGAGAATGGAGATGGAGGGAGAGAGACACTGAGAGAATGAAGATGGAGGGAGAGAGACACTGAGAGAATGAATATGGAGGGAGAGAGACACTGAGAGAATGGAGATGGAGGGAGAGAGACACTGAGAGAATGGGGATGGAGGGAGAGAGAGACTGAGGGATTGGGGATGGAGGGAGAGAGACACTGAGAGAATGAAGATGGAGAGAGAGAGACACTGAGGGATTGGGGATGGAGGGAGAGAGACACTGAGAGAATGAAGATGGAGGGAGAGAGACACTGAGAGAATGAAGATGGAGGGAGAGAGACACAGAGAGAATGAAGATGGAGGTAGAGAGACACTGAGAGAATGAATATGGAGGGAGAGAGACACTGAGAGAATGGAGATGGAGGGAGAGAGACACTGAGAGAATGAAGATGGAGGGAGAGAGACACTGAGAGAATGGAGATGGAGGGAGAGAGACACTGAGAGAATGGAGATGGAGGGAGAGAGACACTGAGAGAATGAAGATGGAGGGAGAGAGACACTTAGAGAATGAATATGGAGGGAGAGAGACACTGAGAGAATGGAGATGGAGGGAGAGAGACACTGAGAGAATGGAGATGGAGGGAGAGAGACACTGAGAGAATGGGGATAGAGGGAGAGAGAGACTGAGGGATTGGGGATGGAGGGAGAGAGACACTGAGAGAATGAAGATGGAGAGAGAGAGACACTGAGGTATTGGGGATGGAGGGAGAGAGACACTGAGAGAATGAAGATGGAGGGAGAGAGACACTGAGAGAATGAAGATGGAGGGAGAGAGACACTAAGAGAATGAAGATGGAGGGAGAGAGACACTGAGAGAATGGAGATGGAGGGAGAGAGACACTGAGAGAATGGGGATGGAGGGAGCGAGACACTGAGAGAATGGAGATGGAGGGAGAGAGACACTGAGAGAATAAAGATGGAGGGAGAGAGACACTGAGAGAATGAAGATGGAGGGAGAGAGACACTAAGAGAATGGAGATGGAGGGAGAGAGACACTGAGAGAATGGAGATGGAGGGAGAGAGACACTGAGAGAATGGGGATGGAGGGAGCGAGACACTGAGAGAATGAATATGGAGGGAGAGAGACACTGAGAGAATGGAGATGGAGGGAGAGAGACACTGAGGGATTGGGGATGGAGGGAGAGAGACACTGAGAGAATGAAGATGGAGGGAGAGAGAAACTGAGAGAATGAAGATGGAGGGAGAGAGACGCAGAGAGAATGAAGATGGAGGGAGAGAGACACTGAGAGAATGAATATGGAGGGAGAGAGACACTGAGAGAATGGAGATGGAGGGAGAGAAACACTGAGAGAATGGAGATGGAGGGAGAGAGACACTGAGAGAATGGAGATGGAGGGAGAGAGACACTGAGAGAATGAATATGGAGGGAGAGAGACACTGAGAGAATGGAGATGGAGGGAGAGAGACACTGAGAGAATGGAGATGGAGGGAGAGAGACACTGAGAGAATGGAGATGGAGGGAGAGAGACACTGAGAGAATGAATATGGAGGGAGAGAGACACTGAGAGAATGGAGATGGAGGGAGAGAGACACTGAGAGAATGAAGATGGAGGGAGAGAGACACTGAGAGAATGGAGATGGAGGGAGAGAGACACTGAGAGAATGAATATGGAGGGAGAGAGACACTGAGAGAATGGAGATGGAGGGAGAGAGACACTGAGAGAATGAAGATGGAGGGAGAGAGAGACTGAGGGATTGGGGATGGAGGGAGAGAGACACTGAGAGAATGAAGATGGAGAGAGAGAGACACTGAGGGATTGGGGATGGAGGGAGAGAGACACTGAGAGAATGAAGATGGAGGGAGAGAGACACTGAGAGAATGAAGATGGAGGGAGAGAGACACAGAGAGAATGAAGATGGAGGGAGAGAGACACTGAGAGAATGAATATGGAGGGAGAGAGACACTGAGGGAATGGAGGTGGAAGGAGAGAGACACTGAGAGAATGGAGATGGAGGGAGAGAGACACTGAGAGAATGGAGATGGAGGGAGAGAGACACTGAGAGAATGGAGATGGAGGGAGAGAGACACTGAGAGAATGGAGATGGAGGGAGAGAGACACTGAGAGAATGAATATGGAGGGAGAGAGACACTGAGAGAATGGAGATGGAGGGAGAGAGACACTGAGAGAATGAAGATGGAGGGAGAGAGACACTGAGAGAATGAATATGGAGGGAGAGAGACACTGAGAGAATGGAGATGGAGGGAGAGAGACACTGAGAGAATGAATATGGAGGGAGAGAGACACTGAGAGAATGGAGATGGAGGGAGAGAGACACTGAGAGAATGGGGATGGAGGGAGAGAGAGACTGAGGGATTGGGGATGGAGGGAGAGAGACACTGAGAGAATGAAGATGGAGAGAGAGAGACACTGAGGGATTGGGGATGGAGGGAGAGAGACACTGAGAGAATGAAGATGGAGGGAGAGAGACACTGAGAGAATGAAGATGGAGGGAGAGAGACACTGAGAGAATGGAGATGGAGGGAGAGAGACACTGAGAGAATGGAGATGGAGGGAGAGAGACACTGAGAGAATGGGGATGGAGGGAGAGAGAGACTGAGGGATTGGGGATGGAGGGAGAGAGACACTGAGAGAATGAAGATGGAGAGAGAGAGACACTGAGAGAATGAAGATGGAGGGAGAGAGACACTAAGAGAATGAAGATGGAGGGAGAGAGACACTGAGAGAATGAAGATGGAGGGAGAGAGACACTGAGAGAATGAAGATGGAGGGAGAGAGACACTGAGAGAATGAAGATGGAGGGAGAGAGACACTGAGAGAATGAATATGGAGGGTGAGAGACACTGAGAGAATGGAGATGGAGGGAGAGAGACACTGAGAGAATGGAGATGGAGGGAGAGAGACACTGAGAGAATGGAGATGGAGGGAGAGAGACACTGAGAGAATGAATATGGAGGGAGAGAGACACTGAGAGAATGGAGATGGAGGGAGAGAGACACTGAGAGAATGAAGATGGAGGGAGAGAGACACTTAGAGAATGAATATGGAGGGAGAGAGACACTGAGAGAATGGCGATGGAGGGAGAGAGACACTGAGAGAATGGAGATGGAGGGAGAGAGACACTGAGAGAATGGGGATAGAGGGAGAGAGAGACTGAGGGATTGGGGATGGAGGGAGAGAGACACTGAGAGAATGAAGATGGAGAGAGAGAGACACTGAGGGATTGGGGATGGAGGGAGAGAGACACTGAGAGAATGAAGATGGAGGGAGAGAGACACTGAGAGAATGAAGATGGAGGGAGAGAGTCACTAAGAGAATGAAGATGGAGGGAGAGAGACACTAAGAGAATGGAGATGGAGGGAGAGAGACACTGAGAGAATGGAGATGGAGGGAGAGAGACACTGAGAGAATGGGGATGGAGGGAGCGAGACACTGAGAGAATGAATATGGAGGGAGAGAGACACTGAGAGAATGGAGATGGAGGGAGAGAGACACTGAGGGATTGGGGATGGAGGGAGAGAGACACTGAGAGAATGAAGATGGAGGGAGAGAGACACTGAGAGAATGAAGATGGAGGGAGAGAGACACAGAGAGAATGAAGATGGAGGGAGAGAGACACTGAGAGAATGAATATGGAGGGAGAGAGACACTGAGAGAATGGAGATGGAGGGAGAGAAACACTGAGAGAATGGAGATGGAGGGAGAGAGACACTGAGAGAATGGAGATGGAGGGAGAGAGACACTGAGAGAATGAAGATGGAGGGAGAGAGACGCTGAGAGAATGGAGATGGAGGGAGAGAGACACTGAGAGAATGAAGATGGAGGGAGAGAGACACTGAGAGAATGAATATGGAGGGAGAGAGACACTGAGAGAATGGAGATGGAGGGAGAGAGACACTGAGAGAATGGGGATGGAGGGAGAGAGAGACTGAGGAATTGGGGATGGAGGGAGAGAGACACTGAGAGAATGAAGATGGAGAGAGAGAGACACTGAGGGATTGGGGATGGAGGGAGAGAGACACTGAGAGAATGAAGATGGAGGGAGAGAGACACTGAGAGAATGAAGATGGAGGGAGAGAGACACAGAGAGAATGAAGATGGAGGGAGAGAGACACTGAGAGAATGAATATGGAGGGAGAGAGACACTGAGGGAATGGAGATGGAGGGAGAGAGACACTGAGAGAATGGAGATGGAGGGAGAGAGACACTGAGAGAATGAATATAACCAGGGAGAGAGACACTGAGAGAATGGAGATGGAGGGAGAGAGACACTGAGAGAATGAAGATGAAGGGAGAGAGACACTGAGAGAATGAATATGGAGGGAGAGAGACACTGAGAGAATGTTGATGGAGGGAGAGAGACACTGAGAGAATAGAGATGGAGGGAGAGAGACACTGAGAGAATGGGGATGGAGGGAGAGAGAGACTGAGGGATTGGGGATGGAGGGAGAGAGACACTGAGAGAATGAAGATGGAGAGAGAGAGACACTGAGGGATTGGGGATGGAGGGAGAGAGACACTGAGAGAATGAAGATGGAGGGAGAGAGACACTGAGAGAATGAAGATGGAGGGAGAGAGACACTAAGAGAATGAAGATGGAGGGAGAGAGACACTGAGAGAATGGAGATGGAGGGAGAGAGACACTGAGAGAATGGAGATGGAGGGAGAGAGACACTGAGAGAATGGAGATGGAGGGAGAGAGACACTGAGAGAATGAAGATGGAGGGAGAGAGACACTGAGAGAATGAAGATGGAGGGAGAGAGACACTAAGAGAATGGAGATGGAGGGAGAGAGACACTGAGAGAATGGGGATGGAGGGAGAGAGACACTGAGAGAATGAAGATGGAGAGAGAGAGACACTGAGGGATTGGGGATGGAGGGAGAGAGACACTGAGAGAATGGAGATGGAGGGAGAGAGACACTGAGAGAATGAAGATGGAGAGAGAGAGACACTGAGCGAATGGAGATGGAGGGAGACACTGAGAGAATGAAGATGGAGGGAGAGAGACACTGAGGGATTGGGGATGGAGGGAGAGAGACACTGAGAGAATGGAGATGGAGGGAGAGAGAAACTGAGGGATTGGGGATGGAGGGAGAGAGACACTGAGAGAATGTGGATGGAGGGAGAGAGACACTGAGGGATTGGGGTTGGAGGGAGAGAGACACTGAGAGAATGGAGATGGAGGGAGAGAGACACTGAGGGATTGTGGATGGAGGGAGAGACACACTGAGAGAATGTGGATGGAGGGAGTGAGACACTGAGGGATTGGGGTTGGAGGGAGAGAGACTCTGAGAGAATGTGGATGGAGGGAGAGAGACACTGAGGGATTGGGGTTGGAGGGAGAGAGACACTGAGGGATTGGGGTTGGAGGGAGAGAGACACTGAGAGAATGGAGATGGAGGGAGAGAGACACTGAGGGATTGTGGATGAAGGGAGAGACATACTGAGAGAATGTGGATGGAGGGAGAGCGACACTGAGAGAATGTGGATGGAGGGAGAGAGACACTGAGAGAATGTGGATGGAGGGAGAGAGACACTGAGGGATTGGGGTTGGAGGGAGAGAGACACTGAGTCAGTGAAATCTGAATCTATGTTTTCTTGGAGTGGTGCAGGGGGATATTTTCTGCTTCTCACTTTCATTCTGACATTATTCGGACCTCTAACTTCATTACATTTTCACCACTTCACACCAGACCCAGTTTATGAACGTATATTGAAAGCTGAAGGACTAATAGATTTGCAGGGATCAGTGTTTGAATGTGACGTAGAGGTGTGTAGGAGGAATTGCTGAGAAATATGTTGCTGCGTGATCTGATCTCCTGTTAGCAGCAAACAATCTCAATGATACTGACGCTCTCTGAATGTGTAAGTCGGTTTGTTTCCCTGGCCGTTAAACATGATGAACTTGTCTCGTAGTTGACGTTCCAATTTAATCCACTCTGCATATTATTGAGCAATCTATAAGAGCTCAATGTTTTGTTCGATCGATGCAGACACATTTGGGTGAAAGTAGAAAGCATTCAGTGCATGTTAACCTGACATGAGCTAATGTTGCTAGGGCATAAGGTGGACTCTTTAATATCCTCTGCTGCCTGTCAGTTGGGACAGAACCCTAATTAAATATTTGTTGTCACAGATGAGACAAAAGTTTGGCCGTGACACTTATGATGCCCAAAGCTGACGGCTCCAAAACCTTCACATGAAAGAGTGCGAAGGATAAACCGCATTTATTCCCCCTTCCAGTTCCTCCCCTTCTCCCCTGACTCTTTCTGGGGTACAGGTCCGTGGGTGCCTCCAATATCTGGCCCAAATGGCCATTCTTCATGCATGAGCCCAGTAAGCATCATAATCCATTCCATCGTGGAGAGCATCCGAGCAGAGCCCCATCCTGTCCTCACTCAATGACTGCATGTACGCACACGGGCGCACACACACGCATATACATGCATATACGCACACACACATGCACATATGCATACATGCACGCACAGACACTCACACATAGTGTACTCTCAATCATCAGCAAAGTGATGGAAGGTGTCATCGACAGCGCTATCAAGCGGCACATACTCACCAATAACCTGCTCACTGATGCTCAGTTTGGGCTCCGCCAGGACCACTCGGCTCCAGACCTCATTACAGCCTTGGTCCAAACATGGACAAAAGAGCTGAATTCCAGAGGTGAGGTGAGAGCGACTGCCCTTGACATCAAGGCAGCATTTGACCGAGTGTGGCATCAAGGAGCCCTAATAAAATTGAAGTCAATGGGAATCAGAGGGAAAACTCTCCAGTGGCTGGAGTCATACCTAGCACAAAGGAAGATGGTCGTGGTTGTTGGAGGTCAATTAACTCAGCCACAGGACATTGCTGCAGGAGTTCCTCAGGGCAGTGTCCTAGGCCCAACCATCTTCAGCTGCTTCATCAATGACTTTCCCTCCATCATAAGGTCAGAAATGGGGATGTTCGCTGATGATTGCATAGTGTTCAGTTCCATTTGCAACCCATCAAATAATGAAGCAGTCTGAGCCCGCATGCAGCAAGACCTGGACAACATCCAGGCTTGAGCTCATAAGTGGCAAGTAACATTCGCGCCAGACAAGTGCCAGGCAATGACCATCTCCAACAAGAGAGAGTCTAACCACCTCCCCTTGACATTCAACGGCACTACCATCGCCGAGTCCCCCACCATCAACATCCTGGGGGTCACCATTGACCAGAAACTTAACTGGACCAACCATATAAATACTGTGGCTACAAGAGCAGGTCAGAGGCTGGGTATTCTGCGGCGAGTGACTCACCTCCTGACTCCCCAAAGCCTTTCCACCATCTACAAGGCACAAGTCAGGAGTGTGATGGAATACTCTCCACTTGCCTGGATGAGTGCAGCTCCAACAACACTCAAGAAGCTCGACACCATCCAGGACAAAGCAGCCGGCTTGATTGGCACCCCATCCACCACCCTAAACATTCACTCCCTTCACCACCGGCGCACAGTGGCTGCAGTATGTAACATGCACAGGATGCACTGCAGCAACTCGCCAAGGCTTCTTCGACAGCACCTCCCAAACCCGTGACCTCTACCACCTAGAAGGACAAGAGCAGCAGGCACATGGGAACAACACCACCTGCACGTTCCCCTCCAAGTCACACACCATCCCGACTTGGAAATATATTGCCGTTCCTTCATCGTTGCTGGGTCAAAATCCTGGAACTCCCTTCCTAACAGCACTGTGGGAGAACCGTCACCACACGGACTGCAGTGGTTCAAGAAGGCGGCTCACCACCACCGTCTCAAGGCCAGTGACACCCATTTCCCATGAACGAATATGTAAAACACACATATACATGCATATACGCACACACACACACACACACAGAATTCCAGCAGGAGTCACTGGATGGTCAACACCAACAAGTTGGACTAATACCCCTCTCCTGCACAGGGCCCTGTGAGAAAGCTCTGATCCTGGAGTTGTGTCCCAGCATCAGGCACTGGCTTCAGGAAATGGGGAAAATCCTGGGAAAAACAAAGATCAATTCATTCCAATCAACAGCCATGACTCACGCTCAGAGTTGACACTGAGACACACTCGGGCCGTACAGTACCAGACAGGAGTGAATCGTTCCCTTTTACCCACTGTGTACTGTACATTTACAGGAGCTGATACTGAGACACACATGGGCAGTACAGTACCAGGCAGGAGTGAATCGTTCCCTTTTACCCGCTGTGTACTGTACATTTACAGGAGCTGATACTGAGATACACACGGGCCGTACAGAACCAGGCAGGAGTGAATCGTTCCCTTTTACCCACTGTGTATTGTACATTTACAGCAGCTGATACTGAGACACACACGGGCCGTACAGTACCAGACAGGAGTGAATCGTTCCCTTTTACCCACTGTGTACTGTACATTTACAGGTGCTGATACTGAGACACACATGGGCAGTACAGTACCAGACAGGAGTGAATCGTTCCCTTTTACCCACTGTGTACTGTACATTTACAGGTGCTGATACTGAGACACACATGGGCAGTACAGTACCAGACAGGAGTGAATCGTTCCCTTTTACCCACTGTGTACTGTACATTTACAGGAGCTGATACTGAGACACACATGGGCAGTACAGTACCAGGCAGGAGTGAATCGTTCCCTTTTACCCGCTGTGTACTGTACATTTACAGGAGCTGATACTGAGATACACACGGGCCGTACAGAACCAGGCAGGAGTGAATCGTTCCCTTTTACCCACTGTGTATTGTACATTTACAGCAGCTGATACTGAGACACACACGGGCCGTACAGTACCAGACAGGAGTGAATCGTTCCCTTTTACCCACTGTGTACTGTACATTTACAGGTGCTGATACTGAGACACACATGGGCAGTACAGTACCAGACAGGAGTGAATCGTTCCCTTTTACCCACTGTGTACTGTACATTTACAGGTGCTGATTCTGAGACACACACGGGCCGTACAGTACCAGACGGGAGTGAATCGTTCCCTTTTACCCACTGTGTACTGTACATTTACAGGTGCTGATTCTGAGACACACACGGGCCGTACAGTACCAGACAGGAGTGAATCGTTCCCTTTTACCCACTGTGTACTGTACATGTACAGGAGCTGATACTGAGACACACACACGGGCCATACAGTACCAGACGGGAGTTGCTAATTTTTCCCAGTGTGCATTATACAGAATGGCTGTGTCACCAAGATAAGAAACTTTTATCATGTGGGACACACATCATCCACTTGATTTGCCTGTAATAAAATGAGATGATGATTACACTGGGGCAGGTCACTCCCTGAAAGTACAATGTTTCTGCTTGATCATTACCATTTGATAAAGTCAGAGCCTGGAGAACCAATGAGATTTCAGTAACTCAGCCCAATGATCTTCATAGAAGGAGAAAAAAAGTGAAAGAATTTATCATTCTCACCTGTTTTATAGCGAGGAACCTGCATCTTTATCTCTCTGTATCTCTCTTTATTACCTCTCCATATCATCAGCCCCTGAACTAAATAACTTCATCACCATGTCAACTTAAACAGATTTCTCCTGGTAATAGCCGATTCTTGCAAGGCCTTAATGAAAAGTATTGATTCCTATGGATTGCTTTTCAGATTTATGAGGTGGTGCTGATCTTAGACTTGCTCATCTGAGGCCTTCTCATTCGATGTGGTAGGGAACGTCCCCACTGAAATACTTCTCGAACTGGCAGTGGGCCTCCATCGATAGGGAAACTTCTCCTCAGGAATAGACCCACTCTCAGAGCAGAGGGAGCCCCTCACTCCATCATTTACTGAGCTCCACACCCAGCCATAAATTAACAAACCCTAGTCACACGTTATAGAATCACAGTCAGACAGCTCCTGATCTCATGATACAACTGTGAGGGTTGAGCAGAGAATGGTGGGATTAGCAATCTGTACGCCCTTCATTTCCATAGAAATGCTTTGTGCCTCACGTGCTGGGAGTGAATCACTGCCTAAATCATAGTTAAGTCACGCACCCCGTTAAACTGGGCCAGGGCTGTGTGTGACCAATGTTGCAGACTGAATGGATCATCCCATACCCTCATGTTTTGCTAAAACTGCTGTTGTTTGTGTTCCAGGAATTGGAATTTAAATCGTGCAGAAATGTTAAGGGGAAGTGATTTGTTTTCTTTGAAAATGTGTGTTTGAGGCAATTCAGGATTACTGGCAAAGCTCCTGTGGAATTGCTCTTGGTGAGTCAGAGGATATGCTAAAGTGTGACAGGGAAGTAAGTGTGACAGTTACAAGGAAGTGCATGCGATATACAAGACTCGTAATATATTACAACCAATTGGAATTGACAAAGTTGACCCAGGTAAGTGGACATAAGTTAAAAATGAGGAAGTTAGCAGTAGGGAGGAAATTCAGGAGGAACTTTATCACCAAAAGGGTAATTGAGTTGGGGAATAAATTCCCGAGGAAGGAAATTGACAAAGACAGTGTATATGGGGTCAAGAAGCAATTAGATGTGTTTCTGGAGAGAGAGAGAGAGAGCGGGGAGATTGAGGAATATAGGGAGAAGGAGGGTAGGTGGGATTGAGGGATATGGGGAGAAGGTGGGATTGAGGAATATAGGGAGAAGGAGGGTAGGTGTGATTGAGGGATATGGGGAGCAGGTGGGATTGAGGGATATTGGGAGAAGGTGAGTAGGTGGGATTGAGGGATATGGGGAGCAGGTGGGTAGTGGGTTTCAGGGATATGGAGAGAAGGTGGGTAGGTGGGATTGAGGAATATGGGGAGAAGGTGGGTAGGTGGGATTGAGGGATATGGGGAGAAGGTGGGTAGGTGGGATTGAGGGATATGGGAAGAAGGTGGGTAGGTAGGATTGAGGGATATTGGGAGAAGGTGGATAGGTGGGATTAAGGGATATGGGGAGAAGGTGGGTAGGTAGGATTGAGGGATATTGGGAGAAGGTGGATAGGTGGGATTAAGGGATATGGGGAGAAGGTGGGTAGGTAGGATTGAGGGATATTGGGAGAAGGTGGGTAGGTGGGATTGAGGAATATGGGGAGAAGGTGGGTAGGTGGGATTGAGGGATATAGGGAGAAGGTGGGTAGGTGGGATTGAGGGATATGGGGAGAAGGTGGGTAGGTGGGATTGAGGAATATGGGGAGAAGGTGGGTAGGTGGGATTGAGGGATTTGGGGAGAAGGTGGGTAGGTGGGATTGAGGGATATGGGGAGAAGGTGGGTAGGTGGGATTGAGGGATATGGGAAGAAGGTGGGTAGGTGGGATTGAGGGATATTGGGAGAAGGTGGATAGGTGGGATTGAGGGATATGGGGAGAAGGTGGGTAGGTGGGATTGAGGGATATGGGGAGAAGGTGGGTAGGTGGGATTGAGGGATATAGGGAGAAGGTGGGTAGGTGGGATTGAGGGATATGGGGAGAAGGTGGGTAGGTGGGATTGAGGGATATGGGGAGAAGGTGGGTAGGTGGGATTGAGGGATATTGGGAGAAGGTGGGTAGGTGGGATTGAGGGATATGGGGAGAAGGTGGGTAGGTAGGATTGAGGGATATTGGGAGAAGGTGGATAGGTGGGATTGAGGGATATGGGGAGAAGGTGGGTAGGTGGGGTTGAGGGATATAGGGAGAAGGTGGGTAGGTGGGATTGAGGGATATGGGGAGAAGGTGGGTAGGTGGGATTGAGGGATATGGAGAGAAGGTGGGTAGGTGGGATTGAGGGATATTGGGAGAAGGTGGGTAGGTGGGATTGAGGGATATGGGGAGAAGGTGGGTAGGTGGGATTGAGGGATATGGGGAGAAGGTGGGTAGGTGGGATTGAGGGATATGGGGAGAAGGTGGGTAGGTGGGATTGAGGGATATGGACAGTTGTCCATTAATACCCTGCTGTATGTACACCCTGCTCCTCAGACACTGTCTTATCCTCATTCCATTGCTCCTCCATTGGCCACTCTTTCAGTCACTACAGTCTTGTCCTCTGGAGCTCTGTCCTTGAAACTCCACCACCTGACCATCACTCTTCCTGCTTTCAAAAGCACTCTTAAAAACTTTGTTCTACCTCCCGTCCCCCAATCTTTCTGTTTCCCCCTCCCCTCCCACTTGGAATCCACTTTGAAAAGCACTAGAGAAATGCAAGTTCTTGTCCAAAATTCAAAGTCAGAAAGTGACAAGTGGTTAATATCTGGGACAGACCGGCTGGCACAGAGTGCTCAGGCTGCAGGGACAACAGTCAGTCAGACACTTTATCTCCCACAGTGCAACATGGAATTTGCTTTATCCAAGTTTTGTCTATGTTTATTTTAGATAATGTACGGCAAGAAAGGCTACAGGGAAAGCTGGTAATCTTCTGACAAAGATTATTTTGGCAACGGCAGAAAAACCTGCTGGGGAATGAGGGGAACAGAGAGAGAGAGAGAGGAACAGAGAGAGGGAGAGAGGACAGAGGGAGGGAGAGAGGACAGAGGGAGGGAGAGAGGACAGAGCGAGAGGAACAGAGAGAGAGAGAGAGGAACAGAGAGAGAGAGAGGACAGAGAGAGCGAGGGAGAGGACAGACAGGGAGAGAGGGAGAGAGAGGGAGAGAGAAAGAGGAACAGAGAGAGAGAGGAACAGAGAGGGAGAGAGGACAGAGGGAGGGAGAGAGAGTGAGGACAGAGAGGGAGAGGAACAGAGAGAGAGAGAGAGAGGAACAGAGAGGAAGAGAGGACACAGAGAGGTAGAGAGAGGGAGAGAGAGGAACAGAGAGGAAGGGAGGACGCAGAGAGGTAGAGAGAGGGAGAGAGAGGAACAGAGAGGGAGAGAGGACAGAGGGAGGGAGAGAGGACAGAGGGAGGGAGAGAGGACAGAGGGAGGGAGAGAGGACAGAGAGGGAGAGAGAGTGAGGACAGAGAGGGAGCGAGAGTGAGGACAGAGAGAGGAACAGAGAGAGAGAGGAACAGAGAGAGAGAGAGAGGAACAGAGAGGGAGAGAGGACAGAGAGAGAGGACAGAGAGGGAGGGAGATAGGAACAGAAAGGGAGAGAGAGAGGAACAGAGGGGGAGGGGGAGAGGAACAGAGAGGGAGGGAGAGAGGACAGAGAGGGAGAGAGAGAGGGGAGGACAGAGTGAGCAAGAGGAGGACAGTGAGAGAGAGAGGGAGGACAGGGAGAGAGGGGGGAGGACAGAGAGAGAGAGAGGGGGAGGACAGAGAGAGAGAGAGGGGGGAAACAGAGAGAGAGAGAGGGGAATCAGAGAGAGAGAGAGAGAGAAAGGGGTCAGAGAGAGAGAGAGGGGGACAGAGAGAGAGAGGGACAGAGGGAGAGATAGGGAGAGAGGACGGAGAGAGAAAAAGAGAGAGATATAGGAGAGAGAGAGAAAAAGAGGGAGAGATAGGACAGAGAGGAAAGAGGGAGAGGAGAGAGAGAGAAAAAGAGAGAGAGAGATAGAACAGAGAGAGAAAAAGAGAGAGAGATAGGACAGAGAGAAAGGGGGACAGAGAGAGGGAGGGAGGGATAGGACAGAGACAGAGAGAGATAGGACAGAGGCAGAGAGAGAGACAAATGGAGCAGAGTAAGAGATAGACAGACAGGGGAGAGAGAGAATGGGAACAGAGTGAGAGAGACGTACGTAAAGCAGAGAGAGGGAGTGAAGGAGAGCAGATTCAGACAGACAAAGTGAGCATAAGAGGGTGTGAGCAAAAAAGAGAATGAGAGAGGTGAGAGTGAGAGAGCAAGACAGAGAGGAACAGGCAGAGAGTGAGAGAGGGAAAGAGGTGCTTTTACTCCAGATATTTTTCCTTGGCTTCAGTCTTAGACCATTCCTGTAGGTTTAGGTGTTGGGCTCTCATGTGGATCAGTATGCCCAATTTCAGGGACAATGTTCTGGGCCCAGGGATCGAACAGGCTGCCTGGTTAGATCTCATACCCTCACGTGATCTTCCTTGATTTCGGAAGGAGAATACACTTCACTAGATGTGGCTCAGGCTATAAGATGTCAAACAGATATATTAAACATTAACTGGGTAAGTCAATAGTCAAAATGAAGATTTGTAGTAGTTACAAGCGTAACTATCTCTCTTCAAGTTGTTAAAAGACAGTAGATAGTCTCATCTGCTGCACTGAGCAGGATTAGAGGGGAGCTGAGGAGAAATTTTTTCACCCAGAGGGTGGTGGGGGTCGGGAACTCACTGCCTGAAAGGGCGGTAGAGGCAGAAACCCTCAATTCATTTTAAAAAATACCTGGATGTGCACCTGAAGTGCAGTAACCTACAGGGCTATGGACCAAGTGCTAGAAAGTGGGATTAGGCTGGATAGCTTTTTTTGGCCAGCACAGACATGATGGGCTGAATGGCCTCCTTCTGTGCCGTAAATTTCTATGATTCTATGAGCTGTGTTTGTCTGGAACCTCTGACCTCCTTGACCTGGCGTATCCGGGTTCTGGTGTAATTCCCAGGCCTTGCAGCCCATTCCCAACCATCTTAATCTGGGAACGTGCCAGAGAGGCCACAGATTCCCAGGCCCCACTCTCTAGGTTTGTTTGGTCGAGGTAGCAGAGGGTTAGCACGACCCATGGAATCCCACCTCAGCAAGGAGTGAACCACTGGAGAACAGTGAGGGAGAAAACCAGGCAGGAAGGGAATTAATTCAAAGCCAACGGCAGAGTGTATCAATCAACACTTTCTAGGTGCCTCTGATGTGCAGCAAGCTCACCATGAAACAGACAGGCAGCTCCACACTGCACATTACCATAAGCCTCTCATTTACACCTTCCATCTGCTGAGAACAAGGGCACACGTTTCCGAAATGAAATGATATTTCTGTAAATCTGTTATCCGATTATCATTATGCATTTTAATACTGAACGCTCACAAATAAAGCAATTTGAAAAGGCATCTGGAGGTAATGGATTGGAAGGTGTTCCTGAGATCAATCAGCTCGTTTCAGTGACTTAGTGAATCTCAGTCCAGAGACAGGATTTTCACAGCAAATTTATTTAAATGACGTTGGAGGTTTGAAGCTACAGTTGCCTTGTGTAAAAAGCCCCTCCCCCAGTAGGAAGCCCCTCCCCCAGTAGGATTGGTTGGGAAGCCCCTCCCCCAGTAGGAAGCCCCTCCCCCAGTAGGATTGGTTGGGAAGCCCCTCCCCCAGTAGGATTGGTTGGGAAGCCCCTCCCCCAGTAGGAAGCCCCTCCCCCAGTAGGAAGCCCCTCCCCCAGTAGGATTGGTTGGGAAGCCCCTCCCCCAGTAGGATTGGTTGGGAAGCCCCTCCCCCAGTAGGATTGGTTGGGAAGCCCCTCCCCCAGTAGGATTGGTTGGGAGCCCCCCCTCCCAGATATAATTCTGTGGTGTAGCTGATTGGAAGAAGCCCGTGTTTGAGTTCAGGGCGAGCTGATTGGTGTCTGCGGATAAATAATGAATAACAAGGACACAACGTCAGGTCTGTCCGACGTGATTGGTGCTCAGCGTGGCTCCTTCACACTTGGACACAGCAGGGCTCTTGTTAATTTACCTTACAACGAGAAGCTAAGGTGAGCAGAATAGTTCTACGGGTGTTTTTTTATATCCTAGTCTGTTAAAGAGGTGAGGTTGTGTGCTGAAGTGTGAGCTTTCATTAATTGATTCTCCTCCACTGGCCAAGGGCTCAGAACAGAAAAGCAAACATTTGTTCCTTGTTAAACACATTTTTAATTATTGCTTGTTCATTTCAGTTTGTTTTTTAATTTTTGATTTCACCACGTGGTGGTCTTCCAGCGAGGGATGTGAATGAAAGTAATGGGATCAACTTGTACAGAAATGCAATGTTTTGCTTTTTCATTTACCTCTTGTCTTTTGAGTGTGTAGAGTGGGTTGTTCTCCAGACTGAAGGGCTCAAAAACAACAGGGTAGAAATTGGTCTGTGTTGCACCTCAATGTAGCTGGGGGACAGCCCACGCCCAATCTGTGTGGGCGTTCAGGCTACTGCTAAATCCCATGGGGCCGCCCAAAACAGGTCCCTTGCATATATTAATTAGGGGCCTAATGCCTGTTTAAAGGACTTCTTTTCCTCTGGGAAATTGTTTTCTGATAAGTGGAGCAGGTGTCCTCCCACCCCGCGTCCCGTCCCGTCCCTCCCCGCCCCGCGTCCCGTCCTGTCCCTCCCCGCGTCCCGGCCCCCCCGCCCCGCGTCCCCTGTCGCGTCCCGTGTCCCCCCGCCCCGCGTCCCGTCCCGTCCCTCCCCGCGTCCCGGCCCCCCCGCCCCGCATCCCCTGTCGCGTCCCGTGTCCCCCCGCCCCGCGTCCCGGCCACCCTGCCCCGTGTCACCCCCCGCGTCCCGTCCCATGTCCCGCGTCCCCCCCGCCCCGCGTCCCCCCGCATCCCATCCCGCGTCCCCCATCGCGTCCCGTGTCCCCCGCCCCGCCCTGCGTCCCCCCGCCCTGCATCCCCCCGCCCTGCGTCCCCCCGCCCCGCGTCCCCCCGCCCCGTGTCTTCCTGCCCTGTGCCCCGTCTCGACCCCCATGTCCTTCAGCGGCTGCCAATGAAAGAAAATACACCATCCTGTGTAGTCAGCAGAAGCAGGAATCTCCCCTCCCCCCCACTCCACATTCATCACGAACGCCACCGCCCCAACACCCCACCCCCCCCCCCCCACGACTTACCTTTGGGCTCTCAGTGAGGCCCGACACCCAACCTATGTGATGCGCGACCTGCACGTGGAGGTGATAAGGAACCGACGGCTCGTGCATAAAATGTTAATGAGGCCCGAGGCCCAATTTCGGGCTGGTCTCAGGCCTCCAGGCTTAGGAGCCCCCACAGCACTGGGTCTGGACCCAAAAATAGGCCCAGATGAATTTCCACCACAATAAGTTCCCAAGGGTCGAGAGTATTTGTGTCAGAGAGCTACAGGAGACAAAGAAAGAGATCTGTGAAGCACTGACCGTCATTTGGAAGACATCACTGGGTACTGGGGAGATTAGAAACAGACCAAAACTGCACCCACATTCAAAGAATGGGGATGGGGTTATATGCACAGCCGTGAGTTGTAGTGTTGGGGGAGGGGTTATACGCACGGCCATGGGGTGCATTGTGGGGGGAGGGGTTACATGCACGGCCGTGAGGTGTATCGTCCCCCAAGAGGGCAGACCTGGGCCCCCACCGGCAGGGTGAAGGCCAAGCCAGACCCCCAAGAGAAGGATTTTGAAAATGTTACATCAATGTTACCTAACGGTTATACAGTCTCATTAGTGTCTAGAAAGTTCCAGCCATCAGTTGTTTTTTTGTGACCAGGCTCTAATGCAAAGCGGAGCTGATCCCGGCAACATTGGACCATTCCTGTCAGAGGAACATCTGTCCGGTAGATCCTGATGAGCTGTGATAGGCAGGAAGCTCAATGTACGGCCCTTTGAATGCATTTATTAGCAAGTGGGTTAATCGAGTCAAGGAGTCAATAGACAATCTGGTGACGAGAACACTTTTTAACCTGTCAAAGCTACTCTATGCATGGATAAGTTCAAAGAGAGGTCTTGGAAATTCTACAGGTCAGGGAGTGAATACTCAGTGTCAGGCTCAGTGTCTGTTATACTCATTTCGTATTCCTACACCATTTAAGAATAGAAATGCCTGTGTGCAATAATTAACTTGGTTATCATGCTCCTACGAATTCCCAAGTGCTTTATTTAAGAGAGGAATCACTGCGTTGAACCGAACCATCTCCGACTAACTCATTCTCACAACCTCAGAACTCTACCGGCCTCAGTATTCCCACAATCTGTGGTGTCAGTTTGGCTCAGTTGCACTCTCCCCTCTGTATCTGAAGGTTGTGGTTCATGCCCTCTATATACTAGGGCTTGGAATCCAGGCTGGCCCTCAGGTGCAGTACTGGGGGAGTGGGTTGTGGGAGCCCATAAATCCCTCCCAGTGTAAAGGACTAACCAACCTATCGACTGGTGTCAAACAGTTACGGCCATGGAAGGAGCGTTCACATCACGACCTCTGAGACTGTTAATCAGCCTGTGAATCCGTCCATTTCTTCACACTGTTCTCCAAGGGGAGAGTGTGAGGATATGACAATAACTGATCTAGTAGCAGTCCAGAACTCTCCACTACGGGAAGGGAGGGTTATACCAATGCTGTGACTCTCCAGATCAATCCAAACATGACAAAGAATGTACAGCTTGAGGCCAAGTCTTGCTCTAAACAGAACATGGCAACTGTGTACACTGAGGTCTTGATGGAGCTGGGTCCCATAGCTCATCCTGTCTCCAATATTCTTTGTGGTGTCTAACAGGCAAGCTCAAGGGACATGGGTTATGAACTCCAGTCTGGTAACCAAGAAGCTTGTTTTTCTGACTCTCTTAAAACATTTTCTTTAAATGTCTTCAGATGAGAGGGCTTTCCTTTATTTAGTTTTACAGATTGAGGTAAATTCTTTGAATGGCCACAGATCCACTGGACCTTTGAACAATTAAACAATAGAAGTTTACAGCACAGGCGGCCATTTGGTCCATTGTGTCTGTGCTGGCCTTTTGCTACAGCGATCCCAAATTAATCCCACTGCCCCGCTCTCTCCCCATAGTCCTGTATCAATCCCAAACTAATCCCACTGCCCCACTCTCTCCCCATAGCCCTGTATCAATCCCAAACTAATCCCACTGTCCCGCTCTCTCCCCATAGTCCTGTATCAATCCCAAACTAATCCCACTGCCTCCCTCTACTCCCCATAGCCCTGTATCAATCCCAAACTAATCCCACTGCCCCGCTCTCTCCCCATAGTCCTGTATCAATCCCAAACTAATCCCACTGCCCCGCTCTCTCCCCATAGTCCTGTATCAATCCCAAACTAATCCCACTGCCTCCCTCTACTCCCCATAGCCCTGTATCAATCCCAAACTAATCCCACTGCCCCGCTCTCTCCCCATAGCCCTGTATCAATCCCAAACTAATCCCACTGTCCCGCTCTCTCCCCATAGCCCTGTATCAATCCCAAACTAATCCCACTGTCCCGCTCTCTCCCCATAGCCCTGTATCAATCCCAAACTAATCCCACTGTCCCGCTCTCTCCCCATAGCCCTGTATCAACCCCAAACTAATCCCACTGCCCCGCTCCCTCCCCATAGCCCTGTATCAACCCCAAACTAATCCCACTGCCCCGCTCTCTCCCCATAGCCCTGTATCAATCCCAAACTAATCCCATTGCCCCCCTCTCTCCCCCCATAGCCCTGTATCAATCCCAAACTAATCCCATTGCCCCCCTCTCTCCCCCCATAGCCCTGTATCAACCCCAAACTAATCCCACTGCCCCGCTCTCTCCCCATAGCCCTGTATCAACCCCAAACTAATCCCACTGCCCCGCTCCCTCCCCATAGCCCTGTATCAACCCCAAACTAATCCCACTGCCCCGCTCTCTCCCCATAGCCCTGTATCAATCCCAAACTAATCCCATTGCCCCCCTCTCTCCCCCCATAGCCCTGTATGAATCCCAAACTAATCCCATTGCCCCCCTCTCTCCCCCCATAGCCCTGTATGAATCCCAAACTAATCCCATTGCCCCCCTCTCTCCCCCCATAGCCCTGTATCAACCCCAAACTAATCCCACTGCCCCGCTCTCTCCCCATAGCCCTGTATGAATCCCAAACTAATCCCATTGCCCCCCTCTCTCCCCCCATAGCCCTGTATCAACCCCAAACTAATCCCACTGCCCCGCTCTCTCCCCATAGCCCTGTATGAATCCCAAACTAATCCCATTGCCCCCCTCTCTCCCCCCATAGCCCTGTATGAATCCCAAACTAATCCCATTGCCCCCCTCTCTCCCCCCATAGCCCTGTATGAATCCCAAACTAATCCCATTGCCCCCCTCTCCCCCCATAGCCCTGTATCAACCCCAAACTAATCCCACTGCCCCGCTCTCTCCCCATAGCCCTGTATGAATCCCAAACTAATCCCACTGTCCCGCTCTCTCCCCATAGTCCTGTATGAATCCCAAACTAATCCCATTGCCCCCCTCTCTCCCCCCATAGCCCTGTATGAATCCCAAACTAATCCCATTGCCCCCCTCTCTCCCCCCATAGCCCTGTATGAATCCCAAACTAATCCCATTGCCCCCCTCTCTCCCCCCATAGCCCTGTATGAATCCCAAACTAATCCCATTGCCCCCCTCTCTCCCCCCATAGCCCTGTATCAACCCCAAACTAATCCCACTGCCCCGCTCTCTCCCCATAGCCCTGTATGAATCCCAAACTAATCCCACTGTCCCGCTCTCTCCCCATAGTCCTGTATGAATCCCAAACTAATCCCATTGCCCCCCTCTCTCCCCCCATAGCCCTGTATGAATCCCAAACTAATCCCATTGCCCCCCTCTCTCCCCCCATAGCCCTGTATGAATCCCAAACTAATCCCACTGTCCCGCTCTCTCCCCATAGCCCTGTATCAACCCCAAACTAATCCCACTGCCCCGCTCTCTCCCCATAGCCCTGTATCAATCCCAAACTAATCCCATTGCCCCCTCTCTCCCCATAGTCCTGTATCAATCCCAAACTAATCCCATTGCCCCCCTCTCTCCCCCCGCATAGTTCTGTATCAATCCCAATCTAATCCAACTGCCCCACTAAAAGTAGCAACACAGGTTATTTTTTTTATTATTCGTTCATGGGATGTGGGCATCACTGGCAAGGCCAGCATTTATTACACATCCCTAATTGCCCTTGAGAAGGTGGTGGTGAGCCGCCTTCTTGAACCACTGCAGTCCGTTTGGTGAAGGTTCTCCAACAGTGCTGTTAGATAGGGAGTTCCAGGATTTTGACCCAGCGCCAATGAAGGAACGGCGATATATTTCCAAGTTGGGATGGTGTGTGACTTGGAGGGAAATGTGCAGGCGGTGATGTTCCCATGTGTTTGCTGCCCTTGTCCTTCTCGGTGGTAGAGGTTACGGGTTTGAGAGGTGCTGTCGAAGAAGCCTTGGCAAGTTACTGCAGTGTATCCTGTAGATGGTACACACTGCAGCCATGGTGCTCCGGTGGTGAAGGGAGTGAACGTTTAGGGTAGTGGATGGGGTGCCAATCAAGCGGGCTGCTTTGTCCTGGATGGTGTCAAGCTTCTTGAGTGTTGTTGGAGCTGCACTCATCCAGGCAAGTGGAGAGTATTCCATCACACTCCTGACTTGTGCCTTGTGGAAAGGCTTTGGGGAGTCAGGAGGTGAATCACTGCTGCAGGATACTCAGCCTCTGACCTGCTCTTGTAGCCATAGTATTTATGTGGCTGGTCCAGTTAAGTTTGTGGTCAATGGTGACCCCCAGGATGTTGATGGTGGGGGATTCGGCGATGGTAATGCCATTGAATGTCAAAGGGAGGTGGTTGGATTCTCTCTTGTTGGAGATGGTCATTGCCCGGCACTTGTCTGGCATGAATGTTACTTGCCACTTATCAGCCCAAGCCTGGATGTTGTCCAGGTCTTGCTGCACGCGGGCACTGACTGCTTCATTCTCTGAGGGGTTGCGAATGGAACTGCATACTGTGCAATCATCAGCGAACATCCCCATTTCTGACCTTATGATGGAGGGAAGGTCATTGATGAAGCAGCTAAAGATGGTTGAGCCTAGGACACTGCCCTGAGGAACTCCTGCAGCAATGTCCTGTGGCTGAGATAATTGGCCTCCAACAACCACTACCATCTTCCTTTGTGCTAGGTATGACTCCAGCCACTGGAGTGTTTTCCCCCCGATTCCCATTGACTTCAATTTTACTAGGGCTCCTTGGTGCCACACTCGGTCAAATGCTGCCTTGATGTCAAGGGCAGTCACTCTCACCTCACCCCTGGAATTCAGCTCTTTTGTCCATGTTTGGACCAAGGCTATAATGAGGTCTGGAGCCGAGTGGTCCTGGGGGAACCCAAACTGAGCATCGGTGAGCAGGTTATCGGTGAGTAAGTGCTGCTTGATAGCACTGTCGACGACACCTTCCATCACTTTGCTGATGATTGAGAGTAGACTGATGGGGCGGTAACTGGCTGATTGGATTTGTCCTGCTTTTTGTGGACAGGACATACCTGGGCAATTTTCCACATTGTTGGTTAGATGCCAGTGTTGTAGCTGTACTGGAACAGCTTGGCTAGAGGCGTGGCTAGTTCTGAAGCAAGGCCATAAAAAAGGCAAACCAAGCACTGGGGTTCATTTCTAGAGAGATAGAATTGAAAAGCAGAGAAGTTATGTTAAATTTGTATGGCACCTTAGTTAGACCACACTGAGTATTGTGCACAGTTCTGGTCTCCATATTATAAAAACAATATAGAACATTGGAGAAGGTGCAAAAAAGATTCACAAGGATGGTTATCAGAACTGAGAGGTTATAACTATCTGGAAAGGCTGAACAGGCTGGGGCTCTTCTTTCTAGAAAAGAGAAGGCTCGAGGATGATCTGATTGAGGTCTTTAAGATTATGAAAGGGTTTGATAGGGTAGACGTTTAGAAAATGTTTCCACTTTTGGGGGGAGTCCAAAACTAGAGGTCATAAATATAAAATAGTCGCTAATAAATCCAATAGGGAATTCAGGAGAAACTTCTTTACCCAGAGAGTGGTTAGAATGTGGAACTTGCCACCACAAGGAGTAGTTGAGGCAAATAACATAGATGCGTTTAATGGGAAACTAGATAAACACATGACGGGAAAAGGAATAGAAGGATATCCTGATAGGGTTAGATGAAGTAGGGATGGAGGAGGCTCGTGTGGAGCATAGACCGGTTGGGCCGAATGGCCTGTTTCTGTGTTGTAGTTTCAATGTAACTCTCTCCCCATTGCCCTGTATCAATCCCAAACTAATCCCACTGCCCCGTGCTCTCCCCATTGCCCTGTACCTACCTCTGCATCAAATATTAATCCAATTATACCTTAAAAGAGCAATGGTCACTGCCTCAACCACTCCCTGTGACAAACCGTTCCAAGGGCGTGGGTCAAACGCTTATTTTACAACCCATCCAATGGAAGACCCGATCCCACCCCCACCTCCCTCTCGTCGGGCGGGTTAGGTTAAAGTTGTGGCTTCTAGTTTTCCATCCCTGGCACCATCCTACATAGTTAAGAATGAGAACAGGCAAATATTAGACAAATCAGTGATGAGTTGGAGGACTCATGTAATGCCAGCACTTAGAAATTCCTAAAATATTAACATGACATCAAAAGTCTATTTTGAGCATAAGTCCAATTGTTACACTTAATTTTAGGATCGAGAGACTTCAGTTATTGAGTTTATTGAAGTTTCTCAAAGAATGTTAAAGTAGGCTCCTAGCTCAGGCCTGATGCCAACCCCTGCCCTGACTACCCCCCGATGCTGCCCATTGTCCAGTTTCAGACTTGGCAAAAGATGGCAGCCTCTAGCCAAAAATTATAACGTAAACCACAGGACAATTAAAGGGATGAACAGCGGTTGACCAAACAAACAGATTTCAACATTCATTCAGTACAGAGATAGCTCGTTTCAGTGCACCCAGAAATAAAACAGTGCCAAATATAATATTTGCCAAGCAAATATTTCCTTACAATTAGGGAGCTGGTCTTTCTCTGGAGAGACAGAACTTGCAGCTTCCCAGCCCGAAGCTCCTTGTCTCTCCGACAAACGTCCAGCTTCAGTTCCCTGGCTAAAGGCAGATTCTCAGACACATTGACAAACAATGTGTTGAAAGGGCGATGATCCGTACTCACTAATTAGAATTTCCATTCTCACTCGGAATTGGAGCGGATGGCACTGTGTGGATCTGTGCTAAAGGCATCAAGTGGCAAAGTAATTCTACTGTGTGTTCAGCAGCCTCCAGGATATCTTTCTTTAATATATTAATTAAAGCTGAGCATTATCACCTGTTTTTATTCTTTCTCTTTAAAAAACATGCTGCAAAACGGATTATTGGTGTTGCATCCGGCCCTAGTGGCGGCGCTGACACCCGGCCCTAGTGGCGGCGATGACACCCGGCCCTAGTGGCGGCGATGACACCCGGCCCTAGTGGCGGCGATGACACCCGGCCCTAGTGGCGGCGATGACACCCGGCCCTAGTGGCGGCGATGACACCCGGCCCTAGTGGCGGCGATGACACCCGGCCCTAGTGGCGGCGCTGACACCCGGCCCTAGTGGCGGCGCTGACACCCGGCCCTAGTGGCGGCGCTGACACCCGGCCCTAGTGGCGGCGCTGACACCCGGGGCTGACACCCGGCCCTAGTGATGGCGCTGACACCCGGCCCTAGTGATGGCGCTGACACCCGGCCCTAGTGATGGCGCTGACACCCGGCCCTAGTGATGGCGCTGACACCCGGGGCTGATACCCGGCCCTAGTGGCGGCGATGATACCTGGGGCTGATACCCGGCCCTAGTGGCGATAGATGCTTTCAATCAGATTCTTCATTCCATCTGCTCTTCTGTTTTGCGTGGAGTACATCATTTTGATTAGGGTGAATCAGTAGCTAACTGTACACATTCATTACGAATGTTATTACGGTACCTTCTATCCCTGAGGTTTATCTGATTAAAGATGGGTGGCAATTTCGTTATTATGACTTTTGCCATTAATTCACATAAAGCTGCACTAAGGGAGGTCAGTACAATTTCAATACTCCTCCTTTCATGGCCTTCAATACATGACCCTTGACGTTATGACCAACTATTTCAGGCATTTAGGGAGTGGCACCAGGTGCACGACTGGTCCCAGTACTGGACAAAGGGATCTCGGGTTGTCCATTGAGCCATGATGATCCGGGTGAAAACGGAGGAGCTGGGAAGGCCCATCCTGTTGGGCCAAGAGTGCAAATTCCTGAGTCCATGGGACACAGGGATACTCCTGATGGTCAACTCTGTAAACCCCTGATACAGCTGACCCCGGGCTGCATTTGACCAGTGTCAGCCTCTGGACTTGGAGGTTGGAGGATATCATTCATATCTGCCACAACTTGACTACTTTATACTCTGTAAACAGCTCTCTTCACACAACACTTAGTTCATTGAAGTTTTTAGGCACCCGAGAGAGTTAAAAAAAAGGACAAGCTGTAAATGTTGAGAGATCTGAAATAAAACAGATTAGATTCTGGAGACGCGCAGCATGTCTGGCAACTTCAGTTCCGGGCATCGTGCCAAAGGATGGCAAATGTTACACCCTGTTCAAGAAAGAAAGTGATGTACCGGGAAATTATAACCAAACCAAGGTGTCCAACCTAGCATGTCAGATTTACCACCTGCGATGTGGGGCCAAAAATTTGAGGGTCACTCACAGCCTCATTAAAATGGCCCAGGCCCAACTTTATGACTTTGGGGAAGGGTCTCCTCTCACTACGGGCATCACTGGGCCCAGAGGAAAGACTGGAAGCCAGGCTTCTACAGAAGGTGGGGGTAGATTTTCCACTTGTCATCCTGGGCTGAAATCCAGAAGCCACCAAATTTCACTTCCATTGACATCCATAAGCCTGGCGTTATTTCCAGCTGGTCCTGGAAATGGGTGGCCAGATAGTCTACCTGTTTCAGGGTGGACGCCTCATTAAGGCACGCAAACCGGGGTCCTATGATGTATGTAGGACCCTGGTGCGATTTTCAGGTACTAATGGCAGAGGGCATGCTATGCACGCTCCACTGACTCGGCGTAGAATGGCCTAACCAGAGGTCGTTAAAGGGCCGCTACAGGCTGCTCACAAAAACAAAGGTAAACTTGTTTTAAAAGTTTTTGTGGGGCCGGGATGAATATGAATGCTCCTCCTGACCCTACAAGAATTAGTGCCCACCTCCCGTGATTGCCTCCCCCTGTCCCTATTAACCTCTAACCTCCGGCTTGGCTCCAGAGGAGCCTGCAGTAATTCCTGTCCCGCTCCCGATCGGCAAGCTGCCTGTGAGCACCGGTTCAAGCATGACCGTTAAAATGGTTCGGGCGTCTCACCGAGCAAGTAGAACAATCACTCCACCCGCCCGAAGTTAAAATTGGCCCTCAGTGCTCTTTGCCCAGAAGTATCTGGTGAAATGTTCCCCATACACTTGTTGCTTCGAAGGCGATGTTGCAAAAAAAAAAATGCAAAAGGCCCCTTTTCATTAGTAAGACTCGATTCCCACTGGCAACAGGCTGCCGTGTGTTGGCTTGTGTTTGTTCACCTACAAGAGATAAAAAGAAATAAACTCGACTGTGTTTTGACGTAGTTGGAAATGTCAGGCTGTGCGTTCAATTTATAATTTATCTCACTGCCCAAGAAAGTCTGGAGCATTCACAGACCTCATGATGTGCTTAGGATGTGGGAGTGAAGGACTCTTTGCTCCCTTCACCTATCCACAGCCTTTAACGATCAGGGCCCAATTCCGATTCTCACAAAGACTCTGGTAATAAAGAGTACGTGGCTTTTAGACACCATCCATGAAGCAAAGACACAACCTATTCTCCCGGGGTGAAGAATTCCACTCTACTCAACTCCCCATCTCCAATGGGCACCATTACCCTGGGATTGGTGTCAGGGTCAGAGAGAATTCCATTCCTTGACCATACCCACAAACAAGTGCCATCTACATTTTTGCCTCACGGACCCATCCCGTAATATCCTTGTGCTCCAGACATTTTTGTTGCAGGATAAATTGAACAAAGCCACAGCGAGGACAAAGAACTCTTGGAAAGCTGAGATTTGCAATTTCATTTACAGGTGAAGGATCAGAAGGAGGCCTTTCAGCCCCCCCCATTCCTGCAAAACAGCAGCTCACCACTGCCAGCAATGGAACCCGGGGAATCTCCTGTAAGGGCCAGTGCCCAATAAGCCATTGGGGAAATGGTGAATGAAACTTTCCCCAATGGTTGGGGAAGGACTGTGGAGGTCAGTGACGGGAAACCAGCATTACTTGACTCAGCACAGGCCTGCTGACCCATTCAGCCCAGATCAGATGGCCACCTCCTCCTCGTGTTACAGTTTATATCATTCTAGCCGATGCACTGCATCCAGTGACTGGCAAAACAAAACAGTACCTTATTTACTCTCCAGTGACATCAACAGAATGGGGGCTGCAAAAAGATTCTTCAATCTCCCTTCAATCAAACATCTATCTGCCTCCATATTCATTTGCCCTTCACCACGCAGTCATCCCAGGGAGCGAGACAGGAGAATCAGCCCCCCCATTCTCTCAGCCGCTTCCCAAATTCTTAGCTGATTGTTTCCAGCTGTTCCCTATGAGACAGGCTCTTGAAAAGATGTTCCCAGCCAAGAGAAAAGTGCCTGAAAGATCATTTAGAGTAAGTGCCTGCTGCAGAGGATTGGTACTTGTCTGACACACAGCGCTGAATCAGAGTTTCAAGAACATATTACAGACTGGGTACAGAGAATAAATAATATCGAGAAAAGGCAGGGAATGTCAGTGAGTGATGATATACCGGCTGTGGACTCAATACTCAGTGACCATATCTAAACTGTGCTGTACCTGTCCTGGGAGTGTTTGATGGGACAGTGTAGAGGGAGCTTTACTCTGTATCTAACCCGTGCTGTACCTGTCCTGGGAGGGTTCGATGGGACAGTGTAGAGGGAGCTTTACTCTGTATCTAACCAGTGCTGTACCTGTCCTGGGAGTAACACATTTAAGTCCCACTCCAGGGACTTGAGCCCATAATCTAGACTAAAACTCCCAATGCAGTACTGAGGGAGTGCTGCACTGTTGGAGGCGCTATCTTTTGGATGAGATGTTAAACCGAGGCCCAGTCTGCCCTCTGCCAATCTGTGAAAGGAGCCAAACTGGCTCTTGCCACTTTGGCAGCCAGAAACTGCCTCAAGTTTAAGGACAGCCAGTGGCCCTTTAATAGCTGCTGGTACCAATAACCCTGCCCTGACTTAGCTCTTCCAGCCTGTCACGTGTTACACACCAGGAGCACCACAAACATGCTAAAGGAGGAACAGGCGGCAGATTGGCAGCAGCAGGACAGTACTGCAACTTGAGAACTGAGCACATGAAACAGGCACCAGCGCAGATACACGCAGGCAGCACCAAATCATTGTGATGCTGAGGCAGAAGCAGGGCCTGAACCACCGAGTACTGGTAAGGAAATGGGCAGTCATGGTGGAGATGAATGAGGTGCCACCTAGCCCAGGGTGGATGTGCAGAGTGTTGAGTGATCCCTCTGCAGTCTCTGGGATACAGATCTTTTCCTCTCACCATTTGCCACTGCTGATTACTCCATTTTTGGAGGGGCTGCATCTGTCAGAACAGTGCTGTACATGGTCGAATAGCTGCTCTGCACTTTCCACCATGACACCACTTTTTAAAAACGCACAACCTTGCTAAGCTTAGTGATGAGAATAGGGCCCAGATTAGCAGCTCTTCGGAATGACGTGGGCTAAATTAGTGCAATCGCTCAATAAGTCTGAAAGGCGACAGGCATATTCTCTCCTCCGCACAGAGCCTCGTTGTCTGGGACTGAAGCTTCGTACCGTACATGAGCGAGACATCTTCCGCACTGTCCTGCTCAAACATGGAGAATCAATGACTATTGATTACGCTCATCACCTTTCATCTCGACAGTATTGGAAGATGCCACTTGTGGGCATCATTCACCCTCCCCCTTGTCAACGTCGCAGGACCTGACGCTACACATGTGTCTCCATTGGGACTTGCTGACCTTCTCCTTAATGCAAGTTGTTATTATTCACCCGCTGGGCGATTATTTCTTACTGGGGAACAGATCCAAGGGCATTAACCCCCTTTCCAGCACCTCATCCACAAGACCAGTGAATACCAGTGAGCTATTCCACAGTGGAGGGCATTACTGTCAAGGCTGAACCTGCTCTCACCCAACGACCACATATGCATATGTTCCAACAGGCATATCGGTCACGGTGAGAACCCCGCCTGATTAACCCCTCCCTAGTCCAGGGACGCCGAGGCCAACTACGGCTTAGTTCTCTCTCCACTGGGCAATTGGGAAGAGTTCTCTTAATTTAATTGTTACAGTTCTTTAGTGAGAGATTCCTCATTGAGAGATGAGCAGTGCCAAGCATGTATGCTGGTATTGCCAGTCAGAGTGGTTTGTACACAAAAATAATTTTATAAAGCATTGCAGGGTGGAAGTGAATTAATTTCCTCCCCCCCACAGTACGCAGGAATACAACTTAACAAATCATTTCTGAAAGAGAAAGTGGGGTCTAGACAGGGTAGATAGAGAGAAACTGTTCCCATTGGCAGAAGGGTTGAGAACCAGAGGACATAGATTTAAGGTGATTGGCAAACCAAGGTTGACACGAGGGAAAACTTTTTTTTTAAAAACACAGTGAGTGGTTAGGATCTGGAATTCACTGCCCGAGGGGGTGGTGGAGGCAGATTCAGTCGTGGCTTTCAAAATGGAATTGGATAAATACTTGAAAGAAAAAGAATTGCAGGGCTACAGGAAAAGGGCGGGGGAGTGGGACTAGCTGGATTGCTCTTGCATAGAGCTGGCACAGACTCGACAGCTCGAATGGCCTCCTTCTGTGCTGTAACCATTCTATGATGCTCGAGGACATGAGTTTTCTCTTTCAAAAATATATGGCTTAATCTTCCTCCCCACAACCTGCTTTATTGAATTTCATATTGGGTTTTCAGCTTTAACCACTGGCTTCTAAAGTTTCATTACTCAGCGGTTAGCTGGTTAGTTTGTCTGTAAGGATGATAAAAGACACTGTTATAATCCCATGTCTATAGGTCACTACAAGACTGAATTTCTATGTAAGTGACATATTTTCTTGTTAAAATGCAGCGATATTAAGGCAGCTTTTCAATGAGAGCATGTGATCTCACTGCCTGCTGCCTCCAGAAATGGAGCATTCAGCTAAAGTGGATACTTGCTGCAATATTCTTACTCTGCCCAATAACCAGGATTACTGTAAAATTAGAGTAACCTTTACCCTGCTGAATAAAGAGTGACTCTGTACAGTTAGTGAGTGACCCTTACCCTGAATAAAGAGTGACTCTGTACAGTTACAGTGAGTGACCCTTACCCTGAGTAAACAAACAGTGACTCTGTACAGTTACACAGTGAGTGACCCTTACCCTGAATAAACAGTGACTCTACAGTTACAGCCAAATCCCACAGTATCACACTAAATGCCTGTGAGCCTGTTATTACCTGATTTTATCAAACATTAATAGAGCAAGACTGACTTGACTCCCTCTAGCTCCATTCCATCAGCATTAGAACAGTAACCTCAACCCAGGTGCCCTATTTGAGGCACAAATTCACAACGCAGGACACCTGTTGGTGTTAGATAAGGATTCCTGAATGGTCAATCAGAACCAGACTGGTGACACCTGTTACATTAGGTCCCAATACATACCAATTATAAGGGGCAGTTACTCCTTCTGCAGGCAGTACACACTCAGATTCTTGGCTGTACGCTGCTACTGCTGAATTTGCTTTTTGTAAACAAAAAGGCTAATGTCTATATTCAACAGGTGTGTGTTTGTGTAGACTGTTTCTTGCTAACACGAGAGTGTGGAGAGAGGTACAAAGTTAGATATTGGGACTCAATGAACAGGAGTGCTGATCTCTTGTTGGATGTTGCAGATTGTTGGTGCAAGGGTAGACGAGCCGAGCCAGCCCAGCCAAGCCGACCAAAGTGAACCGAACCGGGCCAAGCCAGGCCGGATTTCAGGCTCGCTCCCCAGGTTGCTTTCTCTCACATTGACAGAACTTTTCTTTCTGCACACTGTGGCTGCAGCGAATGATAGGGGTTTGTGTATTCATCTCAGCAGGTAGTGCAAAACGCACGATAGCAAATCGTCATTCCACAACGGGCGGAATGTAAACGGGCGGCCGATTCACTGTCGCCTGTTTCACCAAGACCAGAGACTCGGAAATGGTGAAACAGAGACAGAGAGAAACAGGCAGAGAGAGACAGAAATACAGAGACATAAAGAAAGGCAGAGATAGAGAGAGAGATGGACAGAGAGAGAGGCACAAACACAGATATACATAGTCAGAGAGGGAGAGACATTCGCATACAGACAAATATATGGGGATAGATACAGCGAAAGACACGCACATGTGGAGAGAGACAGAGAGAAAAATACAAAGAGTGCAATAGAGGGATACATACACAGACGGGGAGATACAAGGAGACATGCACCCAGACAAGAGAATCAGATACACGTAAACAAGCATAGATAGCAGAACAGAAGGAGGCACAGACAATCAGATGAATGCACAAATACAATCACAGGCAAAGAGGAGAGGCAGAGATACACACTGACTGAGTGAGGGGATGAAAATGACAGGAAGAGAGGCAAAACTACACAAGAAAAAGATCCACACATACATGTAGACAGACTGAGGGACTTTCAAAAAAAGAGACTGAGATACATGGACAAAGACAGACAGGCACAGACGCACACGCTCACACATTATAGTAAGTGGTGTAGACGGGAGCATAAAGTTACAAAGAGACATTGATAGATTAGGTGAGTGGGAAAAACAGTGGCAGATGGATTTCAACACAGCTAAGTGTGAGGTCATCCATTTTGGACCAAAAAAGGATCAATCAGAGTACTTTTTAAATAGTGAAAAGACAGGAACAGTGGAGATCCAAAGAGATTTAGGGGTCCTTGTACACAGATCACCAAAATGTAGTGGTCAGATATAAAAAATAATCAAAAAGGCTAATGGAATGTTAGCCTTTATAACTAGAGGGCTGGAATATAAAGGGGAGGAAGCTTTTCTACAGCTAAACAAAGCCCTGGTTAGACCACATCTGGAGTACTGGGTACAGTTCTGGGCACCGCACCTTAGAAAGGATAAATTGGCCTTGGAAGGAGTGCAGTACAGATTCACCAGAATGTTACCAGGGCTCCAAGGGTTAGATTATGAGGAGAGATTACATAAACTGGGCTTGTATTCTCTGGAATATAGAAGGTTAAGGGGAGATTTGATTGAAGTTTCTAGGATTTTGAAAGGAATTGATAGGGTAAATAGAGAGAAACTTTTTCCACTGGTGGGGGAGTCTAGGACAAGGGGACAGAACCTTAAAATCAGAGCCAGACCATTCAGGAGAGAAATTAGGAAACATTTCTTCACACAAAGGGTGGTAGAAGTGTGGAACTCTCTCCCACAAAAAGCAGTAGATGCTAGCTCAATTAATAATTTTAAATCTGAGATCGATAGATTTTTACTAGCCAAGGGTATTAAAGGATATGGAGCCAAGGTGGGTGGATGGAGTTAGGATACAGATCAGCCAGGATCTCATTGAATGGTGGAACAGGCTTGAGGGGCTGAATGGCCTACTCCTGTTTCTATATTCCTTTATCCAGGTAGACACCCATGTACACATATACAAACAGAGACAAGGCTTATTGATTGACAGATTTGTTTGGTCTAGTCAATCATTTTATCCAATTTGATCACTGACTGAACAAAATGAAATTCTCAATACTTTTCTGACAAGTTACTGCCAACTTCGAGAATCCTGGACCCTCCTGTCAGTGGGTGGGCCTGCAATTCTAGCCCTGTGCAGTGTTAATCTTCAAACTCCAGCTGAAAACTTCACTTTAAAACTATTCTGCAACCCTTCAGATCAAGTAATGAAATCCCCACACAGCCTCAAAGAACAAACAAGGGAGGAAAGGCATGGAGAAACAGAGTAAAGAGACAAGAGACAGAATAATGACAAGCAAGAGAGAGGATGAATGGTCCCCATCGAGTAAAGGCAAATCCTCGGAACAAATCTGCTCCCAATGTACCAGTAACTGGCACCAGATCGTCAGCCTCATGTCCCATGGAGGGCTGGTATACAAAATGCTGGAACGTGTTTGTATCTGACCATCAGGTGATGAGGATTGGGATTGACGCTGATATCCCCATGGGTGAATGGTCCGCTGACATGAAAAGTCCTACATGAAAAATGCGTACTTTATTTAAAGCCCTGCTCTTCACATCCAGAGCCCAGGTCAATTGTAGATCTAATATGTTTCTCGTAATATAGTCCAATTGGAGTTCAATTTTATTCTGTTTGGGTTGGTATTGTGGCTGGTGTTGATTCCAAACAGTTGATGCATAACATTGTCTACAGAGACTGACCAATCAACGACTGGGACCCAGTATCATCCGATTTTGTCCATCCCCCACTCCTTCACCCCACCATTGGTGGCTGTGCCTTCAGCTGCCTAGGCCTTAAGCTCTGGAATTCCCCCCTAACTCTCTCCGCCTCTCTTTCCTTCTTTGAGAAGCTCCTTAAAACCTACGACTTTGACCAAGCTTTTGGTCACCTTAACTGGCTCAGTGTCAATTTTGTTTGATAACGTTCCTGTGAAGTGCCTTTGGACGACGGTATATAGGCGCTATATAAATGCAAGTTGTTGTTGATGATTACCCACGGTTAAAATTCTGATGAGACGTTCAGGATGATGGGTTTGTTTCTTTGGAAAAGAAGAGCTTTCATGGTGCTCTTACTGAAGGAGGAACATCTTCACCAAAAAGTAACTTAATTGTGGAATAAGTTCACAGACAAGGAAATTGAAACTGACAATATAAGAATAAGAAGAGGAACTTGCATTTATATAGCATCTTTCACGACCTCAGGACGTCCCAAAGCGCTTTAGAGCCAATTAAGTACTTTTGAAGTGTAGTCAGTGTTGTAATGTTCCTGAATCTCTGCCGGGTTCCCGAATCTGGATTTCCAACTGGGTTCCCGAATCCGGATTACCCACTAGGATCTTGAATCCGGATTTCCCACTAGGATCCTGAATCCGGATTTCCCACTAGGATCCTGAATCCGGATGTCCCGCCCTGTTCCCGAATCCAGAGTTGGTGAAATTACTCCGTTCCATCGTGACCCATTGCGCTGATCAATCCTGCTCCGAGCTCCTGGACCTCAGCAGACAGGAGTTATACTGCACTGTGGGATTGCCACCTCGGTTGCAAAGGCTGGCAGTCTGAGGCATGTTGTGGGGGATCTGTCTGAGGTTACACCGTGAGTGGAGAGTACGTCACCACCGTGCAGAAGTTGGAGTGTAAACACTGTCGGTTGGGTTGTATACAAAGATTGACTTCAGTCAGTACAAACGTCTGACATAAACAACATGAACTGTAGCATCAAAAGCTTCAATCTCAGTGCCGGTATTGTTCTCCAACAGTCAGGTGAAGAAACCTCTTCAATTATTCACGTGCTGAGGCAGCAAAGTCTTCAGGATACTAACTCTGTCTTATCATCTGCTCGTCGCTGGGAAAATAAATGAGGATCCCTGGTGGAGGACACACAATGCTCTGCGGGGAGGGGCCTTTCAACTTTACTGAGCAGGTTTGGTGGAAGTGATGTTGTTTCACATTACACAGTGCTCAGTTACACACTCACCCAGGGGAATAACCAGTCCTCCTGCCACAGTTTCCAGCAAAACACATAGAGGACAAGCTTGCACTGAGTCAGGAAATGTTGCAGCACCAGGACAGGACATTCCACATATCCAGCCTCCGCTGGACTGTTTCTCCACATGATCCCCCGAATTTAATCCTGCTTCCTCCCTGTAAACGTTAATATAATTTGTTTTCGTCAACGATCTAAATCACTTTGAAAAGAATTTATGGACTATGCTTCAACAAAGGTCTGCGGCAGAGAATTCCACATTCTGTGGGCAGCAGAAGTTGGATAATGAAATAATTCTACATTTACAAACACGGGTTAGATACAGAGTAAAGCTCCCACTACACTGTCCCGTCAAACATTCCCAGGGCAGGTACAGGGTTAGATACAGAGTAAAGCTCCCTTTACACTGTCCCGTCAAACACTCCCAGGGCAGGTACAGCACGGGTTAGATACAGAGTAAAGCTCCCTCTACACTGTCTCATCAAACACTCCCAGGACAGGTACAGTACGGGTCAGATACAGAGTAAAGCTCCCTTTACACTGTCCCGTCAAACACTCCCAGGGCAGGTACAGCACGGGTTAGATACAGAGTAAAGCTCCCTCTACACTGTCTCATCAAACACTCCCAGGACAGGTACAGGGTTAGATACAGAGTAAAGCTCCCTCTACACTGTCCCATCAAACACTCCCAGGGCAGGTACAGGGTTAGATTCAGAGTAAAGCTCCCTTTACACTGTCCCATCAAACACTTCCAGGGCAGGTACAGGGTTAGATACAGAGTAAAGCTCCTTCTACACTGTCCCGTCAAACATTCCCAGGGCAGGTGTAGTCCAGGTTAGATACAGAGTAAAGCTCCCTCTACATTGTCCCCCAGGGCTCAGTACATTTCAGGTACCGTGGGTTAGTGAAGGTGGGTAGAATAATCAGACTGGGCACCTGCTCCTAACCACCATCCAGTGAACCCCCCCTCACCCCCCAAATCTGGTATAAAGTATTCAGTGTGTTGGTGAGGTGGGCACCAGATCGGGCTGGGCTCTGATGCTCCCTCCCAGGCTGATTGACATTCGCTGCCCAAACTCGCACCTGAAGAACGGTAAGTTTGGTGAAATTTAGGGCAGCGATTGGCACCTGTGGAAACTGTGTCCCAGCTAAAGGTAGTGCCATCGGGAGAGGGGGCGGAGGGGTGGGAAACAAGAGTAATCGTTCTCATCGTCTGTGAGAAATGAGTGTCCAGTGCGAGCGGCTGCTGATTACTGTGTTCAATCAGTCACTCGGAGACTCTGTGTCACACAGGCCGCCTGGCCTGCTTGCCAGGGGGCTTGATTTAGCAGCCAAGCCCGGAGATGGGAACTAATTCAGTGGGCAGTTTGCTGTGGAGTTTCTCCCAGCCTGACATAAATCATTCTTTAACCATCACACACCTTAGGCTAACATTTACACAGAGCAAGGCACTGCCATTGAAGGAATTAAATATTTCAAATCAGATCAGACAAAAAAAAGATAAGAAATCTCAAACACCTGGAGCCAGGTGTAATGGCAACATTGCAGAGAAAACAGGGGATAAATCGTCCTCGTTTTCTTCTTAAAGCTTCTGTTGTTGTGGTAGCTCATCAAAAGCAGTTTTGACGACATGACACATTTTTCTACATCTCTGTGACAACGTAAGAACAAGTTGTACATATTGATAAAGCAGAGGTAATAAAACAAGTGGAGTGATTGATGGCAGCCTTCACTTTCAGGAGCACTCAGGCCCTGGGCTAAGTTCGAGAATGCACAGCCGTTTAGGGTTGCTTGTTACCATGGTAATGCACAAGCCTAGGTCTGTCCAAAGCCTGAATCCTGCTCCCGTATCTAGGCAGGGTCTCTCAACACCTCTCCCACATACCTAGCCCTGCAATCTTCGTCTCTGTCTCCATCGTAAACTTGTGTGTCCCTCTCTATTTTGTTGATGTTACTATAGTCGGCTCTCCTCTGCACTCTCTTGTTCATCCAAAGCTCCAAATATGACACCTAATCTTCCTCCTCCCTGTGTTGGAATCGAGACTCTTCACATTGTCCCCCTTGTCGAAATACTTAGACATCAAAGTTACAGCATGGAAACAGGCCGTTCAGCCCAGCCAGTCTGTGTCAGCATTTACCCTCCACATGAGCAAACATTCCCAATCACATTTACTCACCCTGTTCCCATATCCCTTCATTCAGTTTCTCTTCATCCCCCTCTCCAATCTAATCTGGAATGTTGACAGTTTCTGCCTCAACCACTAATCCTGGAAGTGAATTCCACCGCCTCACAACACTCTGTGTGAAAAAGTGTTAGTCCAGAAGCCATTTATAGTGACTGGACTAGAACCCTGAGTGAGATCCATTCATGACCAGAAACTTAACTGGACCAGCCACATAAATACTGTGGCTACAAGAGCAGGTCAGAGGCTGGGTATTCTGCGGTGAGTGACTCACCTCCTGACTCCCCAAAGCCTTTCTACCATCTACAAGGCACAAGTCAGAAGTGTGATGGAATACTCTCCACTTGCCTGGACGAATGCAGCTCCAACACCATTCAAGAAGCTCAACACCATCCAGGACAAAGCAGTCCGCTTGATTGGCACCCCATCCACCACCCTAAACATTCACTCCCTTCACCACCGGCGCACAGTGGCTGCAGTGCGTACCATCCACAGGATGCACTGCAGCAACTCGCCAAGGCTTCTTCGACAGCACCTCCCAAACCTACGATCTTTACCACCTAGAAGGACAAGGGCAGCAGGCACATGGGAACAACACCACCTGCACGTTCCCCTCCAAGTCACACACACCATCCTGACTTGGAAATATATCGCCGTTCCTTCATCGTCGCTGGGTCAAAATCTTGGAACTTCCTTCCTAACAGCACTGTGGGAGAACCTTCACCACACGGACTGCAGCGGTTCAAGAAGGTGGCTCACCACCACGTTCTCAAGGGCAATTAGGGATGGGCAATAAATGCCAGCCTCGCCAGCGACGCCCACATCCCATGAACGAATAAAAAAAAATTTCAGCACAGGCCGGAGATGCAGCCTGGGACTGTCCTGCTCTAAGTACCCCAGTACCACACTAGGCAGAGAGTCAAGTTTCACTGACTCTCTGATACTGAGAAACCCGCCTGACAAACTGCTTTGGTAAAATGTGTTGCAGCACACTTGACTTCAGTATGTGTCTAGCGTGATTATAGTCAATTGCCTCAGACACTGAACATTGTAAGCGTTGTTGTTTAATTATTGTTTTTATGTAATCAGATTCACTGAAGCTATTTGTACACAGGTTATTTCTGTTTTAATACTATTAGAGATCGAGAGGCAGTGTGCATACAGGCAGAGCAGAATAAATAGCAGCATATCTGAAGGGTCTGTGAAAAGCCTATCCCTTCCTGGTCAAATAAAAACTAAAACTCCCTCTACACTGTCCCATCAAACACTCCCAGGGCAGGTACAGCATGGGTTGGATACAGAGTAAAGCTCCCTCTACACTGTCCCATCAAACACTCCCAGGGCAGGTGCAGCACAGGTTAGATACAGAGTAAAGCTCCATCTACACTGTCCCATCAAACACTCCCAGGGCAGGTACAGCATGGGTTAGATACAGAGTAAAGCTCCCTCTACACTGTCCCATCAAACACTCCCAGGGCAGGTACAGCACGGGTTAGATACAGAGTAAAGCTCCCTCTACACTGTCCCATCAAACACTCCTAGGGCAGGTACAGCACAGGTTAGATACAGAGTAAAGCTCCCTCTACACTGTCCCATCAAACACTCCCAGGGCAGGTACAGCACGGGTTAGATACAGGGTAAAGCTCCCCCTACACTGGGCATGGGCAGTCATATGGACCGGTGTGAGAGGATGGAAGTAAATCATGGCTGGTGACTGAGATTTATGACCTTGAACCCCTCGACCCGTTTTTCGAACTCTGCTGTGTTAACAGACCCTTCCTCTTTCAGGTACTGTGCAGAGTAACTCCAGGTTTTACATTATGCTCATTCTTTTACAACACGAGCAAGAAATAAACTGTCATTTATGTCCAAATATTCAGGGTAAATATTACGAACTAGCCAAGAAAATATTCACACAAATCTCTAAATAACCCAAGCCTTTCCTCTTTCCTTCTTCGACAATTAGCGGTGGGGAATATTGCGTTAGTCTTACCAGCGCCCCACCTCTCCCCGACCCGGGTGAAAGCCAACAGATCATAATTCTTTTATTATGACTACAGGCAGAAATTATAGTTTAATTTTTGAGGAGGTTGGAATGGGGGTGGGGGAGGGGGGAGATGCTGAGGGGAGGGGAATTCAGATCGAAGCTCTCCTGAGGAGGTAAGAGCTGTCCTGTTTGGTATCACTGTCTGTCGGTGAGTGAGGTGGAACTTGTTTCAGCCAAGAGAAAAATCTGTGACAAAGGATATGTTATTTTTTCATGGGACCCTGACACTTGCTCAGCCCCATCTGCATTAATGCAGGTAAACCTTGCGCTAATGCCCCCCCATTACCAGGACAGCACGAGAGATTTACCCTTTTTTTCCATAGGAGGGGGGAGCAATGATTTCTGTGTTTTTTTGTTTGCAGATTTCTCCCCTCCTTTCCTGTAGTTGCTGACTCTCGCTGGGGGTAAGGTGTCAGAGGAGCAGGACAGGGGGTCAGCAACCCGGCCCCCCAAAACATCCTCAATGGTGGGAAGCCTCATGAGTTACGTGGGACAGGTGGGGATCACCTGGGAGTTCAGGCCATGAGCCAGCAGCCCCCCTATAAAAGGAGCAGATCAGCATGTTTTCCGGGGGGGGGCTCCCAGCCCCTCCCCTCCCACAGAGGAAGGAAGGAAGACTTGCATTTTTATATTTCACGACCTCAGGACATCGCAAAGCACGTTGCAGCCAATGACGTACTTTTGAAGTGCAGTCACTGTTGTAATGTAGGAAACGCAGCAGCCAATTTGTGCACAGCAAGATCCCACAAACAGCAATGTGATAATGACCAGCTAATCTGTTTTTAGTGATATTGGTTGAGGGATAAATGTTGGCCAGGACACCAGGAGAACTCCCCGGCTCTTCTTTGAATAGTGCCATGGGATCTTTTACATCCACCTGAGAGGGCAGACGGGGCCTTGGTTTAATGTCTCATCTGAAAGACGGCACCTCCGACAGTGCAGCACTCCCTCAGTACTGCACTGGAGTGTCACCTTCACTGTAACACACTCTGTAAAACACACCCACACTGTAACACTCTCTGTATAACACACCCACACTTAACACTCTCTGTATAACACACCCTCACTATAACACTCTCTGTATAACACACCCACACTGTAACACTCTCTGTATAACACACCCTCACTGTAACACTCTCTGTTTAACACACCCTCACTGTAACACTCTCTGTATAACACACCCTCACTGTAACACTCTCTGTTTAACACACCCTCACTGTAACACTCTCTGTTTAACACACCCTCACTGTAACACTCTCTGTATAACACACCCACACTGTAACACTCTCTGTATAACACACCCTCACTGTAACACTCTCTGTTTAACACACCCTCACTGTAACACTCTCTGTATAACACACCCACACTGTAACACTCTCTGTTTAACACACCCTCACTGTAACACTCTCTGTATAACACACCCTCACTGTAACACTCTCTGTTTAACACACCCTCACTGTAACACTCTCTGTATAACACACCCTCGCTGTAACACTCTCTGTTTAACACACCCTCACTATAACACTCTCTGTATAACACACCCTCACTGTAACACTCTCTGTTTAACACACCCTCACTGTAACACTCTCTATATAACACACCCTCACTGTAACACTCTCTGTATAACACACCCTCACTATAACACTCTCTGTATAACACACCCTCACTGTAACACTCTCTGTTTAACACACCCTCACTATAACACTCTCTATATAACACACCCTCACTATAACACTCTCTGTATAACACACCCTCACTGTAACACTCTCTGTTTAACACACCCTCACTATAACACTCTCTGTATAACACACCCTCACTGTAACACTCTCTGTATAACACACCCTCACTGTAACACTCTCTGTTTAACACACCCTCACTGTAACTCTGTGTTTATCAGTCTATATTTCCGACTCTCTCACTAACAGATAAACCTAATTACGAGCACTAGCGTTTTATAATGTTCTGGAGTGGCGCAGCAGCCCATTCCCAGGACCTGCCAACAATGGGTTGGATATTGCAATGTGAGATGGCATTGCTCGTCCTGCCTTCTGTTTGTAAGAAAGATTATTGCAGGGTAATTAAGGCTGGTTGTTGAGGAGGAGCAGGTGCAGTAAGTGGGTAATGTGAGATGATTTACGCGGCATGATATGATTCATATCTCTGATCGGGAGCAAATTCAGTTATGAGGTTTATTATGCCCCGCGGCAGGTTTCTCCGTGTCATGTTATTTGCAATTTCTACCGAATCAAAAATGTTCAGAAATGCTAAATTATTTAATCGGTCAGTGGAACAGAACAGTGAGCTGTGACAAAGATAGCAGCAGGGCAGAATTGGACACATCACATTGAAATAAAGGGCAGTAGATGAAACAAAGATGCAGCAGGAAATGTAGAAAGGGTTGGAGGAGGAAGGGAGGGGGAAGAAGGAGGTTAGAGGTTAAATGGAGGCTCCTGGTCTGCACTGAGGTGGCGCGAGGAATCACTATAAACATGGCTGCACATTCACTGCCACCATTTCAAAAAAGGACTTTTTAAAAAAAATTATATTTTGTACAAATGAAGCTTGGGATGCTCCCATCTCCCCATCGATGGCTGAGGTGATAAATGCATTCCTTAGTGTAGAACTGAGCCATGGAGAGCAGGTAGGCCCCAGGTCCGATGTCTGGTCTGTGTTAGGTGTGCTGACCTCTGCCAAAGCATCAATCAGTGACCCCAGGTTAAGGATGGAAAGACCATCCCATTCACAATACAGAGCGCCCCATTCACAATACAGAGCGCCCCATTCACAATACAGAGCGCCCCATTCACATTACAGAGCGCCCCATTCACAATACAGAGCGCCCCATTCACATTACAGAGCGCCCCATTCACATTACAGAGCGCCCCATTCACATTACAGAGCGCCCCATTCACATTACAGAGCGCCCCATTCACAATACAGAGCGCCCCATTCACAATACAGAGCGCCCCATTCACAATACAGAGCGCCCCATTCACAATACAGAGTGCCCCATTCACATTACAGAGTGCCCCATTCACATTACAGAGTGCCCCATTCACATTACAGAGTGCCCCATGCCCCATTCACATTACAGAGTGCCCCATTCACATTACAGAGTGCCCCATTCACATTACAGAGTGCCCCATTCACAATACAGAGCGCCCCATTCACAATACAGAGCGCCCCATTCACAATACAGAGCGCCCCATTCACAATACAGAGCGCCCCATTCACAATACAGAGCGCCCCATTCACAATACAGAGCGCCCCATTCACAATACAGAGCGCCCCATTCACAATACAGAGCGCCCCATTCACAATACAGAGCGCCCCATTCACATTACAGAGCGCCCCATTCACAATACAGACCGCCCCATTCACAATACAGAGCGCCCTATTCACAATACAGAGCGCCCCATTCACATTACAGAGCGCCCCATTCACATTACAGAGCGCCCCATTCACATTACAGAGCGCCCCATTCACAATACAGAGCGCCCCATTCACATTACAGAGCGCCCCATTCACATTACAGAGCGCCCCATTCACAATACAGAGCGCCCCATTCACAATACAGAGCGCCCCATTCACATTACAGAGCGCCCCATTCACATTACAGAGTGCCCCATTCACATTACAGAGCGCCCCATTCACATTACAGAGCGCCCCATTCACATTACAGAGCGCCCCATTCACATTACAGAGCGCCCCATTCACATTACAGAGCGCCCCATTCACAATACAGAGCGCCCCATTCACAATACAGAGCGCCCCATTCATAATACAGAGCGCCCCATTCACATTACAGAGCGCCCCATTCACAATACAGAGCGCCCCATTCACATTACAGAGCGCCCCATTCACAATACAGAGCGCCCCATTCACAATACAGAGCGCCCCATTCACATTACAGAGCGCCCCATTCTCATTACAGAGCGCCCCATTCACAATACAGGCTGTACCTAGAATATGGCCTGGATTCCCCCCCTTCCCCAGAGATTTTGAATTTTGTAACATTTCCTCATAAAGTAGGAGGGTGGAATGTCCGTGGAGTGGGAGTGGACACTGCACCCCCAGGTCGAGCACCCAGTGCCGCATTTTGTGGCCTCTCCGCCATTGTGTGCACCCTAGATGCATCTCTAGCAGCACTGGACGGCTGGCTGGGTGATATAAATGAGGTGACCTTCCCCTGTCCTCAAAAACTTTGGCAAGGTCAGCTCCGGACGTTACCGGTGGACAGATCCTGGTGTTTGTGCCGGGAGAAAAAGTCCTCGAGTCTTCATCCCCAGCATGTCTATTTGGTGAGATGCCATTCCCTTTTCCATTGCCAGACGGGCAGTGGACACTGTGACAGACCGTCAAGTACTGCTCAACTCCTCTCTCCTAACATCGGAAAACATCAGGATCGGTTTGCGCTGTTCAACCAGCAGACCTGTTCAGTGCCCACACAGAACCAATTAACCCAATATCTTGGCCAACTCGGGGGGCTGAGGTGTGGCCTAGGACCTGAGGAAATGGAACACATTTCAACTGAGGGACTTCAGTTATGTGGAAAGACTGGAGAAGCTGGAGTTGTTCTCCTTAGAACAGAGAAGGTTAAGAGGAGATTTGATAGAGGTGTTCAAAATCATGAAGGATAAGGAGAAACTGTTTCCAGTGGCAGAAGGACACAGATGTAAGGGAATTAACAAAATTACCAGAGGGGAGATGAGGAGAATTTTTTTTAACACAGCGAGTTGTTACGATCTGGAATGCGCTGCCTGAAAGGGCGGTGGAAGCAGATTCAATAATAACTTTTAAAAGGGAATTGGATAAATACTTAAAAAAGAAAAAAATTGCAGGGCTATGGGGAAAGAGCAGGGGGAGTGGAACTAATTGGATAGCTCTATTAAAGAGCCGGCACAAGCACGATGGGCCGAATGGCCTCCTTTGGTGTTGTAAGATTCTATGAATTCCTACACCAACCACCCTCAGAACCTCTCTGATGGAGATAACCTGTCAAATGCTGAATTATGGGTTGTTTTTGCACTATAGCCACAAGCCCACCAGGAACCTCATCGAGACTGCACCACACTCATGCTCACACTTAGCATCCTTTACAGCCAACAGGTAGAGGGAATGTTCAGCCCATCAGCCAGGGCTGAACTGGACAGCTTTCTCAACCATTGCCCCACACGGTCACCTTTAGACCACACCAGGAAGTCGAAGTTAAGTTCAATGATTATTCCCTGCAGTGCACACTGGATGCTGAAGGTGACGATGACTCTGTAAAGATCTGTTAGGCTGGGAATTCACAGATAGTCCCATTCTGATCATCTCTCAGCCTCATTGTACAAGTTTCACTGAAGACCAGAACTTGATAGTTACAGAAATGACAACACTGATCAATACTGATTCTTTTTAAAACAATATTACATCATGAACTACCAGAAAATGATCTGAAATGAATCCCATCCATTATGTGTCAGATTCTCGTTCAACAGATTGAACTTCTGGGGGTCAGTTCCTGCTGTAAAACAGCAGAAGGAATCATCATTACTTGTACATTCATGTTTCCTTCTGAGTCAAACTCTCACACTGAACCTGATTCATCAATGGGCAAAGGCACCATTGTGATACTGGTCTGGGTATGGTAGTGTCGTGATTACATTACTAAAGTAAAAATCTAGAGAACTTGAGTTCAATTCCCACCAGGGCAGTTTGAGAATTTGAATTCAATTTCAAAAAATCTGGTCTCAGTAAAAGTGACCATGAAGCGGTCGGATTGTAGTAAAACCCCAACTGGTTCACTAATGTCCTTTAGGGAAGGAAACCTGCCGTCATTGTCATTGACAATGGGGAAATGGCGGACATGTTGAACAATTACTTTGCGTCAGTATTTACAGTAGACAAAGAGCATGCCGGAAATCCCAAGAAAACTAATATTGAATTGGGGACAGGGACTCAATAAAATTAACATAAATAAAGCAACATAATGAAGAAAATAATAGCACTAAAGAGTGACAAATCCCCAGGTCCAGATGGTTTCCATCCCAGGGTTTTAAAGGAAGTAGGTGAGCATATTGCAGATGCCCTAACTATAATCTTTCAAAGTTCTCTAGATTCAGTTACTGTCCCTCTAGATTGGAAAATTGCACGTCACTCCGCTTTTTAAGAAAGGAGAGGGAAATCAGGGAATTATAGACCAGTTAGTCTAACATCTGTTGGGGGAAAATGCTAGAGTCTATAATTAAGGATAGGGTGACTAACACCTCGAGAATATTCAGTTAATCAGAGAGAGCCAGCATGGATTTGTGAAAGGTAGGTCGTGCCTGACAAATCTGATTGAATTTTTTGAATTCTAGTGTAATTCTAAAGTTGTGGACAGGGGAATGTCAATGGATGTTATTTATATGGACTTCCAGAAGGCATTTGATTAAGTCCCACTTAAGAGACTGTTAGCTAAGATAGAAGCCCATGGAATCGAGGGAAAAGTACGGACTTGGTTAGGAAGTTGGCTGAACGAAAGGCAACAGAGAGTAGGGATAATGGGAAGATACTCACATTGGCAGGATGTGACTAGTGGAGTCCCGCAGGGATCTATCTTGGGGCCTCAATTATTCACAATATTTATTAACGACTTAGATGAAGGCATAGAAAGTCTCATATCTAAGTTTGTGAATGACACAAAGATTGGTGGCATTGTAAGCAGTGTAGACGAAAACATAAAATTACAAAGGGATATTGATAGATTAGGTGAATGGGCAAAACTGTGGCAAATGGAATTCAATGTAGACAAATGTGAGGTCATCCACTTTGGATCAAAAAAGGATAGAACAGGGTACTTTCTAAATGGTAAAAAGTTAAAAACAGTGGATGTCCAAAGGGACTTAGGGGTTCAGGTACATAGATCATTGAAGTGTCATGAACAGGTGCAGAAAATAATCAATAAGGCGAATGGAATGCTGGCCTTTATATCTAGAGGACTGGAGTACAAGGGGGCAGAAGTTATGCTGCAGCTATACAAAACCCTGGTTAGACCGCACCTGGAGTACTGTGAGCAGTTCTGGGCACCGCACCTTCGGAAGGACATATTGGCCTTGGAGGGAGTGCAATGTAGGTTTACTAGAATGATACCCGGACTTCAAGGGTTAAGTTACGAGGAGAGATTACACAAATTGGAGTTGTTTTCTCTGGAGTTTTGAAGGTTATGGGGTGATCTGATCGAAGATTATAAGATATTAAGGGGAACGGATAGGGTGGATAGAGAGAAACTATTTGGGGATTCTAGGAGTAGGGGGCACAGTCTAAAAATTAGAGCCAGACCTTTCAGGAGCGAGATTAGAAAACATTTCTACACACAAAGGGTTGTCGAAGTTTGGAACTCTCTTCCGCAAAAGGCAATTGATACGAGCTCAATTGCTAAATTTAAATCTGAGATAGATAGCTTTTTGGCAACCAATGGTATTAAGGGATATGGGCCAAAGGCAGGTATATGGAGTTAGATCACAGATCAGCCATGATCTTATCAAATGGCGGAGCAGGCACGAGGGGCTGAAAGGCCTACTCCTGTTCCTATGTTCCTGTGTCCTTACCCGGTCTGGGCCTATATGTGACTCCAGTCCCACACCAACGTGGTTGACTCTTAACTACCCTTTGAAATGGCCCAGGTGAAGGGTCCAGTCCCACAGTACAAGACACCAGGTGAAGGGCTCAAACCCACAGTACAAGACACCAGGTGAAGGGCTCAAACCCACAGTACAAGACACCAGGTGAAGAGCTCAAACCCACAGTACAAGACACCAGGTGAAGGGCTTAAACTCACAGTACAAGACACCAGGTGAAGGGCTCAAACCCACAGTACAAGACACCAGGTGAAGAGCTCAAACCCACAATACAAGACACCAGGTGAAGGGCTTAAAACCACAGTACAAGACACCAGGTGAAGAGCTCAAACCCACAATACAAGACACCAGGTGAAGGGCTCAAACCCACAATACAAGACACCAGGTGAAGGGCTCAAACCCACAGTACAAGACACCAGGTGAAGAGCTCAAACCCACAATACAAGACACCAGGTGAAGGGCTCAATTCCATAGAACAAGACACCAGGTGGAGGGCTCAAACCCACAGTACAAGACACCAAATGGAGGGCTCAAACACACCATACAAGACACCATGTGAAGGGCTCAAACCCACAGTGCAAGACACCAATAGAGGTGAAAAGAGTGGGAGAGAAGACAAGATAAACCATTGACTCCGAGCTTGATGTTTAAAAACCTGTAGATTGTAGGAGAAAGGGAAGAGTGAGAGAGCGGAGGAGAACGCCAGGTCCTGGGAAAGAACGAGTGACAGTTGGAGATGGTGCAGGAGGGTGTAGGACTGTTTAGGGAATATACATTACAAAAAGTACCCAGCACTGTATGACTGAACAACCTCTAATAAATGGCTTGAAGTATTTAATTGACTTATATCCGCACTAGTTCTGTGATATAGATGTTTCACTTAATGCTGACAGGACCAAGAATAGGGATTTACATCAACATTTCCTCTTAACTGCTTGACTAAGCTCCCTCATGGGACCCTATAATGAAGGAATGGCAGCACTTACAGCCACCAGAGGCAGTGAGAGGCCTATCGCCTGAGCTGGCAGTCTCTCACTAAAGCTGCATGTTCAAAGTTTTTTTAAAAAAACAGTCTGCCAAATTGCAACAACACCATAAACTATCAAAGTGAACATTTATAGAATTCCCCCCTCGCTCACTCCATGCAGGATGGTCACTGAATGATTTAAGGCAAGAGCCTGCTCCACCTGTGCGGGTCTCTCAGGAGAGTTATTGCTACTTTTACAGGCAGAGAATGCGTGTGCAGATTGTTTCATTCTAGCCACAAGCTCCCACTCCCTGATAATCAGCAGCAACAATTGCTTATCACACAGTGGTAAAGATCCAAATCTGTATTTTATTCAGAAGCTGAGGGGGAGGCCTGAGGGGAAAAACACGAGATGGCGAGGCAGGTCAGGAAGCAGCGGTCAGGTGACACCGACCTTGGGGTTTAAAACCCTCTAGATTGTGTGAGGAAGGGAAGATTGAGGGAGGGGAGGAAGTCCTGGGAAAGAACAAGGAGATGGCACAATGTCTTCATTTCCGTCCTATGCTCTCGGGATGTGGGCGTCGCTGGCAAGGCCAGCATTTATTGCCCATCCCCAGTTGCCCTGAGAAGGTGGTGGTGAGCCACCTTCTTCACCTGCTGCAGCCCGTGTAAAAAGTGAGAGGAGACTGTGAGCTGAGCCTTGTTTCAACACAGTGATGATGTCAGGGAGGAAGAAGGGCTTAAAGGGAAAGGTATTTGGAGTCTGGGAGGAAAGCTCAGAGAAGCACTGATTACAGTAGTATCGATAAAATACAGACATGAGAAAGGCTACGGTGGAGAGAGAGAGTGAGAGAAAGAGAGAGAGAGAAGGAGAGCGAGAAAGAGAGCAAGAAAGAGAGAAAAAGGGAGAGAGAGAGAGAGAGAGAGAAAGAGAGTGAGAGAAAGAGAGTGAGAGAAAGAGAGAGAGAAGGAGAGCGAGAAAGAGAGCGAGAAAGAGAGCGAGAAGGAGAGCGAGAAAGAGAGCGAGAAAGAGAACGAGAAAGAGAGAAAAAGGGAGAGAGAGAGAGAGTGAGAGAAAGAGAGAGAGAAGGAGAGCGAGAAGGAGAGCGAGAAAGAGAACGAGAAAGAGAGAAAAAGGGAGAGAGAGTGAGAGAAAGAGAGTGAGAGAAAGAGAGTGAGAGAAAGAGAGTGAGAGAAAGAGAGAGAGAGAAGGAGAGCGAGAAAGAGAGTGAGAGAAAGAGTGAAGGAGAGAATGAAAGGAGAGGTTGGCGGCAAGAGGTGAATCAGCTTATCCTTCCTTACCTGGAGTTACGTGGCAGATACGAGCTCTCCCAACTGGTATTTAAAGTATTCTACAACTCGCCGTCCAACACCAACTGCGGACATTAATTCTGAGGGTAAATGCACTGATCCCGCACTCCCATAGGAAGCTGTGCTCGAAGGGAGTGTAGGTCAGGGATAGGGCAGAACACTATAACGCTAATTCTCGGAGCTGAGGTCCCTTTAAGTGTGGGTCAGCACAGGGAGCACAGAATTACTGAACTGTCCCTAAGGAGAAAAGACAGTCCAGAAAACTAAAAACGTAGGATAGAACTTGCATTTATACAGTGCCTTTTCATGTCCTCAGGACGTCCCAGCGCTTCACAGCCAATGAAGTACTTTTAAACTTTAGTCACTACTATAATGTAGGAAATGCGGCAGACAATTTGCGCACAGCAAGATCCCACTAACAGCATACAAGGAGAATGACCAGCTAATCTGTTACTGGTGGTGTTGGTTGAGAGAGGAACATTGGCCAGAACAAGGGGAGAGCCCCCATCCAATAGGGCAGACGGGTCCTCGATTTATCATGGACAGTGCAGCACTCCCTCAGTACTGACCCTCCGACAGTGCAGCGCTCCCTCAGTACTGACCCTCCGACAGTGCAGCGCTCCCTCAGTACTGGCCCCCCGACAATGCAGCGCTCCCTCAGTACTGGCCCCTTGACAGTGCAGCCTTCCCTCAGTACTGGCGCCCCGACAGTGCAGCCCTCCCTCAGTACTGGCCCTCCCACAGTGCAGCTCTCCCTCAGAACTGGCCCTCCAACAGTGCAGCCCTCCCTCAGAACTGGCCCTCCAGCAGTGCAGTGCTCCCTCAGAACTGGCCCTCCGACAGTGCAGCGCTCCCTCAGTACTGACCCTCCGACAGTGCAGCGCTCCCTCTGTACTGACCCTCCGACAGTGCAGCGCTCCCTCTGTACTGACCCTCCGACAGTGCAGCGCTCTCTCAGTACTGTCCCTCCGACAGTGCAGCGCTCTCTCAGTACTGACCCTCCGACAGTGCAGCACTCCCTCAGTACTGACCCTCCGACAGTGCAGCGCTCCCTCAGTACTGACCCTCCAACAGTGCAGCGCTCCCTCAGTACTGACCCTCCGACAGTGCAGCGCTCCCTCAGTACTGGCCCCCCGACAGTGCAGCGCTCCCTCAGTACTGACCCTCCGACAGTGCAGCGCTCCCTCAGTACTGGCCCCCCGACAATGCAGCGCTCCCTCAGTACTGAACCTCCGACAGTGCAGCGCTCCCTCAGTACTGACCCTCCGACAGTGCAGCGCTCCCTCAGTACTGACCCTCCGACAGTGCAGCGCTCCCTCAGTACTGACCCTCCAACAGTGCAGCTGTCCCTCAGTACTGACCCTCCAACAGTGCAGCGCTCCCTCAGTACTGACCCTCCGACAGTGCAGCACTCCCTCAGTACTGGCCCCCCGACAATGCAGCGCTCCCTCAGTACTGAACCTCCGACAGTGCAGCGCTCCCTCAGTACTGACCCTCCGTCAGTGCAGCGCTCCCTCAGTACTGACCCTCCGACAGTGCAGCGCTCTCTCAGTACTGACCCTCCGACAGTGCAGCGCTCTCTCAGTACTGACCCTCCAACAGTGCAGCGCTCCCTCAGTACTGACCCTCCGACAGTGAAGCGCTGTCTCAGTACTGTCCCTCCGACAGTGCAGCGCTCCCTCAGTACTGACCCTCCGACAATGCAGCGCTCCCTCAGTACTGAACCTCCGACAGTGCAGCGCTCCCTCAGTACTGTCCCTCCGACAGTGCAGCCCTCCCTCGGTACTGACCCTCCGACAGTGCAGCGCTCTCTCAGTACTGTCCCTCCGACAGTGCAGCGCTCCCTCAGTACTGACCCTCCAACAGTGCAGCGCTCCCTCAGTACTGACCCTCCGACAGTTCAGCGCTCCCTCAGTACTGACCCTCCGACAGTGCAGCGCTCCCTCAGTACTGACCCTCCGACAGTGCAGCGCTCTCTCAGTACTGACCCTCCAACAGTGCAGCGCTCCCTCAGTACTGACCCTCCGACAGTGCAGCCCTCCCTCAGTACTGACCCTGCGACAGTGCAGCGCTCTCTCAGTACTGACCCTCCGACAGTGCAGCACTCCCTCAGTACTGCACTGGGAGTGTCGACCTGGATTATGTGCTCAAGTCTCTGGAGTGTGATTTGAGCCCACAACCTCCTGACTCAGAGGTGAGAGTGCTGCCCAGTGAGCCATGGCTGACACTTTAGCAAAACATCGCAGGTGGATGTAACCACATCAGTTACGCTTAATTTGGTTGTTACCTGAAGCACTGACTGTACATGGCTCAGTAGGTCCAATGCACTGCCCCGGTGTGGCTCAGAAGGAGTCCCAGGTTCAGTCCTTGATCTATGCTCAGTTAGCTGATCTCAGACTGAGAGGGGCTACTTCAATTTGCCACAGTGCCCCTGGGCTAAGGTGGGAACAAAAATCAAGGCGGGTTCTCATTGCTGACCCCGATCAGGCGATCCTGCTGGAAAGTGCAGGCATCAGATGAAGATCAGCATCGGGCTCAGTTGTGATGCCTGTCACAGTAGAATAGCCCACCGACTATGAAAACTGGTCGCTTGGCTGAGGCAGATGAGCAGCGCCCATGAAACCTTCACCAGACATTGGTACGGCCATGGGCAAGGGGGAAGGAAAGAAAGAAAATCAGCGTACAGCATGAGCCTCTGTCCCATGGACCTTGCTGAATTATTCATCCAAACCTTGCTCGAATCAGGAAATTGGAACAAGAATCAGCCGCAGAAACTAAAGTGATTACATTTGGAAAATGTGCTGCAGTCACCCAGTGACATTTGAAAGTGGATTAAAATGCAATGAGTAAATCGTAGATCATGTCGAGTGGGAATGGACAGGAGCAGATTTGTCCCACCATATTCCCGGGCTTCGATCCAAGCTGTATTTGCATCAAGTACAGACTAATGTGGAATTGAACGCACAATGAGCATCGTACAGACTGTGCCCCAGGGTCCTGGTCTGACCACTTTCACTGCCGGGGCCTGGCCGTGTACAGATGGCCCCCAGGGCATTGACCCAGGGCTCACAGGTTACAAATCTCATCAAACACCAATCTGGAGTGGAACGAGGCGAATTGAGGAAGAATTATTGTTTTTTCAGTGTTTTGCAGCTTTTGTTTAAGAGAAAACCAATTATGGAAAGACAGACCTTTTTTGGTCAGATCAGAGATATTTCAGAGTGTGGACCAGACAGCAATGGAAGTGCAAGGATGCAAATAAACATAGAAGCAAATTGATGGCCCTTTGGCTCATTGGGGTAATTGTCCCACCCTGTGTGGTACTGGGTCACCCAGACCAGAGGGTACCAGGCTGGTGCTGACACCGCTCATCTCTGATGAGGTGACAGTGGGATATTATAGTAAGCCTGACCACCCACCCCCTCCCAGAACGGAGAGGGTAAGAAAATCAGACTGAGTTCCGATTCTTGGCGGATGATTTTAAGGAGCAGTGGGCTGTGGGGAGGGATCTCTGCAGTGTGGGCCCTGAGAGAGAGAGAGAGAGAACGAGAGAGAATGAGATAAAGAAAGTGGAAAAAAAAGGAAAAAGAATGAACGATATTTCTATCGCGTCTTTCACGACCTCAGGACGTCCCAAAGTGCTTCACAGCCAAGGAATTACATTTGGAGTGTGGTCGCTGTTGTAAAGTATCCCCCCCACCCCCCCACCGAAGTTGGACTCCCACCTGCCGGAGATGACCTCATTCCCCCAGCTTTGGGTGGGAGTTACGGTCAGGGTATAATCCCCACCTTGGCTCCCCCACTCCTGATTCCCACCTTGAGTTAAATCCGTGGCCATAACTGTTTATGCTGATGCATGAAACATGGCCCCTTGGGCAAATGATGGCTACAGGAGTCCTGCATCCTCGCAGGGTTCTGCACATCAGGAGGGGGGAGGAGGTAAACAAGTTTAAGTTATGAGGAAAGGTTTTCCTGGACGCAGTGAGCAGGTGCGGTTGAATTATCAAAAATGGAGGTGGCCCTTGAGGTACCAAATGCTCTTTATGTCTTCTCAAAACATTGGAAGTGACACAGCTAACCCAACACGAGGAAAACAAATTCACAGCCCAAACTCCCGGTCAATGGCCGGAAACTCAACCACTCAAAGTAACCACAATGGTTAATTCTGATCATCGAAATCTCTGCTGTGCTCTTGCACAATGCCCATCAATAACTCTCTGCCACGTTTCAGCACGGGCAACTCCATAACCCAGATGAATTCAGAGATAATCCATTATACACCAGTAAATGTAGCCAGGTACATTAGCGACTGTGAATGTAAAAGGATTAGTGGCAGAGGAAATAGAGGCTGGAGTGTATTAGAATTCAAAAGGTGTGATTATGACTCTCTAGGGATCTGCAAAGTAACTCTTATCTACCAGGAAAATCCATGATTTTATCTACTTACAAACCTTAATTATTTTACCTTTAATCCATTTACCTCGACCACAACAGAGACGGGACTGAATTTCTATTCGTGATGTGCAGTTAGGTTGACATTTTAGCCCCTTTCAGACATCTATCAAGGGCACAGCTCAGATCTCGCTGCCAATCCACCTTCCCCAATGTTAGTGCTTCAAGAACTTCCTTTTAAACCTTGTGTTCTGGCAAGATTTTCTCTGAGATTAAAAAAAAGTATATGGGTATATATAATGGGGGGGGTGGGGAGGTGGGGGGGAGAGTGGGAGGGGGAGGGAGAGAGAGAGAGAGAGAGGGAAATAGGGAGAGAGATACAGAGAGAGAGAGAGGGGGGAGAGAGTGTAAGACTGTCAGAGAGAAAGAGAGGGAGAAAGATAGATAGAAGAAATGAGAATAAGAGAAAGAGTGAGAGAGTAAGAGACAGACAGAGAGAAAACTGGAGAGAGAGAAACAGAGACAGAGAAACAGAGTGACAGAGAATCAGAGAGAAACACATAGACACAGAGAGAAACAGAGAGAGAGAGAGAGAGAGAGACAGGGAAAGAGAAAGAGAAACTTCTGGTTGGTTGGTGTGGCTGCTGTTCTGAAGGGTTTCTGTGACTATGTAAATAATCGAAAGGTCCTGGCACATGATCGCTGGGGACAGATCAAAGATCGGTAAATCACACGTTGTCTGATAGATTCCATCAGGGGGTATCAATATCGGAACAACATTAAAGGGAGACATCCATGACTGTCCACTCCAGACTCAACTATTCCAATGCTCTCCTGGCCGGCCTCCCATCCTCCACCCTCCATAAACTTCAGATCATCCAAAACTCTGTTGCCTGTATCCTAACTCACACCAAGTCCTGTTCGCCCATCAATCTTGTCCTTGGTGACCTACGTTGGCTCCCAGTCCCTCAACACCTCCAATTTAAAGATTTTAGCCTCGTGTTTAAATCGCGTCGTAGCCTTGCCCCCCCCGTTTCTGTGATCTCCTCCAGCCCAACAATCGTGTCCCCTGTAATATTCTGACTCTGCCCTCGTGCTAAGGCCGTTCTACGCCATTTCTCCAGGGCTTCCGGCGAAGTTACATCAAGAGATTGGGAAACCCACCATGGAAATTCCAGGCAAATATCTCCTCCTTTGTCTCGGTGTCCATTTTATTTGATTACGTCTCTGAGAAGCACCTTGGAACATTTTTGTAAAGGGGCTACAGGAATGTAAGTTGTTGTTGGGAAAACAGTGTTTACTACGGTGTGAGAGATCTACACTGTAAAGCTCTGGGAATGGGAAGAAAGGTCAACACTCGGGTAACTAAACGGGAGCATCAACAAACGCAGGCTTTCTACCAAAATCGCACGAGAGGCAATAATACATTTTAAAGAAGACAGCATCTGAAAAAAATGGTGAAGTAGGGGAGAGGAGCTAAGCTGTAAGACAGAATCTGTGTGCAAGAGCTAATAAAGGGGGCTCACCGAGCCTAGTCAAAATTCAACAGGATACCTGAAGGAAGCAAGAATCAAAAGGGTTAGCAGTAAAATCAACAAGGGGACAGCAGAGATAATAAAGTGGAATTATAAGGGAGACAAATGGGAGAAACAAGTCTTGTAAGGGCTGCGTCTGAGAGAAGTATAATTAATATGGAGGTTATAAAGGGGCCTTTGTAGTGGAATGTTCACAATGGAGAAATCCAGATATATTAAAAGAGTCACACAATGTGATAACTGTTGATTTGTAAGCTTGTTTTCTTATTATACACATTCCCCTCCCTCCCTCTCTACCCCCCCACCGTCTTCCCTCCCCCTCCCTCTCCTCTCTCCCTCCCCCCCAACCTCCCCCTCCCCTTCCTCCATCCCCACCCCTCCCCTACCTTCCCCACCCTCTCCCCCTTCCCTCCCTCCCCACTACCCTTCCCTCTCCCCCTCCCCTCTCCCCCTCCCCACTTCCCTCCCCTCTCCCCCTACTTCCCTCTCCTCTCCCCCCACTACCCTTCCCTCTCCCCCCACCCCTCTCCCCCTCCCCTCTCCCCCCACTCTTCTCACTCCCCCCACTACCCTTCCCTCGCCCACTCCCTTCTCCCCCCTCTTCCCTCTCCCCTCTCCCCCCTCCCCTCTCTCCCCTCTCCCCCCTCCCATCTCTCCCCCTCCACTTCTCTCCCCTTCTTACCGGGTCAGTGAGTGGGGGGAGTGTCTGGAGTGGAGAAATTGTTTTTTTCCATGAGACCTCCCCTATCAGCAACATTTGAAAGCTGAGTTCACAGGAAAGCATTTTATAAATCAGCGCAGATTTCCAGCTCCTTAAGATTTGATGTCCTTGGGTTTAGTGCAGCTTTAACACTCACCGATGATTAAATTCTCCAGATTCCTCCAGGTACTACAAGGACATCTTGACAACTTTACTGTCGTAATCGAATGTAACACACAACAAAATAAACAGTTCGAGCCAGCTAGGGTGAAATTAAAGAGGCTCTTATCATCGGGAGCCCTTTAGACTTTCTCCAGTGCCGAGGGTTTGGGGTGGGACACACACCCGGCAGGAAGCAGCCCCGACAGGTGAAAACTCGGAGTTAGACTGAATATACAGTGGGACTCAGACCACTATAGGGATACAGTTCATTCCATCACTTTTACTGCAGGGAGAAACCAGAGTGAACAGAGGCCCAGTTTGCAGATGTGGGGGATTTAGAAATGACTGAAGGAGTGGGATCCGTTTTCTAGTGGGGGCTGAAGGTAGTTGCCTCAATAAAATGTTGATCTCTAACATTTTTTTTTGATTACCCCTCTGTGAAGAACCTTGGGCTGTCATTCTACATTAAAGGCACCAGACTTGGCTCAGTGGCGGCACTTGTGCCTCTGAATTACAAGGTTGTGGATTCAAATTCTGCTCCACCACCCTAAACATTCACTCCCTTCACCACCCTAAACATTCACTCCCTTCACCACCCGAAACATTCACTCCCTTCACCACCCTAAACATTCACTCCCTTCACCACCCTAAACATTCACTCCCTTCACCACCCTAAACATTCACTCCCTTCACCACCCGAAACATTCACTCCCTTCACCACCCTAAACATTCACTCCCTTCACCACCCTAAACATTCACTCCCTTCACCACCCTAAACATTCACTCCCTTCACCACCCTAAACATTCACTCCCTTCACCACCCTAAACATTCACTCCCTTCACCACCCTAAACATTCACTCCCTTCACCACCCTAAACATTCACTCCCTTCACCACCCTAAACATTCACTCCCTCCACCACCCTAAACATTCACTCCCTCCACCACCCTAAACATTCACTCCCTTCACCACCCTAAACATTCACTCCCTTCACCACCCTAAACATTCACTCCCTTCACCACCCTGAACATTCACTCCCTTCACCACCCTGAACATTCACTCCCTTCACCACCCTAAACATTCACTCCCTTCACCACCCTAAACATTCACCCCATCCACCACCCTAAACATTCACTCCCTTCACCACCCTGAACATTCACTCCCTTCACCACCCTAAACATTCACTCCCTCCACCACCCTAAACATTCACTCCCTCCACCACCCTAAACATTCACTCCCTTCACCACCCTGAACATTCACTCCCTTCACCACCCTAAACATTCACCCCATCCACCACCCTAAACATTCACTCCCTTCACCACCCTGAACATTCACTCCATTCACCACCCTGAACATTCACTCCCTTCACCACCCTAAACATTCACTCCCTTCACCACCCTAAACATTCACTCCCTTCACCACCCTAAACATTCACTCCCTTCACCACCCTAAACATTCACTCCCTTCACCACCCTAAACATTCACTCCCTTCACCACCCTAAACATTCACTCCCTTCACCACCCTAAACATTCACTCCCTTCACCACCCTAAACATTCACTCCCTCCACCACCCTAAACATTCACTCCCTTCACCACCCTAAACATTCACTCCCTTCACCACCCTAAACATTCACTCCCTTCACCACCCTAAACATTCACTCCCTTCACCACCCTAAACATTCACTCCCTTCACCACCCTAAACATTCACTCCCTTCACCACCCTAAACATTCACTCCCTTCACCACCCTAAACATTCACTCCCTTCACCACCCTAAACATTCACTCCCTCCACCACCCTAAACATTCACTCCCTCCACCACCCTAAACATTCACTCCCTCCACCACCCTAAACATTCACTCCCTTCACCACCCTAAACATTCACTCCCTCCACCACCCTAAACATTCACTCCCTTCACCACCGGCGCACTGTGGCTGCAGTGTGTACCATCCACAGGATGCACTGCAGCAACTCGCCAAGGCTTCTTCAACAGCACCTCCCAAACCCGCGACCTCTACCACCTAGAAGGACAAGGGCAGCAGGCACATGGGAACAACACCACCTGCACGTTCCCCTCCAAGTCACACACCATCCTGACTTGGAAATATATCACCGTTCCTTCATCGTTGCTGGGTCAAAATCCTGGAACTCCCTTCCTAACAGCACTGTGGGAGAACCTTCACCACACGGACTGCAGCGGTTCAAGAAGAAGGCGGCTCACCACCACCTTCTCAAGGGGCAACTGGGGATGAGCAGTAAATGCCGGCCTCGCCAGCGATGCCCACATCCTGAGAATGAATTTTTAAAAAACTTGGCAGGAAATTGAGCATTGTTGAAAGACATTCCAAGGTTCTTCACAGAAGCATTATCAAAAACGCTCAACAAAGGAAACTACAAAGGTATGAGAAGTGAGTTGGCTATGATAGATTGGGGAGCTTCATTAAAAGGCATGACGGTAGATAGGCAATGGCTAACATTTAAGGAACGAATGCATGAATTGCAACAATCATACATTCCTTTCTGGCACGGAAACACAAAAGGAAAAATGGCCCAGCCATGGCTAACAAAAGAAATTAAGGATAGTATTAGATCCAAAGAGAAGTCATATAAAGTTGCCAGAAAAAGTAGCAAGCCTGAGGATTGGGAGCAGTTTAGAATTCAGCAAAAAGGACCAAGAGATTGATTAAGAGGGGAAAATAGAGTATGAGAATAAACTTGCAAAGAACATAAAAGTAGACTGTAAAAACTTCTACAAGTAAGTAAAAAGAAAAAGATTAATGAAGACAAATGTAGGTCCCTTACAGTCAGAAATGGGAGAATTTATAATGGGGAACAAGGAAATGGCAGAGCAATTAAACAAATACTTTGGTTCTGTCTTCACAAAGGAGGACACAAATAACTTCCCAGAAATGCTAGGGAAACAAAGTCTAGTGAGAAGGAGGAATTAAAGGAAATTAGTATTAGTAAAAAAATAGTGCTGGAGAAATTAATGGGACTGAAAGCCGATAAATCCCCAGGGCCTGATAATCTGCATCCCAGAGTACTAAAAGAGGTAGCCATGGAAATAGTGGATGCATTAGTTATCATCTTCCAACATTCTATATAGATTATGGAACATTTTGGATGCTGGCAAATGTAACCCCACTATTTAAAAAAGGAGGGAGAGGGAAAACAGGGAACTACAGACCGGTTAGCCTAACATCAGTAGTAGAGAAAATGCTGGAGTCTATTATAAAGGATGTGATAACAGGACACTTAGAAAATATCAACGGGATTAGACAAAGCCAACATGGATTTATGAACGGGAAATCATGTTTGACAAACCTACTGGAGTTTTTTGAGGATGTAACTGGTAGAATAGATAAGGAGAACCAGTGGATGTGGTTTATTTGGATTTTCAGAAGGCCTTTGCTAAAGTCCCACATAGGAGGTTAGTGTGCAAAATTAAAGCACATGGGATTGGGGGTAATATACTGGCATGGATTGAAAATTGGTTAACAGACAGGAAACTGAGAGTAGGAATAAATGGGTCTTTTTCGGGCTGGCAGGCAGTGACTAGTGGGGTACCGCAGGGATCAGAGCTTGGGCCCCAGCTATTCACAATATACATCAATGATTTGGATGAGGGAACCAAATGTAATATTTCCAAGTTTGCTGATGACACAAAACTAGGTGGGATCGTGAGTTGTGAGGGGGATGCAAAGAGGCTTCAAGGCGATTTAGACAAGTTGAGTGAGTGGGCAAATACATGGCAGATGCAGTATAATGTGGATAAATGTGCAGTTATCCACTTGGGAAGGAAAAACAGAAAGTCAGAGTATTATTTAAATGTAAACAATTTTACAACACCAAGTTATAGTCCAGCAATTTTATTTTAAATTCACAAGCTTTCGGAGACTTCCTCCTTCCTCAGGTAAAGGAAGGAGGAAGTCTCCGAAAGCTTGTGAATTTAAAATAAAATTGCTGGACTATAACTTGGTGTTGTAAAATTGTTTACAATTGTCAACCCCAGTCCATCACCGGCATCTCCACATCATTATTTAAATGGTGATAGATTGGGAAATGTTGATGTACAAAGGGACCTGGGTGTCCTTGTACACCAGTCACTGAAAGTAAATATGTCGGTGCAGCAAGCAGTTAGTAAGGCAAATGGTATGTTAGCCTTCATTGCATGAGGTTTTGAGTACAGGAGCAAGGATGTCTTACTGCAATTATACAGGGCCTTGGTGAGACCACACCTGGAGTATTGTGTGCAGTTTTGGTCTCCTTACCTAAGAAAGGATATACTTGCCATAGAGGGAGTGCAGTGAACGTTCACCAGACTGATTCCTGGGATGGCAGGACTGTCATATGAGGAGAGATTGGGTCGACTAGACCTGTATTCACTCCAGTTTAGAAGAATGAGAGGGGATCTCATTGAAACATATAAAATTCTGACAGGGCGAGACAGACTGGATGCAGGGAGGATGTTTCCCTTGGCTGGGGGGTCCAGAACGAAGGGTCACAGTCTCAGGATACGGGGTAGGTCATTTAGGACTGAGATGAGGAGAAATTTCTTCACTCAGAGGGTGGTGAACCTGTGGAATTCTCTACCACAGAAGGCTGTGGAGGCCAAGTCACTGAATATATTTAAGAAGGAGCTAGATAGATTTCTGGACACAAAAGGCATCAAGGGGTATGGGAAGAGCACGGGAATATGGTATTGAGATAGACGATCAGCCATGATCATATTGAATGTCTGGGCAGGCTCGAAGGGCCGAATGGCCTACTCCTGCTCCTATTTTCTATGTTTCTATGTAACATTAAAATGAGGTTCCCACCTGCTTCAGAAGGGCCCAATCCCACCTGCTCCAGAAAATTTAGTGGGCAGAAAAATAGACAAAAATCAGAACTGATTTAGGCTCAATGTCACAGTGAGTTCCTCCCGGTCGTGGTTATTTTTAGTCACTAAAAGTGGTCCCATTGTGTTAGTTTGCGAACTGAAATATTTGACAGCACACATGCCTACACCAATCCCGTGCAGTCTACAGTCACAGGTAAAAACTATCTCCCTATCCCCTCTGTCCCTGTCCCAGACCTCACGGCAGCCTGGGACAGGGGGGGGCCAGGGGACTACCTGGGCTGAGGGGCCGCTGATTTAACCATTTTAAACAGAAATGTCTTCAGGAGGGAGAAGTGTGAGTTAAAAATATTAACCTTAACAGGGGAGTTTTGGTCCCCACTCAAACATTAACCTGCCACCTTATCTTTCTGATCAACCTGCTCTATTTTCTCGTACTGGAAATTAAAACAATCACATGCTCTAACCCTTGAATCGACAGTCGCCGGGAGTGGAGTTTGTGGAGAGATGCAGGAGCCAGGCTTTGTGTGTAGAACAGATTGATGTGTAGAACTGGGGGGCAATACTGTCATCTGGTGGCCAGGATGTCATAGTAACCGGGGAGGGGTGCCTTGGTGTGTGACTGAAGTCGCTCGTAGAATTACCAGCAAGATTTCACAGGGCTCTGACTGATGACCCCCAGTCCTGCAATCTGTTTCCTTCTTACTGACAGCAAGAAAGACTTGCATTTATATAGCACCTTTCACAACCTCAGGACGTCCCAAAGCGTGTCACAGCCAATGAAGTAATTTTTGAAGTGTAGTCACTGTTGTAATGTCGGAAAAGCAGCAGCCAATTTGTGCACAGCAAGATCCCACAAACAGCAAAGTGATAATGACCAGATAATCTGGTTTAGTGACGTTGGTTGAGGGATAAATATTGGGCAGGACACCGGGGAGGACTCCCCTGCTCTCCTTCAAAATAGTGCCATAGGATCTTTTACATCTACCCGAGAGGCTTGAACCCACGACCTTCTGACTCAGAGGTGACAGTGCTACCCACTGAGGCATGGCTGATACCCTACTGAGCAGAGCAGTCCTCACATTTCCCCACTGTGGGGTTCAGCACCAACACAAAAGGTGCAGCCTCAGTAACCAGAGTTAGGGAGCTGTGACTCACCCACAAACATCAGTAGGAAGCTGCAATCAGCAATGTACTTACCCTGAAGGGAGCAGGGACCTCTGACACACCACCTTTATCTGACAATCACTGATGCTGTTTTCTCAGCCATTCAGGGTAAATCGGCTAAATTATAAAACCCATCTCACTCTCGAATAAGTGACCCAGAGGAGTGCGTCGTTCCTTTAACGGCCACACCCGCTCAGCCCCGAGGCTGTCTGCAGTCCGTGGTTTGTCTCTCTGACACTGGACACAGCCTCCAAGGTCCTCAGGAGAGTGCCGTTGAATAAAGTGTCGTCCGTGCTCTTTCAGCCTCTACCGAGGGCCACAACCCTAAAAGCAAATAATAATTAAAATTAAACAAGGACTAACAAATTATTCTGTGCTATTTTTATTGCTAGGACATGTATCATTTGAGCAGGAGACACTGGATAGCACTCAAAGTTTCTTATCGAGATCTGCAGTACCAGGCCATTCTCATCGCTCACCTGCAAAGTGAGCCACGCAGAGCAGCGATGGGTAAAGTACGACACGCACCTTCGATTGTGCTCTTCATCACCGGCCTGGCAGCGTGACTGTCCATCTTCCCAGGGCTCCTTCTCAACCGGCTTGAAAGCCCCATTCACCCAGTCCTTCACATCAAAGAGAGAGAGAGAGAGACAAAATAGACAGAGATAGAGAGAGAAAGACAGAGAGACAGAGACCGAGAAAAAGAGTCAGAGATATAGAGAGAACAAAATGGAAGGAGAGATAGAAAGTCAGAGAGCAAGAGAAAGTCAGAGAAACTTTCCTCTCCACTCCTCCTTCCCCCTCTCCACTCCCTCCCTCTCCACTCCTTGCCAGTATGGTCTTGCCAGCACTGCCTATATCACAGAACAAATAATAAACCTCACGCCCCATGAAATCAAAAGACTGTAATACTGATAACAGACAGGGGAGGGCAGAAGCAGCACACGTTCTGGGATAGATTTGTGGTGCTTTGTGATTTGAGACAATGGAAAGGGAGACGATTCAGAGACTTTTAACTGTCAATGTACCCCTGTGTGAAACCTACACATTCTGGGAATGGAATTGGCTCAAACACTCCCAGGGCAGGGACAGCACGGATTAGATACAGAGTAAAGCTCCCTCTACACTGTCCCATCAAACACTCCCAGGGCAGGGACAGCATGGATTAGATACAGAGTAAAGCTCCCTCTACACTGTCCCATCAAACACTCCCAGGGCAGGGACAGCATGGATTAGATACAGAGTAAAGCTCCCTCTACACTGTCCCATCAAACACTCCCAGGACAGGTACAGCATGGATTAGATACAGAGTAAAGCTCCCTCTACACTGTCCCATCAAACACTCCCACGGCAGGTACAGCACGGGTTAGATACAGAGTAAAGCTCCCTCTACACTGTCCCATCAAACACTCCCAGGGCAGGTACAGCATGGATTAGATACAGAGTAAAGCTCCCTCTACACTGTCCCATCAAACACTTCCAGGGCAGGGACAGCGTGGATTAGATACAGAGTAAAGCTCCCTCTACACTGTCCCATCAAACACTCCCAGGGCAGGTACAGCACGGATTAGATACAGAGTAAAGCTCCCTCTACACTGTCCCATCAAACACTTCCAGGGCAGGTACAGCACTGGTTAGATACAGAGTAAAGCTCCCTCTACACTGTCCCATCAAACACTCCCAGGGCAGGTACAGCACTGGTTAGATACAGAGTAAAGCTCCCTCTACACTGTCCCATCAAACACTCCCAGGGCAGGTACAGCACTGGTTAGATACAGAGTAATGCTCCCTCTACATTGTCCTGTCAAGCACTGATCACTGCTGGCCTTTGTTGGGGTTCTGCAGGTTGTTCGTGCCCCGATGTGAGAGAAAGGGGTGGGTGGGAGATCAGGCCAGGTTCCTGCTCTTGCTCACTACCCTGAGACCGCTGCGGGAAATCGAGGTGGGGCCTGGATGAGGCCTGACTGGGATGGTTGCCAATGGCAGCACTGTTTCTGGGCCCACAACGTGGGTGGGGAGTTGCAGTCAGACCGGACCTTACAGGCCTGTGCCCAGCAAGCCGTGCCAGTGACCAGGAGAAGGGGGAGGAAACCACAAGAGAAATGAGAGCAGGGTCCCATGCCAGCTGAAGTGACTGAGCTTTTATTAGAAACTATATTTATCCAGTTTTTAATCCCAAGCTGTGTCTCAGGATGATTTTTATATCTTGTCGCGCAGTAAAAATCCCAGACTGTTTTACTTTCGGATTCCCAGTAATAAGAATGTTAACGACAACATAAGGGGCAAGGCTCAACTGTTATTACTTCCCAGTTTGTGTCTCCCTATAAATGTCACGGAAGATTAACTATTTCAATACCGAGTTCCCTTGGAACTCGCCAATATTCCAACCTTCATTTTCCAGGATTTTTATTCCGCAGTTTGAAACATATTATATGCTGCTCTGAAGCGCAAGGGAAATTAAACAGAAAAGAAAAAACACTTTTCAAATGTAATTTGAATTAAATGAAATATCCAGTGCAGCCAAGAAGCAGTCTCTTAAAGGGACAGTGACCTCAGCTCTTTTTAGTTTTATTCATTCTTGGGATGTGGGTGTCGCTGGCAAGGCTGGCATTTATTGCCCATCCCTAATTGCCCTGAGAAGGTGGTGATGGACTTTCTTGAACCACTGATAGCGGTTTGACACAATTGAATGGTTTGCTAGGCCTACTTAAGAGGACAGTTAAGTCATATGGGACTGGAGTCACATATAGGCCCAGAGCGGGTAAGGACAGCAGGTTTCCTTCCCTAAAGGACGTTCGTGAAAGAGTTGGGGTTTTTTATGACAATCTGACAGCTTCGTGGTCACTTTTGCTGATACCAGATTTCTATTTCAAAAAACTGAATTCAAACTCTCAAGGTGAGATTTGAACTCATGTTCCAGTGGATTATTAGTCCAGGCCGCTGGATTAGAAGTCCAGTAACATAATCACAGCTCGACCATGCCCAACCCTAATTTCTCATGTGGTTTTCTCCCCTCTTGTACAAGCACACTTCTTGCTAATGTACAAGTTCAGTTCAAACTATACCAGGATTACTGTAGTGTCAGAGTAGTTTTAGGTTATCAGCTTTGGGTCAAAGGTAGCACTCTCACCTCTGAGTCAGAAGGCCATGGGTTCAAGTCCCATTCCAGGACTTGAGCACATAATCTAGGCTGACACTTCAATGCAGTGCTGAGGGAGTGCTGCACTGTCAGAGGGGCAGTACTGAGGGAGCGCCGCACTGTCGGAGGGTCAGTACTGAGGGAGTGCTGCACTGTCAGAGGGGCAGTACTGAGGGAGCGCCGCACTGTCAGAGGGGCAGTACTGAGGGAGCGCCGCACTGTCGGAGGGGCAGTACTGAGGGAGCGCCGCACTGTCAGAGGGTCAGTACTGAGGGAGCGCTGCACTGTCAGAGGGTCAGTACTGAGGGAGCGCCGCACTGTCGGAGGGTCAGTACTGAGGGAGAGCCGCACTGTCGGAGGGTCAGTACTGAGGGAGAGCCGCACTGTCGGAGGGTCAGTACTGAGGGAGCGCCGCACTGTCGGAGGGTCAGTACTGAGGGAGAGCCGCACTGTCGGAGGGTCAGTACTGAGGGAGCGCCGCACTGTCGGAGGGTCAGTACTGAGGGAGCGCTGCACTGTCGGAGGGGCAGTACTGAGGGAGGCTGCACTGTCGGAGGGTCAGTACTGAGGGAGCGCTGCACTGTCGGAGGGTCAGTACTGAGGGAGCGCCGCACTGTCGGAGGGTCAGTACTGAGGGAGCGCCGCACTGTCGGAGGGTCAGTACTGAGGGAGCGCTGCACTGTCGGAGGGGCAGTACTGAGGGAGGCTGCACTGTCGGAGGGGCAGTACTGAGGGAGTGCTGCACTGTCGGAGGGGCAGTACTGAGGGAGCGCCGCACTGTCGGAGGGTCAGTACTGAGGGAGCGCCGCACTGTCGGAGGGGCAGTACTGAGGGAGCGCCGCACTGTCGGAGGGGCAGTACTGAGGGAGCGCTGCACTGTCGGAGGGGCAGTACTGAGGGAGGCTGCACTGTCGGAGGGGCAGTACTGAGGGAGTGCTGCACTGTCGGAGGGGCAGTACTGAGGGAGCGCCGCACTGTCGGAGGGTCAGTACTGAGGGAGCGCCGCACTGTCGGAGGGTCAGTACTGAGGGAGCGCCGCACTGTCGGAGGGTCAGTGCTGAGGGAGGCTGCACTGTCGGAGGGTCAGTGCTGAGGGAGTGCCGCACTGTCGGAGGATCAGTACTGAGGGAGCGCCGCACTGTCGGAGGGTCAGTACTGAGGGAGCGCCGCACTGTCGGAGGGTCAGTACTGAGGGAGCGCCGCACTGTCGGAGGGTCAGTGCTGAGGGAGCGCCGCACTGTCGGAGGGTCAGTGCTGAGGGAGGCTGCACTGTCGGAGGGTCAGTGCTGAGGGAGTGCCGCACTGTCGGAGGATCAGTACTGAGGGAGCGCCGCACTGTCGGAGGGTCAGTACTGAGGGAGCGCCGCACTGTCGGAGGGTCAGTACTGAGGGAGCGCCGCACTGTCGGAGGGTCAGTGCTGAGGGAGCGCCGCACTGTCGGAGGGTCAGTGCTGAGGGAGCGCCGCACTGTCGGAGGGTCAGTGCTGAGGGAGTGCCGCACTGTCGGAGGGTCAGTACTGAGGGAGAGCCGCACTGTCGGAGGGTCAGTGCTGAGGGAGCGCTGCACTGTCGGAGGGTCAGTACTGAGGGAGCGCTGCACTGTCAGAGGGTCAGTGCTGAGGGAGCGCTGTACTGTCGGAGGGTCAGTACTGAGGGAGCGCTGCACTGCCGGAGGGTCAGTGCTGAGGGAGCGCTGCACTATCGGAGGGACAGTACTGAGGGAGCGCCGTGCTGTGATTCTGGTTCTCGACCCTTCCACCAATGGGAACAGTTTCTCTTTATTTACTTTTTCTAAACCCTTCATGATTTTGAACATTTCTATGAAATCTCCTCTCAAACTCCTCTGCTCTAAGGAGAACAACCCCAGCTTCCCCACTATTTGAAGAAGAGCAGGGAGTTCTCCCCGGTGTCCAGGCCAATATTTATCCCTCAACCAACATCACTAAAACAGATTATCTGGTCTTTATCACATTGCTGTTTGTGGGATCTTGCTGTGCGCAAATTGGCTGCTGCGTTTCCTACATTATAACAGTGACTACACTTTAAAAAGTACTTTGTTGGCTGTAATGCGCTTTGGGACATCCTGAGGTCATGAAAGGTGCTATTTAAATGCAAGTCTTTCTTTCTTTCCTTCTTGTCTCTCTTTCTTTGCAATAGTCTCCTCAAAATGTCCCATTGACATTCTTCCTTGATCTCCTGCACTGTAAGTGTTACGTTATCATTGTAGATGTTGGAGTGTTGGTGGTATCGATGTCAGGGTTGTTGATATCGATCTAGGATGTCCACGATCTCTGTCCTGATCAGCCCACTGTCTCACTGTTCCATTTAATGCAAACTCTTTATTTGTTCCTTTCTCCTGTATTAAAATATCGAAAAAACTACGCAGAAACTCCTTTATTTTTTATCTAACATGTTCGGTTACCTTCTTAACTGCAGTTTGTACAATGTTCCAATACTTCTGAATTATTTAAAAGCTTAGAAGAAATCCTCACCCATTTTCTCCTCTCCTGACTTGGGTACCTGTCAACCTCCAATGTCTCGCCTAGACAATGAGCATCAGCAGCTATTCAACAATGGGCAACATCACAGCCTGACCTTTTTTTTTTATTCGTTCACGGGATGTGGGCGTCGCTGACGAGGCCAGCATTTATTGCCCATCCCTAATTGCCCTCGAGAAGGTGGTGGTGAGCCGCCTTCTTGAACCGCTGCAGTCCGTGTGGTGACGGTTCTCCCACAGTGCTGTTAGGGAGTTCCAGGATTTTGACCCAGCGACAATGAAGGAACGGCGATATATTTCCTATTGCAGTGTCCATGCGCATAAGCTTGTGGCTGAGGCTATTGGGCAGTGATCAGGGCCTAAATTATAACCCAGAGGAATGGGTGGGTTGGGGGTGGGGGACAGTAAAAATTTTAAAAATCCAACCCGCCCACTTCCGGTTTTAACAGAGGTGGGACGAGGGGCAGGCAACCAACCCGCTCTCAGGAGGCAGGTCATTCAGTGAAAGCTCTCAAGGAGGCTGCGGGCCTCCATTATTACAGCGTTTTTATTTTTAACCCCGGGGGGCCGGGATTCCTGGGCTTTCTGCGTCACGCCATGTGAGAGGAGGCGAGAAGGCCCGAAACAGCAGGTAAAGTGCCTTTATTGCACTCCTTGTGGGCCCGGAGGAGGAGTGCTTCCCCCAGGCCCAACAAACCTACCTGCAGCACCACCATGATCTCTGAACCCCCACCCCATCCCCGCCGATGACCCCCTCCCCTCCCCCATCTAAGACTTACCTTCTCGCGTCCTCTTCCTTCCTCTTCTCCCATCCGACTGACAGTTAGCCTGTCAATCAGGCCTGGCCTGTCGGGCAGGCAACAGACAAAAATAATAAAAGACGTCTTTTACATCAAAATTGTAAGGACGTTTGGGAAACCCGTACTTCCGGGTTTCCCGTCAAGAATTCCCCCCTCCGGCGTCTTCCCAGCTCCGTGTTAAAATTTAGGCCCCCTAACTCGGGGGTACTAAACTCATTTGCAGCTCCTCAACTCCTTCCTTGGCTGCGATGAGCTATTTCAGTGCTGGATCCAATCAGAGGCCTTTCCCCGGTGCACATTCTCTCTCTCTCTCTTCCTTTAGTGGGAATCCTGTTGTGGGAACGGGAGTGTTTCTGTGAGCAGCCATGAGAGGGAGACACAGGAAAGGAGAGGAGAGGAGAGAGGGACAGAGTGCGAACATTGGGAATCGAGCTGGACCCAGGGAGAGCTGGGTGAGCGCAGCAGAGCTGTCAGTGTCTGAGAGAGAGAGAGAACACATCGGGGCACAGCAACATGGGAGACCACCAGTCCATCCATTCTCCTCTGCAAACCTCCCGTCGAGTTCAGGCCTGTGATCCTGGAGCTGTTTCCCGTTTACTTCTCTAGGCCCTAATATGGTTTTCTGCTCCACTGCTGCAGCTGGTTAAAAATCCTTGCATTTATATAGCGCCTTTCACGACCTCAGGACGTCCCAAATGCTTTACAGCCATGAGGTACTTTTGAAATGTAGTCACTGTTGTAATGTAGGAAACGCAACAGCCAATTTGCGCACAGCAAGATCCCACAAACAGCAATGAGATAATGGCCAGATAATCTGTTCTTTTCAGTGATGTTGGTTGAGGGATAATTATTGGGCTGGACACCGGGGGGAACTCCCCTGCTCTTCTTCGAATAGTGTCGTGGGATCTTTTACGTCCACCTGAGAGGACAAACGGGGCCTCGGTTTAACGTTTCATCTAAAAGACAGTGCCTCCGACAGTGCCGCACTCCCTCAGTACTGCACTGGGAGTTTTGGCCTGGAGTGGGGTTTGAACCCACGAACTTCTGACTGGTAATCTTTCTCTGTCCCTAATCCCTCAGACTCTCTCTCTCTCTCTGAAAAGTCTCACCTGAAATATTAACCTGCCTTTTCCCTTTCTGAGTTTGTTTTAAATTTACGGTTTGTGTTTTATTCGGAGTGCACTGAGTTGGTTGACGTCTGCAGCTCTGGCTGCCCGGGTATGAGCGGGCTTTTGTGTTAATCTAGTGCAGATGACAGTGTGTGTTCCTTCACAGGAGAATCCCAGAGGAATTCCAATAAGTTTCCACCACTCCAGATTGTGTGAGTGATAATTGAACAAGTGTCGGCAGTTTATCTGAAAGCTGCCCTGGACTCTTATACCCATTCAGCTTTCGTGTCCTTCTCCAATAATCTGTCTGGCTGGATTGCGATGTCTGGTATTTCAAACTGTCTCAGACAAACCCTCCCTCAAGACAAAGGATATTTTTCAACCACCTTTTTCTCAGTTTCTCTCCTGTGACTCAGACAAGCATCTTTTCTGAAAATGGTGTTTGAGGCCTGGGCGAGAGGCTCTGTCCTTGCATTTTCACACCGGGTACGTTCCAGCAAGAGCCCAGACTGAGGTCATCGATTCATTTGAAAAGGAGCTGGATAAATATTAGGAGCAGGATCGAGGTTATATCGAGGCACAATCGGAGTCGATCAAACACTCCACAGACCAGGGATTGAATCTGCAGACTCACTGGGGTATCGAGTGAGATATTGAGGTGACGAGATTAATACAGCATGACTCCTCATTCCAGATCAAGTCTTCAGCCTTCTCATACCAATTATCTTCAGATTAAATCCTTTACAACTATTGATTACAACATTAATCTCTGACACTGATATCTTCTTCAAACATCAATACACTCACGGATATATCCATTAAACAAAATCAAACACCTGTCAAATCCAACCACTACAGTGTGAACAGCCAGGTTCCTGGTTGGAGAAAAGGACAGTCTTATTTTCATTGAAACTCTTCTATTGATATTACTCTGGTGAATGCTCTCTCCCTCCCATTATCCAATACCCTGTCCGACACCTTCTCCCTCCTCCCTGGAACCTCAGTTCACACAGAGACTCACCGCCCTTGCCCCAGTCTGTCCTTAAAACCCCAGCTTGGCACCACCTAACCCCAACTCCCTGCCTTATCCTGGCTCCTCTCAGACTTACCATTCTGGTGCTGCTCTTTACCCATCCATAGAATGATGCAGCACCGAAGGAGGCCATTCGGCCCATCTTGCCTGTGCCTGTAAATTCTCAATAAATTAAAGAATGGATATCTGTCAATACTTTTATCCATTTTGTTTATTCTGCAACATTTTTTTGTATGGTATGAAATAAATATACATCTGATCCTTGACACCTGAACTTTACCAGCTCCTTCAGGAGAGAAGGGGAGAAAGTTGAAGGGAAAAGTAGAAATACTTTCATGTCAACTGTAAGGAATTTAGCGCAAGGTGACAGTAACGCTGGTGGCCATATTGTCTCATCTCTCGCAGTGAGCAGCCTCAACATGGCTGCCAGTGTGTTCGCCTGAGCCCTGTTTGTTGGAATGCAGTAATCTTGGAGACCACATTAAGGCTCACGCACAATGATACGGTAAATTGAACATAACATTTGTCAGCGGGAATAGCTGAAGTAATCTAAAAACAAATATAATTATGTAAAAATGGACTGTCAGGCAGTGAATAGAGTGTCTGAGCATTCGACAACTGCAAATTATCTGTCTGACATTAAACAATGTACAAATCACACACAATTACTGCACTGATCCATCCTCGACCAGTCATCACTACCAACAGCACGTAAAACGTGGGTTCGAAACATTGTGTACCATTTTTTAGTGCTAATCTTCATGTTATTTTTTTAAAATTGTGATAGTAAGTGATAGGCCCCGTCCCACAGGGCAGGGCACCAGGGGAAGGGCCCAGTCCCACAGGGCACCAGGGGAAGGGCCCAGTCCCACAGGGCACCAGGGGAAGGGCCCGGCCCCACAGGGCACCAGGGGAAGGGCCCAGTCCCACAGGGCACCAGGGGAAGGGCCCGGTCCCACAGGGCACCAGGGGAAGGGCCCAGTCCCACAGGGCACCCGGGGAAGGGCCCGGTCCCACAGGGCACCAGGGGAAGGGCCCGGCCCCACAGGGCACCAGGGGAAGGGCCCAGTCCCACAGGGCACCCGGGGAAGGGCCCGGTCCCACAGGGCACCAGGGGAAGGGCCCGGTCCCACAGGGCAGGGCACCAGGGGAAGGGCCCGGTCCCACAGGGCACCAGGGGAAGGGCCCGGTCCCACAGGGCAGGGCACCAGGGGAAGGGCCCGGCCCCACAGGGCACCAGGGGAAGGGCCCGGTCCCACAGGGCAGGGCACCAGGGGAAGGGCCCGGCCCCACAGGGCACCAGGGGAAGGGCCCAGTCCCACAGGGCACCCGGGGAAGGGCCCGGTCCCACAGGGCACCCAGGGAAGGGCCCGGCCCCACAGGGCACCAGGTGAAGGCTCTAGTCCCACAGGGCAGGGCACCAGGTGAAGGGCATGGTCCCACAGGGCATCCGGGGAAGGGCCCGGTCCCACAGGCAGGACATCCGGGCAAGGGCCCGGTCCCACAGGGCAGGGCACCAGGGGCAGGGCCCGGTCCCATAGGGCAGGGCACCAGGGGAAGGGCCCGGTCCCACAGGGCACCCGGGGAAGGGCCCGGCCCCACAGGGCAGGGCACCAGGAGAAGGGCCCGGTCCCACAGGGCAGGGCACCAGGGGAAGGGCCCAGTCTCACAGGGCAGGGCACCAGGGGAAGGGCCTGGTCCCACAGGGCACCCGGGGAAGGGCCCGGCCCCACAGGGCACCAGGAGAAGGGCCCGGCCCCACAGGCAGGACATCCGGGCAAGGGCCCGGTCCCACAGGGCACCAGGGGCAGGGCCCGGTCCCACAGGGCAGGGCACCAGGGGAAGGGCCCGGCCCCACAGGGCACCAGGAGAAGGGCCCAATCTCACAGGGCAGGGCACCAGGGGAAGGGCCCGGTCCCACAGGCAGGACATCCGGGCAAGGGCCCGGTCCCACAGGGCACCAGGGGCAGGGCCCGGTCCCACAGGGCAGGGCACCAGGGGAAGGGCCCGGCCCCACAGGGCACCAGGAGAAGGGCCCAATCTCACAGGGCAGGGCACCAGGGGAAGGGCCCGGTCCCACAGGGCACCCGGGGAAGGGCCCGGTCCCACAGGGCAGGGCACCAGGGGAAGGGCCCGGTCCCACAGGGCAGGGCACCAGGGGAAGGGCCCAGTCCCACAGGGCAGTGCACCAGGGGAAGGGCCCAGTCCCACAGGGCAGTGCACCAGGGGAAGGGCCCAGTCCCACAGGGCACCAGGTGAAGGCTCTAGTCCCACAGGACAGGGCACCAGGTGAAGGTCATGGTCCCACAGGGCATCCGGGGAAGGGCCCGGTCCCACAGGGCAGGGCACCAGGGGAAGGGCCCGGTCCCACAGAGCAGGGCACCAGGGGAAGGGCCCGGTCCCACAGGGCACCCGGGGAAGGGCCCGGTCCCACAGGGCACCCGGGGAAGGGCCCGGTCCCACAGGGCACCCGGGGAAGGGCCCGGTCCCACAGGGCACCCGGGGAAGGGCCCGGTCCCACAGGGCACCCGGGGAGGGGCCCGGTCCCACAGGGCACCAGGGGAAGGGCCCGGCCCCACAGGGCACCCGGGGAGGGGCCCGGTCCCACAGGGCAGGGCACCAGGGGAAGGGCCCGGTCCCACAGGGCACCCGGGGAGGGGCCCGGTCCCACAGGGCACCAGGGGAAGGGCCCGGTCCCACAGGGCACCCGGGGAGGGGCCCGGTCCCACAGGGCACCAGATGTGTCTCAGCGTAAGCTCCTGTACATGTACAGCACATAGGGGTAAAAGGGAACGATTCAAACCTGAAAGTTTCTGGTGTGCCCAGCTCCATGCCCCATTGGGCAGGGTCACGAGTTTTACGGGCTTACACTGAGCCACAGTGTTAGAAGAATCTGGAAGAGGTTCAGGACGACACGTTTTCAAGTGATGAGATGCCACACGAGCTGATTGTGCTGTTCTATTTATTGAACCAGGGCCTTGAATTTCACCACACTCTCAGCAAAGAATCTAATGACAGAGAGTCTGGGCAAAGCATCAATCTAAAGCTGGGAGCCTGGAGCCCTCAGTAATACTCGTCCTCTGTGGAGAAGCATCACCCTCCATTGATTTCCAATAGAGCCACAATGAGCTCGAGAGCAGTTCTGACACCTCACTGTACACCACTAATTTATCCATCATTTCAGGGTCAGGAACTCAACAGCTCCACTGAGCACACGTCAGGAATTTCCCACACACAGGATTAGGGGAGGGTCTGTCGGCGGGGGGGGGTGGGGGTGGGGGGGGGAAGAGGGGGGAGGAAAAGAGTACAGACTCTCTAGTTGAGGTGTTACCATCTATAACTCGGCAAAGGACAACCCAACACTTTGGCCCAGGGGAAGGAGGTCCATGAAAGTTGTGATTCAGGCCCCATGGAACAAGGGGGCCTTGGCAGTGAGTGCTGACTACAGCATTCCACCCCCTTCCTCACCCGCCACCCCCGTCCCAACTCCTCACCCTCACCCTCCAACCCCCCCACCCCAAACCCCACCCCCCACACACAGCTACTCAATGCAGGAAGAAGTTCACTGACCTTTCCAGGACAGACAAGGTAACAGGAGGCACCCTCTCCCTGTAACAGGCACTGGAATAAGCAGATTTCCCAGTTTCTGCCCCTTTGCCCTCATTATGACAAACACCATCTGCAACTCACCACCAATGTACAGGTAGTCTCACAATATCTTTTACATCACCTTCCCTCTCCTCCAACTGATCCTTTACTCACAGGGAAACAGTGGAAGAGTCACGTGGTCTGTAGCTCATTCCCTGCACCTCTTCTCACCCCCGTTAAACAATGCTCTCTACAACCGGGCTGAATTCCCGACAACACACAGGGACCCTCACTCTCTACTTTCCTCTTAGAGGGGAAACAGCTCACAGGCAAAGGTGAGGAAGTGGCATCTCAGCCCCCATGGGTCCTACGGAATAACATCAGCCGACCACCTCAGGACCTCCAGATACTGTAGGAGAAACTGGAGGACAGAAAGGGCCTGCAATAATTGGCACCAAGGGGAGGCACGGTGGGTAAAAGCAGTAGGGAGGCACGGTGGGTACAAGCAGTAGGGAGGCACGGTGGATACAAGCTATAGGGAGACACGGTGGGTATAAGCAGTAGGGAGGCACAGTGGGTACAAGCTATAGGGAGACATGGTGGGTACAAGCTATAGGGAGGCACGGTGGGTACAAGCTATAGGGAGACATGGTGGGTACAAGCCATAGGGAGATATGGTGGGTACAAGCAGTAGGGAGGCACGGTGGGTACAAGCTATAGGGAGGGACGGTGGGTACAAGCAGTAGGGAGGCACGGTGGGTACAAGCAGTAGGGAGGCACGGTGGGTACAAGCTATAGGGAGGGACGGTGGGTACAAGCAGTAGGGAGGCACGGTGGGTAAAAGCAGTAGGGAGGGACGGTGGGTACAAGCTATAGGGAGGGATGGTGGGTACAAGCAGTAGGGAGACACGGTGGGTACAAGCTATAGGGAGGCACGGTGGGTACAAGCCATAGGGAGGGACGGTGGGTACAAGCAGTAGGGAGGCACGGTGGGTAAAAGCAGTAGGGAGGGACGGTGGGTACAAGCCATAGGGAGGGACGGTGGGTACAAGCAGTAGGGAGGGACGGTGGGTACAAGCAGTAGGGAGGGACGGTGGGTACAAGCAGTAGGGAGGCACGGTGGGTACAAGCTATAGGGAGGCACGGTGGGTACAAGCAGTAGGGAGGGACGGTGGGTACAAGCCATAGGGAGGGACGATGGGTACAAGCAGTAGGGAGGGACGGTGGGTACAAGCAGTAGGGAGGGACGGTGGGTACAAGCCATAGGGAGGGACGGTGGGTACAAGCAGTAGGGAGGGACGGTGGGTACAAGCCATAGGGAGGGACGATGGGTACAAGCAGTAGGGAGGGACGGTGGGTACAAGCAGTAGGGAGGGACGGTGGGTACAAGCCATAGGGAGGGACGGTGGGTACAAGCAGTAGGGAGACATGGTGGGTACAAGCAGTAGGGAGGGACGGTGGGTACAAGCAGTAGGGAGGCACGGTGGGTACAAGCTATAGGGAGGGACGGTGGGTACAAGCAGTAGGGAGGCACGGTGGGTAAAAGCAGTAGGGAGGGACGGTGGGTACAAGCTATAGGGAGGGACGGTGGGTACAAGCAGTAGGGAGACACGGTGGGTACAAGCTATAGGGAGGCACGGTGGGTACAAGCCATAGGGAGGGACGGTGGGTACAAGCAGTAGGGAGGCACGGTGGGTAAAAGCAGTAGGGAGGGACGGTGGGTACAAGCCATAGGGAGGGACGGTGGGTACAAGCAGTAGGGAGGGACGGTGGGTACAAGCAGTAGGGAGGGACGGTGGGTACAAGCAGTAGGGAGGCACGGTGGGTACAAGCAGTAGGGAGGGACGGTGGGTACAAGCCATAGGGAGGGACGGTGGGTACAAGCAGTAGGGAGGGACGGTGGGTACAAGCAGTAGGGAGGGACGGTGGGTACAAGCCATAGGGAGGGACGGTGGGTACAAGCAGTAGGGAGACATGGTGGGTACAAGCAGTAGGGAGGGACGGTGGGTACAAGCAGTAGGGAGGCACGGTGGGTACAAGCTATAGGGAGGGACGGTGGGTACAAGCAGTAGGGAGGCACGGTGGGTAAAAGCAGTAGGGAGGGACGGTGGGTACAAGCTATAGGGAGGGACGGTGGGTACAAGCAGTAGGGAGACACGGTGGGTACAAGCTATAGGGAGGCACGGTGGGTACAAGCCATAGGGAGGGACGGTGGGTACAAGCAGTAGGGAGGCACGGTGGGTAAAAGCAGTAGGGAGGGACGGTGGGTACAAGCCATAGGGAGGGACGGTGGGTACAAGCAGTAGGGAGGGACGGTGGGTACAAGCAGTAGGGAGGCACGGTGGGTACAAGCAGTAGGGAGGCACGGTGGGTACAAGCAGTAGGGAGGGACGGTGGGTACAAGCCATAGGGAGGGACGGTGGGTACAAGCAGTAGGGAGGGACGGTGGGTACAAGCAGTAGGGAGGGACAGTGGGTACAAGCCATAGGGAGGGACGGTGGGTACAAGCAGTAGGGAGACATGGTGGGTACAAGCAGTAGGGAGGGACGGTGGGTACAAGCAGTAGGGAGGGACGGTGGGTACAAGCAGTAGGGAGGGACGGTGGGTACAAGCAGCAGGGAGGGACGGTGGGTACAAGCAGTAGGGAGGCACGGTGGGTACAAGCCATAGGGAGGCACGGTGGGTACAAGCAGTAGGGAGGTGGGCAGATTAGTTTCAGTGAATGAGTTGAGGTAGTTGTCACAGGGGAACTGTGACACAAGGACTCATTTGGCCATGGGCTCAGGTCCTTTTCGTTGCAGGTCTCCCCTTATGAACTGTTGCCATAGCGACCTGGTGCCAGCCGTGGCTCAGTGGGTAGCACTCTTTCTCGCCCCTGAGTCAAGTCCCACTCCGGACGTTTGAGCCCATAATCCAGTCTGATGCTCCTAGTGCAGTATTGAGGGAGTGCTGCACAGTTGGAGGTGCCATCTTTTGGATGAGATGTTAAACTGTCTGACCTCTCAGGTGGATGTAAAAGATCCCAAGGCCCTCTTTGAAGAAGAGCAGGGAGTTCTCCCCGGTGTCCTGGCCAATATCTATCCCTCAACCAACATCACTAAAACTGATTATCTGGCCATTATCTCATTGATGTTTGTGGGATCTTGCTGTGCACAAATAGGCTGCCTCATTTCCTGCATTACAACAGTGACTACACTTCAAAAGTACTTCATTGGCTGCAAAGCACTTTGGCACATCCTGAGGCCTTGAAAGGCATAATATAAATGCAAGTCTTTTCTTTACCTGGCAGCTGTCAAACTGAGTTATTGCTTCATGAGAGAGGCACAACCTTCTCAAACGTTGCCAAGGGGTCAGGGTGGTGTAGCTCCCTGCCTAGTATGGCAGGCAGGAAGGTGTGGGTAACAGCACAATCTACAGGGCTCGACCGTAACCACTCGCATCCCCACAGTCCCAGAGGACTGTTGCTGCAATGTTCCGTACAGTATTTGACCATCTCTCTCTGGACTTACTCCTTCCTCCTTCTGTCCTGTTTCGAACCAGATAGTCACCCAGCCCCTTTTAAAAGGACTGTTTTTGCTAACAGACTATTCCACGTTTTTCGGCTCGTTGGAGAACGTAGAAAAATTCTTCTATTCTGCTCTTTCCTTTGAAGCTGTGAACTTTGCCTTTCTATCCTGTGGTTCTCTGATCACAGCTGGAGTTGCCTCCATGCCCATTATCCCCATCTCTCGGCATCGTGAAGACACGAATCATCGTCCCTCTTAATCTTCTGTTCTCTAATGAGAACAAATTCAGTTCGAAAGATCTATCCAACTTACGAGCTTTGAATCCCACATTCATTCAAGTCCCTTTCTGAACGTTCTCCATCCCTTCAAGGTCCTGTTTGAAAATACGGTCCTCAGAACTACACACAGCATTCCAAATATGGTCACAGAGGGAAGGAGGAAGAATAATGCCTGTGGAGAGCAGACGGCCAGGGTTCAACAGTGGAGGTGTGAGGGTCGATGAATAGTGAGGAGTCTCGTTTGTTCACCATGTGTTCTGTGAGTTGCCTAGGGATGTTTTTCTAAGTAGGCTGATCACAATAAGCAATACCAGTGCTGTATGTCAGCATATTTCAGCATCAAACACTCCCAGGGCAGGTACAGCACGGGTTAGATACAGAGTAAAGCTCCCTCTACACTGTCCCATCAATCACTCCCACGGCAGGTACAGCACGGGTTAGATACAGAGTAAAGCTCCTTCTATACTGTTCCATCAAACACTCCCAGGGCAGGTACAGCACGGGTTAGATACAGAGTAAAGCTCCCTCTACACTGTCCCATCAAACACTCCCAGGGCAGGTACAGCACGGGTTAGATACAGAGTAAAGCTCCCTCTACACTGTCCCATCAAACACTCCCAGGGCAGGTACAGCACGGGTTAGATACAGAGTAAAGCTCCTTCTATACTGTTCCATCAAACACTCCCAGGGCAGGTACAGCACGGGTTAGATACAGAGTAAAGCTCCCTCTACACTGTCCCATCAATCACTCCCACGGCAGGTACAGCACGGGTTAGATACAGAGTAAAGCTCCTTCTATACTGTTCCATCAAACACTCCCAGGGCAGGTACAGCACGGGTTAGATACAGAGTAAAGCTCCTTCTATACTGTCCCATCAAACACTCCCAGGCCAGGTACAGCACGGGTTAGATACAGAGTAAAGCTCCCTCTATAACTGCTTTATCAATTTTGGATTGAAATGAAAAGTGCCACCTCCTCCGATTTGAATATTTCACACGCATTGATTAATTTAATCGTTGTATCATAGAAATTGCAGCACAGAAGGACGTCATTCAGCCCATTGTGCCTGTGCTGGTGCCAGCTCTTCAACTGTAGTTATCTTGTCTACTGCCATTTCCCTGCCCACTCATTGGTTCCTCTTATAATTGTTCCTATAAATACTTATTGGGATCCCTTTTAAACGATGTTATATTTTCTACCTCAGTAACCAGCCGTTGTATAGCAATCTGTGTCCTAATATCCCTCTGTGTGAAAAGCATAGTCTGTAACTGCATTGCCGTATTGGGAGAAGTAAGATCACTTCTGGACTGAACTGCTCCAGGCACCTTCATCCAGAAAAGTTCATCGAGACATTTAATCCTTAAATTATAACCTTGGAAGAGAAAGGAATGCCTGTGAGAGATGGACAGCTCGGCCTCCCACAACAGTATATTAATGTGTGGTTAGAATGTAATTATATTGCCACTCAATACTTGTGGGATGGACTGTACAAGGAACACAATTAAACCATTGATTGGACGACCAGAAGGCAGTATTGGTGTGGCTGATCAATGCATTCTTTAGCATCCCATTGGCTAATGATAGTCAAACACTAAGAAAGTCTACAAGCTCTATTGGTGATCTGAGCAAAGCCTGTTGCCTTGTCCTTCAGATGCTCTGTGACAGGCCTGCTCGCTCACCAAACACAGCTCTCAGTTAATTCATTCAATCGATAATTTCTCACCTTCCAAGGTTTTGAGGCTTGGAGACTTGTGTCTGTAAATGTCCCTGCAGTTCCTGCTCTTTCTTTTTGTCATGGATGCAGTTTTCACACTCGAGAAGACGTCCATTTTTTCTTGGACAATCTCCCCTCGAGCTTGGTCACGGACTTCTTTTCAAATTCGTTAGAGGATAATTAAAGCTAGCCGCTGTGACTGATACTGAATTATCCTTACTTAAGGTGTGTATTTGTTATGTTGCATTTGATTTGCGGGTATTATATGAGAGCAGCGTGCCCTCACTCCCTTAAACTGCCAGCTGAATCCCACTCTGTAGTCAGGCGAAAGCTGAGTGCATGTGTATTTAAACACCTGCATGTTGCTAGCCATGTGGGAACTAGTTAAACCTAAATATTGAAGTTTAAAGCCTTGGCTTTGCATCACTTGCAGCCCATGCAGAGTAAATTCTGGCGTCATTGTACGGCCCAAATCTCTTCACATCGGTCTAACTGCCTTTTAGAGTTTGTATCTGTGTGAATGTGGGCCTGTATGTCATTGTAAGGTCACCCACTTTGGATCGGAGAAAGACAAATCGGAATATTTTCTTAACGGCGAGAGACCAGGAACTGTAGAGGTGCAAATGGATTTAGGTGGCCATGTACACAAATCACTAAAAGCTAGTAGACAGGTACAAAAAGCAATCAAAAAGGTTAATGGAATGTTGGCCTTTATCTCAAGGGGCTGGAATACAAGGTGGGGAGGGGGGTGGGATCTTATGTTTCGGTTGTACAGAGCCTTGGTCAGACCCCATCTGGAGACACTGCGTTCAGTTTTGTGCACTGCACCTCAGGAAAGACATATTGGCCTTGGAAGGGGTGCAGCACAGACTCTCCAGGATGATACCAGGGCTAAAAGAGTTAAATAGGTTGCATAAACTTTAATCGAGGTGTTTAAAATGTTAAAAGGATTTGACAGGGTAGATAGAGAGAAACTATTTTCTCTGGTGGAGGAATCAAGAACAAGGGGACATAATCTTCAAATTCGAGCCAGGCCGTTCAGGAATGAAATCAGAAAGCATTTTTTCACACAAAGGGTAGTGGAAATCTGGAACTCTCTCCCCCAAAAGGCTGTGAATGTTGGAGGTCAATTGAAATGTTCAAGAATGAGATCGATAGATTATTATTAGGTAAGGGTATCAAGGGATATGGAGCAAATGAAATTGAGGTGCATATCAGCTATGATTTGAATGAATGGCGGAACAGGCTTGAGGGGCTGAATGGCCTCCTCCTGTTCCTATATTCCTATGTCTCTCTACCTATGCATGTTTCTCTGTATCAATGGGCTTGATTTTCAAATGGAAGTGTGGGTGCGTTGGGGGCAGGGGGGGAGTGAAAATTGGGATTTTCTGGAGCAGGTAGGATTCCCAGCTACAACCCCCAGAGTCATCTGGGTGCATGTGGCGTTCCCAAACCCGGAAGTCCGCTGACAATTAAAGCCAGTGGGACGATATTTAAAGGAGCAAATGTACCTCATTGAGTTACTTAAGGTAATTTATTTCCGACATATTAGGTAGTTAAAATGATTTTAAACTTACCTGGGTGGCTTTCCCACGGCTTCCAATTCACACCTGGTGAAACCAGGGCCGGATCATTAAAAAAATAAACAAAATAAATTAAATAAGATTACATTTCAGAAAGTCAAAAATTAAACACACCTACCTTTCCAATGATGTCACTTCTCCAATCTCTCATCCCCCAATGTCTCCCCCCTCTGCGATGCCCGATGTCCCCCCATCTTTGTCCCCCCTCCCCGATCTTTGTCCCCCCTCCCCGATCTTTGTCCCCCCCTCCCCGATCTTTGTCCCCCCTCCCCGATCTTTGTCCCCCCTCCCCGATCTTTGTCCCCCCCTCCCCGATCTTTGTCCCCCCTCCCCGATCTTTGTCCCCCCTCCCCGATCTTTGTCCCCCCCTCCCCGATCTTTGTCCCCCCTCCCCGATTTTTGTCCCCCCCTCCCCGATCTTTGTCCCCCCTCCCCGATCTTTGTCCCCCCCTCCCCGATCTTTGTCCCCCCCTCCCCGATCTTTGTTCCCCCTCCCCGATCTTTGTTCCCCCTCCCCGATCTTTGTTTCCTCCTCCACTCTCTGTTCCAACGCCAGATGACGTCTCGCTCGCTCTCTTTCTCCCCCCCCCCCCCACCTTGGCATTGCAGCTCCTGTCAGCAGCCAGTCTATCAATCAGGCTGGCTGCCGGGCACGAAACCCGGAACTAAGATCAATGAGCATCAATTAAGTCGCGATCGCGTGGGGAAAGGTAAGTTTTTTTTATTCTGGTTTGCCGCGCACAGCTTGACCCCCACCGCTGCCATCACTCCACCATTTCAAAATTGAGCCCAATGTGTCTGCAGGTATCTTTGTGTGTTTTTCTATTTCTGTGCATGCATTTCTCTCTCTGTCTCTCCCTCTCTCCCCCTTTCTCTGTCTCTCTTTCTCTCTCTTTCTCTCTGTTGTTCTCTCTCTTTCTTTTTCTGTCTCTCTCTGTATTTCTCTGTCACTCTCTCTATTTCTCCCTCTGTCTCCCTCTCTCTGACTCTCACTTTATGCATCTATTTGTGTCTGTCTGTCTTTCTCTTTTTCTCTCTCTTTCTTTATCTCTCTCTGTATCTCTGTTTGTCTCTCGCGCTCTCTCTCTGTCTCTCTCTGTCTCCGTCTCTCCCTCTCCATGTCTCTCTCTGACTCTCTTTCTCTCTCTTCCTGTCCCGCTCTCCCTGTCCCTCTCTCCTTGTTCCTCTCCCTTCCTCTCCCTCCCTCTCTCTCTCCCTCTCTCTTTCTCTCCCTTTCTCTCTCTCCCTGTCTTCTCTCTTCCTCTCCCTCCCTCTCTCTGACTCTCTTTCTCTCTCTCTGTCTCTTTCTGTCTCTTTCTGTCTCTCTCTCTCTGTTTGTCTCTTTCTGTCTCTTTCTGTCTCTCTCTCTCTGTCTTTCTCTGTTTGTCTCTCTCACTGTCTCTCTCTCCATGTTTCTCTCACTTGTTGTCCTTCTCTGTCTCTCTCTAGCTGACTCTCTCTCTCAGTGTCTCTCTCTCTCCCTGTCCCTCTCTCCCTGTCCCGCTCTCCCTGTCCCTCTCTACCTGTCTCTTTCTTCCTGTCTCTCTTTCTCACTGTCTCTGTCTCTCTCTCGTTGTCCTTCTCTGTCTCTCTCTTGCTGACTCTCTCAGTGTCTCTCTCTCTCTATCCCTGCCTCTCTCTCTCCCTGTCCCTCTCTCCCTGTCTCTCTCTCTCCTTGTCTCTCTGTCTGCCTCCCCTGTCTCTGTCTCTCCCTCCCTATCCCTCTCTCCCTGTCCCTCTCTCCCTGTCCTGCTCTCCCTGTTTCTTTCTTCCTGTCCCTCTTTCTCCCTGTCTCTCTCTTCCTGTCTCTCTGTCTCTGTCTCTCTCTCTCTGTCTCTCTCTCCCTGTCTCTCTCTTTCTCCCTCTCTCTCTCTGTCTCTTCATCTGTCTCGCTCTCCCTGTCTCTCTCTTTGTCCCTTTCTGTCTCTTTCTCTTCCTGTCTCTCTCTCTCCCTGTCTCTCTCCCCCTGCCTCTGTCTCTCTCTCCGTCTCTATCTCTCTCCCCGTCTCTCTCTCATACTCTCCCTGTCTCTCTCTCTCTCTCTTCCTGTCTTTCTCTCTCTCTCTCTTTCTCACTCTCTCTCTCTCTCTCCCCATCTCTCTCTCTCTCTCCCTCTGCTGTAAAATGTCCCCATTGTGAGAGCTGGCTGAAAGGACCTGAGGAAGATTCTGCAGCCCAGCGGTGCTGTGCTATCTATTACGTGACACACAGCAATTGTAATTTGCAGCTTGTTCACTGGGGACCACATGGTGTGAAGGGAGCACTGGGATCAATCGATGTTCAATAGAAGGTCACCCTCTGTGTCTCTCACTGTTTGTTTGCTTAGAATAATGATTCTGCCACTGAGAGGTGTCAATAAGAACTCAGAGTCCTGATGTATATTAATCGCTGCTCTGTCACAGGCTCCCCACATCCATTCAGACTTAATTAAAGCTGCCAATAGCTGCGATTCTGTTAGCTCTGCACTAACTTCAGCGAGAACCAGGATGAATCCAAATCAAGGCTGCCTATACAACAGAGAGTGCCAGCAACCTTGGGAAAACACGTCAAAATCTGCGCTGTCGCAGTGAGTCGGGCTCAGCTGCAGTGTCAGGTGTGATACTGAGCAAGGCCTCTTCCTGTGGAGTGTGCAGACTCGGATGCTTTGACTGGCTTCAGTAATTCTAGAATAGGGAGACCAGCCCCTCACTGAGCAGCAGCTCGTCCCAGATCTCCCGAGCAGATCTCCTGCTTCTGGATCAGAAGGTTGTAGGTTTGAACTCATATTCCACACTAGTGTGTCCAGCCCAGGGGCTAAATGCTTCCTAAGGATTCCATTTTTCATCCCTCCCACTGGTATGAGATAGTTGGCTAATCTCTGATGGGAATTTTAAAAAGATGCAGACAATCCAAGGCTTTGTGAAGAGGAGCACAGATAGTCAGCTCCCACTCCCAGCAGGAGCACAGATAGTCAGCTCCCACTCCCAGCAGGAGCACAGATAGTCAGCTCCCACTCCCAGCAGGAGCACAGATAGTCAGCTCCCACTCCCAGCAGGAGCACAGATAGTCAGCTCCCACTCCCAGCAGGACCACAGATAGTCAGCTCCCACTCCCAGCAGGAGCACAGATAGTCAGCTCCCACTCCCAGCAGGACCACAGATAGTCAGCTCCCACTCCCAGCAGGACCACAGATAGTCAGCTCCCACTCCCAGCAGGAGCACAGATAGTCAGCTCCCACTCCCAGCAGGAGCACAGACAGACAGCTCCCACTCCCAGCAGGAGCACAGATAGTCAGCTCCCACTCCCAGCAGGACCACAGATAGTCAGCTCCCACTCCCAGCAGGAGCACAGATAGTCAGCTCCCACTCCCAGCAGGACCACAGATAGTCAGCTCCCACTCCCAGCAGGAGCACAGATAGTCAGCTTCCACTCCCAGCAGGATCACAGATAGACAGCTCCCACTCCCAGCAGGAGCACAGATAGTCAGCTCCCACTCCCAACAGGAGCACAGATAGACAGCTCCCACTCCCAGCAGGACCACAGATAGTCAGCTCCCACTCCCAGCAGGACCACAGATAGTCAGCTCCCACTCCCAACAGGAGCACACAGACAGACAGCTCCCACTCCCAGCAGGATCACAGATAGACAGCTCCCACTCCCAACAGGAGCACAGATAGACAGCTCCCACTCCCAGCAGGAGCACAGATAGTCAGCTCCCACTCCCAACAGGAGCACACAGATAATCAGCTCCCACTCCCAGCAGGATCACAGACAGACAGCTCCCACTCCCAACAGGAGCACAGATAGACAGCTCCCACTCCCAACAGGAGCACACAGATAGTCAGCTCCCACTCCCAACAGGAGCACACAGATAATCAGCTCCCACTCCCAGCAGGATCACAGATAGACAGCTCCCACTCCCAGCAGGATCACAGATAGACAGCTCCCACTCCCAGCAGGACCACAGACAGACTGCTCCCACTCCCAGCAGGACCACAGATAGACAGCTCCCACTCCCAGCAGGACCACAGATAGACAGCTCCCACTCCCAGCAGGACCACAGATAGACAGCTCCCACTCCCAGCAGGAGCACAGATAGACAGCTCCCACTCCCAGCAGGACCACAGACAGACTGCTCCCACTCCCAGCAGGACCACAGACAGACAGCTCCCACTCCCAGCAGGAGCACAGATAGTCAGCTCCCACTCCCAACAGGAGCACACATACAGCTCCCACTCCCAGCTGGACCACACAGACAGCTCAGCTGTCTGAAGCTCAATTCAGGGTCAAATAGGGTGCTGCGGTTGTGAACAGTCTGGTTTGGCCTGAGACAGTGGCGGGGGAGGGGGATGGATTCGGTGTAAATTGCCAGATTGACCCTTTGGTCTGCACCGAGTCAGCTGATCTGAGCCTGGACAGAGTTGGGATCATTACAAATGGGCCCTGGGCTACAGAAGTGAGAAATAAAATCAAACTGAGTTCTTGCTGCAGATCACTGCCCAGTGACCCTCCGGGAAAGTACAAGTTGGACAGGATCAAAGCCAGCTGTGTGATGGACCCACAGTTGAATAGCCAGGCTGCCACATGAATAATAGCCCCTCGGCTATTATCAATCCTCAGCTATTTCTCACCACCCCTGGAAGGCAGTCCCTCGGATAGACCACCACCCCCCCTTCCTCCTTCCCATACCCTGCCCGGCAGACCATTCTCTCACAGCAACTGTCAGCAGGCTATTCGACAGTGGAAGGCATCACAGCCCAGCCCACTCCCAATGCTGTCTGCTCCCATTAGTCGCACATGCACACTTTTCACGAGGAGTATTGGGATATTGATCAGGATTGATGTTCTGCGAGGATGTGGGCCTCCCAAGGATTTAAGATTATAAGGGTAGGACCAGCAGAGACCTGCCAAAGCAGGTGTTCGATTAAACTAGAATCAACCTGAATTTGGAGAGGCCTAGGAGGAGATCTAGGCCTGGCACAAAAAAAATCAATCATATTTCAATCTGAGAGCTGCACCCTCAGGACTCCCTGCGCCCACAACAAGGCCAGTTATCAAAATGGGTCGACCTGGGATCTCCGGGGAGGCAGTAAAATCTGCCATTTCATCTTTCACCACAGACACGCCTGTTGGAACACTAAACACTGCCAAGGCTCATGGGCACAATCCAAGGCCCCCTCACAGGCCCAAAGAAAACACGAACTGCACAGCTTAAAGGGAAACAGAAGATTTATAAAGTAAAGTTCGATCTCATCCCCATGGAGAACCAACAACAACAGTTTGCATTTCTATAGCGCCTTTAATGTTGTGAAACGTCCCAAGGCATTTCACAGGAGCGATTATCAGACAAAATTTGACACCGAGCCATGTAAGGAGATATTAGGACAGGTGACCTAAAGCTTGGTTAAAAAGATAGGTTTTAAGGAGCATCTTAAAGGTGGAGAGAGAGATAGAGAGGCGGAGAGGTTTAGGGAGGGAATTCCAGAGCTTAGGGCCTAGGCAGCTGAAGGCACAGCCACCAATGGCGGAACGATTAAAATCGGTGATGCGCAAGAGGCAAGAATTGGAGGAATGCAGAGATCGCGGAGGGTTGAAGGGCTGGAGGAGGTTACAGAGATAGGGAGGGGTGAGGCCATGGAGGGATTTGAAAACAAGGATGAGAATTTTAAAATTGAGGTGACACTGGACCGGGAGCCAACAGGGGTGATGGACTTAGGTGCGAGTTAGGATACAGGCAGCAGCGTTTTGGATGAGCTCAAATTTATGGAGGGTGGAGGATGGGAGGCCGGCCAGAAGAGCATTGGAATAGTTGAGTCTGGAGGTAACAAAAGCATAGAGGAGGGTTTTAGCAGCAGGCCACCATGAGCCGTGTCCCAGAGCTGCCCCATTGATGGTAAAGTGGCCGTGATTTCAGTCTGGCCTGAATCTCTCCGACCTCAGGAGAATACACCAACCATTGGCTGTTTGGCACTCAGTCCTTTTGGATGACATCAGATTAGATCCCACACTGATTGAAGTTACAGCGGGGGAGTTCTGAGCTGCGTGGGGCCCATCAAGGCGGTGTCACCACAGCTGCCTGGAGGTCTTTTACGCAAGGTTTAAGTCTAAACTTTGAGGACTACGCTGGCGTTTTGGAGAATGTGATCGAATCGTCAGCAGCTGGAAGTGAGGTCTGCCTTGATGTCCCACAACTGGATCTTTTTGGATCAGTGCAACTTCTGAGAGCACCCGGTCCAGTTTAAAGAAGGCTTGAGTCAGCCTGTTACTTTAAGAAACACGCGCACACTGTCACAACAAAAGACTTTCTTTAAACTGTTTAGTTAAACAAACGTGAGCTGGTTCCCCTTCCGTCCCCACCGCTCAGTGGGCGATTGGACTGCCCGGTGTAGTATAAACTCTGCCTACCAGGTTTGATTCCTGCTCCGTGCTGAGCTAGGTGATCACAGCTCATGCCGTGCATCAGACTTTACAATTTAGCCTGGCTCAGCTAGAATTAAAATCCAGAGCTCTGATCACCATCAGTGAGCCCTGCAAGAAAGTGTGTGTACGCGTGAGCGTGTGCATGGGTGTGAATGTAAGTGCACATACGTCAGCCGAGGACAGGATTGGGTTTAACTGTGATGCCCTCTACAGTCGAGCAGCCTGCTGACACTCACTGCCTCGTCTGACACATGAAGAATGTTCATTTGATCAAGGTACCAGAGGGCAGCCAGCGCCCATGGAACTATACCCAGTGACGACATGCCTTCAAGGGGGAGATTGAAGGAGAAACAGGGACACGGCAGGCTCAAGGGATTGAACTTGGGAGGATGCCCACCCCCGATCATAGTGTCAGTGGTCACCATCGGTTCGGGGGTCCCGGAATCACAACCTAGCTCTTCGTTTTCCAGCCTTCACCAAACATTTGCTACAATTTTGGAGAAGCCAAGTTGTGTAGTGTGCTGCTCCATGTACATCAATAACCAACATAATTTAGCTTATAAACCAATACAGCAAGTGGCAGTGTCTTCTGCACGAACCATAATAATCTTTATAAAGTAAGATAAAATGTACACAGCAATACATAGTGATTCAGGAAAAACCTTTGAAGGACAAATCTGACTATTGTGTTTTATTTTAAGGGGTGTTTTGGGGTTTTTGCGCTTTCCATTCGATAAGCTGCAAATCCATTTTCTTTGTTACCTAATGGTACTGGAGCTCAGTTCCACCTCATCTAATTGGCCATTCTGAGCCTACATAGTGTCAGCAGGATATTCAACTGTGGCGGCATCATAGCTGAGCCCGGTCCTGTCCTCACTCGAAATCCAAACACACAGACTTGTCAACAGGAGTCACTGAATGGTCGATCAGGAGCAGGAACCGTGGCCCAATTGCCCATCCTTACCCAGGTATACTGCAATTCTCCTAACACTGACCCAGCCTGATTCAGCACAGGCCCAGGATTGGACCTGGCACTTTCTGATGCGATTTGCTCAGCTACCCATTGTCTGTAGCAATGGATCAGTTTGATGGGGAAATGTTTAGAGTCGTGCGCTGTTGGACTCTCCCCAAATCTGCAAGTCAAATTTCTGATCTCCTGTAGTCAGAAACTTTGGAAGGTTGAAGTAAGCCTGGAAAAGTTTGCAAATAAATGTTAATGAGCACCCACAGTGTTGTGTTTGATTGCAGGATTCTATTGCGACACCAAGTGATTTAGAATTCAAACAGAATTACTACTTTTCAACCCAGGTAGTGTTAAAGGAGTAGTATCCTCATTATAAAGTGATTTTAAAAATGTGGTTTGCTAGATTGCATACCGCAGGGGCAGAAAGCAGAGAGTAGTGGTGAACGGTTGTTTTTGAGACTCGTGGGAAGTTTACAGTGGTGTTCCCCAGGGGTCGGTATTAGGACCACAGCTCTTATTGATATAGATTAATGACCTAGACTTGGGTATAGAAGTCATGATGTGGAGATGCCGGTGATGGACTGGGGTTGACAATTGTAAACAATTTTACAACACCAAGTTATAGTCCAGCAATTTTATTTTAAATTCACAAGCTTTCGGAGGCTTCCTCCTTCGTCAGGTGAACGATGTGAAAATGAAATCCTCGAAATGAAATCACATTTATAATTCACAGAACAATGCTTGGTGAGTACAGACAGTTTTTTCAACTGCCCGTTGCCAAGGCAATCAGTGTGCAGACAGACAGGTGTTACCTGCCAGGTCTCAGAATATACAAATCACCAAAAAAAACAACAAACAAAAAAAAAACAGAGATAGAGAGGTAGAAACATAGAAAAGACAGCAACTGACCCGTTATATTAAAAACAGATAACATTTGTTCGCTGGTGGGGTAACGTGTAGCGTGACATGAACCCAAGATCCCGGTTGAGGCCGTCCTCATGGGTGCGGAACTTGGCTATCAATTTCTGCTCGACGATTTTGCGTTGTCGTGTGTCTCGAAGGCCGCCTTGGAGTACGCTTACCCGAAGGTCGGTGGATGAATGTCCATGTTCTACCTCTCTATCTCTGTTTTTTTTTTGTTTGTTGTTTTTTTTGGTGATTTGTATATTCTGAGACCTGGCAGGTAACACCTGTCTGTCTGCACACTGATTGCCTTGGCAATGGGCAGTTGAAAAAACTGTCTGTACTCACCAAGCATTGTTCTGTGAATTATAAATGCGATTTCATTTCGAGGATTTCATTTTCACATCGTTCACCTGACGAAGGAGGAAGCCTCCGAAAGCTTGTGAATTTAAAATAAAATTGCTGGACTATAACTTGGTGTTGTAAAATTGTTTACAATTGGGTATAGAAGGTATGATTTCAAAGTTTGCAGAGGACACGAAACTCAGAAATGTAGTAAACAATGTGGAGGATAGTAACAGACTTCAGGAGGACATAGATAGACTGGTAAAATGGGCAGACACATGGCAGATGAAATTTAACGCGGAGAAGTGTGAAGTAATACATTTTGGTAGGAAGAATGAGGAGAGGAAATATAAACTAAATGGTACAATTTTAAAGTGGGTGCAGGAACAGAGAGACCTGAGGGTGTGTGTACACAAATCCTTGAAGGTGCCAGGACAAGTTGAGAAGGCTGTTAAAAAAGCATATGGGATCCTGGGCTTTATTAATAGAGGCATAGAGTACAAAAACAAGGAAGTTATGCTAAATCTTTATAAAACACTGGTTAGTCCTCAGCTGGAGTATTGTGTTCAATTCTGGGCACCACACTTTAGGAAAGATGTCCAGGCCTTAGAGAGGGTGCAGAAGAGATTTACTAGAATGGTACCAGGGATGAGGGACTTTAGTTATGTGGAGAGACTGGAGAAGCTGGGGTTGTTCTCCTTAGAGCAGAGAAGGTTAAGGGGAGATTTGATAGAGGTGTTCAAAATCATGAATGGTTTTGATAGAATAAATAAGAAGAAATTGTTCCCATTGGCGGAAGGGTCGGTAACCAGAGGACACAGATTTAAGGTGATCGGCAAAAGAGCCAGAGGTGACATGAGGAAACATTTTTTTATGCAGCGAGTTGTAATGATCTGGAATGTGCTGCCTGAAAGGGCGGTGGAAGCAGATTCAATAGTAACTTTCAAAAGGGAATTGGATAAATACTTGAAGGAAAAAGAAAATGACGGGGCTATGGGGATAGAGCAAGGGGAGTAAGACTAATTGGATAGCTCTTTCAAAGATCCAGCACAGGCACAATGGGCTGAATGGCCTCCTTCTGTGCTGTATCATGATACTATGGAACTATGACATGGAGACACACCGAGTCCCAAGAAACATTGTCAACAGCAACTTGCATTTATATAACGCCTTAATGTAGAGAAATGTCCCAAGAAATGTCACAGGAACGTAATCAGACGCCGGGCCAAAGAAGGAGATATTAGGAGGGGTGACCAAACATGTGATCAAGTGGTGGGTTTTAAGAAGGGTCTTAAAGGAGGAGAGGGAGTGGAGATGTGAAGGCATTTAGAATGGGAATTCCAGAGTCTGGGTCTCAGGGAGAAATAGAGAGGCCATCAGATAGTCATCAGGAAGGGTAGAAAAAGATGTGGGGTTAAATAATATTAAAAAATATTTGTAATGGGAAATTGAGGAGCAAATATGTAAGGAGATTACAGACAGCTGCAAGAAAAATAGGGTGGTAATAGTAGGGGACTTTAACTTTCCCAACATTGACTGGGACAGCCATAGCATTAGGGGCTTGGATGGAGAGAAATTTGTTGAGTGTATTCAGGAGGAATTTCTCATTCAGTATGTGGATGGTCCGACTAGAGAGGGGGCAAAACTTGACCTCCTCTTGGGAAATAAGGAAGGGCAGGTAACAGAAGTGTTAGTGAGGGATCACTTTGGGACCAGTGATCATAATTCCATTAGTTTTAAGATAGCTATGGAGAATGATAGGTCTGGCCCAAAAGTTAAAATTCTAAATTGGGGAAAGGCCAATTTTGATGGTATTAGACAGGAACTTTCAGAAGTTGATTGGGAGAGTCTGTTGGCAGGCAAAGGGACGTCTGGTAAGTGGGAGGCTTTCAAAAGTGTGTTAACCAGGGTTCAGGGTAAGCACATTCCTTATAAAGTGAAGGGCAAGGCTGGTAGAAGTAGGGAACCTTGGATGACTCGGGAGATGAGGATCCCTTGAAGAGTATAGAGATTGCCGGAGTAGAGTTAAGAGAGAAATCAGGAGGGCAAAAAGGGGACATGAGATTGCTTAGGCAGATAAGGCAAAGGAGAATCCAAAGAGCTTCTACAAATACATAAAGGGCAAAAGAGTAACTAGGGAGAGAGTAGGGCCTCTTAAGGATCAACAAGGTCATCTATGTGCGGAACCACAAGAGATGGGTGAGATCCTAAATGAATATTTCGCATCGGTATTTACGGTTGAGAAAGGCATGGATGTTAGGGAACTTGGGGAAATAAATAGTGATGTCTTGAGGAGTGTACATATTACAGAGAGGGAGGTGCTGGAAGTCTTAACGCGCATCAAGGTAGATAAATCTCCGGGACTTGATGAAATGTATCCCAGGACGTTATGGGAGGTTAGGGAGGAAATTGCGGGTCCCCTAGCAGAGATATTTGAATCATTGACAGCTACAGGTGAGGTGCCTGAAGATTGGAGGGTAGCAAATGTTGTGCCTTTGTTTAAGAAGGGCGGCAGGGAAAAGCCTGGGAGCTACAGACCGGTGAGCCTGACATCTGTAGTGGGTAAGTTGTTAGAGGGTATTCTGAGAGACAGGATCTACAGGCATTTGGAGAGGCAGGGACTGATTAGGAACAGTCAGCATGGTTTTGTGAAAGGAAAATCATGTCTCACGAATTTGATTGAGTTTTTTGAAGGGGTAACCAAGAAGATAGATGAGGGCTGTGCAGTAGACGTGGTCTACATGGACTTTAGCAAAGCCTTTGACAAGGTACCGCATGGTAGGTTGTTACATAAGGTTAAATCTCACGGGATCCAAGGTGAGGTAGCCAATTGGATACAAAATTGGCTTGACGACAGAAGACAGAGGGTGGTTGTAGAGGGTTGTTTTTCAAACTGGATGCCTGTGTCCAGCGGTGTGCCTCAGGGATCGGTGTTGGGTCCGCTGTTATTTGTTATTTATATTAATGATTTGGATGAGAATTTAGGAGGCATGGTTAGTAAGTTTGCAGATGACACCAAGATTGGTGGCATTGTGGACAGTGAAGGAGGTTATCTAGGATTGCAACGGGATCTTGATAAATTGGGCCAGTGGGCCGATGAATGGCAGATGGAGTTTAATTTAGATAAATGTGAGGTAATGCATTTTGGTAGATCGAATCGGGCCAGGACCTACTCCGTTAATGGTAGGGCGTTGGGGAGAGTTATAGAACAAAGAGATCTAGGAGTACAGGTTCATAGCTCCTTGAAAGTGGAGTCACAGGTGGATAGGATGGTGAAGAAGGCATTCAACATGCTTGGTTTCATTGGTCCGAACATTGAATACAGGAGTTGGGATGTCTTGTTGAAGTTGTACAAGACATTAGTAAGGCCACACTTGGAATACTGTGTACAGTTCTGGTCACCCTATTATAGAAAGGATATTATTAAACTAGAAAGAGTGCAGAAAAGATTTACTAGGATGCTACCGGGACTTGATGGTTTGACATATAGGGAGAGGTTGGATAGACTGAGACTTTTTTCCCTGGAGAGTAAGAGGTTTAGGGGTGATCTTATAGAAGTCTATAAAATAATGAGGGGCATAGATAAGGTAGATAGTCAAAATCTTTTCCCAAAGGTAGGGGAGTCTATAACGAGGGGGCACAGATTTAAGGTGAGAGGGGAGAGATACAAAAGGGTCCAGAGGGGCAATTTTTTCACTCAAAGGGTGGTGAGTGTCTGGAACGAGCTGCCAGAGGCAGTAGTAGAGGCGGGTACAATTTTGTCTTTTAAAAAGCATTTGGACAGTTACATGGGTAAGATGGGTACAGAGGGATATGGGACAAGTGCAGGCAATTGGGACTAGCTTAGTGGTATAAACTGGGCGACATGGACATGTTGGGCCGAAGGGCCTGTTTCCATGTTGTAAACTTCTATGATTCTAATACCAGCCCTGGCTCAGTTGTAGCATTCATGCCTCTTCAGTCAGAAGGTTAAAGATGGAGAAAGAGCTTGCATTTATATAGCACCTTTCACCACCTCAGGATGTCCCAAAGCACTTTACAGCCAAAAAGTACTTTTGAAGTGTGGTCACTGTTGTAATTAGGAAATGCGGCAGCCAATTTGTGCACAGCAAGATCCCACAAACAGCAATGTAACAATGACCAGATAATCTGTTTCAGTGATGTTGGTGATGATATTGTCCAGGACACCGGGAAGAACTCCCCTGCTCTTCTTCAAATAGTGGCTGTGGGATCTTTACATCCACCTGAGAGGGCAGACGGGGCCTCGCTTTAACATCTCACTTGAAAGACGGCACCTCTGACCGTGCAGCACTCCGTCAGTACTGCGCTGGGAGTGTCAGCCTGGATTACGTGCTCAAGTCTCTGGAGTGGAAAATGAACCCACGACCTGCTGACTCAGAGGAAGATAAATGGCAATGTTTTATGGTATGTTTTTGGGAGAGGAATGTTGGCCCCAGGACACTGGGAGAACTCCCTGCTCTTTTTCCAATAGTGCTGTGGGATTTTGTACATTCACCAGTGCAGGCAAACGAGGCCTTGGTTTCATGCCTCATCCAAATGTGCACACTTTTGACAACATGTCAGTACTGCACTGGAGAGTCAGCTTAGATTATGTGCTCCAGTCTTGGAGTGGGGTTCAAAGCTACAAACTCCTGATGTAGAAGCATGGATGGGGGAAGAAAGAGACCATTGGTTATCGTTGTCAAGAAATTATCAAATGGAAGGAAATCAGATTTTCCAGTGAATTAGGGAGTGGACTCCAGTTCATACAATGGATGGGTATCCAAAGAGTTAAAGTCCCTGTTTCCGTCAGTGATTAAATATGGGACAGCAAACGTCAACTCTGTGTTTGTTTGTGATTCAGCTTTGGTTGATCAGTGTGCAGACCCCATTATATTAGCAGATGTAATTGTCACAGTGCTGTCAGGACTTGATACAATAAACGCTGGCTGGCTCCCCTTGATTAGTGACGCTGTCACAATGCTCCAATTCTTTATATTCGGATTCCAGTTGAAACTGGCCAAGCATCAGCTTGTCTTAATCAAGGAGCCCATCTGTTCTATGGGCCTTTCATTCATACCTCCAATCCAGGGCAGATCAGGTATCCCACTGATTAATAAGAGCCTGTCACTAAGACAAACATTCAAACTTTACAAGACCTGATGGTTGATATTAAACCTACCTGCACAGCCGGATCCTGGTGGGTGAGCAGATTACCTAACCCACTGGGAATTCCACCCTTTCCTACCGTCTCCGATATTAACCTGCAGGGTTGTGTCAAATACAGGCGGGAGCCTCAGGAATTTATGCACCTTTGGGGGGGTCATAACATCAATCAGACCCCCAGTGGCAAATTAACCAGGGCCTGAGCAGGGGAAGCGGTCATAGCTCTCCCGCCAGGCTCGAGCAGGTCGGCAGCTGGTGGGAAGGATGAAGAGGCCCCCCCAGGTAAGCCTCCGCTACCACTGCCTTTCCCCCTTCCCTCCCACGAGGCCCACCTGAAACCCTTTCCCCACCAATTACCTGATCGCCGTCTGTCTGATCTTCCCCTGTCTGATCTTCCTCTGTCTGATCTTCCTCTGTCTGATCTTCCTCTGACTGATCTTCCTCTGTCTGATCTTCCTCTGTCTGATCTTCCTCTGTCTGATCTTCCTCTGCTGGCAGCCCCTCCACGCCTATTCCAGGCAGGAAGTGAACCACCAGCATTTAAATGAGGCCCCATTAAAAATGCCATGACCTCCTGTGGGTTATTAACTCACCAGAAACCTGCTCCCAGTAAAAATCCACCCCCTGGAGTCTACAAACCAGCCAGAGGCATGGTACCCTCGATTCGATTTCAGCTTGTAACTCACTCCTGGCTATCCATTATTCAGACCACTCTATCCATTTGGGCAGTGGGTCACAGACTGACCTGGAGCCGAGTTGGATGCTCCCCAGCCCATGACTAGTTCAATCTCTCCAGGTTCCACTGTGTGCCAGGCTATCAGTCCCCAATACTGCAGGCCTGACTGGCCCAGGTTTTGGAATGCCGCACCTCCCAACACAGGCTAAACTCGCTTCTGATCACCCATGACCAGGTGTGTCAACTTAGGGCTACTTTGATTCCTGTGTACCTTTCCCCCAAGGAGAACAGTGATCGGTTGGTTGTCAGACAATTGATTATAGGATTGAGCCCTCACCAGGGGCACAGTGGGTACCAGGGGCAGAGCAGGTACCAGGGAAGAGCAGGTGATGGGGTACAGCAAGTAATGGGATACAGCAGGTAATGGGATACAGCAACAAGAGCACAGCGGGTACCAGGAGCACAGGGGTACCAGGGCACAGCAGGTACCTGGGGTACAGCGGGTACCAGGGGCAGAGCAGGTAATGGGGTACAGCAAGTAATGGGGTACAGCAGGTAATGGGATATAGCAGGTAATGGGATACAGCAACAAGAGCACAGCGGGTACCAGGGGCACAGCAGGTACCAGGGGCAGAGCAGGTAATAGGGTCCAGCAAGTAATGGGGTACAGCAGGTAATGGGATAGCAACAGGAGCACAGCGGGTACCGGGGCACAGCAGGTACCAGGGGCACAGAGGGTACCAGGGGCACAGCAGGTACCGGGGCACAGCAGGTACCAGGGGCACAGAGGGTACCAGGGGCACAGCAGGTACCAGGGGCACAGAGGGTACCAGGGGCACAGCAGGTACCAGGGGCACAGCAGGTACCAGGGGCACAGAGGGTACCAGGGGCACAGAGGGTACCAGGGGCACAGCAGGTACCAGGGGCACAGAGGGTACCAGGGGCACAGAGGGTACCAGGGGCACAGCAGGTACCAGGGGCACAGAGGGTACCAGGGGCACAGCAGGTACCAGGGGCACAGAGGGTACCAGGGGCACAGCAGGTACCAGGGGCGCAGAGGGTACCAGGGGCACAGAGGGTACCAGGGGCACAGAGGGTACCAGGGGCACAGAGGGTACCAGGGCTGCCAAGGAATGGTACGGAGAGCAACACACTCACTGTAAGATGTACGTGTGCACCACCACCATTCCCCTGACCACAGTACAGGCGCACAAGGGAGATTCTTCTGATCCTATTTATGATATTTTATTACTTTTGGAATCACTCAGGTCCGATAATCCGTGTTGAGGTCGAGGTTCTTTGAAGATTTTCGTCTGTGACAAGTTTACTGTCTGCGCAAATCACTTATTTCCAAACCATATGCAGTGGGGCTGGGAGCTTTAGTGTCTAATTAAATGTCACGCTGTATGGATTAAAGGTAAAACTTCCTCTGAACTTTGTCAGTATTTCAACTGCTTCAGACATTGGTTCCCGGAGATCTCTTAAACGGACATCGTCATCATTGATGAGTTGCTGTCATTACTTTCACTGTAAATACGCAGCACAGTGTTGGCATCAGTGGTATTAGAGTAGGTAAGGCACAAGTTAGAAAAGGCATGGTAAAAGTTAGAGTAAGTGGGCAGAGTCAGTAGTTAGAGTAGGTCAGGCCACAAATTAGATTACGAGCTGGGTCACTAATTAGAGAAAATGGTTACTAGTTACAGTAGGTGGGTCACTAGTTACGTTACTAATTACAGTAGATGGGTCACTAGTTACAGTAGGTAGGTTACTAGTTACACTAAGTGGGTTATTATTATAGTAGGTGGGTTACTAGTTACAGTAGGTGGGTGGGCTCAATACCTGCAGTGACTGGGTTCCCCTGTACTTGTTTTATTCACCTTGTATTTCCCAAGCATTTCCCTTCTATTTTCTTTGTATTTCTCTGTATCTTACTTCTGTTTATCTTGTTCTTACTTTAATTCCCTTGTAGCCACACTGCATTTGCGTTTCCTCCTGTATGTATCCCTTATTTTTCCCTGTATTCCACTTTCCCCTATATCTACATTCAATGGCATTACCATCGCCAAATCCCCCACCATCAACATCCTGGGGGTCACCGTTGACCAGAAACTTAACTGGACCAGCCATATAAATACTGTGGCTACAAGAGCAGTTCAGAGGCTGGGTATTCTGCGGCGAGTGACTCACCTCCTGACTCCCCAAAGCCTTTCCACCATCTACAAGGCACAAGTCAGGTGTGTGATGGAATACTCTCCACTTGCCTGGATGAGTGCAGCTCCAACAACATTCAAGAAGCTCGACACCATCCAGGACAAAGCAGCCCACTTGATTGGCACCCCATCCACCACCCTAAACATTCACTCCCTTCACCACCGGCGCACTGTGGCTGCAGTGTGTACCATCCACAGGATGCACTGCAGCAACTCGCCAAGGCTTCTTCGACTGCACCTCCCAAACCCGTGACCTCTATCACCTAGATGGACAAGGGCAGCAGGCACATGGGAACAACACCTCCTGCAAGTTCCCCTGCAAGTTACACACCATCCCGACTTGGAAATATATCCCGTTCCTTCATTGTCGCTGGGTTAAAATCCTGGAACTTCCTACCGAACAGCACTGTGAGAGAACCTTCACCACACGGACTGCAGCGGTTCAAGAAGGCGGCTCACCGCCACCTACTCAAGGGCAATTAGGGATGGGCAATAAATTCTGGCCTTGCCAGCAACACCCACATCCCATGAACGAATAAAAAAAAAATTTTGCCTTTATTTTCTCTTATTTCCCCATGATAGCCCCTCCACTTCTCCAGAATTTTCCTCTATTTCATATGTATTGTCCCCATAATAAATTCATTAATTTCACGATGCTTGCTCCGTGACCTTGCCCCATCCTATCGGTCTCCTCTAGCCCTATATACCCTCCCAAATGTTCCACTCCCTTTGGTGGTTAGCCCTTTCTGTCCTCTTGACCCCATTCTGTGGAACTTTTTCTCTAAACTTCACTGTCTGTTTTGTTTTTCCTTTGGCGTCCCCTGATTACCAATCACGGCACCAGGCTCCTCATTCTTCACTTGTGTCTCCTGTTATTGGAACCCTTCAGGCATGAACGGTTGTTTTTTGGACTGGAGGGAGGTGTACAGTGGTGTTCCCCAGGGGTCGGTGCTGGGACCACTGCTTTTCTTGATATATATTAATGACTTGGACTTGGGTGTACAGGGCAAAATTTCAAAATTTGCAGATGACACAAAACTTGGAAGGGTAGTGAACAGTGAGGAGGATAGTGATAGACTTCAAGAGGATATGGACAGGCTGGTGGCATGGGCGGATACGTGGCAGATGGAATTGAACGCAGAAAAATGCGAAGTGATACATTTCGGTAGACAGAACGAGGAGAAGCAATATAAACCAGAGGGCACAACTCTAAAAGGGGTACAGGAACAGAGAGATCTGGGTGTATATGTGCACAAATCATTGAAGGTTGAGAAAGTGGTTAAAAAAGCATACAGGATCCTGGGCTTTATAAATAGAGGCATAGAGTACAAAAGTATGGAAGTCATGATGAACCTTTATAAAACACTGGTTCGGCCACAACTGGAGTATTGTGTCCAGTTCTGTGCACCGCAATTTGGGGAAGAAGTGAAGGCCTCAGAGAGGGTGCAGAAGAGGTTTACCAGAATGATTCCAGGGATGAGGGACTTTAGTTATGTGGATAGACTGGAGAAGCTGGGATTGTTCTCCTTGGAACAGAGACGGTTGCGAGGAGATTTGATAGAGGTATTCAAAATCATGAAGAGTCTAGACAGAGTAGATAGAGAGAAACTGTTCCCATTGGCGGAAGAGTCAAGAACCAGAGGACATAGATTCAAGGTGATTGGCAAAAGAACCAAAGGTGACATGAGGAAAAACTTTTTTATACAGCGAGTGGTTAGGATCTGGAATGCACTGCCCGAGGGGGTGGTGGAGGCAGATTCAATCATGGCCTTCAAAAGGGAACTAGATAAGTACTTGAAAGGAAAAAATTTGCAGGGCTACGGTGATAGGGTGGGGGAGTGGGATTAGCTGGATTGCTCTTGCATAGAGCCAGCACGGACTCGATGGGCTGAATGCCCTCCTTCTGTGTTGTAAGCTTCCTATGATTCTATGATTCACCAGAGGGAACAATGCATCTGGAGTTACCAATTATAGAGGAGCTTTCTGCTTGAATATTAACAAAAAAACAAAAATGATGTATCTGTGTGGAGGGAGGAGAGGTGTCTTAATCTAATCATGCAGGTCCACTCGAAAATGGTAACATTCGAAGCACAGTATCTGTGTTTTTAGTTGTTCATTGTTTTCCTCTGTAGTTTATTTGAATGGCAGTTATGCCAAACGATTACTGAACTATAAACGCCTTGGTTAACCCACATGGTGAAGATTCCATCAGAAATCGAGAGCATTGAGGAGCCAATACAAGGTGACAGCACAGACTGACACACAGTGACTGTCTCCTTTTCAGCTCGCTGCATGAAAATTACACCGCGTTCTGAAAGCCATTCTCTGCGAAGCGTTATTTTAATATAAAATGTCAGCTGATATGGGAGTGAATGATTTTTTTCATTATTGCCGGTTACCAAACCTATTTTCATGAGATTTGTCATTTGTGAAGCAATTTAAGAGACGAGCGGGGATGGGAATCATTGAGTGGGCGATCATTGCAAGTTAAAAAAGAGAGAAGAGAAAAAGGTATTCAGACTATTTCCGTTTGAGATACGAATGCAACAAACAATCGCAGAAAGTCTCACTCATTTTCCTATCATTTGTCATCATGTGTTGTCCTGATTTGTGCATAAATGCACTTTTTTAAAGTTATATTTTTCATTAACTCCCTCCCCTTTTCCTCTCCTTTTCTCAATACACTGACAGATCTCATAAGGGTTCAGGAGTGCTGGGAGCTCTGTCAAGTGGGCCCATAGTGTGACAGGAGGCTGGCTCATCAACCCTGATATCGCAGCTAAACTCACTGCTGCACTTGCCCAATGTCCAAATAACAACAACTTGCATTTATATAGTGCCTTTCACATAGGGACAGGAGTAGGCCAGTGAGCCCCTCGAGCCTGTTCCGCCACTCCTCCCAAAATATATCACTACAATCCTGTGTGATTATCACCGAATGAACCTGACGGACAGACTTCATTTTGAATGCTTTCTCATGCCCTTTGACCTTTCCTCATTCCGTACACTCCGGCTGGTGAACATTCTTGTTATGTTGTTCGGAATATCTCAAAGTTTGTTCTCACAGGCCTCTGCCATCAATGTTTCTAGCGGTACACTGTCCTGAACGTCAGGTCATTTAAAATAATTTCCTCCAGTTTTCTCTGTCTCCTCTCCTGAAGGTGCAGGCACGTGCTTAGGTACAATTCCACGAGTGACAGGCATCCTCCAATACCTCATCCAAATCATTCTTCAAATGTGAGGCTTGACATTGAGTGTCAGCAAGCTGCTCGAGCATGGGGAGCATCACAGCTCTGCCATTGGATGGTGATCAGGAGCAGGAACCCTTAGCCCAAGGGGACTGAGACAAGCTGCTACTCCCTACACTAAGATTGACTAACTTATCACAAATAGGGGTTTCAACCTGTGACCTCTTGGGCTGTGCATTTACCAATGTGGGGAGCTGGAGAGCCCAGGGGTGATTTTAACCCGACTTGCCCGATGTCCTGCACCGATCTCGCCAGCTTTTAACCTGCTCTTTTGAGCAGGCAGCAAGGACAGCCCCTGAGACCGGTGGGATGCAATCAGGACATCACCGGGCCCTGACTGCAATTTTAACCGGTGGCCTGAGTGGGGAAACAGTTGTGGCTTTCTCGCCAGATGATGACAGCGGGAAAAGGAGCGGGGGCCAGAAGGTGCCCAAACAGGTAAGTCTTTTTAACTTTTCTTGTGGGGCCAGGAGCGACAGGAGCTCTCCTCCGGGCCCCACAAGGAAAGTTTAGGCCTCCCCTACCGCGGGACCCCATCCCCCTTCCCTACCACAAGAACCTCCTGAAACCTTCTCCCTGTAACTTACCTTGTTGCCGACGAGCCTATCACTGGTGTTGGATGGTGACCTCCTGCTGCCGGAAACTTCGCTCTCGCCCATCTGCCAGCTGCCGCTTCCCGAATTGAAATCACCCGAGATTGGAGTTTGGTGCTCGCCTCACACCCCTCCCTCCTCCCTCCCCCGATTGCCCCATTCCCGCTCCAGGTTAAAATCGGGACTACGGGTCCTGATTGCAAGTGCTCACCTTTAAGGGAAAATATTCACGTGAACAAATGTTGAACAGGAACAGAAGATATTGGTTCCAATTCTTCACAGTGGATTATTACAGGGAATGATGGGTGATTCCATCTTCAACTGGTTCTCGTGAACTTCAACCTCTCCTATTGTTGAGTGTGAGTCTCACTGGTGAAAAAGCTCCTGTAGTAACATTTAGAATGTCCTGCTGTTTGTTCTCAGATGGCTCTGGAATCAATATTCCAACAGCTGTTATGATGGATGGTATAAATACTCTCTGAATAGCATAGAAATAGCTGAAGGTGAGGTTGAAAGGGATCCGGGGGTGTTAGTCATCTCAGCATTTAACCTGTCAAGTCACTGTGGAGCCACAATCAACAGAGTGAATGGAACGCTCAACTATATTGTTAAATCAAGTCAAGGAAGTCACGCTGGAATTGTACAGTGCTCCGTCAGATCACACTTTGAGTGCGGTGTTTAATTCTGGTCATCAAGGCATAAAGGAGTTTTTCAAATGCTGGAGGAAAGACTGGAGAAACTTGAGCTCTTCAGCCTTGAAAGGAAGTGACTGTAAGGGGATCTTGTAGAGGTATATAGGAGAGTAAACAGTATGGAAAAGGTAAATCTCCTTCCACACCCCATGTACAATCTTCTCTATTATGGTCTCTACTCACCCATTGAATCTCCTACTACACCCCATATACAATCTCCCCTATCATGGACTCTACCCACCCATTGAATCTCCTTCCACACCCCATGTACAATCTTCTCTATTATGGTCTCTACTCACCCATTGAATCTCCTTCTACACCCCATGTACAGTCTCCCCTATCATGGACTCTACCCACCCATTGAATCTCCTTCTACACCCCATATACAATCTCCCCTATCATGGACTATACCCATCCATTGAATCTCCTTCCACACCCCATGTACAATCTCCCCTATCATGGACTCTACCCACCCACTGAATCTCCTCCCTCAAATCCTTTTATCATTTTAAACATCTCGATTAGATCACCCCTCAACCTTCTAATGCAAGGGAATACAAGACAAATTTTTGCAACCTGGCCTCATGATTTACCCTTTTAGCCCCGGGACCATTCTGGTGAATCTGTGCTGCACCCCCTCCAAAGCCAATATACCCATCCTGCAGTGCTCAAAACTGAACGCAGTACTCCAGATGGGGTCTGACCAAGGATCTGTATAACTGAGGCATAACTTCCTCCCCTTTGTATTCCAGCCCCCTTGGGATAAAGAATATTTGCTACATTACAACAGTGACTACACTTGAAAAGTAATTCATTGGCTGTAAAGTGCTTTGGGATACCCTGAGGTTGTGAGAGGCGCTATCTTCTTTCTCCATTTATCTCTATAACTTCCACTCCCATTCCAAACGGATATTTATCCAGCTCCTTTTTGAAGGAGCTGATTGACTCAGCCTCGGCTGCTGTTGCTGGGAGTCTGTTCCACATCCAGTGCCCTGTGTGTGGCGGAGCAGGAGGAAAAGCTTCATCTAATCTCAACGCTTGCTTGCTAGCTTTAAATCTGCCGGCTGTAGATCCAGGAGGTGAAACCCTTTTAAGAACGAGTGTTCCCTGCTGGCGAGCAAGTAAGCCTGGCCCCAGCCCACGTGATTCTCTTTCAATCATTCAAGAAGCCCTGGATCTTGATCTGCAATCTCTCGGCCCACTGGGCAGTACTATGCCTGGAGCCATTTTCTCTGCACATTCAAAGAAACTGTTCAAAAGTCCGGCTGCATCCTCATGCAGATACTTCTGCTCTCCTGCATGAACTCCCTGTTGAATGAGCACAGCGGATAGGCTTGTGTTAGGGTCACGGACTAATTGGGAAGCACTCTTTAACTGGTCTTCACGGAGAATGGCTTCAGCTCTTCACCCATTAGGCAGTCCAGGCTGACACAGGCCACACTTCAGCTGAAAAAGGGGGAGACGAGCAATATTTCCTCATCAGTATTAACCCTTTCCTTTCCAAATTTAACCAATGTAACGTAGCTCTGGAAAGCTCGGATCGTGTTATCAGTACCGCTCTGTTCAGTGCTCCCATGAACTTTCTTCTCTTCTTCTTCCAAAACTCCAAATCTCCCTCCCTACACACTCTTCCTCGTCTCTCCACCCCGACTGTACTTAAATCAATGGGGCCATTCTGTGACTCAGCACTCCCCAGTGTGGAGTTGCATTTGCAGGGAGAGCGAGTTGTAGAGTCAGGGTTACAGGCCCCAATCTCCAATCCCTGCTCCCCGTGGGTCTGGCTCCTCGCTGGGAGAGTAGAGTCACTGCACTGCTTCATTGCAATCTCGTCTATCAAACTCATCCTTGTTTCTTCCTCCCACAGCTGTCTGTCTGGATTATGTGCTCAAGTGCTGAGATGGAGCTTGACTTTAAAAACCCAAACCTGGCGCCACTTAATTACAAAGTCAGCTTGGCTCAGCCGGTAGCACTCTCAGCTCTGAATCAGAAAGTTGTGAGTTCAAGCTCCAACTCCAGGACTTGAGCACGTAATCCAGACAGACACTTCAATGTAGTACTGAGGGAGTGCTGCATTGAAGTGCCAGCCTGGATTAGGGGCTCGATTCGGATGTGATATTAAACCTGTTCAGGTGGATATAAGAGATCCTGTGCATTATTTGATGAATGGAAGGGTGTCTTGACCAATATTCCTGTCTCCAGCAGCACACCAGAAATAGATTAACTGGTTATTTATCACATTTGTACTGTAGTGTAGTGGACTAGTTACTGGACTAGTTATCATAGAGACCTGGACAAATAATCCAGAAAAAGTGAGTTCAAGTCCCATTGTGGCAGTTTGAGAATTTGAATTCAGTTTTAAAGATCTGGAAATAAAAAGCTGGTGTCAGTAAAAGTGACCATGAAGCTGTCGGATTGTCGTAAAAACTGGTTCACTAATGCTCACTGGGGTTTAATTCCACACGACCCAGTCATTCTCTAGTCCCTCGTCCAAGTGACCTTTCTTCATGTGTGAGCCTGGTCAGTGATTGCTTGCAGAACATTCAACCGTGAGGGGCATCACAGCTGACCCCGATCCTATTTTCTCCATAAGACCATAAAAGATAGAATCATAGAATCATAGAAAATAGGAGCAAGAGTAGGCCATTTGGCCCTTCGAGCCTACTCCACCATTTAATGAGATCATGGCTGATCTGATTTTTACCTCAACTCCACTTTCCCACCCTTTCCCCATATCCTTTGACTCCCTTGCTGATCAAAAATTTGTCTAACTCGGCCTTGAATGTATTCAATGACTCAGCCTCCACAGCTTTTTGGGGTAAAGAATTCCAAAGATTCGCAACCCTCTGTGAGAAGAAATTCCTCCTCATTTCTGTCTTAAACGGGTGAACCCTTATTCTGAGACTATGCCCCCTAGTTTTAGATTCCCCCATGAGGGAGAACCTTGTATGTTTCAATAAGATCTCCTCTCATTCTTCTAAACTCCAATGAGTATAGACCCAACCTGTTCAATCTTTCCTCATAAGACAACCCTTCCATACCCGGAATCAACTTAGTGAACCTTCTCTGAACTGCCTCCAATGCAAGTATGTCCTTCCTTAAATAAGGGCACCAGAACTGTACACAGTACTCCAGGTGTGGTCTCACCAGCACCCTGTACAGTTGTAGCAAGACTTCCCTGCTTTTATACTCCATCCCCCTAGAAATAAAGGCCAATATTCCATTTGCCTTCGGGATTACCTGCTGCACCTGTGTGTTGACTTTTTGTGTTTCATGTACGAGGACACCCAGATCCCTCTGTACCGCAGCATTTTGTAGAATTTCTTCATTCAAATAATACTTTGCTTTTTTATTTTTCCTCCCAAAGTGGACGTCTTCACGTTTTCCCACATTATATTCCATCTGCCAAATTTATGTCCATTCGCTTAATCTGTCAATATCCCTTTACAGACACTTTGTGTCCTCATCGTAACTTGCTTTTCCACCTATCTTTGTATCATCAGCAAATTTGGCCACAATACACTCTGTTTCTTCATCCAAGTCATTGATATATATTGTAAATAGTTGAGGCCCCAGCACTGATCCCTGCGACACCCCACTAGTTACAGATTGCCATCCTGAAAATGACCCTTTTATCCCGACTCTTTGTTTTCTGTTAGTTAGCCAATCTTCTATCCCTGCCAGTATATTACCCCCAACACCATGAGCTCTTGTGCAGTCACCTTTTATGTGGGACCTTATTGAACGCCTTTTGGAAATCCAAATATACTGCATTCATTGGTTCCCCTTTATCCATCCTGCCCGTTACTTCCTCAAAGAACTCTAATAAATTTGTCAGTCACGATTTCCCCTTCATAAAACCATGTTTACTCTCCTTGATTGTATTAGGAGTCTCCAAATATCCTGCTACTATTTCCTTAATAATGGATTCTAGCATTTTCCCAATGACAGATGTTAGGCTAACTGGTCTATAGTTACCTGCTTTCTGTCTCACTCCCTTCTTGAATAGGGGCGTTACATTTGTGGTTTTCCAATCTGCTGGGACCTTTCCAGAATCTAGTGAATTCTGGAAGATTACAACCACCCCCCCACCCCTCCCTCAGTTTCCACACACTCACACTTTCTACCAAGAGTCATTGGTCAGCGATCAGGAGCAGGAACCCCGGCTGATTTTTTACTCTCTGAGCAGGCACCTCCTACTGTCAGCCCCATTTGAGATGGGCAGAGCCTGCTGATCTATCCGAGGTCCCTCTGGTCTGAATGGGAGAGCTGCATGCTATCGACTGAGATATCATGGGCAACGACAGAAGTTCCTGATACCGACAGTGAACTTTATAACTCAACTCTAAAGGGTAATAATGTCCTTCCCAAGATTGGGTGACTCAGACCAGGTGACTGTTTAGCCAAACTTGCCGTTGTTTAACCTTTTCAGGTATACTGGTGTCCTTCACCGTGGGCCTCAGCCCCTCATCTCAACAAAGAACTTTACAAGTTTGCAAACCTGAGTGTGCAAAAGTGTGCGTGAGGAAAATCGTGAAAGAGCTCACAATAGCCCAAGAGCTGATGACCACGATTCCCTTTCATCTTTTGACAAGCACTGCACATCTCCCTCCTCAATGTCGAGGAGCTTGACAATGTTTTGCAATTTTAAAGCATCACAGATGTAAAGATTGCTGCAGTAATTACAGCGTATGTGTCAAGCTGCCATGTTTAGGACAGTACTGAAGGAGTCAGCTCCCTCATAAGTGTGGGCACTGTGATGCATCACACAAACTAGACTAACCAACTCTGCTGTTCTGCTATTAATGAAGGTCTCTCATTGCTGCATAATTTTTTTTCTTTTTTTGAGCACATGAATGCTCCTTCAAATGATGAATGTGAAAATACTGACAGATATTTAAATGCTTTCTTAACACACCCCGAGTTCTGACAGATTGTCACTGGAGACAGCAATTAACATTCCGCGCTATAATTACTTTCCAGTTTTTAGTTGAGTAAAAAGGTTCTTTTTTCTTGGAGGAGGCTGGATGTTTTGCAATTTTGGAGCTAAATTTAATTTTTACAATTTTTAAAATTAACTAGCGGGTCTCCCATGCTGTTGCTCACAGTTATTTGGAAGACACAGTGGTGTATAAGGACAGGGGCGTGTACTATAATGTATTATTCTGCTGCTCGAGGGGAGCTGTATGTATGTAAGCTAGCTTGTCCCTTTAAGGCCACAAGACCTTATTGCTGTGAAAAGACACATTCTGAGGTTAAAGAGTAATTGCTTAGGCAAATCTTGAGGTAAATTAGATGGTGTTTTCTGTTGCTAGGGAATTTTCTCTGAAACCAGCAGAAAATGATTCAAGCCAGCAGGAAATGATTAAAACCAGCAGAAAATGACTCAAAGAAGTAGAACATGACTCAAACCAGTAGGATGATCTCCACCATATTTTTCAGCCCTCGATCTCCCACTCCACTCTAGTGCCTGTCACCATGACAACCAGAATATCTGCCCTCTCTTTGCCCCATGACCCCTATTTACACTGTCTGCTTCAATGTTCCTTCCTGGGAACTTATTCCACAACTTGATTCCCCTTTGGGTGAAGAATTTTCCGCCAACCTCCCTTTTTATTCTCAACTTCCTCATGTTTAACTTGTGTCTGTTGTGACCAGAATCAATAATAAAAGGGAACAATTTATTTGGATCAATTTAGTCAATCACCTTCATAACTTTGAGCTTCCATTAGATCACCTTGAGATCTCCTCTTTTCTGAAGAAAATAAGCCCAACTTTCTTAATCTTGTCTCATAGACCCAACAAGGGAACCATTTTTGAAAGATCTCAGCCCTCACTTTAACAATGCCTTTATACAGCGCCTTTAAGACTGAAAAAGTCCCAAGTCTCTTCGCTGAGGCATGAGGAAAATGGACGCCAAGCCAAAGAAGTAGAAACTGACCAAAAGCTTGGTCAAAAAATTACATTTACATTTTAAAAAGTGCCTTAAAGGAGGAGAGGGAGTTGGAGAGGCAGAGGGTTTAGGAAGGGAATTCCAGAAATTGGGACCTGGCAGCTGATGGCAAGGCCATCAATGGTGGGGAGAAGGGGGTGGGAATGCACGAGAGAGCGAGCGAGCCATTCTACCTTCTGCCATTCTATCCCTACTCTCCAGAAATTCCCTCTTGAACCTGTTCATACTGTTCCCTTCAGTATCCTTCCTAGTGATTTATTCCAGAAGTCTAGTAGCCTATTGACAGAGGTTAAAGGTTAGTCTCCAGACAACTACATCATACGGAACCCTCAGAACAATAGAGTTTATTTTCTGCACTTTTTTGGCTTTCATTTGATTAGAGGGTTCTGGAAAAATGACCTGGGCGATAGCCTGAGGAATCCCGGGTGGAATGGAAAGTGAATGAATGTAAAATAAGGAACTTTGTAGCAGGAAGTGGCAAAAGTGCAAACAGTGGGATAAATCTGCACAAAAAGTTCCTTGGTGTGATTATCGAACATTGATGAAAATATCCCGTCAAATGTAATACTGTTGGCAAGAAAGCTAATCAGGCGCTGGGATGTATCTCGAGGGCACCGGGAACTTTGATTTTGTGTCTAACCAGCTTATTTTAACTTTGCATAACTCACCACCGAGGCACATTAGTAATGCAATGGCGGTTTGACTATGAGACGTTGATGGATGAGAGGGTTTGAGGAGGAGCAACAGGGATGATCCTAGACCTAATGTCTCTGAGGAAATAAGATTGAGAAGGGACATAGTCCAAGTCTTCAATATGCTAAAAAAAACCAGATAATGCAGGACTAGGCAGGTTGTTTTTTTTTGCAGAACTACAGGATATAAGCAGAAAATTGGCCAACCTCAAATTGGACGAGCGTTTAGATGAAATGTTCTCTCTGCAAAGCAATGGGCCTACCCCCTGCCAAATCTTCATCTCGGACTCTTCCTCTGCCATCTGCTCATCTCCCTGGGTGGTCCTAGTGGAGTATTTTTCAAAACCATGCAAAAAAAAAACAGAATAAAAAATAATCTTTTGTAACATATTTGTGTGACTTTTGTATTCAACAAAGCGAGAGACATGAGTGTTGGGGATGGAACACTTTCCATCTGAGTGTCAGTATCAGGCCAGGTACAAGTTGGGTTGGATGCAGGGATTGAGACTGCAGAGGCACTGCTGCTGGTCAGTGCCTGCGGGGAAATGAACTGTCCTCGCTCTGTAATATATGGTCAACTCATTTAAATATCAGTACAGCACTCCTGCCACAGTGTGGAGGGATAATTGGCAAGATTTCGGGAGCAGCAGCTATTAAAGGGCCATTGATCTCTCCTAAAGCTGTCCCACAAATGAAGGAGGCAGAAATAGCGGCAACAATGTGACAAAAGGGAACTGTGGAACTCATCTTGAATGTTTGGCTTATTAACATATCAACTCCTCCTTGTTTAGTGGCTGCAGTCTTTGTGAGGATAATTTCAAACCTGTGCACGCTCCCTTTAGTTTAAAATACAAATGTAAATGTAACCCATTTCCAAATCCTATCTGTGGAAAAATGGTCAAAAAATCTTGAAATGTGAATCGTGGAGAGTTGAAGATGTCCTGTGAACAGACTGTGGTGGAGATGAGCACGTTAGTATCACAGATCCATTGTCACTGCTCAAATGTAAAGGACACATAGAACCAGTGGGTGAAGTCACTACCTCTGGCTTCTCTTTATTCCCTCCTCCCTACATGCTGCTGATTTATAGGCTCACCACTGCCAACCACCCTCTGGTACCTCATCTTGGTGACCATGCTCATGTGTGAAATTGAGCTGTTGGCAGGCTATTCAACTGACGGGGCATCATATTCAAACTCACATTCACAAACGTGTACAATCCGGCAGGGGGTCTCCTCTCCCCTCCTCTCCCCCCTCCCCTCCCCTCCCCTCTCTCCTCTCCTTCCCTCTCCACTCTTCTCTCCTCTCCCCACTCTCCTCCCCTCCCCTTTCCTCTCTCCTCTTCTCTCCCCTCTCCTCCCCTCTCCTTTCTCCTTCCTTCTCCTCTCTCCTTTCCTCTCTCCTCCCCTTTCCCCTTCCCTCTCCTTTCCCCTTCCCTCTCCTTTCTCCTCCCCTCTCCTCTCCCCTCCTCTCCCTCCCCTCTCCTCTCTCCTCCCCTCCCCCTCCTCTCCTCCTCTCCCCTCTCCTTTCCATTCCCCTCTCTCCTCTCCTCACTTCTCACTTCTCCTTCCTCCCCTCTCCTCCCATCTTCTCTCTCCACCCCTCTCCCCTCCCCTCCTCTCTCGTCTTCCCTCCCCTCTACTCCCCTCCCCTCCTCTCCTCTCTCCCCCTCCCCTCCCCTCTAGTCCCCTCCCCTTCTCTCCTCTCTCCTCCTCTCCCCTCCTCCCCTTTCCCCTCTCCTCCCATCCCATCCCCTCCCCTCTCCTCCTCCCCTCTACTCTCTCCTCCCCCCTCCTCTCCTGTCCTCCACTCCCCTCTCCTGTCCTTCCCTTCCCTCCCCTCTCCTCTCCTCCCCTCTCCTCTCTCCTCCCCGCTCCTCTCCTCCTCTTCTCTCTCCTCTCTCCTCCCCTCCAATCCCCTTTCCTCTCCTCCCCCTCTCCTCTGCCGTCCCCTCTTCTCTCCTCTATCCTCCCCCCATCTCCTCCTCTCTCCCCTCCCCTCGCCTCTCCACTCTCTCCCCCTCTTCTCCCCTCTCCTTGTCTCCTCCCCTCTCCTCTTCTCTGCTTCCCTCAACTCACTCCCCTCCCCCTCCTCTCCTCCCCTCCCCGCCTATCTCGTCTCCTCTCCTACTCCTCTCTCCTCCCCTCCCCTCTCCTCTCCTCCCCTGTCTTCCTCCCCTCCCCTTTCCTCCACTCCCCCTCCCCTCCCCTCTCCTTCCCTCCTCTTCTCCTCCCCTTCCCTCTCCTCCTCCCCTCCCCTCCTCTTCTCCTCCCCTTCCCTCTCCTCTTCCCCTCTCCTCTCCTCCCCTCTCCTCTCCTCTTCTCTTCCTCCTCTCCTCTTCTCTTCCTCCCCTCTCCGCTCCTCCCCTCCTCACTCCTCTCCTCCTCCCTCCCCTCTCCTCCCCTCCTCTTCTCCTCCCCTTCCCTCTCCTCTCTTACTCCCCTCTCCTTTCCTCCCCTCCCCCTCTCCTCTCTTCCCTCCCCCTCTCCTCTCCTCCCCTCTTCTCTTACTCCCCTCTCCTCTCCTCTCCTCTCCTCCCCTCCCCACTCCTCTCCTCCTCCCCTCCCTCTCCTCCCCTCCTCTTCTCCTCCCCTTCCCTCTCCTCTCCTCCTCTCCTCTCTTACTCCCCTCTCCTTTCCTCCCCTCCCCCTCTCCTCTCTTCCCTCCCCCTCTCCTATCCTCCCCTCTTCTCTTACTCCCCTCTCCTCTCTTCCCTCCCCACTCCTCTCCTCCTCCCTCCCCTCTCCTCCCCTCCTCTTCTCCTCCCCTTCCCTCCCCTCTCCTCCCCTCCCCTCTTCTCTTACTCCCCTCCCCTCTCCTCTCCTCTCCTTTCCATTCAATATGCCTACATCCAAAGTGCTTGTTCAGAAATGGCAGAGTTTGAAGGCCAATTTAAGCTTCACAGCCTGGGCCTATCTAAATTCACTCCAGAGAAACATTAACAGATCAAACCTTGCTGTTCCTCAGCGCTGATTAGCCAGAATCATCAATATTTACCGACAACCTCAACGGCAGCAGAACCTGGGTCTGATTTACTGTCCATCTCAAGGCCCCCTCCTGTACTCTGAATTCGGGCTCAGGCTCCCACATATCATATTGCAAGTCAGTACCATGTCTGTCCTTGAGGACTTTAATAGGCAGACTAGATAGTGACAAAAAAAATACAAAACAACTGATGGATTCCGATTGACTTGTTTGATGAATTATTTCTCCAAAGAATCTGCTAAGGCAGAAGGTTACAATAGTGAATTCAATGGTTCACCAATTCCTACACACTGCTACAGTACAGAGGGAGGGCAACAGACATTGTCTGAGGGAGAAAAGAAAGGCATTGAACAGACAAAGCATCTACACAAATGAGGACAGCACTATTGAAAGAAGTTCTCAATCAGAGTGCCTTTGTACTCTTCTATACAAGACAGCATATCTGACAATGGGCAAATTCTCTGCAGAATACTGCATATAGTGAGGGTAACATGAGTTAGCATTAGGAGTTTCATGGGTTTTTTTTGTTAAACTTGTTTAACTTTATAAAATCGGAGAGTTTGTGGAGAAGACTCGAATTGCATGCAGTTTAGCAACTCCTCACGTGTGGATCGTTCCGGGACTCTAGGGTTTCAGGTGTTCCAGTACCAATAGCAAAAATAAATTGTTTTTGCCCGAGTCTTTAGGGCCCCCATCTAAAGTGTCTGATGGGACAGTGTAGAGGGAGCTTTACTCTGTATCTAACCCATACTGTACTTGACTGGGAGTGTTTGATGGGACAGTGTAGAGGGAGCTTTACTCTGTATCTAACCCGTACTGTACCTGACTGGGAGTGTTTGATGGGACAGTGTAGAGGGAGCTTTACTCTGTATCTAACCCGTATTGTACCTGACTGGGAGTGTCTGATGGGACAGTGTAAAGGGAGCTTTACTCTGTATCTAACTTGTGCTGTACCTGACTGGGAGTGTTTGATGGGAGCGTGGGAGAGTATGTGCAAGAAACTAATTGCATCAAAGAGGCATTATTGGCTGTTTTAATGTCAGAAATATTTCCCTGACAGATTCATCACATAGACAGAATCTCATTAAACCAGGTCTTTCAAATCGAGCAGGTAGCATTGACTGCAATAACTGTGTGCTGTCTCGGTATCTGGGCTGTAGAAGCTTCACCGCTAATCTTTCTGCACGTCATTTCATGGTTGGGTTGCTTTGAGATGTAAAATATATTTCATGTAATTAAATAAAACGCCTTGTCTTGTGACTAATACAAACCTACATCTTATTTAGCCGGAAAGTGTGTGTCAGTTGGAATCTGCTGTTGTGTCAGGTATGCAGATGAACTCTTTGAATCACCTTCTATAATGTCTCTTATCTTTCACTGCTGTGCAGTTAAAATGTTGCAGCTGCTGCAAGTGAGGCTATGAGCTCGTAACCAGAGACTGGAAACTTCAGCGGTGGGAGTGCTGCCTGAACAGGAATCTTCCCATTCCAGAGCACACTTTATTTAGCACTCCAACCTCACCCTTCCACCACCCCTACTGCCCCACTGAATTGCCCCCTCACCTTCTCTCTTCAAGGTACCCCTTACTCTGTCTCTCTCCATCCCTGCCTCCGTTTCTCTGTTTCTCATTCTCTCTTTCTGAGTATCTCTGTATATGTTTCTCTCTCAGTCTCTTGCCCTATAGCTTTCAATTTCTCTATTTGTCTCTCAGTTCTCTACCTGTATCTCTCTCTATCCTTCTCAGTCTCTCTATCTTTAAGTGTCTCTTTGTATTTCTGTCTCTCTCTGCATCGCTCAGTTTCTGTCTCTCGATCTCTCAATTTCTCTCTGTATCTCTCAGTCTCACTCTGTATCTCTCAGTCACTCTCTGTATCTCTCAGTCACTCTCTGTATCTCAGTATTTCTGAGTCTCTCTATCTCTCAGTCTCACTCTGTATCTCTGTCTCTCTTTGTATCTCTTAGTGTCTCTCTGTATCTCTCAGTCACACTTTATCTGTCTCTCTCTCTATCATTCAGTCTCTCTCTGTATCTTTCAGTCTCTCTCTGTCACTCAGTCCACTCTGTGTCTCAGTATCTCTCTCTGTATCGCTCAGTCTCTCTCTGTATCTCAAAGTCTCTTTCATTATCTCTCAGACACTCTGTATTTTTCAGTCTCTGTATCTCAGTCGTTGGGAAAATGCTGGAATCCATTATTAAAGAAGTAGTAACAGGGCACTTAGAACATCATAATATGATTAGCCAGAGTCAACATGGTTTTATGAAAGGGAAATCATGTTTGACAAATTTATTAGAGTTTTTGAGGATGTGACCAGCAGGGTAAATAAAGGGGAACCAGTGGATGTCGTATATTTGAATTTTCAAAAGACATTCGACAAGGTGCCACATAAAAGGTTGTTATGCAAGATAAGGGTTCATGGGGTTTGGGGTAATATTAGCATGAATAGAGGATTGGTTAATGGACAGAAAGCGGAGAGTAGGGATAAACGGGTCATTTTCCGGTTGGCAGGCTGTAACTAATGGGGTGCCTCAAGGATCGGCGCTTGGGCCTCAGCTATTTACAATCTATATTAGTGACTTAGATGAAGGGACCGAGTGTAATGTATCCAAGTTTGCTGATGATACAAAGCCAGGTGGGAAAGTAAGCTGTGAAGAGGACACAATTGGCCCCGATATTAGCAGGGAGGCGGGCGGTGGGGGGGTGGCGATTGGGCGCATGGGTACCCCGCCCAATAAAATCTGTTTGTTCCTCATGCGATCGTGGGTAAATTGGAGCCACTTAACTTGACTTCCGGGTTTGCTGTCGTCAACCTGCACAGCGGGCGGACTGCGGGCTGTCAGCTGGAGGAGCCCTATTTAAAGGGGCAGTCCTCCAATGCTGCTCCTGCAGCAAACAGCCAAAATTACAGCATGGAGCAGCCCAGGGGAAAAGCTGCTCCCAGGTTCAATGATGCCTCACTCCAGGTGTTACTGGATGGGATGAGGAGGAGGAGAGAGATCTTCTACCCGGTGGACGGGAGGAAGTGGCCTGCCTCTGCCACCAAGAAGGCCTGGCTCGAGGTGGCAGAGGAGGTCACCAGCAGCAGCAACATCTCCTGCGCCTGGATCCAGTGCAGGAAGCGCTTCAAAGGTCAGTCAAAGTGAGTACACTTATTCATTCTCCTACATTCCGTCTTCCACATCACCGCCCCCACCCCCCAACTCATTCTGCACTGCCAAAACTCCTCTATCACATCACTCCTCACACCCACTCAAAGCTCATCCTCAACTTACCTGCACTTCCTCACCTCCCCATTATTCACTCCACCACTGCCATTCAACCCAATCCTCATACAATGTCATGGCTCTGTCTCATACTCACCCTCTGATGCATCTCTTTCATGGTCAGCTGCACCCAAACCAATGCATTCATTGGTTGGCCAAGTCACCACTCACTCAACTCACGGGTCTGTACTTTCTCCCCTTATAGGAGAAGAGAGCCCAGAATGCAATGGGGAGGGCGAGGACCGGAGGGGGTCCGCAACAGATAGTTGTCCTCACAGATGCGGAGCAGGAGGCGCTGGAGCAGAGCCACACCTCCGAGTGCCTGTCCGTCGGGGACGCTGAGACTGGCACCCGACAAACGTCTGGTGACAGAACTTTAACATTCAGCACACACAATATGAATTGATGTTAACATGCCTTGCCATCTTCAGCACCTCAGTATGCTCATCACAACATGACACATCTGTGATCATGGTTAATATTGCCTTCTGTTCTCTTACAGGGCCTTCAGCGACTGCTGTGACAGCAGAGGGCGATTCCTCAGAAGACCTGCCAGCTTCTGAGGGGGCACCGTCACATCTGAGCGAGCCATCCACCAGCGCAGATACACACACCTCGGTGGGTCCCAGTCCGCAGTTAGTTGGGGTCGCACAAGGTGAGTTACCACATACAAGTGGGCACGAGCAGACACTGGTGGCAGGGGCAACTGTGGAGAGTCTGCGTCGGTGGGAGCATTCCTCTCCAGGCTCTGCTCAATTGGACACAGATGCTGAATCCTGGGACCATCCAATAAAAGGAGAATGATCGAGGGTCAGCAGCACATTTGCGAGTTGCTGGAACAGGTGCCATGCGCACTCTCCACAATCGCACAGAGGATGGAGGAGTCCAACTCCTGCATGAGTGGAATGGTGGCACAGGTACAGGAGGGAATCTCTGAGGTACTGTCACAGGGACGTGAGGGCATTTCTGAGATAGTGTCGTGGGTAAGTGCGGGAATGTCTGCAATGGAGGGAAGGCTAGTCTCCTTGGAGCTTCAAGCACGGCTCACCAATGAGTCCATTGAGGCCCTGACAATGGCCCTTCAGACTCAGGGTGAGCAACTTTCTGCCGCCTTAAACAGGCAGGCAGATACACTAGCACTGGCCTTACAAGGCTTCACACATGTCCTCCAAACTGTCGTCCAGCAGAGTGGTAGGAGTGGTGTGGACCTGGCCCAGGAGAGGGATGATGGCGAAAGGGGACATGGAAGTGGGGACCCCACTCAAAGCGCCTCCACATCTCACCCATTGCTCCACTCTCAACCAGTACCCTCAATGCTGCCTCCTCTCCAGGTGGTCGAGTCTGCCCCTGCACAGGTGCAGGTGGAGCAGTCTTTGGAGGGGCCCTCACGGGCACCAAAACCCAGAGGGCATAGGCCCAAAGCATCTAATCGGTCAGGGCATGTCCAAGAGCAACCTGCCACTACCTCTGCTGCAGCCATAGGGGATGCTCCACGTAGAAGTAGTCGGAAGCGAAAGGCGAAGGTTTTGTAAGCAGGAAGGGGATGCACAAGGGTGTGTGACGGTTGGTCATGTTTTTTATTTATATTTGCTTTTTGTTAAACGCACATTAAATAATTATTATTGTCACCACTACTGCCACGTCTTGGCCATGCTTGACTGGCTTCTGTAATAAGGCCCTTTCATGAGGTTCACCATGAACGCCCACACTTGATGCCACCCATTGGGTCACTCTACAGTGGGTGTATGTGTAATTGCAGGACTGCTTTGTGCAGGGAGCGGGGGTGCTGGTGTGGCCACTGCTCTATCCAGGTGGTGAGGACTGGAGTCTTCACACTGTCTGATGTTAGGAGAACCGTTCACATATCAGTGACTCCCTGGCCTCATAAGCAGCCAGGTGAGCCGCTGTTCTGCTCATGGGTTGCTCCTGCTCCTGCTCCTCCTCCACCTCCTCTTCATTGTGGGTGGCAGATGTGGATGGGGCCTCCTCAAGTTGCACCCCTCTCTGTTGTGCCCTGTTGTGCAGGGCACAACAGACGACTATCTGTCTGGTGCATATTGAAGCGTTCCCGCAGAATGATCAAGGCACCTGAATCACATCTTGAGCAGCCCTATAGCATGCTCAATTGTACACCTGGTAGCGATGTGGCTGTCGTTATATCGATGCTGTTGCTAGTTGATGGGGTTCCTCAGAGGTGTCATGAGCCACGTGTGCAGGGGGTATCCCTTGTCCCTGAGGAGCCTGCCCTTGCGGGTGTTCGGTGGAAAAGGGGCGGGGTGTTGGGCTCCCGGAGAATGAAGGAATCATGGCAGCTGCCAGGGAATCTGGTGCACACGTGAAGGAATCTCTTGCAGTGGTCACAAACGAGCTGAGTGTTGATAAAGTGATAGCCCTTCCTGCTGGTGAACAGTCCTGGCTTGTGTGGAGGTGCACTTTTTGCTATATGGGCGCAATCGATTGCACCCTGCACCCGTGGGAAGCCAGCCAGAGTGGAATCCCACTGCCCTCTCCGTCTGGCTGAGGTTGTCTATGGGGAAGTTGATGTAGTGCGAAGCCTGCGAAACAAGCCGTCGGTGACCTGCCCTATGCACTTGTGTGCAGACGACTGAGAGACCCCGGCGATGTCCCCAGTGGCACCCTGGAATGATCCAGAGGCAAAGAAGTTGAGGGCAGTGGTGACTTTGACAGCGACAGGTAAGGAGATGCTGCTTGGCCCAGCAAGGAGCAGCTCGGCATGAAGGAGACTGCAGATGTCTGCGACTACCTCTCTGAGCCTCGGTATGCACTGCTCCTCAGAGAGGTCCAGGAAGCTGAGCCTCGGTCTGTAGACCCTGTTGTGAGGGTAGTGCCTCCTGCGATGTCACTCTCCCTGTTGTTGCCCTCCATGCTCTTGTGCAGGTGCGTGTGGCGCAGCACCGTGTTGTGGAGCTCCACCTGGCGGAGGTGGGCACCGTGCCTGGCGAGGCTGGTGATGTTGCTCGTCCTCGGATGAAGTGGTGAATGCAGCCATGGTGCCCCCCATCCTGATGGTGTCAGTTTGAGGGGGTGCACAAAGTGAGTAAATATGTTTACACAGTAGAGGTTTGGGTGGAAAGTAAGAATTTTGAGTGAAAATATAAAGGTCTTCCAGCCAAAACCTTGTCTGAAGTGACGGAGTGCCCTGCTGCAATAAATGACGTTTTGTCCCCACCTGTCAAATAATCCTTTGCATCTCCCACTGGCTGCTGGCTGAAACACGTCTGCTCTAACAGGGAGTGTTTCCCACAGCACGGGAAACACACTGAGGATCTTTCAAAATTGCACCCTTGCCAAAATGTCAACTCAATCAAGTATTTCAAGTACTTTAACTATCTGTCAAACTATAGAAATGATCATCCCGCCGACGTTAAATGCTGGGGAGACTCCTGCACTCGGGAGGCGTGCTGGCACCTGAACGCGTCACTGGGGAACCCGGACGTCAGCGGGCTCCGAAAATCGGCCCCAAAGAGTCTGCAAAGGGATATAGACAGGTTAAGTGAGTGGGCAAGAAGGTGACAGATGGAGTATAATGTGGGGAAATGTGAGGTAGGAATTCTCACTTTGGTAGGAAGAACAGAAAAACAGAATATTTTTTTAAATGGTGAGAAACTATTAAATGTTGATGTCCAGAGAGACTTGGGTGTCTTAGTACAAGAAACACAAAAAGTTAGTATGCAGGTACAGCAAGCAATTAGGAAAGCAAATGGCACGATGGCCTTTATTGCAAGGGGATTGGAGTACAAGAGTAAGGAAGTCTTACTATAGTTGTACAAGGCTTTAGTGAGACCTCACCTGGAGTATTGTGTACAGTTTTGGTCTCCTTATCTAAGGAAGGATATTCTTGCCTTAGAGGCCGTGCAATGAAGGTTCACTAGATTAATTCCTGGGATGAGAGGGTTGTCCTATGAGGAGAGGTTGTGTGGAATGGCCCTAAATTTTCTGGAATTTAGAAGAATGAGAGGTGATCTCGTTGAAACATATAAGATGCTGAGGGGGCTAGACAGGGTAGATGCTGAGAGGTTGTTTCCCCTGGCTGGAGAGTCTAGAACTAAGGGGGCATTGTTGCAGGATAAGGGGTTGGCCATTTAAGACCGAGATAAGGAGGAATTTCTTCACTCTGAGGGTTGTGAATCTTTGGAATTCTCTACCCCAGAGGGCAGTGGATTCTGAGTCATTGAATATATTCAAGACTGAGATAAATAGATTTTTGGACCTGAGGGGAATCAAGGGATATGGGGATCGGGCAGGAATGTGGAGTTGAGGTTGAAGATCAGCCATGATCTGATTGAATGGCGGAGCAGGCTTGAGGGGTCGTGTGGCCTACTCCTGCTCCTATTTCTTATGTTCTTATGTTCTCTCTCAGTCTCTCTCTCTCTGTATCTCTAAGTCACACTGTAACTCACTCTCTCCCTCTGTATCTCTCAGTCACACTGTAACTCACTCTCTCCCTATGTATCTCTAAGTCTCTCTCTGTATCTCAGTCTCTCTCTGTATCTCTCAGTCTCTCTCTGTCTCTGTCACTCTGTATCTTAGTCTCTCCCTCTGTATGACTCAGTCTCTCTCTGTAGCTCTCAGAATCTCTCCGTATCTCTCAGTCTCTCTGTATCTCAGTCTCTCCCTCTGTATGACTCAGTCTCTCTCTGTAGCTCTCAGAATCTCTCAGTCTCTCTTTGTATTGCTCAGTCTCTCTCTCTTTGTATCTTAATCTCTCCCTCAGTCTCTCTCTGCATCTCTCTCTCTGTAACTCTGTCTCTCTGCATCTCAGTCTCTCTCTCTGCAACTCTCAGTCTTTCTATGCCTCTCAGTCTCTCTCTGCATCTAAGTCTCTCTGTTTCTTTCCCTCTGTACTCAGATTCTCTAGGGTCGAGAGAGGTTTTAATCACTCTCCACCCCTCCCGGCCGGGTAGGAAAGGTACCTGGGTTGTTAAAATCTGGCAAGTTGACTCACCAGCCCTTCCCACCCGGCACCATTTTCTCTTTGCTGACTCCCAAGTCGGCCGAGGCTCCGGCCACAAGCAGACTGGGGGCCTAACTGAAGTGTAAAAGTTGCGACCTGATGACATCATTGGTGCCACAACACTATTTTCACTGGGATTCGGGGGGCGAGCCGCCTGGTGCCAAACCCACCAGAGAAACCTGATCGGAGGCAGCCGAGTGGCCATAAGAGGCGACGGTAAGTGTCATTTGGGAGCCTTGGGAGCCAAGGGGGAGCAGGAGTGCTCCTTCAGGGCCCTGGAGGGAATCCATGGGCCTCCCCTCTCCTGGCCCTCCCCACACTATCATTTGTATGAGACCCCTCCCCCCAGACCCAGCACTTACCCTGGGTCTCCTCCAGCCACTGGCTCCCGCCCGCTGGACTTGACGTCACCCCCTCTGACTTCGGGATGTGAAATATTAAAATGAGGCCTGGTGGTTAGAATTAGCCGGGCCTTGCTTCTTTCCAACCTCTGGGTGCATGGCCCGCTTCAGGCCCCCCTCCCCCCGACTCCCCACACCCCGCTCCCGCCCTGGGGTAAAATCGAGCCCTCTGTATCTTTCTCTCTCTTGCTCCCTTTCTAGGTGCACAGGTCTGTGTAAATACAGTACTGGGGTATATTGTTGGAAATGGTGCTGCCTGGAAATTTAGTACCAATCTGACAGTTATTTTGATTTATTTAAAGCTTGTTCTCTGTATTTAGCTGCAGAACATAACTGTTATTTGACTGGGGCACAGTGTGAGATGTAGGCTTGAGTTGGTGTACTGGCTGGATCCTGCATGCTGCTGGAGGCAGAGATGAGTCACTGTATACTGATGTTTTCCCTGTTGTTCTGCTTTAATGAGCTCTTTTTCTCTCACCATACTATGTCCATCATCCTATTACAACCTGATTAGAGTCCGTAAGAAGCTTTGGCCTTGTTCAAGAAGGGGACTCGGGAATACGAACTGCAGACATGGTGCAGCTGGAGAGAATGGAACCCATGGAGAGAGGCCTTGTTCTAGACTGGGCCGCCCCCTTAAAGGGAGAAGGAGATTAAATAAAATCTGGAGGGAGAGGTTTTATTGATGACTGGGGAAAGTGCAGCTAAGTAGAGAGGGAGAGAGAGAAAAACAAAATGTAATCCTCAGAGGCCTCAGTGTGGACTGGGCCCAACGCTGTCTGTTTTAAGGAGAAAGAGAGAGAGTAAATGAGATCCTCAGAGAAAAGGCTCATTCAGGCCTAGCTTGTCAAAACATCAGGCAGAATGAACCAAAAGGCATGGGGTACTTATAAAGTCAGAATGTGTTATGAATCTACTTCACGTTCCATTAGAAATATCAGCTAATTAGATGCAAAGTGAGATTCAATAGTAACTGTTTCTGTTTATGGAATATTACTCGTTGTGACTGAGGTATTTTGAGGTGAGACAATCTGTTAATTTCTTAAAGCATAAAATTGCCCTTTCAGTGCTTGTCAGCATTTTGGAGGAGGAGGGTGGATTAATCCTGTCACACTGATCCGTTCCAGATAAAGAGTCCCCCCCCCAACCCCAATTTTGAGGCCCCGTCCTCGTTTAAATTCACCAGGCAAGCTGCAGGTGTCAAACAGGCCTCCCGATGCAGCACACCAGATTGAGGCCTCATGATCGGGCCAGCGAGTTCTCTTTCCACCAGTGAATATGGCATCCAGGAGGGCAAGGACCAGGACTGCTCCTTTGAAGGGCACAGCACTGGGTATCTTGACCCATGAGATTCCATCTTTAAAGGGAGTCTTGTTTTCCAGACTGTTTTGTTAAAGAGAGAGAGAAATCAGACCACAAAACTCAGTGCAGAAATTAAAATCACGTCAGAAGAACTGAAGGGCGCAGCACAAGAAGCAATTTTTCTCTTCTACACAAGCAATTAAATAATAACAGCAGGGGGCTGGGAGGGGGCTGCAGTTGTCTGCGTAGACCTCAGGACAGGCATCAATCACAGAGCTGTTGCAATGTATCTATAGTCACAGCACAGGCTGGATGGAAAGTGAAATTACTATTAAATTTTAAACAGGATTTCTCTACCTTTTATTGACCACTTCAACAGATAAAATGCACAGTATGTAAAAGGGAATGATTCACTCCGGTCTGGTACTGTACAGCCCGTGTGTATCTCAGTATCAGCTCCTGTACATGTACAGCACGCAGCGGATAAAAGGGAACGATTCACTCCCGTCTGGTACTGTACAGCCCGTGTGTGTCTCAGTGTCAGCTCCTGTAAATGTACAGCATGCAGCGGATAAAAGGGAACGATTCACTCCCGTCTGGTACTGTACAGCCCGTGTGTGTCTCAGTGTCAGCTCCTGTAAATGTACAGCACGCAGCGGATAAAAGGGAACGATTCACTCCCGTCTGGGCCCGTGTGTGTCTCAGTGTCAGCTCCTGTAGATGTTGAGATATCATGTTGAGTTCCAGAGGACCAATCTTCGGAGCTCGTGCTACCAGTGGGAGGCCTCGCATTCTGACAATGTATATCACAGGTGTGCTGCCCATGAATTCTCCACTATTAATTCACCCCTAATCCTGATCTCCTTCTACGTAGGAATATAGTTACCGGAATAGGCCTTTCAGCCCCTCGAGACTGTTTCGCCATTCAATCAGATCATGGCTGATCTGTACCTCAACCCCATTTTCCTGCCTTTGCTCCATATTTCTTAATACCCAACAAAAATCTATCGATCTCAGTCTTGAAAGCTCCAATTGTCCCCCAGCATCCACAGCCTTTTGGGAGAGAGATTTCCAGATTTCCATTACCCTTAGTGTGAAAATGTGCTTCCTAATTTCTCTCCTAAATGGCCTAGCAAATAATTTGAAGATTGTGCCCCCTTGTTCTGGATTCCCCCCACCTGAGGAAATAGTTTCTCTGAATCTACCCTATTGAATCTTTTTATCATTTTAAACACCTTGATCTGTATAGCTCAGAAACGGGTATGGTAGTGTAGTGGTTATGTTGCTGGACCACCAATTCAGAGGCCTGGACTAATAATCCAGAAAACATCAGTTCAAATCTGACCATAGCTATTTGAGAATTTGAACTCAGTTTTAAAAAATCTGGTCTCAGTAAAAGTGACCATGAAGCTGTTGCATATTCGTAAAAACCCAACTGGTTCACTAATGTCCTTTAGGGAAGGAAACCTGCCGTCCTTACCCAGTCTGGGCCTAGATGTGACTCCAGTCCCCACACCAACATGGTTGACACTTAACTGGCCTCAGTTGTATCAAACCTGGGCAGCTAGGGATGGGCAATAAATGCCAGCCTTGCCAGCGATGCCCACATCCCAAGAATGAAGAAATGAAAGTACCAGACCAGGATGCCCATTTGCCCAAAGACTAATGGGAGGGGCAGACGCTGGACCTTTAACAAAAATCAAGTTTAAAGAAGTAAAAACTTTGCTTCCAGCTTTATCACAAACTCTTGTTGAAAGTGAAACAAAAAAAGCCATTTATATTCCAAACATCTGTTCAACATTTCCTGTTTCCCCTTGGCTAGAAGTGAGGTAAAGAGAAGATCTGGCTTGTGGTGATTCTTTAGTCGTCGAGAGTGTGACGATCAGATGTTTTGACTGATTTGCTGTTTGCTACAACAGGAAATGATCAGGAAGTTCCTTGTGTTCTGCCAGCTGCCCTCATCACAACCCAAAACCAGCGGCTTTCACTCTACAGCTTTCACTGTTACCTCAGCACCCAGTCTGATCCCAGCATCTGTCCACACTCACAACCCTTGGAATACCTGAGTAAAGAGTCTCCCCATCAGGACACTTTAAAGAATGATTCCTACTGTCGGACCCATTCTAGAGAGGGAGTCTCATCATCAGGAATCTTTCTAAAGAGGGAGTCTTTCCATCAGGACCCTTTAACAGACTAAGCCTCACCATCAGGCCCTATCAGAACTAGCTGCGCCTCTAGCCAAGCTGTTCCAGTACAGCTACAACACTGGCATCTACCCGACAATGTGGAAAATTGCCCAGGTATGTCCTGTCCACAAAAAGCAGGACAAATCCAATCCGGCCAATTACCGCCCCATCAGTCTACTCTCAATCATCAGCAAAGTGATGGAAGGTGTCGTCGACAGTGCTATCAAGCGGCACTTACTCACCAATAACCTGCTCACCGATGCTCAGTTTGGGTTCCGCCAGGACCACTCGGCTCCAGACCTCATTACAGCCTTGGTCCAAACATGGACAAAAGAGCTGAATTCCAGAGGTGAGGTGAGAGTGACTGCCCTTGACATCAAGGCAGCATTTGACCAAGTGTGGCAACAAGGAGCCCTAGTAAAATTGAAGTCAATGGGAATCAGGGGGAAAACTCTCCAGTGGCTGGAGTCATACCTAGAACAAAGGAAGATGGTAGTGGTTGTTGGAGGCCAATCATCTCAGCCCCAGGGCATTGCTGCAGGAGTTCCTCAGGGCAGTGTCCTAGGCCAACCACCTTCAGCTGCTTCATCAATGACCTTCCTTCCATCATAAGGTCAGAAATGGGGATGTTCGCTGATGACTGCACAGTGTTCAGTTCCATTCGCAACCCCTCAGATAATGAAGCAGTCCGAGCCTGCATGCAGCAAGACCTGGACAACATCCAGGCTTAGGCTCATAAGTGGCAAGTAACATTCGCGCCAGATAAGTGCCAGGCAATGACCATCTCCAAGAAGAGAGAGTCTAACCACCTCCCCTTGACATTCAACGGCATTACCATCGCCGAATCCCCCACCATCAACATCCTGGGGATCACCATTGACCAGAAACTTAACTGGACCAGCCATATAAATACTGTGACTACAAGAGCAGGTCAGAGGCTGGGTATTCTGCGGCGAGTGACTCACCTCCTGACTCCCCAAAGCCTTTCCACCATCTACAAGGCACAAGTCAGGAGTGTGATGGAATACTCTCCACTTGCCTGGATGAGTGCAGCTCCAACAACGCTCAAGAAGCTCGACACCATCCAAGATAAAGCAGCCCGCTTGATTGGCACCCCATCCACCACCCTAAACATTCACTCCCTTCACCACCGGCGCACTGTGGCTGCAGTGTGTACCATCCACAGGATGCACTGCAGCAACTCACCAAGGCTTTTTCGACAGCACCTCCCAAACCCGCGACCTCTACCACCGAGAAGGACAAGAGCAGCAGGCGCATGGGAACACCACCACCTGCACGTTCCCCTCCAAGTCACACACCATCCCGACTTGGAAATATATCGCCGTTCCTTCATTGTCGCTGGGTCAAAATCCTGGAACTCCCTTCCTAACAGCACTGTGGGAGGACCGTCACCACATGGACTGCAGCGGTTCAAGAAGGCAGCTCACCACCATCTTCTCAAGGGCAATTAGGGATGGGCAATAAATTCTGGCCTTGCCAGCGACGCCCACATCCCATGAACTAATTAAAAAAAAAAATCATCAGGCCCCTCTAATAGTGAGTAACACCACCAGGACCCCTTTAATAGAGTGAGCCTCACCATCAGGCCCCTTTGACAGAGTGAACCTCACCATCAGGCCCCTTTAATAGAATGAACCTCACCATCAGGCCCCTTTAATAGAGTGAACCTCACCATCAGGCCCCTTTAATAGAGTGAGCCTCACCATCAGGCCCCTTTAATAGAGTGAGCCTCACCATCAGGCCCCTTTAATAGAGTGAGCCTCACCATCAGGCCCCTTTAATAGAGTGAGCCTCACCATCAGGCCCCTTTAACAGAGTGAACCTCACCATCAGGCCCCTTTAACAGAGTGAACCTCACCATCAGGCCCCTTTAATAGAGTGAGCCTCACCATCAGGCCCCTTTAACAGAGTGAACCTCACCATCAGGCCCCTTTAATAGAGTGAACCTCACCATCAGGCCCCTTTAATAGAGTGAGCCTCACCATCAGGCCCCTTTAATAGAGTGAGCCTCACCATCAGGCCCCTTTAATAGAGTGAGCCTCACCATCAGGCCCCTTTAATAGAGTGAGCCTCACCATCAGGCCCCTTTAATAGAGTGAGCCTCACCATCAGGCCCCTTTAACAGAGTGAACCTCACCATCAGGCCGCTTTAACAGAGTGAACCTCACCATCAGGCCCCTTTAATAGAGTGAACCTCACCATCAGGCCCCTTTAATAGAGTGAGCCTCACCATCAGGCCCCTTTAATAGAGTGAACCTCACCATCAGGCCCCTTTAATAGAGTGAGCCTCACCATCAGGCCCCTTTAACAGAGTGAGCCTCACCATCAGGCCCCTTTAATAGAGTGAGCCTCACCATCAGGCCCCTTTAATAGAGTGAGCCTCACCATCAGGCCCCTTTAACAGAGTGAACCTCACCATCAGGCCGCTTTAACAGAGTGAACCTCACCATCAGGCCCCTTTAATAGAGTGAACCTCACCATCAGGCCCCTTTAATAGAGTGAGCCTCACCATCAGGCCCCTTTAATAGAGTGAACCTCACCATCAGGCCCCTTTAATAGAGTGAGCCTCACCATCAGGCCCCTTTAACAGAGTGAACCTCACCATCAGGCCCCTTTAATAGAGTGAGCCTCACCATCAGGCCCCTTTAATAGAGTGAGCCTCACCATCAGGCCCCATTAATAGAGTGAACCTCACCATCAGGCCCCTTTAATAGAGTGAGCCTCACCATCAGGCCCCTTTAATAGAGTGAACCTCACCATCAGGCCCCTTTAATAGAGTGAGCAACACCATCAGGCCCCTTTAATAGAGTGAACCTCACCATCAGGCCCCTTTAATAGAGTGAACCTCACCATCAGGCCACTTTAATAGAGTGAGCCTCAACATCAGGCCCCTTTAATAGAGTGAGCCTTACCATCAGGACCCCTTTAATAGAGTGAGCCTCACCATCAGGCCCCTTTCATCGAGTGAGCCTCACCATCAGGCCCCTTTAACAGAGTGAACCTCACCATCAGGCCCCTTTAATAGAGTGAGCCTCACCATCAGGCCCCTTTAATAGAGTGAACCTCACCATCAGGCCACTTTAATAGAGTGAGCCTCAACATCAGGCCCCTTTAATAGAGTGAGCCTCACCATCAGGCCCCTTTAATAGAGTGAACCTCACCATCAGGCCCCTTTAATCGAGTGAGCCTCACCATCAGGCCCCTTTAACAGAGTGAACCTCACCATCAGGCCCCTTTAATAGAGTGAGCCTCACCATCAGGCCCCTTTAATAGAGTGAGCCTCACCATCAGGCCCCATTAATAGAGTGAACCTCACCATCAGGCCCCTTTAATAGAGTGAGCCTCACCATCAGGCCCCTTTAATAGAGTGAACCTCACCATCAGGCCCCTTTAATAGAGTGAGCAACACCATCAGGCCCCTTTAATAGAGTGAACCTCACCATCAGGCCCCTTTAATAGAGTGAACCTCACCATCAGGCCACTTTAATAGAGTGAGCCTCAACATCAGGCCCCTTTAATAGAGTGAGCCTTACCATCAGGACCCCTTTAATAGAGTGAGCCTCACCATCAGGCCCCTTTCATCGAGTGAGCCTCACCATCAGGCCCCTTTAACAGAGTGAACCTCACCATCAGGCCCCTTTAATAGAGTGAGCCTCACCATCAGGCCCCTTTCATCGAGTGAGCCTCACCATCAGGCCCCTTTAACAGAGTGAACCTCACCATCAGGCCCCTTTCATCGAGTGAGCCTCACCATCAGGCCCCTTTAATAGAGTGAGCCTCAACATCAGGCCCCTTTAATAGAGTGAACCTCACCATCAGGCCCCTTTAACAGAGTGAACCTCACCATCAGGCCCCTTTCATCGAGTGAGCCTCACCATCAGGCCCCTTTAATAGAGTGAGCCTCAACATCAGGCCCCTTTAATAGAGTGAACCTCACCATCAGGCCCCTTTAATAGAGTGAGCCTCACCATCAGGCCCCTTTCATCGAGTGAGCCTCACCATCAGGCCCCTTTAACAGAGTGAGCCTCACCATCAGGCCCCTTTAATAGAGTGAGCCTCACCATCAGGCCCCTTTGATTGAGTGAGCCTCACCATCAGGACCCCTTTAATAGAGTGAAACTCACCATCAGGCCCCTTTAACAGAGTGAACCTCACCATCAGGCCCCTTTAATAGAGTGAGCCTCACCATCAGGACCCCTTTAATAGAGTGAAACTCACCATCAGGCCCCTTTAACAGAGTGAACCTCACCATCAGGCCCCTTTCATCGAGTCAGCCTCACCATCAGGCCCCTTTCATCGAGTGAGCCTCACCATCAGGCCCCTTTAACAGAGTGAACCTCACCATCAGGCCCCTTTCATCGAGTGAGCCTCACCATCAGGCCCCTTTCATCGAGTGAGCCTCACCATCAGGCCCCTTTCATCGAGTGAGCCTCACCATCAGGCCCCTTTAACAGAGTGAGCCTCACCATCAGGCCCCTTTAATGGAGTGAGCCTCACCATCAGGCCCCTTTAATAGAGTGAGCCTCACCATCAGGCCCCTTTAATAGAGTGAGCCTCACCATCAGGCCCCTTTAATGGAGTGAGCCTCACCATCAGGACCCCTTTAATAGAGTGAGCCTCACCATCAGGCCCCTTTCATAGAGTGAGCCTCACCATCAGGCCCCTTTAATAGAGTGAACCTCACCATCAGGACCCCTTTAATAGAGTGAACCTCACCATCAGGCCCCTTTAATAGAGTGAGCCTCACCCTCAGGCCTCTTTAATAGAGTGAGCCTCACCATCAGGCCACTTTAATAGAGTGAGCCTCAACATCAGGCCCCTTTAATAGAGTGAGCCTTACCATCAGGACCCCTTTAATAGAGTGAGCCTCACCATCAGGCCCCTTTCATCGAGTGAGCCTCACCATCAGGCCCCTTTAACAGAGTGAACCTCACCATCAGGCCCCTTTAATAGAGTGAGCCTCACCATCAGGCCCCTTTCATCGAGTGAGCCTCACCATCAGGCCCCTTTAACAGAGTGAACCTCACCATCAGGCCCCTTTCATCGAGTGAGCCTCACCATCAGGCCCCTTTAATAGAGTGAGCCTCAACATCAGGCCCCTTTAATAGAGTGAACCTCACCATCAGGCCCCTTTAACAGAGTGAACCTCACCATCAGGCCCCTTTCATCGAGTGAGCCTCACCATCAGGCCCCTTTAATAGAGTGAGCCTCAACATCAGGCCCCTTTAATAGAGTGAACCTCACCATCAGGCCCCTTTAATAGAGTGAGCCTCACCATCAGGCCCCTTTCATCGAGTGAGCCTCACCATCAGGCCCCTTTAACAGAGTGAGCCTCACCATCAGGCCCCTTTAATAGAGTGAGCCTCACCATCAGGCCCCTTTGATTGAGTGAGCCTCACCATCAGGACCCCTTTAATAGAGTGAAACTCACCATCAGGCCCCTTTAACAGAGTGAACCTCACCATCAGGCCCCTTTAATAGAGTGAGCCTCACCATCAGGACCCCTTTAATACAGTGAAACTCACCATCAGGCCCCTTTAACAGAGTGAACCTCACCATCAGGCCCCTTTCATCGAGTCAGCCTCACCATCAGGCCCCTTTCATCGAGTGAGCCTCACCATCAGGCCCCTTTAACAGAGTGAACCTCACCATCAGGCCCCTTTCATCGAGTGAGCCTCACCATCAGGCCCCTTTTATCGAGTGAGCCTCACCATCAGGCCCCTTTCATCGAGTGAGCCTCACCATCAGGCCCCTTTAACAGAGTGAGCCTCACCATCAGGCCCCTTTAATGGAGTGAGCCTCACCATCAGGCCCCTTTAATAGAGTGAGCCTCACCATCAGGCCCCTTTAATAGAGTGAGCCTCACCATCAGGCCCCTTTAATGGAGTGAGCCTCACCATCAGGACCCCTTTAATAGAGTGAGCCTCACCATCAGGCCCCTTTCATAGAGTGAGCCTCACCATCAGGCCCCTTTAATGGAGTGAACCTCACCATCAGGCCCCTTTAATAGAGTGAGCCTCACCATCAGGCCCCTTTCATCGAGTGAACCTCACCATCAGGCCCCTTTAATGGAGTGAGCCTTACCATCAGGCCCCTTTAATAGAGTGAACCTCACCATCAGGCCCCTTTAATGGAGTGAGCCTCACCATCAGGCCCCTTTAATAGAGTGAGCCTCACCATCAGGCCCCTTTAATAGCGTGAACCTCACCATCAGGCCCCTTTAATGGAGTGAGCCTCACCATCAGGCCCCTTTAATAGAGTGAGCCTCACCATCAGGCCCCTTTAATGGAGTGAGCCTCACCATCAGGCCCCTTTAATGGAGTGAGCCTCACCATCAGGACCCTTTAATAGAGTGAGCCTCACCATCAGGCCCCTTTAATAGAGTGAGCCTCACCATCAGGCCCCTTTAACAGAGTGAGCCTCACCATCAGGCCCCTTTAATAGAGTGAGCCTCACCATCTGACAGAAGTTCAGCTGAACACCTGGAAAAACAGTAAAGTCCCCCCACCATGGAATTTCAGGGCCCTTGATTTTATGTTCACACACAAAATGTGCACAGGTACAAAAAGTAATTTAAAGGGCTAATGGAAAGTTGGCTTTTATCTCATTCCTGCATATCGGAACAGGAGGAGGCCATTCAGCCCCTCGAATCTGTTCCACCATTCAATCGGATCATGGCTGATTTGTACCTTAACTCCATCTCCTATTATGTGGGCTCAGACATAAAGAAGGTCCATCTGTGAGATGCTGGCAAGCTACTAACACTTGTGGAGCCCATATCTCAGCAAGTGTCGACACCTTCAGGACAGGGGTGGGGCGGGGACTGGCGGGGAAAGAATTGGGGAGAGGGGAGGGAAGGAAGAATATAGGCTGTCGATCGGAGAGTTGAAGGAATATCAAACAGATGGTGGATTGAAATTTCTCACAGCGCAGTATAGATTTTTTACCAGTAAATGATTAATGCTGTGGATCCCTAACTGTTGCCCACTTTCCACATCCAACCTGCGAACATAGTTAACAAGGAATGGGGAGAGATGGAGGAAAGGAGAGGAAGACGGTACATTTTACAGAGGAGGTTATAAATAAGCCTGAAGTTGTGCCTGGAATTTGCAACACAAACGATTTGTGCCTCTGCCAGAAATGTAACTTAGGGCCCTGGTTCAGGTGCTGCCGTCAACAGAGATTGATCAGGTAGCTTTCAAGGAGCTGACATCTTTTGTTTATTAATGTCTGCCTGCAACATTGGCTTGGCTTTTTTTTTGCTGTATAATAGATGTTTCCTTCTTCATTTGAGGCACGCTGAATGAAGTTATCAAGAAATTGAGGCACGTTAAATAAAGTTTAATGAATAAAATTTCCTGCAGCCGCTATCTGGATTTCTGAAACAGTCAGCATTACTTTCCATCAACTCGTTCATCAAACAAATCTGGAGTGAAGCACGCGCAAGTTCCTTTATTATTTTACAAAGTGCTTGGAAACTTAAGGGGTCGTGGAGTGTGATAGATATGGTCTTTTCGTCTCTGGATCTTAGGTCCAAGTCTAGCCCAGATCAATGGATTGAAGCTCAAATACTGAAGCTTACATGCAAACTGTCAGTGTTTAAATTCACACGTGAGCTTGTCAGCATTTCACAAGAAAGGCTAACTTTACCCATTGGTATTGGAGGTGGTCAGTCCCAGTAATAAATCTCTCCTTGGTGTTTGAGTGTGTTTATTACTGTAATATTAGTGTTTGTTTCAGTACATTAGTGTTAATATCCCAGTAATAAACCTCCCCTGGTGTTTGAGTGTGTTTATTATTTTAATTCAATGTCACAATGCAGGATCAGAAAACAAATTAAACCACAGCCTAGGGAGATTGGAGTATCCCTGAACCTGCTGCCATCCTGAGGTTTAAATGCTCAAATCCCAGTTTTTGGCAATGAATCATTTTACTTGGATCTCCAGGATGAAACGATTGCTGTTCACCTGTTATTCTCTCTATCACCAAAACCGTCTACTTCCACCTCTGTAACATCGCCCATCTCCGCTCCTGCCTCAGTCCATCTGCTGCTGAAACCCTCATCCATGCTGTTGTTACCTCCAGACTCGATAATTCCAATGTTCTCTTGGCTGGCCTCCCATATTCCACCCTCTATAAGCTTGAACTCACCCAAAACCCTGCTGCCCGTATCCTATCTCTCACTAAGTCCTGTTCACTCATTACCCCTGTGCTTGCTGATCTGCATTGGCTCCCGGTCCACCAATGCCTCAAATTTAAAATTCTCATTGTTGTGTTCAAATCCCTCCATGGCCTCACTCCTCCCTATCTCTGTAACCTCCTCCAGCCCGACATCCATCCGAGAACTCTGCATTCCTCCAATTCTGGTCTATTGTGCATCCCCCATTTCCTTTACCCCATCATTGGTGGCCGTGCCTTCAGCTGTCTAGGCCCTAAGCACTTGAATTCCCTCCCTAAACCTCTATCACCTCCTTTAAGATGTTCCTTAAAACCTACCTCTTTGACCAAGTTTTTGCTCACCTGTCCTAATATCTCCTGATGTGGCCCGGTGTCAATTTTTGTCTGATTACACTCCTGTGAAGCACCTTAGGACATTTTACTACGTTAAAGGCGCTATATAAATGCAAGTTGTTGTGTTGTCCCCTCTTGTCTCTGTCCTGGGTGGTCTTGTGATGAGGCTGTTGTCTTCCTGTTTCCAGGTGAAGGGTCTGAATGGAAAACATTACCCTGACTTTTAGCAGGCGCTGTACAATTCCAATGTTTGCCATGTTCATTTCTGAATAAACATGCCCAGGATGATTCTCATCGTATCTGTTCACCCGTACAGGGCCAAGAGGCTGGATTACAATTCAACAAATTCACAAGGTCTCACAAGAACTTGCAATTTGACAGCAGTCAGTAGGCCTAGCAGACACAGGGCAAATCTCCAGTGTCACGCTCTTTGATATCAGCTGTTAAGCTATTCAAGATCCATCCTATCAGACTATGGAATAAAATACCAGCAATGCAACCCAGGGACTGTGAAAGGCATGAATCAGCCCTGACCTTAATGTCACTAGTTGCATATTTAGATCCCAAAAGAAATTTCCACTTCATATTCCACTTTCTAACATTTATTTTGTTCAATTTCCTCTTGTTGTTACAGAGTGAAACAAGATGACTGGAGTATGCATTGATTATTATACTCAGCCTAATCCTCTGTGAAGTTTGTGGCCTTTTCATTCTTTGGTGAACTTCAATCCCAGCCTCAGAAGAACATTGCTCCTTGAAGCCCATGCCAAAATTTAGTGCATGGGACAATTTATCAACAGTAACAGATGTGTAAATGTCTATACCTGTAGCAACAGAACTGCTCTTTTTGGCTCTGATCCTCTTCCCACTCTCTCCCCCCGCTCCTCGTGTGAAGCTGCTCGCTGTTGCTGGGGTACAGGCCTTGACGTGCTGGCTGCCCTTTAAAACTTGGCTGCCTTTTAATACCTGGCTGCCCCATTGGTAATCAAGTGCCCTTTAGTAATTTTCTGCCCTTTAGTACCTGACTGCCCTTTAGTAACTAGTTGCCCTTTAGTACCTGAGTGCCCTTTAGTAAGCGGATGCCCTTTTGTACCTGGCTGCCCTTGATACTTGGCTGCGCTTTAGTCCTTGGCTGCCCTTTAGTAACTGGATGCCCTTTAGTACTCGGCTGCCCTTTAGTACTTGGCTGCCCTTTAGTACCTGACTGTCCTTTAATACCTCGCTGCGCTTTAGTACTTGGCTGCCTTTTAGTAACTGGATGCCCTTTAGTACTTGGATGCCCTTTAGTCCTTGGCTGCCCTTTAGCACTTCACTGCCCTTTAGTAACCGGATGCCGTTTAGTACCTGACTGCCGTTTAGTACCTGACCGCCCTTTAGTACCTGGCTGCCCTTTAGTACCTGACTGCCGTTTAGTACCTGACTGCCCTTTAGTAACTGGATGCCCTTTAGTACTTTGCTGCCCTTTAGTACCTGCCTATCCTTTAGTACTTGTCTGCCCTTTATAACTTGGCTGGCCTTTAGTACTTGGATGTTCTTTAGTACTTGAATGCCCTTTAATAATTGGCTGCCCTTTAGCACCTGACTATCCTTTAGTACCTGGCTGCCATTTGGTACCTGACTGCCCTTTAGTATCTGAATGCCCTTTAATACCTGGCTGCCCTTTAGTACTTTGCTTCCCTTTAGTACCTGACTGTCCTTTAGTACTTGGCTGCCCTTTAGTACTTGGCTGTCCTTTAGTACTAGGATGCCCTTTCGTACTTGGCTGCCCTTTAGTACCTGACTGCCCTTTAGTATTTTTCTGCCCTTTGGAACCTGACTATCTTTTAGTACTTGGCTGCCCTTTCGTTCTTGGATGCCCTTTAGTCCTTGGCTGCCCTTTAGTACCCAACTGCCCTTTAGTACTTTTCTGCCCTTTAGTACCTGACTATCTTTTAGTACTTGGCTCTCCTTTAGTACTTGGATGCCCTTTAGTACTTGAACGCCTTTTAGTAATTGGCTGCCATTTAGTACCTTATTGCCCTTTAGTAACTGAATGCCCTTTAGTAACCTGGCTGCCCTTTAGTACCTGACTGCTGTTTAGTACCTGGCTGCCCTTTAGCAACTGAATGCTCTTTAGTACCTGGCTGCCCTTTAGTACTTTGCTGCCCTTTAGTATCTGACTGTCCTTTAGTACTTGGCTGCCCTTTAGTACTTGGATGCCCTTTAGTAATTGGCTGCCCTTTAGTACCTGACTCCCATTTAGTACCTGACTGCCCTTTAGTAACGGGATGCCCTTTAGTACCTGGCTGACCTTTAGTACCTGACTGCCATTTAGTACTTGGCTGCCCTTTAGTACCTGACTGTCCTTTAGTACCTGACTGCCCTTTGGTACCTGGCTGCCCTTTGGTACCTGGCTGCCCTTTAGTAATTGGCTGCCCTTTAGTACTTGGCTACCCTTTAGTACCTGACTGCCCTTTAGTACTTGGGTGCCCTTTAGTAATTGGCTGCCCTTTAGTCTCTGACTGTCCTTTAGTACCTGACTGCCCATTGGTACTTGGTTGCCCTTTAGTACTTTGCTGCCCTTTAGTACCTGACTGTCCTTTAGTACCTGGCTGCCATTTGGTACCTGACTGCCCTTAAGTATCTGAATGCCCTTTAGTACTTGGCTGTCCTTTAGTACTAGGATGCCCTTTAGTACCTGACTGTCCTTTAGTACTTGGCTGCCCTTTAGTACTTGGCTGTCCTTTAGTACTAGGATGCCCTTTAGTACTTGGCTGCCCTTTAGTACCTGACTGTCCTTTAGTACCTTGCTGCGCTTTAGTACTTGGCTGCCCTTTAGTAACTGGATGCCCTTTAGTACTTGGATGCCCTTTAGTAACTGGATTCCCTTTAGTACTTGGATGCCATTTAGTCCTTGGCTGCCCTTTAGTACCTGACTGCCCTTTAGTATTTTTCTGCCCTTTAGTACCTGACTATCTTTTAGTACTTGGCTGCCCTTTAGTACTTGAATGCCCTTTAGTCCTTGGCTGCCCTTTAGTATCCGACTGCCCTTTAGTACTTTTCTGCCCTTTAGTACCTGACTATCTTTTAGTACTTGGCTCTCCTTTAGTACTTGGCTGCCCTTTAGTAACTGGATGCCCTTTAGTACTTGGATGCCCTTTAGTAACTGGATATCCTTTAGTACTTGGATGCCCTTTAGTCCTTGGCTGCCCTTTAGTACCTGACTGCCCTTTAGTATTTTTCTGCCCTTTAGTACCTGACTATCTTTTAGTACTTGGCTGCCCTTTAGTACTTGAATGCCCTTTAATCCTTGGCTGCCCTTTAGTATCCGACTGCCCTTTAGTACTTTTCTGCCCTTTAGTACCTGACTATCTTTTAGTACTTGGCTCTCCTTTAGTACTTGGCTGCCCTTTAGTACCTGACTGTCCTTTAGTACCTTGCTGCGCTTTAGTGCTTGGCTGCCCTTTAGTAACTGGATGCCCTTTAGTACTTGGATGCCCTTTAGTAACTGGATTCCCTTTAGTACTTGGATGCCCTTTAGTCCTTGGCTGCCCTTTAGTACCTGACTGCCCTTTAGTATTTTTCTGCCCTTTAGTACCTGACTATCTTTTAGTACTTGGCTGCCCTTTAGTACTTGGATGCCCTTTAGTACTTGAACGCCTTTTAGTAATTGGCTGCCATTTAGTACCTTATTGCCCGTTAGTAACTGAATGCCCTTTAGTAACCTGGCTGCCCTTTAGTACCTGACTGCTGTTTAGTACCTGACTGCCCTTTAGCAACTGAATGCTTTTTAGTACCTGGCTGCCCTTTAGTACCTGACTGCCCTTTAGTACTTGGCTGCCCTTTAGTACCTGACTGCCCTTTAGTACTTGGTTGCCCTTTAGTACTTGGGTGCCCTTTCGTAATTGGCTGCCCTTTAGTCTCTGACTGTCCTTTAGTACCTGACTGCCATTTAGTACTTGGCTGCCCTTTAGTCTCTGACTGTCCTTTAATACCTGACTGCCCTTTGGTACTTGGCTGCCCTTTAGTAATTGGCTGCCCTTTAGTCTCTGACTGTCCTTTAGTACCTGACTGCCCTTCAGTACCTGACTGTCCTTCAGTACTTGGCTGCCCTTTAGTTCTCAGCTCAACTTCCCATTCTTCATGTGAGTGTAGAAATCAGTTTTAAAGCAGATTAACTGGTCATTCACCTCCTCGCTGTGGGAAGTATGGGCTGGGTTGCTGCTGCAGAATGACTGTCACATTTGCCCACGTAACACAGCCCCTCAATTCCAAAAGAGGGGTCCATTCTGCAAAGAGTTTTGACATTTTTTGATGCGATTGGGTGCAGTATAAACGCAAGGATATTGATTTATATGGCAAGACATTCTCCCTTGAAGGGAAGATTGATTGTGTTGACTGTGTGTGTTAGCGGGGGCTGGAACTGTTTGAAATTGTTGTAAGAGTGAAATAATTGTTGATTTCCATCACCTCTGTGCTTCCTCATAGACCCTATGCACTATGGGAAACCTGCTCAGCCCAGGCCCGGTACAATAACATTCCTTTGAAAGAATATTGCCAGAGCAATCAGTGCTGCTCGTTGAGATGAACAAGTGTCACCATGTGTGAGAAATGAGTTAGTTGGATTTAGCACCGGACCCTATCAGGATACGGGCCCTGTACCAAGCGGGAGGGGATAAAACCATCTTACTGAGGGAGTTTTCATCTGCTCACTGCTTCTTGATTTTAATAAATCAGGGAGGTAACATCCCGGCCCTGCAATCTGAAGATGAGTTATGATTTAGTGAGGTTTATGTACTTTTTCCTCCTATAAATAATGGACATCGTGACAACCCAGGCAGTCTGGTTGTTTCAGTAGATGTGAAGTGAAGGACAAATGAGTTTCTCCTCCAGTCCATCTGTACTGTTATTGCAGGAAATATTAAGGTCGTCAGATTTTCGAGGTAAGGTTTGAAATGATCTTCCATTTTAATTTGATGTGTTCCAAGGAATTTAAGTCACAGCAAAATAGTGCAGTGGTTCCAGTTTTATTACTGCAAGGCTGTTCGGAGAAGATGAGATTTAGTGTTTCTGCTTGCATTATAACAATATCTCCCACATCACAGTAAATAGATATTTTTATATTTATATACTTCTCCCACCATTTTTCAACTAAATTTTTAAAATTTTTTTTAAGCTCATCAAGATGAAAGATATCAGCATTCTGGAGTGGGTCACGTTTACCAATATTGTCATCTAGTGTCAGCATCAACACTCCTAGCTCCCTCTACACTGTCCCATCAAACACTCCCAGGGCACATACAGCACAGGTTAGATACAGAGTAAAGCTCCCTCTACACTGTCCCATCAAACACTCCCAGGGCACATACAGCACAGGTTAGATACAGAGTAAAGCTCCCTCTACACTGTCCCATCAAACATTCCCAGGGCACATACAGCACAGGTTAGATACAGAGTAAAGCTCCTTCTACACTATCCCATCAAACACTCCCAGGGCAGGTACAGCACAGGTTAGATACAGAGTAAAGCTCCCTCTACACTGTCCCATCAAACACTCCCAGGGCAGGTACAGCATGGGTTAGATACAGAGTAAAGCTCCCTCTACACGGTCCCATCAAACACTCCCAGGGCAGGTACAGCATGGGTTAGATACAGAGTAAAGCTCCTTCTACACTATCCCATCAAACACTCCCACGGCACATACAGCACAGGTTAGATACAGAGTAAAGCTCCTTCTACACTATCCCATCAAACACTCCCAGGGCAGGTGCAGCACAGGTTAGATACAGAGTAAAGCTCCCTCTACACTGTCCCATCAAACACTCCCAGGGCAGGTACAGCACGGGTTAGACACAGATTAAAGCTCCCTCTACACTGTCCCATCAAACACTCCCAGGGCACGTACAGCACGGGTTAGATACAGAGTAAAGCTCCCTCTACACTGTCCCATCAAACATTCCCAGGGCAGGTACAGCACGGGTTAGATACAGAGTAAAGCTCCCTCTACACTGTCCCAACAATGTCCCTCCGCCTCAATTTTAGTGGAGCACCCCCTATTGTACCAGTTTGATAAATTCCATGTTCCCTATTCTGTGGGGCTTCTCAATAAGACTGCAAGTAAGGTCCAAATTAGAGGCAGTTGTGTGCTGTGATACTGTGTACCCTGGGAACTGGTGACTGTCCTTCAAAAGCCACCTTGTGCCTCTCAGCTGATTAGCTGCTCTGATAACAGTCACATGAGATACTCAAATCAACCGCAGTTGGATCTAAACAATGAAATTTGTTGATCCAATAAATAATTTTGGAGGGATTATATTTTGCCTGAGAATGTGAACCAATTTATTTTTTTCCTTTTATTAGTTTGCAGTTAGAAAAGGAGAGAAACTCCAATGGGTTCCTTTCTCCTGGGAGCACTGAGCTTTGTTTAGCCTCTGCAAACCGCATCCATAGACAGAGCAGGCAGTCACAGCCTCGTTAGATAAGAAATTCAATACAGGGATTATAATATGCAACTCTTACATTCTCACTTCCAGCTAGGCAATGGGGAAATAAAATAGCTTTCACCTCTAACAACCACTCTCTCTCGTTCTGTTCTCTCTCTCTCGCTCCGTTCTTCTCTCTCTCTCTTTCTTTCTCTCATTCTTTTGGTCATTGCACCTCTGAACTTTCCTTTTACGTTTCCTCTAAGCTCCAAATTCCCCAGTCCTATGCATTCTTCCTCCTCCCTGCATCCTCACCGTGTTGAAGCCAACACTCATTACACTGCCTCCAGGACCTCCAAATCAGATCTACTCCCCTCCCTTAGTCTCCCCTCCCTCAGTCTCCCTTCCCTCAGCCTCGGTCTCCCCTCCCTCAGTCTCCCCTCCCTTAGTCTCCCCTCCCTTCCTTCAGTCTCTCCTCCCTCAGTCTCCACCTCCCTCAGCCTCAGTCTCCCCTCCCTCTCCTTCAGTCTTCCCTCCTTCAGCCTCACTCTCCCCTCCCTCAGTCTCCCCTCCCTCAGCCTCAGTCTCCCCTCCCTCAATCTCCCCAACCTTCCTTCAGTCTCTCCTCCCTCAGTCTCCCCTCCTTCAGCCTCACTCTCCCCTCCCTCAGTCTCTCCTCCCTCAGCCTCAGTCTCCCCTCCCTCAGTCTCCCCTCCCTCAGCCTCAGTCTCCCCTCCCTCAGTCTCCCCTCCCTCAGCCTCAGTCTCCCCTCCCTCAGTCTCCCCTCCCTCAGCCTCAGTCTCTCCTCCCTCACCTCAGTCTCCCCTCCCTCAGTCTCCCCTCCCTCAGTCTCCCCTCCCTCAGCCTCAGTCTCCCTTCCCTCAGTCTCCCCTCTCTCAGTCTCCCCTCCCTCAGTCTCCCCTCCCTCAGTCTCCCCTCCCTCAGCCTCAGTCTCCCCTCCCTCAGCCTCAGTCTCCCCTCCCTCAGTCTCCCCTCCCTCAGCCTCAGTCTGCCCTTCCTCCTACAATCCACAGGCTTTTAAAATCCAAGCTTGGTGTCAAATGATGACTATTTTTGTTCTAATTTTCTTCCCTGTTCTCCTGAAGATGCTAACCCTTCCTGGGATTTCATTCCCCGAGTCTGGTATCTCATTAATTTGAGACATGACATGTGGTAAGTATAACAGGCTTGGGAGAAACAGGTGACTTTAGACCTATGGGGCTCAATTTTAAAATCAAATTGCGGGAGCGTTGGGGCTGCGAAAATGGTGAAAATCCCGAGCGGATTCGGAAGCCGGCTCCAACCCGCCGACTTCCAGGTTTCCCACAGACGCACCTGTGCGCGCTTCCCGAATCCGGAAGTCCTGCTGGCAATTAAAGCCGGCAGGATGATCGTTAAAGAACCAAATGTACCTCATTAAAGAACTTTATTTCTGATGTGGTAGATAGTTTAAATGATTTTAAACTTAACCGGGCGGTTTTCCCACGGCTTCCGATTCACGCCTGGTGAAACCAGGTCCGAATCAGGCAAAAATAAACAAAATAAATTAAATAAAAAACCATTGCACATAGTTAAAAAACAAAATAAACCTACCTTTCCACCCTGCTCTGATGTCCCCCTCTACAATGTCCCTCTCAGCCCCCGATGTCCCTCTCCCATCTCCCCCTCCCCCCGCTCTCGATGTCCCCCTGATCCCCCCTCCCCACCGATCATCCCCCTCCCCCTGTTCTACCTCTCTCCCCCTCTCCCCCTCTGATCTTCTCCTCTCTCCTCCCGATCTTCCACTCTCCCCCCCCCGATCTTCCACTCTCCCCCTGATCTTCCCCTCTCCCCCTCCGATCATCCACTCTCCCCCCCCCCCCGATCTTCCACTCTCCCCCCCCCGATCTTCCACTCTCCCCCTGATCTTCCCCTCTCCCCCTCTGATCTTCTCCTCTCTCCTCCCGATCTTCCACTCTCCCCCCCCCGATCTTCCACTCTCCCCCCCGGTCTTCCCCTCCCCCCTCCGATCATCCACTCTCCCCCCCCGATCTACCACTCTCCCCCCCCCGATCTTCCACTCTCCCCCTGATCTTCCCCTCTCTCCCTCCGATCTTCCACTCTCCCCCCGATCTTCCCTTCTCCCCCTCCGATCTTCTCCTCTCTCTCCTCTCAATCTTTCACTCTACCCCCGATCTTCCCCTCTCTCCCTCCGATCATCCACTCTCCCCCCCGATCTTCCACTCTCCCCCCAATCTTCCCTTTTCCCCCTCCGATCGTCCACTCTCCCCACCCTGATCTTACACTCTTCCCCGATCTTCCATTCTCCCCCTCCGATCGTCCACTCTCCCCTCCTGATCTTCCCCTCTCTCCCTCCGATCTTCCACTCTCCCCCCGATCTTCCCTTCTCCCCCTCCGATCTTCTCCTCTCTCCCCTCTCAATCTTTCACTCTACCCCCGATCTTCCCCTCTCTCCCTCCGATCATCCACTCTCCCCCCCGATCTTCCACTCTCCCCCCAATCTTCCCTTTTCCCCCTCCGATCGTCCACTCTCCCCACCCTGATCTTACACTCTTCCCCGATCTTCCATTCTCCCCCTCCGATCGTCCACTCTCCCCTCCTGATCTTCCACTCTCCCCCTGATCTTCCCCCTCCCCCTCCGATCATCCCCTCTCTCCCCCCAATCTTCCTCTCTAACCCCCCGATCATCCCCTCTCCCCCTCCGATCGTCCACTCTCCCCTCCTGATCTTCCCCCTCCCCCTCCGATCGTCCACTCTCCCCTCCTGATCTTCCTCTCTCCCTCTGATCTTCCACTCTCCCCCTGATCTTCCACTCTCCCCCTCCGATCGTCCACTCTCCCCACCCCGATCTTCCTCTCTCCCTCTGATCTTCCACTCTCCCCCTCCGATCGTCCACTCTCCCCACCCCGATCTTCCTCTCTCCCTCTGATCTTCCACTCTCCCCCTCCGATCGTCCACTCTCCCCACCCCGATCTTCCTCTCTCCCTCTGATCTTCCACTCTCCCTGTGATCTTCCCCCTCCCCCTCCGATCGTCCACTCTCCCCTCATGATCTTCCTCTCTCCCTCTGATCTTCCACTCTCCCCCTGATCTTCCCCTCTCCCCCTCCGATCGTGCACCCTCCCTCCCGATTTTCCACTCTCCCCCCCCAGTCTTCCCCTCTTCCCCCCCCCCCCCGATCATCACCTCTCCCCTCCCCAATCCCCCCACCCCGATCTTCAGCGCCTTCCATTCTCTGTTCCAGCGCTGGATGACGTCTCTCTCTCTCTCTCTCTCTCGCTCTCTCTCTCTCTCCAACCCCCCCTTGCATTGCAGCTCCTGTTGGCAGCCAGCCTGTCAATCAGGCTGGCTGCCGGGCTCGAAACCCGGAAACAACTTTAATCACCATCAATTATAGAATCATAGAATCATAGAAAGATTACAGCACGGAAGGAGGCCATTCGGCCCATCGAGTCCACGCCGGCTCTATGCAAGAGCAATCCACCTAATCCCACTCCCCCGCCCTATCCCCGTAGCCCTGCAAATTTTTTCCTTTCAAGTACTTATGCAGTTCCCTTTTGAAGGCCACAATTGAATCTGTCTCCACCACCCCACCCCCCGACAGTGCATTCCAGATCCTAACCACTCGCTGCATTAAAAAAAAAAGTTTTTCCCCATGTCACCTTTGGTTCTTTTGCTAATCACCTTAAATCTGTGTCCTCTAGTTCTTGACCCTTCTGCCAATGGGAACAGTTTCTCTCTATCTACTCCGTCTAGACCCTTCATGATTTTGAATACCTCTATCAAATCCCCTCTCAACCGTCTCTGTTCCAAAGAGAACAACCCCAGCTTCTCCAGTCTATCCACGTAACTAAAGTCCCTCATCCCTGGAATCATTCTAGTAAATCTCTTCTGCACCCTCACAATCGCATCGGAAAAGGTAAGTTTTTTTTATTCCGGTTTGCCACGCGCATCGTCACCACCACCACCCCCGCCCCAGTTGCCAACCCACCACCATTTCAAAATTGAGCCCATGGTTCCCAAAGCTCTCCACCACTGGGAGTTTCCTTGCCTCATGTCTGGGTCTGTTGGAGACTAATCGATGGAAATTGATTGCTCTGATTAGTCAACATCTCCATTATCGTTGTATCAGCGATTACCAGGGTGGTAGAAGGAGAACTGGATGGACCTTGGTCTTTATTGGTCTAGCAATTCCTATGTTTCGAAACAGTGCGTGTCAGAAAGCTATTCTACTACAAGGGCATCACTGCTGAAACCCAATCCTCTCCTCAGTCATGATCCACACACACCCCAGCAGGAGTCACTCCATAGCAATGAGGAGTAGGAACCAGCCTGGTTTTCCTCGGGCTTGCCTAAGAGATCAGTTAACTCAGCACAGACCAGGGATCAAACCTAGACCCTTTGTAGTTTGTAAGACCCAGCACCACACCAGCTGGTGCCTATACCCACTGACCATTGGGAGACTGTTGCCCACACCTGTGTACTAATTCAGTAAAATGTCATGATGTGACCTTGACAACATTATCTTTCTATGGTGACCTGGTTTTGTTATAATGCACCATTCTGTGAGAATTGTGAGTGTCTGAAAAGATATTAACACATTTCTTGAAAATGCGTTTAGTTTCAAGGCCTCAGGAAGGTATTAGTTAGCTGCAGTATAAATTAAAAAACAGAACAAAAATAATTGGAGTTAATCATCACATAGCTAATTACCTGCAGCCTGGAACTCATTCCTCACTGGTATCCAAGTGGACACACTGAATAAATGGATCGGTCTTGTAGTGAATTGAACGTTCTCTCAATTATGTGAAAAAACCTTTTGTGCTTGTAATTTATACATGTCACATTATTAATCCAGCTCCCTCACACTGTCACTCAGTAACCCCTCCCTCCAGCGCTCTGTGTTACTGACTGTATCTCTACTGATGTTAATCCAGCTCCCTCTCACTGTCAGTCAGTAACCCCTCTCCCAGCGCCTTGTGTTACTGACTGTATCTCTACTGATGTTAATCCAACTCCCTCACACCGTCACTCAGTAACCCCTCCCTCCAGCGCTCTGTGTCACTGACTGTATCTCTACTGATGTTAATCCAGCTCCCTCACCCTCTCACTCAGTAACCCCTCTCCCCCAGCGCCCTGTGTTACTGACTGTATCTCTACTGATGTTAATCCAGCTCCCTCACACTGTCACTCAGTAACCCCTCTCCCCCAGCGCCCTGTGTTACTGACTGTATCTCTACTGATGTTAATCCAGCTCCCTCACACTGTCACTCAGTAACCCCTCTCCCCCAGCGCCCTGTGTTACTGACTGTATCTCTACTGATGTTAATCCAACTCCCTCACACCGTCACTCAGTAACCCCTCTCCCCCAGCGCCCTGTGTTACTGACTATAACTCTACTGATGTTAATCCAGCCTGGTGATTGGGAGGACACGTTTATTTTTTACTGAACCTTGCTAGCCGTCAGCCTTTGTGAAGCCGACAAATTTATCTGGGTGTTGCCACTGGGCGAGGGGGGGCGACTGGGTGTGGGAGGCTGGTATCGGGGTCTGACACCTAGTCGAGTATAACAGCAGTTAATAGGTAGAATGAGAGACCGCCTCATAGCTTGATTTAATGAGTTCAGCTGTGAAAGTTTCTTTGATTGAAAGCAGGAGGCAAAAACTACCAGATTCCACTACTGTCACCGATAATTACTGCCGGAGACCCTGGCATTAAACTAACTGTTGGCTGGCTAAAGGGCTAAATATTGCAGTTCCTCAATATTTAAATACAGCAGGAATCTGTTTAAACTGCAGTTATGAGAAGAGATTAATCAGTGACCAGTACCTGTCTGTGTGCTGTGTTACAGTAATTGGAACAAAGTTATCATGCGCTGGGTACTTGCTCCAACAGGACGTGACCTGAGTCCTCTAAAGACAGCTGAGGAATGTTGAAGCTCAACCTGACTTAGGCCGCACTTTCCCTTTCACACAGCGACTGGCTCGTTTGTAATTTTACCCGACTGCCTGCATCAGGTCAGAGTCACTCCTATTTAATGAGGGGTCCCACCTACGGTACCCCTCTTAAAGAGGGATTCTCACCATCAGGGACCCCTTTTAAAGAGGGAATCTCACCATCAGGGACCCCTTTTAAAGAGGGAATCTCACCATCAGGGACCCCTTTTAAAGAGGGAATCTCACCATCAGGGACCCCTTTTAAAGAGGGAATCTCACCATCAGGGACCCCTTTTAAATAGAGAGTCCCACCTGCAGAACCCTTAGCGAGTGTTACGTTTTAAAATTGGTTCAATGTGACCACAATGTTTATTTTTTTGGTTGTTTTGATATACTTGAAGTAGCAGATAAAAGAGAGTCTGACATTAATTGAATTCCCCTCATCTGACCGAGAGATCCGGCATATGAATTTAATTGCAGTCATGTACGACAAGGTGAGGATATAAAAAGGTCAGCAGAAAATGGAACCATTCCTTGGAGATTTAAAAAAAAATGGAAAACAGAATTTATTAAAGATTCATCACATTCAACATCTAATTAGTGTGTTCAGTGACAAGCTGATAGACAGTCCTGAAACAAAGGCATTGATATGTGATTAGTCTGTTATCTTATCATTCAGGTGACATGACATCACTGGCCTAGAGTTGTTCATTAGACCAGTGGAGGCTGTGAAGCTTCTCATAATCCCTCAGTCTCTTTTGGTTTAAGAACTCTCTCTCTCTCTCTCAAAGATGAAAGGAGATGGAGGGAGGTGAAGGGTTCCACGGTATTGAGGTTCCAGTTAAGAGTGAGTTCGAGTAGGAGGCAGTGCAGAGAGTCTTCATTTTGAAGAAGAGCAGGGGAGTTCTCCCTGGTGTCCTGGCCAATATTTATCCCTCAATCAACATCACTAAAACAGACTATCTGGTCATTATCACATTGCTGTTTGTGGGATCTCACTGGCCTTAAATTGGCTGCTGCGTTCCCTACATTACAACAGTGATTGCACTTCAAAAAAGTACTTGATTGGCTGTAAAGCGCTTTGGGATATCCTGGGGTCAAGAAAGGCACTTTATAAATGCAAGTCTTTCTTAATTTTTAACTCAGTGAGTTCTCCCGATATTACAGGCTGCAGTCCAGAGGTTAATGCTGGTGATATCAGAACTTGGTTTCTGTTCTCAGCTGTGTTGCTGCGCGATAGCATAGTGAAGCATCTCAGAGAGAGAGAGAAAGAAAAAAGAGGATGAGTTATCCCTTTGCCGTCTTCTCGCACCCCTCTTGGAGTGGAGTTGATGAAGTCCTTGGAAGAGGTGGCTTTCCATTCCCTCCACTGGACGATGTGTGAGATGACTAGTGTGGGGGGGGAGGGAGGGTTGGGAATATGCCACAATAAAGGCAGTGGCTGCTGAGCCATCCTTAGGGGAGCCGACCCAACCTTGGGTCAGATGTCTTTCGGGAGTCCTTGGGGCAGATACAGGACATTAGTGGGAGCAATGAGGTCCAATTTCTAAACCATTGTTTCTAAAGAGCTCCTGTTAATATACCTTGGGGTCAATTTTCCGAACCCTTTGTGTGGTACATAGCTTGTTGCGAGCTTGGATCAGAATTTCCAGGCCAGCATGTCTATGATTTTCCAAACGATGCTCACTCCCCACACCAACAATAAACCACTGCACTAGAGCTTCTTAAAGCAACACCACTATTTACCAAAATTATCAAAACAGGTATTAAAGTAGGCAAAGCTGGGGAATTTTCAGAAACAGAAAACGGCCTAATAATCCCATCTCAAACCCAATTATTCAACTTGTCCCCATATCACCCACCTTCTGACCATATCCCTCCATCCTTTTCTCCACAGAAACACATTGAATTGTCTTGACCCTTTTTATGGTGCCCGCTTCAATGTCCTTCCCCAATAACCAATTAAGATGGCAAACTTGCTTCTTGTGAGTTGTGAATTTTGTGTTGATTGTGTGTGTGTCTTAGTGATTGAGGGAGTCACACTGGTGGGCCTCTGCATAACCAACTGTTGAGTTACAGGAGATGCAGAAGGCCCATTGAGCCATCAAGAGAACCAGTCCTTCATACAAGCTATCAATTTCCTTCTGCAACATGACACCCACAATATACTAGGAAAGTCATACCTCTAATTATATTATGGCTCCATGGCAAGTTGTGAAATTAAATTCAATAAATCTGGTAATTTGTGATAAATAAAATGACCACAAAGCTGTTGGTGTCAGAAAAACCCAACTGGTTCACTAATGTCCTTCAGGGAAGGGAACCTGCCACCCTTACCTGGTCTGGGCCTATATACGTCCTGTCCCACACTGTGTGGTTGACCCTTAATGTCCTCAGAGCAACTAGGGCTGGGCAATAAATACTGCCTTGCCAGTGTTGCCCACATCCCAAGGACAAATTTTTAAAAATGTAATACAGGATTGGGTTAAAAGCTTAGACCGCAGTTCACAGGCCAACAGTTATTTACTCTAGGTATCAAACTTCTAACAAATAGAAAAAGACAAAGGTTTGTACTAGCATATGTAAAAATGTCTCCTCCTCAGCACGGTGTTGATAGGTAAAGTGAAAAATGCAGCAGGTTTTATATTTTAGTATGAATCTTAAATTCATTAAAGCATATGCTTCTCTCCTCGTGTGTTAAAGGGTAGGTATTGTTCTATTGAATGGCCCAGTAATCTTAAATGTCACTGTTTAGATATCTGTACTATTAATGGTGTCTTTCAGTTCTCCCTTGTGACTGTGTTTTGTATTTCCAAGCTGCTAGTTAGAGGCTACATGGGTGCTGACAGGTTATTCAACTGTGTGGAGCTGATCCTAATCCTCTTCTTACCCAACATTCACACGCTGGATAGCAGTCAGTAATTGGAACCCTGGCTGATTTTACTCTCTGTAGCCCAGAGATACTGAGGCCAATTGTAGCTCCCCAGATGTTGACATCAGTCAAGCTTGGTGTCGCCTAATCACAATGCCCAGTTGACCTTGCCTCCTGCATTCAGCCTAGCGATTGTCCTGTGTAGTAGAACCTGGGCCTGCAATTGGGTTTCTCAGTTTAAAGAAAATGCAATCGGCTTCAGATCCTTGAAGCATGATGTCAGTGAGTGACTCCAGTTGTCCTTTATGACACAAGCAAATGGATATACTATCAGTGGAAGGGGAATGCAAGGTTATAATCGGCAGTCAGATGCCAACTGATTGACTAGACACTGAGGTGCCACACTGACTCACCATCCATCTTTCAAAACAAAATATAAAAAACGTCAAAGGATGTCAGCTGGGAACATTCACAATAAATATTTAAACACTTTTTTATCTCTGTATTTCTTTTCCAAATCTATTTTATGCATCATCTTATTAAGCAGCCGTACTGAGAGCACAGTGTTCAATGCCCTGTCACAAGGTAGTAAGTGATAGATAGATAAATGGAACTAATTCTCCTGACAAAATCCACCACAAACGGTATTTACCTCAGAAAGGCAATCATTATCATCCTACAGCGAGGCTCCACAGCCTTATCTCATAATGTGTGGTGAGAGACAACAGAAAAAAAACCTCTTGCATTTGCCAGTTAGTGCTGCTCTTGTGAAGGGGTTTATGAGAATCTATCTTTCTGAATTGCTTCAAGCACGCGCCATATCTCTGGCAATCGCTCATTCGGCCATTCTCATCTCCTGATAGATCATGGCCAGTCTAATCTGGGTCTCATCAAGCAAGGATGAATTTTAAATGGTTTGGGTTGGATCTTGCTGACTCCAAATTAACCTGAGATATGTGTGTGTTTCAGCCCTTCCCGTGTAAAGAACTGGACAGTGCAGTTATTGGAACATTGTCTTTCTGTGAAAGAAAGAACTTTCATGGGATGTGGGTGTCGCTGGCAAGGCCAGAATTTATTGCCCATCCCTAATTGCCCTTGAGCAGGTGGTGGTGAGCTGCCTTCTTGAACCGCTGCAGTCCGTGTAGTGAAGGTTCTCCCACAGTGCTGTTAGGAAGGGAGTTCCAGGATTTTGACCCAGCGACGATGAAGGAACAGCGATATATTTCCAAGTCGGGATGGTGTGTGACTTGGAGGGGAACATGCAGGTGGTGGTGTTCCCATGCGCCTGCTGCCCTTGTCCCTCTAGGTGGTAGAGGTCGCGGGTTTGGGAGGTGCTGTCGAAAAAGCCTTGGCGAGTTGCTGCAGTGCATCCTGTGGATGGTACACACTGCAGCCACGGTGTGCCGGTGGTGAAGGGAGTGAATGTTTAGGGTGGTGGATGGGGTGCCAATCAAGCGGGCTGCTTTGTCCTGGATGGTGTCGAACTTCTTGAGTGTTGTTGGAGCTGCACTCATCCAGGCAAGTGGAGAGTATTCCATCACACTCCTGACTTGTGCCTTGTAGATGGTGGAAAGGCTTTGGGGAGTCAGGAGGTGAGTCACTCGCCGCAGAATACCCAGCCTCTGACCTGCTCTCGTAGCCACAGTATTTATGCGGCTGGTCCAGTTTGGCAGCTGGTCAATGGTGATGCCCAGGATGTTGATGGTGGGGGGTTTGGCGATGGTAATTCTGTTGAATGTCAAGGGGAGGCGGTTAGACTCCCATTTATATAACTTGCATTTATATAACACTTGCATTACATATAAGACTTAAGAACATAAGCACATAAGAGGTAGGAGCAGGAGTAGGCCATTTGGCCCTTTGACCCTGCTCCGCCATTCAATGAGATCATGGCTGATCTGATTCTGGCCTCAACTCCACTTTCCCGCCCTTTCCCCATATCCTTTCACTCCCTTGCTGATCAAAAATCCGTCTAACTCAGCCTTGAATATATTTAATGATTCAGTTTCACCCCTCTTTGTGGCAAAGAATTCTAAAGGTTCACATCCCTCTGAAAGTAGAAATTTCACCTCATTTCCGTCTTAAATCGGCGACCCCTTATTTTGAGATTATGCCCAATAGCTCTAGATTCCCCCATGAGGGGAAACATCCTCTCAGCATCTACCCTATCGAATCCCCTCAGAATCTTACATGTTTCAATAAGGTCTCCTCTCATTCTTCTAAACTCCAGTGAGTATAGGCCCAACCTGCTCAATCTTTCTGAAGAAAACCCTTCCATACCTGGAATCAACCTAGTGAACCTTCTTTGTACCGCCTCCAATGCAAGTATATCCTTCCTTAAATAAGGCGACCAGAACTGTACGCAGTACTCCAGGTGTAGTCTCACCAGCACCCTGTACAGTTGTAGCATGACTTCCCTGCTTTTATACTCCATCCCCCTTCAAATAAAGGCCAATATTCCATTTGCCTTCTGGATTACCTGCTGCACCTGTATGCTAACTTTTTGTGTTTCATGTACGAGGACACGCAAATCCCTCTGTACCGCAGCATTCTGTAGTCTTTCTCCATCTATATAATAATTTGCTTTTTAATTCTTCCTCCCAAAGTGGATGACTTCACATTTTCCCCACATTATACTCCATCTGCCAAATTTTTCCCCACTCGCTTAACACATTGGGCTCCATTTTAGCACCCGTGATCGGGTGCGTTCCTGGCAGGGGGGGCTCCGAAAATCGGGGAATCCCGGAGCGGGTCGGGAGCCCGGCTCCAACCCGCCCACTTCCGGGTTCCCCACAGACGCGCCGACGTGGGACTCCCGCAGGCAATTAAAGCCGGCGGGGTGCCACTTGAGAGTATTTATCGAGCTATTTCAGGTCATTAACGGACCTGATTAAGGGAATATGTGAGGAGGGGTGGGATTTTAGAAACAACTGGGACTGTTTCCCGTACTGGGGGAAACACTCCCAGTTGAAATGGACGTGTTGCAGCCATCAGCCTGTGGCAGCTGCAAAGGTCCATTTGACAGTTGGTGGGGGGAGACCCTCACTCATTGCAGGAGGCCACTCTGTCACTTGGGACACCACCCTCCTCCTGACAATCAAATTCACCAACTTGCACACTTACCCCGGGGTCCAGAGACATGTACCTACCTTGCGGACCCCCTCAGATGTACATCTTCCGGATGGGGGCCGCCGTAGCTGCAGTCATGACCTTCTCGGAGGGAGAACGGCATCACCAGCCTCGCCGGCCACGCCGTCCACCTCTGACACGTGGAGCTCCACAACACAGTGCTGTGACACATCCACCTGCACAGCGGGAGGGAGGGCAACCGCAGAGAGTGATGCGTCGCAGGGAACACTACCCTCGCCACAGGGTCCACAGACCGAGACTCAGCTTCCTGGACCTCTCTGAGCAGCAGTGCACACGGAGGCTCAGATTCACTCGACATGTAGTCGTGGATATCTGCAGCCTCCTTCATGCCGAGCTGCTCCCGGCTGGCCCGAGCACTATCTTCTTACTTGTCGCTGTCAACGTTACCACTGCCCTCAACAACTTCTCCTCCACATCCTTCCAGGGTGCCACCGGGGACATCGCCGACGTCTCTCAATCGTCTGCACAAAAGAGCCCTGCAAATACACCTACACCCACTTTGCAGTGACACAATGGGTGGCATCAGATGTGGGTCTTCATTGTGATCCTCAGGAAAGGGCATTATTGCACAAACCAGACAAGATTCGCAAAGACATGGCAGTAGTGGTGCCAATATAATATGTGATGTGAGTTGGTCAGAAATTAAATATAAGTAAAAACCATGACAAACCCTCAAACACCCTTGTGCATCCCCTTCATGCTCACAACACGTTTGCCTTACACTTCCTACTGCACATATGTGATGCATGCCCTGTGGCTACAGCACAGATAGTGGCAGGTTGAGTGAGGCTGACCGTGAAAGAGATGCATCAGAGGGTGAGTATGAGATAGAGCCATGAAATTGTATGAGGATTGGGTTGAGTGGTAGTGGCGGGATGAGTACTGGCGAGGTGAGTAAGTGCAGGTAAGATGAGGATGAGGTTTGAGTGGGTGTGAGGGGTGATGTGACAGAGTAGTGTTGGCAGTGCAGAAGGAGATGTGGGGTGGGGGCGGTGATGTGGCAGACGGAGTGTAGGGGAATGTATGCAGGTGGGCGATATGTTGGTGGTGCAGGTGACCTCCTCTGCCACCTCGAGCCAGGCCTTCCTGGTGGCAGAGGCAGGCCGCTTCCTCCCGCCCGCCGGGGGGAAGATCTCTGTCCTCCCCCTCCTCCTCACCCCATCTAATGATACCTGGAGTGAGGCATCATTAAACTGGGACCAGCCTTCCCTCTGGGCTGCTCCATGCTGTTTGTTGCAGCATCAGTCAGTGGAGGACTGCCCCTTTAAATAGAGCTCCTCCAGCTGACAGACCTTACTGCACATGCTCAGTCCGCACGACGCGCAGATCAGCAGCGGGGAACCCGGAAGACCAGGTAAGTGGCTCCAATTAGGCTGCGATCGCGCGCGGGGCAGACTGATTTCACCGGGCGCGTTACCCACGCCCCCAATAGCCCCCCCCCCCCGCCGCGAAGGCCCATTGTGTCCACCTTTGTATCATCAGCAAATTTGGCCACAGTACACTCGCATTGATATATATTGTAAATAGTTGAGGCCCCAGCACTGATCCCTGCGGCACCCCACTAGTTACAGATTGCCATCCTGAAAATGACCCCTTTATCCCGACTCTCTGTTTTCTGTTAGTTAGCCAATTTTCTACCCATGCTAATATATTACCAACACCATGAGCTTTTATCTTGTGCAGTAACCTTTTATGTGGCATCTTATCGAATGCCTCGTGGAAATCCACGTACGCTACACCTACTGGTTCCCCTTTATTCACCCTGCTTGTTACTTCCTCAAAGAACTCTAATAGATTTTTCAAACACGATTTCCCTTTCATAAAACCATGCCGACTTTTTTTGATTTTATTTTGAGTCTCTAAATGCCCTGCTACTACTTCCTTAATAATCGATTCTAGCATTTTCCCAATGACAGATGTTAGGCTAATTGGCCGATAGTTACCTGCTTTCTGTCTCCCTCCTTTCTTGCATTTATATAACACCATTCATAACATGTGGACATCCCAAAATGCTTCACAGCCAATTAATTACTTTTGAAGTGTGGACACTGTTGTTATGTAGGTAAACGCATAGTCAATTTGTACACAGTAAGATTCCTCAAACAGCAAATGAGATGAAAGACCAATAAATCTGTTCCTGGTTTGTGTTGGCTGAGAAGGGTAAATGTTGGCCAAGATTCATGGGGAACTCCCCTACTCTTCTTCGAATACAACCATGGGAATTTCAACAGGTAGACTGGGTGTGGGTTTAACATCTCCACTGAAAGACAAGCACCTCCACCCATGCAGCACTCCTTCAGTACTACACTGAAGCGGCAGACCAGATTGTGTGTTCAATGCCTGGATTGAGACTTGAACCCACTGCCTTCTTACTCAAAGGTGTCTTTGTGAGACACTTAGGTGCTTATTATGGAGCCTCGGGGGGCCATGGTTGGTTTTCCAAATACCCCACCCTGTCACGGAGCCTCATCTGCCGGGATCGAATATTGGGAAATCAAATGCGCACTCCCCATGATTTTCTGGATGATTTTGGAATCGTGCTGAGCATAAAATGGCTGCTGCATTTGCCCATGTAACAATAGTCACTGAACTTCAAAGTCATTCATTTTAGGGCTGATTGCCTGATTACAGGGAGTGCTAGTTGTGATATCACGGGTCTCAGCTCTGATTTTCCATGCATTAATGTAGATAAATGAAAAATCAGGGGCTGCAGACAAACGCTCCCAACGAACATCGTTCCTCACTGGGAGTGTCCAATTGCAGTCGGCCCGTGTATATGGAGCACCTTGAGACATTTCTGAAAGATGTTATAAGAAGTCCTATAAATGCAAATCTTTCATTCCTTTCTCCTTTTTTCTTTGTTTTCATTTCCTAAATTTCTCTTTTCACACTCCCTTCCCCTGTTTCTGGGATTTGAGATTAGCGACAGGTCACAATAACTATTCCAAGAATGTGGTCTCACGTCGTCACACATGAGACTCTTACCAAATCAGGGGGCCTGGTTCAAATCCAGCATACATTGTAAGCCAAAACTTTGTGTCTCTGCTGCTTCTAAAGTTGGTGCGAGTCTGTGGCCAAAAAAAATAAAGCTTGTTTATCGGGCACTGAATTCCCCTTATCAGAGAGGACACAAAGATGGCTGCTACGGGAAACAGCCATGTGGCCCTGGAGCAACTGGGGGCGCTCTTTAACATAAAGCTACAGTCGTGGTTTCTCTTGCCTGTTACTCCAGATTCTGTAGTGCCAATACAATAGAGATAATTATGTAGATATGAGGGGCGAGTTGACTAAGATAGATTGGGAAATTAGATTAAAAGGTATAACGGTAGATAAGCAATGGTGAGCGTTTAAAGAAATAATTCATAATTCCCAGCGAATACCCTTGAGAAATAAAAACTCCACAGGAAAAGTGATTCAACCGTGGCTAACTAGAGAACTTAAGGATAGTATTAAATTAAAAGAAGAGGCTTACAATGTTGCCAAAAAGAGTAGTAAGCCTGAGGATTGGGAGGGTTTTAGAAATCATCAATGAATAACTGAAAAATTGATAGAGGGAGAAAACTGAATATGAGAATAAACTAGCAAGAAATATAAAAACAGATTGTAAGAGCTTCTACAAGTATGTAAAAAGGAAGAGATGAGCGAAAGTAAACGTGGGTCCCTTAGAGGCAGAGACAGGAGAAATTATAATGGGGAATAAGGAAATGTCAGAGACGTTAAACAAATATTTTGTATCTGTCTTCACAGTAGAAGACACAAAAAGCATACCAGAAATAATGGGGAACCAAGGGTCTAATGAGAAACATAGAAAATAGGAGCAGGAGTAGGCCATTCGAGCCTGCCCCGCCATTCAATATGATCATGGCTGATCCTCTATCCTCTATCTCAATACCATATTCCCGCTCTCTCCCCATGTCTAGAAATCTATCCAGCTCCTTCTCAAATATATTCAATGACTTGGCCCCGACAGCCTTCTGTGGTAGAGAATTCCACAGATTCACCACCCTCTGAGTGAAGAAATTTCTCCACATCTCAGTCCTAAATGACCTACCCCGTATCCTGAGACTGTGACCCCTCGTTCTGGAACCCCCCAGCCAGGGGAAACATCCTCCCTGCATCCAGTCTGTCTAGCCCTGTCAGAATTTTATATGTTTCAATGAGATCCCCTCTCATTCTTCTAAATTCGAGTGAATACAGGCCTAGTCGACTCAATCTCTCCTCATATGACAGTCCTGCTATCCCAGGAATCAGTCTAGTAAACCTTCGCTGCACTCCCTCTATGGCAAGTATATCCTTTCTTAGGTAAGGAGACTCCAGGTGTGGTCTCACCAAGGCCCTGTATAACTGCAGTAAGACATCCTTGCTCCTGTACTCAAATCCTCTTGCAATGAAGGCCAACATACCATTTGCCTTCCTAACTGCTTGTTGCACCTGCATGTTTGCTTTCAGTGACTGGTGTACAAGGACACCCAGGTCCCTTTGTACATCAACATTCCCCAATCACCATTTAAATAATACTCTGCCTTTCTGTTTTTCCTTCCCAAGAGGATAACTTCACATTTATCCACATTATACTGCATCTGCCATATAATTGCCCACTCACTCAACTTGTCTAAATCGCGTTGAAAGCCTCTTTGCATCCTCCTCACAACTCACAATCCCACCTAGTTTTGTGTCGTCAGCAAACTTGGAAATATTACATTTGGCTCCCTCATCCAAATCATTGATATGTATTGTGAATAGCTGGGGCCCAAGCACTGATCCCTGCGGTACCCCACTAGTCACTGCCTGAAAAAGACCCATTTATTCCTACTCTCTGTTTCCTGTCTGTTAACCAATTTTCAATCCATGCCAGTATATTACCACCAATCCCATGTGTTTTAATTTTGCACACTAACCTCTCCTGTGGGACTTTATCAAAGGCCTTCTGAAAATCCAAATAAACACATCCACTGGTTCTCCCTTATCTATTCTACCAGTTACATCCTCAAAAAACTCCAGTAGGTTTGTCAAACATGACTCCCCTTTCATAAATCCATGTTGACTTGTCTAATCCTGTTGATATTTTCTAAGTGTCCTGTTATCACATCTTTATAATAGACTCTAGCATTTTCCCTACTACTGATGTTAGGCTAACCGATCTGTAGTTCCCTGTTTTCTCTCTCCCTCCTTTCTTAAATAGTGGGGTTACATTTGCCACCCTCCAATCTGCAGGAACTGTTCCATAATCTATAGAATTTTGGAAGATGACAACCAATACATCCACTATTTCCATGGCTACTTCTTTTAGTACTCTGGGATGCAGATTATCAGGTCCTGGGGATTTATCGGCTTTCAGTCCCATTAATTTCTCCAGCAGTATTTTTTTTACTAATACTAATTTCCTTTAATTCCTCCTTCTCACTAGTCCCTTGGTTCCCTAGCATTTCTGGGAAGTTATTTGTGTCCTCTTCTGTGAAGACAGAACCAAAATATTTGTTTAATTGCTCTGCCATTTCCTTGTTCCCCATTATAAATTCTCCTGTTAGGGGAGAGGGAGGAACTTAAAGTAATTAATATTAGTAAAGGAAAAGTTTTAGAAAAATGAATGGGACTAAAAGCCGACAAATCCCCTGGATCCGATGGCTTACATCCAAGGGTTTTAAAAGAAGTGGCTGCAGAGATAGTGGATGCATTGGTTTTGATCTTCCAGAATTCCCTAGATTCTAGTACGGTCCCTGTGGATTGGAAGGTAGCAAATGTAACCCCGCTATAAAGGAGGGAGAGAGAAAACAGGGAACTAGAGGCCAGTTAGCCTGACATCAGGGCCCCGATATTACCAGGGAGGTGGGATGGCATTGGGGGGGGGGGGGCGACTGGGCGCATTGGTAACCCACCCAGTAAAATCCGTCTGTTCCCCAAGTGATCGCAAGTAAATTGAAGGCTTCTGGGTTTCCGGTCGTCAACCTGCGCAGCGGGCGGACTGCGCACCCGCATCACAGGCTGTCAGCTGGCGGTGCCCTATTTAAAGGGGCAGTTCTCCAGTGCTGCTCCTACAGCAAACAACCAAAAGTACAGAATGGAGCAGACTAGGGGAAAGGCTGCTCCCAGATTTACCGATGCCTCACTCCAGGTCCTATTGGATGGGGTGAGGAGGAGGAGGGTTATTTTCTACCCAGCAGAAGGGAGGAAGTGGCCTGTCTCTGCTACCAGGAAGGCCTGGTTCAAGGGGGCAGAGGAGGTCACCAGCAGCAGCAACATCTCCTGCACATGGATCCAGTGCAGGAAGCGCTTCAATGACCTAACTAGGTCAGCCAAAGTGAGTACACTTACTCATTCTCCTTCGTCTTCCATCTTCCACATCACCGCCCCCATCTCACAACTCCTTCTGCACTGCCAATACTACTTTATCACATCACTCCTCACACCCACTCAAACCTCATCCTCAACTTACTTGCACTTACTCACCTCCCCAGTACTCATCCCACCACTACCCCTCAACCCAATCCTCATACAATGTCATGGCTCTGTCTCATACTCACCATCTGATGCATCTCTTTCACGGTCAGCCTCACCCAAACCAATGCATTCAGCGGTTGGCCACGTCACCATCACTCACTCACACCTCTCTACTTTCTCCCCTTATAGAAGAGAGCCCAGAATGCACGGGAGAGGGCGAAGACCGGAGGGGGGCCGCAACATCTGGTCGTCCTCACGGACGCGGAGCAGGAGGCTCTTGAACTAAGCCGCACCCTCGAGTGCCTGTCCATCGGGGACGCCAAACGGCTGGTGACAGAACTTTAACATTCAGCGCTCACAATAGAAAATGATGTTAACATGTCTTGCCATCTTCAGCACCTCAACATCTATCATCATGCTTAATATTGCATTCTGTTCTCTTACAGGGCCTTCAACGACTGCTGTGACGGCGAAGGGCGATTCCACAGAGGACCTGCCAGCCTCTGAGGGGGCACCGTCACATCTGAGCGAGCCATCCACCAGCGCAGATACACACACCTCAGTGGGTTCCCGTCCTCAGTTAGTTGGGGTTGCACATGGTGAGTCACCACATACATGTGAGCACGAGCAGACACTGGTGGCAGGGGCAGCTGTGGAGAGTCCGCGTTGGTGGGATCACTCCTCTCCAGGCTCTGCTCAACTGGACACAGATGCTGAATCCTGGGACCATCCTTTAAAAGGAGAATGATCGAGGGACAGCAGCACATTTGCGAGGTGCTGGAACAGGTGCCACGCGCACTCTCCACAATCGCGCAGAGGATGGAGGAGTCCAACTCCTGCATGAGTAAAATAGTATCACAGATACGGGAGGGAATCTCTGAGATACCGTCACAGGGACGTGAGGGCGTCTCTGAGATAGTGTCGCGGGTAAGTGAGAGAATGTCTGCAATGGAGGGAAGGCTAGCCTCCATCGAGCTTCAAGCACGGCTCACCAATGAGTCCACTGAGGCCCTGACAACGGCCGTTCGGACTCAGGGTGAGCAACTTTCTGCTGCCTTAAACAGGCAGGCAGATACACTAGCACTGGTCTTAAAAGGCTTCACACATGTCCTCCAAACTGTTGTCCAGCAGGGTGGTAGGAGTGATGTGGGCCTGGCCCAGGAGAGGGATGATGGCAAAAGAGGACATGGAAGTGGGGACCCCACTCAAAGCGTTCCCACGTCTCACCCGTTGCCCCCCTCTCAACCAGTATCTTCAATACTGCCTCCTCACCTGGTGGCCGAGTCTGCCCCTGCACAGGTGCAGGTGGAGCAGTCTTTGGAGGGGCCCTCACGGGCACCAAAACCCAGAGGGTGTAGTCCCAAAGCATCTAATCAGTCAGGGCATGAACAAGAGCAACCTGCCACTACCTCTGCTGCAGCCATAGGGGAAGCACCACATAGGAGTACTCGTAAGCGTAAGGCAAAGGTTTTGTGAGCACAAAGGGGATGCACAAGGGTGTTTGACAGTTTGTCATGTTTTTATTTATATTTGATTTTTGTTAATGGAACATTAAATATTATTATTGTCACTGCTACTGCAACGTCTTGGCCATTCTTGACTGGCTTGTGTAATAAGTCCCTTTCATGAGGTTCACCATGAACACCCACACATGATGCGACCCATTGGGTCACCCTACAGTTGGTATATGTGTTGTTGTATGTCTATTTTGTGCAGGTGCCTGTGGCGCAGCACTGTGTTGTGGAGCTGCAAGTGGTGGAGGTGGACGGCATGCCTGGCGAGGCTGGTGATGTTGCTCGTCCTCGGATGAAGTGATGAATGCAGCTATGGCGCCCCCCCCCATCCTGACGGTGTGAGTTTGAGGGGGTCCGCAAAGTAGGTAAATGTGTTTTCACAGCAGAGTTTTGGGTATAAATTAAGAATTTTGAGTGGAAAGACAAAGGTGTTGCAGACAAAACCCTGTCTGAAGTGACAGAGTGCCCTGCTGCAATAAATGAGGTTTTCCCCCCACCTGTCAAATAATCCTTTGCATCTCCCACTGGCTGCTGGCTGAAACACGTCTGCTCCAACAGGGAATGTTTCCCACAGCACGGGACACATGCTGAGGATCCTTCAAAATTGCACCCCTGCCAAAATCTCCACTCAATGAGGTCTGTCAAGTACCTCAACTATCTAAATAACTATGTGAAATATCATTCCGCCGGCTTTAATTGCCGGTGGGAGTCCCGCATGCGGGAGCTGCGCGCGCACCCGAACTTGTCACTTGGGAACCTGGAAGTCAGCAGGTTGGAGCCGAGCTCCAATCCGGCTCCGGGATCCCGCCCCCAACACACGCGCTCGGCCATCCGAAAATCGGCCCCAGGAGTAGGGAAAATAAGAACATAAGAAATAGGAGTAGGACTTGGCCATCCGGCCCCTCGAGCCTGCTAGAATCCATCATTAAGGACGTAGTAACAGGGCACTTAGAAAATCATAATACGATTAGGCAGCGTCAACACGGTTTTATGAAAGGGAAATCGTGTCTGACAAATCTATTAGAGTTTTTTGAGGATGTAACTAGTAGGGTAGATAAAGGGGAACCAGTGGATGGAGTATATTTGAATTTCCAAAAGGCATTCAATAAGGTGCCACACAAGAGGCTGTTACACAAGATTAGGGCTCATGGGATTGGGGTATTATATTAGCATGGATTGAGGATTGATTAACGGACAGAAAACAGAAAGTAGGAATAAACGGGTCATTTTCAGGTTGTCAGGTTGTAACGAGTGGGGTGCTGCAGGGATCGGTGCTTGGGCCTCAGCTATTTACAATCTATATTAATGACTTAGATGAAGGGACCGAGTGTAATGTATCCAAGTTTGCTGATGATACAAAGCTAGGTGAGAAAGTAAACTGTGAGGAGGACACAAAGACTCTGCAAAGAGATATAGACAGGTTAAGTGAGTGGGCAAGAAGGTAGCAGATGGAGTATAATGTGGGGAAATATGAGGTTATTCACTTTGGTAGGAAGAATAGAAAAACGGAATATTTTTAAATGGTGAGAAACTATTAAATGTTGGGGTTTAGAGGGATTTGGGTGTCCTGGTACACAAAACACAGAAAGTTAACATGCAGGTACAGCAAGCAATTAGGAAGGCAAATGGCATGTTGGCCTTTATTGCAAGGGGGTTGGAGTACAAGAGTAAGGAAGTCTTGCTGCAATTGTACAAGGCTTTGGTGAGACCACACCTGGAGTACTGTGTTCAGATTTGGTCTCCTTATCTAAGGATATACTTGCCTTAGAGGAGGGGCAACAAAGGTTCACTAGATTGATTCCTGGGATGAGAGGGTTGTCCTATGAGGAGAGATTGAGTCGAATGGGCCCATACTCTCTGGGGTTTAGAAGAATGAGAGGTGATCTCATTGAAACATATAAGATTCTAAGGGGGCTTGACAGGGTAGATGCTGAGAGGCTGTTTCCCCTGGCTGGAGAATCTAGAACGAGGGGACATAGTCTCAGGATAAGGGGTCGGACATTTAGGACTGAGATGAGGAGGAATTTGTTCACTCAGAGGGTCATGAATATTTGGAATTCTCTACCCCAAAGGGCTGTGGATGCTCAGTTGTTGAGTATATTCAAGACTGAGATCGATAGATTTTTGGACTCTAAGCGAATCAAAGCATATGGAGATTGGGCGGGAAAGTAGAGTTGAGGTTGAAGATTAGCCATGATCTGATTGAATGGCGGAGCAGGCTCGAGGGGCCATATGGCCTACTCCTGCTCCTATTTCTTATGTTCTTATATGAAAGGTTACAGTGGGGAGAGAGGTTGCAGGTGAGAGTGGGACCCGCCATATATATATCAAGCAAGACATATATTACACTCTATTGCTCAATAAAATGAATAAAGCCAAAAGCTTTTCCATCTTTATGATGCTTTTGTTTCTGTTGGAGCTCAGTGTTATATTCAATTTTAGTTTTATTTAAATTATAGGATGCCTTTTTGGATACTTTTTTCTCTTTATTGATCGTGAAAAAAATTCACAAATCAAATAATGCCATAGAACAGAGCAACCTGTACAGAAACTACAACCGATACTGGACACATAATACACCATTGTGAGGATACTGCAGAGTGCTTCTGCACCCTTGTGAAGGAATGGCAATGAGCTACAATACTAACAAGACCATCTAGAGAACAGACACCATGGGGGTCATCTTAACCTCGAAGAACGGGTGGGTTGGGAGGTTAAAATAACAGCTTCTTCAAGCGCGACTGCAACCCGGCTCCAACATGCCCACTTCCGAGTTAAACGTGGGCGCATTTGGATACATGCGCGCAGCTGAAACACAGAAGTCATGTCCCCAATTAATGCTGGCAGGCGGATCATTAAAGGGGCAATTTACCTACTTGAAATGCTTGAGGTAGGCAATTTTTTGTCGATTCTGAACCTGAAATGAATTTTACTTCACCTGCATGGGTTTCCCGTGGCTTCTGAATCACGCCATTGAAACAGAGGTGAGATTCATGCAGAAGTTGATTTAGCCCTTTAAACCCGTGATTGACACATCTCAATAAAAGCTCAGGCATTGCAGCTGGTCCCTCAGTTCTCTCAGGCAAACATTTGACTGAGAGTTCTTGTGTTGAGACTGAGAGTTCTTTGTTGAGACAGCTTTAGGAAAACTTTGGAGCCTCTCAACCTGACAAGATAAGGATGGGGATGCAATGGGTGTCCAGAGGTCATCTGACGGAAATAACCATCTGCGGCAGCCAACTTGTGCTGTGTTGGGATCTGCAGGTGCACAAGAGACAGGTGCACAACATAGATCTGGATAGTAGCATAGTGGAGACTAACAGAGGGGCCGAGGTTGCAGGAGGCACTACCCTCGCGAGAGGGTCGACAGGGAGAGGCTGACCTTCCTGGACTTCTCTGAGGGGCGGTGCCTACGAAGGCTCAGATTGAGTTGGCAGGTGGTTGCACACATCTGCAGCCTCCTTCAGGAAGAGCTGCTCCCGGCTGGACCTGGTGGCCACGCATTGCCCGTCGCAGTTAAAGTAACCACTGCCCTTAATTTCTTTGCCTCTTGGTCCTTCCAGGGCACCACCGGTGACATCTCCAGGGTGTCTCAATCATCTGCACATACATATATGAGGCAGGTGACAGGTGGGATGTTTGCCAGGGTGTCCGACTACGTGAACTTCCCCCACGACGACATCAGCCAGAATGAGAGGGCAGTGGGTTTCGCCTCACTGGCTGTCGTCCCACGGGTGCAGAGCGCAATCGACTACACACACGTAGCAATCCGAGGACCTCCACATGAACCAGAAGTCATCATAGACCGAAAAGGCTTTCACTCCATCAATACACAGCTGGTGTGCAACCACACAAAGCGATTTCTGCAGGTGTGCGCCAGATTCCCTGGCAGCTGTCATGATACGTTCACTCTGTGCCAAGCCAACATTCCAGACCTCTTCCAAACAGGAGATGGACTTAAGGGCTGGCTCGTTGGAGACAAGGGATACCCCCTGCAAATTTGGCTCACGACACCTGTGAGGAACCCAAACAACGAGGCACGAGGGCGCTACAACCAGAGTCACATGACCATTAGGTGTGTCATTGAACAAGCCATTGGCACGTTGAAGATGCGCTTCAGGTGCCTGGATAGGTCTGGAGGTGTCCTTCAGTACTCCAGAATAATTGTGGTGTGCTGCGTCCCGCACAACATAGCGCAGCACAGGGGGTTACAGGTGGAGGAGGACGAAGGCGCTCGTCATTCATCCGCTGCTGGCGACAACATTGAAGAAGAGGAGGAAGAGATAAAGAGGAACCAGTGGATGTAGTATATTTGGATTTTCAAAAGGCATTTGATAAGGTGCCACACAAGAAGTTGATACACAAGATTAGGGATCATGGGATTGGGGGTAATATATTAGTATGGATTGAGCATTGGTTAATAGACAGAAAACAGAGAGTGGGAATAAACGAGTCATTTTCAGGTTGGCAGGTTGTAACTAGTGGGCTGCCACGAGGATCAGTGCTTGGGCCTCAGCTATTTACAATCTATATTAATGATTTAGATGAAGGGACCGAGTGTAATGTATCCAAGTTTGCTGACGATACAAGGCTAGGTGGGAAAGTTAGCTGTGAGGAGGACATGAAGAGACTGCAAAGGAGTATAGACAGGTTAAGTGAGTGGGCAAGAAGGTGGCAGATAGAGTATAATGTGGGGTCAGAAGAATAGAAAAGCAGAATATTTTTTAAAAGGTGAGAGACTAGTAAATGTTGGTAGTCAGTGGGATTTGGGTGTCCTTGTACACAAATTACAGAAAGTTAACATGCAGGTACAGCAAGCAATTAGGAAAGCAAATGATATGTTGGCCTTTATTGTAAGGGAGTTGGAGTACAAGATTAAGGAAGTCTTGCTGTAATTATATAGGGCTTTGGTGAGACCACACCTGGGAGTACTGTGTACAGTTTTGGTCTCCTTGCTTGAGGAAGGATTTATTTGCCTTGTGGGGGGGGGGGAGGTGCAATGAAGGTTCACTAGATTGATTCCTGGGATGAGAGGGTTGTCCTATGAGGAGAGGTTGAGTAGAGTGGGCCTATATTCTCTGAAGTTTAGAAAAATGAGAGGTCATCTCATTGAAACATATAAAATTCTTAGAGGGCTTGACAGGGTAGATGCTGAGAGGTTGTTTCCCCTGGCTGGAGAGTCTAGAACTAGGGATCATAGTCTCAGGATAAGGCCATTTAGGATTGAGATGAGGAAAGATTTCTTCACTCATAGGGTTGTGAATCTTTGGAATTCTCTACCCCAGAGGGCTGTGGAAGCTCAGTCGTTGAATATATTCAAAACTGAGATCGACAAATTTTTGGACACTAAGGGAATCAAGGGATATGGGGATTGGGAGGGAAAGAGGAGTTGAGGTCGAAGGTCAACCATGATCTTATTAAATGGCGAAGCAGGCTCGAGGGGCCATATGGCCTACTCCTGCTCCTATTTCTTATGTTCTTATCATCCCTCTCTCAGGTCAGTGCCACCTCACTCTCACCACTCTGTTGGATAGCAGCTTTGTGAACATATGTGCAGCGATGTAAGGCCACGGATAAGGTATCTGTCATCCGGTTTAAGGTGGCAGACATGCTGGATCCCAAAGTATGCACGGCCGTGGTCATGACCTGCATAGACTCATTTGAGAGCCGTGCTCGAAGCTTCATGGAGGCTGCCACTCTCTCCATGGCAGACATTCTCACAATTACCTGCGACATCAATCCAATAATGTTGGAGAGGAGTACGCCCATTGATGCAGACTCTCCACAGCTGCTCCTGCCACCATTGTCTGTTGGTACTCACGTGTGAGTTGTGAATCACCAGGTGACAACCCAACCCAACTATCTGGCTAACAGGACCCACCGAAGTGTGCGTATATGCGCCAGTGCATGGCTTTATGTCCTGTGATGGTGCACCCTCCGAAGGAATGAGATTCTTTGAGGAATCAATGTCTTCCATCTTGCCACATTCTTCTTGTGCGCGTGAAGGCCCTGGAGGACAACAGAAAGCCATATGAATTAGTCATTGGCAAAGTAACAATCTTGCCAATCACCATACTCAGACAGAGTTCAGTCATTGATGAAATAAAGTCGTCATGTGTGTGAAAGATGAAAGATGTTCAAGTTCTATTGGAGGGGATTGTTGTACAATACAGAATGTGGATGAATCAGCAAATGTACTCACTTTCCCTGACCCCCCCCCCCCCCCCCCCCCCCCGGTTAGGTCATTAAAGCACTTCCAGCACTGCAGCCAAGACCTGGGCACCATACTCCTGCTGCTCACCTCTTCTGCCACTTCCAGCCACACCTTCTTGGTGGCAGAACCAGCTTTCTTTCTCCCATTGCTTGGGTAAATGACCTCCTTCTTGGTTCTCACAGTATCGAGCAAGCGAAGCATCTGAGAACCTGGGTGCTGCCTTTGCTCCAAGTGAATCCTTTATTTCCTCCTTTCCTCTCCAAAATCCATTTTTTGGATTGTCCCTTTAAATAGTGGATTTCAGGTTGCGTTATGTGAGGGAGCAGTATACCCGCTGCGCAGCTTGGAGACACGAAACCCGGAAGTAAAATTAATTGACTTCAATTGAGTTGTGATGGCAGATTCTGATGCACTCACTTTACTTCCGGGTTTCCCTCCCAAAAATCTATCCACACGCTGAATTCCTGGCACCAGGTAAAAATCATGCCCCATTACTCAGGAAAAAGAAAGGGGTATATCTCTTTTTTTTGTGAAGGCTTTGAGAATACGTGACCAGTTCTGTGGGGCGTGATAGGGGTCACTGCAAATTGGGGATGGGCGTATAGACCGAACACCTGATCCCAGTCGAAGACGCAATGAATGATTTGAGATGAAGGGATAGACACATTTAGGAGATGACACTCTCCTCTATTAAGGCAATCTGGAACAAGGGGACAGAATCTTAGATTTCCTATATTACAACAGTAACTACACTTCAAAAGTATTTCATTGGCTGTAAAGCGCTTTAGGATGTCCCAAAGGTCCTGTATAAATGCAGTTCTTTCTTTCTTTAATTAGGAGTAAGTCAGATAAAAGCCAATCCAGAAAAAAACTTCTTCAAGTAAAAGGTTGTGAGAATGTGGAAAGCACATTCCAGGAAGGCCGTAGATGGAGAATCAACTGAGGGTAGACACTTAATGAACGAATATGAAAATATGGGAGGAATTGGGATTAAAGAGATAAAGAACTCCCACGGCCAACAAAACAGTGGAGCTGACTCAATGGACTGAATGGCCTACCCACGTTCCTATTTCTTAAAACCACAAACATTTCTGTTTGATGATTGAATCAACAGTCAAATAGACACAGTAGAATAATTTACATCTATCACTACTTGCATATTATCCAGCTTCCCTGGATATCTCAAAACTGCATGGAGCAATTTTTGTTTGTCTCCTCAGCAAAGACAAATGAGAATTAAACATATAACATTTCTCTTCCTTTGTCCCTGTTTTTAAGTAGACCAAATGCATATTGCACCCCATCATGGACTCTACCCACCCACTGAATCTTCCATTCCCCAAGTACAATCTACTCTATCATGGACAGCTAGAGGTAAGAGATGTAAGAGATGTAAAGGATGATTACAATTTATAAATGAGTTAAAAGACAAAAAATAAAAACAGAAAATGCTGAAAAAGCTCAGCATGTGAGGCAGCATCTGTGGTGAAAGAAACAGAGTTAATGTTTCAGGTCGATGACTCTTCGTCAGAACCGGAAGATTTTAAAGAGTTAAAGTTTTTAAGCAAGTACAGAGCCAGGGAAAGGGGGGGGGGAGGGAAGGGAGAAGAGGAAAGAACGAAAGGGAAGGCCTCTGATAGAGTGGAGGGCAGAAGTGATTAAATGACAAAAGGGATGATGGTGCGAGGCAAGGAGGGCGGTAAAGAAACAAAAGATGGGTCTAGAAGAGCTGTAAATGGCAACATCAGAACCATTACCAGCAGCTGCAGTCCAACAACAAAAAAAGAAAAAAAATGGGAGCAGTGGTTATGATCTGAAGTTATTGAAATCAATGTTGAGTCTGGAAGGTTGTAAAGTGTCTAATCAAAAGATGAGGTACTGTTCCTCGAGCTTCCGTTGAGCTTCATTGGAACAGTGTAAGAGGCCGAGGACAGAGAGTTCAGAGTAGGAGTGGACGTCCAGTCCCTCTACACCTCCATCCCCCACCAGGACGGCCTGCGGGCCCTCCACTTCTTCAATGAATGGAGGCCCAACCAGTCCCCATCCACCACCACCCTCCTCCGCCTGGCTGAACTTGTTCTTACATTGAACAACTTCTCCTTTGACTCCACTCACTTCCTCCAAATAAAAGATGTCACTATGGGAACCCGTATGGGTCCTAGCTTTGCCTGCCTTTTTGTGGGATATGTGGAACATTCCTTGTTCCAGTCCTACTCAGGTCCCCTCCCTCACCTCTTTTTCCGGTACATTGATGACTGTATCGGTGCCGTTTCCTGCTCTCGCCCCGAACTGGAAAACTTCATCAACTTTGCTTTCAATTTCCCTCGCCTTCACTTGGTCCATCTCCGACTCTTCCCTTCCCTTCTTTGACTTCTCTATCTCCATTTCTGCCACAGCTACCTTGATTACACTTCCTCCCACCCCGCTTCCTGTAAGGACTCTATTCCCTTCTCCCAGTTTCTCCATCTCCGTTGCAGTTGTTCTGACGATGCCACCTTCCACACCAGTGCTTCCGATATGTCTTCCTTTTTCCTCAACCAAGGATTCCCCTCCACTGTAATTGACAGGACCCTCGACCATGTCCATTCTATTTCCTGGACTTCTGCCCTCACCCCTTCCCCTCCCTCCCAGAGCTATGATAGGTTCCCCCTGTCCTCACCTTCCACCCCACCAGCCTCCACATTCAACGTATCATCCTCCGCCATTTCCACCACCTCCAGCATGATCCCACCACCAAACACATCTTCCCTTCCCCTCCCCTTTCAGTATTCCGAAGGGACCGCTCCCTCCGCTACACCCTGGTCCACTCTTCCATTACCCCAACACCAACTCTCCTCCCCACGGCACCTTCCCGTGCGAGTGCAGAAGATGCAACACCTGCCCCTTCACCTCCTCCCTTCCCACTGTCCAGGGCCCCAAACACTCCTTCCAGGTGAAACAGTGGTTTACTGGTACTTCTTTCAATTTAGTATACTGTATTCGCTGCTCGCAATGCGGTCTCCTCTACACTGGGGAGACCAAACACAGACTGGGAGTTTGCTTTGCTGAACACCTCCGCTCCGTCCGCAAGTGTGACCCTGACCTGCCGGTCGCTGTCATTTTAATTCTCTGTCCCACTCCCACTCTGACCTCTCTGTCCTCGGCCTCTTACACTGTTCCAATGAAGCTCAATGGAAGCTCGAGGAGCAGCACCTCATCTTTAGGCACTTTATAACCTTCCAGACTCAACATTAGTTTCAATAACTTCAGATCATAATCACTGCTCCCATTTTTAACATTTTTTTTTGTTGGACAGCAGGTGCTGATGTTGCCATTTACAGCTCCTCTAGACTCATCTTTTGTTTCTTTACTTGTCCCATTACCACCCTCCTTGCCTTGCACCATCATCCCTTTTGTCATTTAATCACTCCTGCCCTCCATCCTATCACAGACCTTCCCTTTTGTTCTTTCCTCCCCTCCTCTCCCTCCCCACCTTTCCTTGGCTCTGTACTTGTTTAAAAACTTTAACATCTTCCGGTTCTGACGAAAGGTCTTTGAACTGAAACATTAACTCTGTTTCTTTCTCCACAGATGCTGCCTCACTTGCTGAGCTTTTCCAGCATTTTCTGTTTTTATTTCAGATTTCTAACATCCGCAGTATTTTGCTTTTGATAAAAGATAAAACAAGCAGTTGCCTTATCCTGGGATGTGTTTTTGAAAGCAGCATAAAACTGCAATTAGTTAAGAGAGGCAGACTCACTGGAGCCCTGTGTAGGCGGAATGACAAACAAAATAATTGAAGTACACATGAAACAAAATAAAATATCAGATATGAGGAAGATTAAATGTTCCCATTATTTGTTTTCAAGTTCTGTGTACCTGATTGCATCGTTAGCTTTCAATGAGGTCTCTTTCAACTCACATCTCTAACTGGAGTGTGGCATTTAATGGTTTTCAAGGCCTTTCACCTCTGACTTGTTTTGTTTCGAAACTAAAAGCTGTTGTTTTTTTTTAATCTGAGATAAAAGCACCTAAGTCATTAGGGCTGCAGGAAAAAGACTGATGGGGGAGGGAAAGCCTGAAAAAGAGAGAAAACAGAGACAAAAGGGAGAAGGCAGAGAGAGGAGAAAAGAAAAAAAGGGAGAAAGAATCAGAAGTTACCGTGCAAAGGCTCGCTGTAAAATGGTTAGGAACTTGTACGCAAGTATTCCCTGTTCTGATAACCATCAATGTGAAAAACAATTCTTCTAACTTCCCCTTTCATTCTGCCAGTGATAATCCTCAGTCTGTGCCAATTCACCAATCAGTAGGAACATTTTACCCTCTCAATGGGGGTGAGTTGGTCTCTGCCAGTTGCACGGAGTGGGCGAGAGTGAATCGGCAGCCTGGTTTTTCTTTATCCATCAATAACAATAGGGCAGGGTGTAAAATGGGCTATCATCCATTCCGCACTACTGGCAAAGACCAAGTCACCCCAATTAATACCGTTCTTGATTTCTATTAGATCCCCCTGAACCTTCCCTGTATCAATGAAAATAACATTTCGAGCCTTTCTTCACCACGATAACCTTATACTTCTTATATCATTCCAGTGAACCAGGATGTCCCAAAGCACTTTACAGACAATGAAGTACTTTTGAAGTGTAGTCACTGTTGCAATGTAGGAAACACAGCATCCAATTTGCACACAGCAAGGTCCCACAAACAGCAATGTGATAATCTGTTTTAGTGATGTTGGTTGAGGGATAAATATTGGCTGGGACACCAGGGAGAGCTCCCCTGCTCTTCTTCCAAAAGAGTCACACCTCTGACAGTGCAGCAATCCCTCCATCATGAGTATCAGCCTGGATTATGTGCTCAAATTGTGGAGTGGGGCTTGAACCCACAACTTTCTGACTTCAAGGCAAGAGTGCTGAACCAAGGCTGACGCCTTAAGTGTAAGCCATGCGTTAGGACCTGCCCTATGGCTGAACACCACAGGTGGACTGACTTTTGACTGAAATTAAAAATGAGCCGAGAGATTCTTTAACCTATAGCCGCATGCTAGGATTAAACTATTATTTGCGATGGTTTCTAATGAATATATTGTTTTGCTAAATGCGTTGGAACACACCATCTCCACACTGACCGCAGTACTAACCCTGTGATGAATGCAGCATTCTATTTCCTATTTTCCTTCAGATTGTGTTTAACCCAGCCTGTGTACAGCCTAGGAGTTGATTTAAGATTGAACATACAGAAAAGTAAGCTAATTCAGCAGTCTGCTCTCATGACTTTAGTCCCAACACTGATATTAACATAAATCACAAGCCAGAATATTTCACCTGAGGCTGGACTTGCTATCAGCATAAATTCGAATATAATGATTCTGCACAATCAATCTGCAATAAATTAAGTTTTCACAGAATAAAGCTTGCTTTTAATTGCCACTGGACACTTGAATTGTCCCTTAAAGGCATTTTCAGGGTTGTAATGAACATCCTTTCCACTTTATACCAAGGACATGAAAATATTTCCAGGTGGACTCCCCTCCCCATTTTTCCTCGCTCTTGCTGCTCTGGTTCCATGGTGGACTGGCCTCCAGTCCCTCGGCTCAGTGATTATTCATCACATGAGCCAGCATGCTTAGGGCTGATAATGTATTCAACCATGGAGGAACACCGGCAAGCCCCAATCCCATCCTCACCCGATGTGTAGGCTCTGGGGGGGTCAATGAGGGTCCCGGGGCAGCCGGCAGTGGGTAAACTGCAGGGAAGGAGGGAGGGTCGCGGAGAGTGAGGGTCCCAGGACGGCCGGCAGTGGGGGGGGGGGGGGTCGCGATCGCGGAGAGTGAGGGTCCTGTGGCGGCAGATTATTGTTGTGGGCCCCGGACGTGCACTTCTGCTCCTGTTCCTCTGGGGCCCACAACAATAATTCTACCCTTACCATTGGCGGGCCTCTCGCCTTCCATCGCCCGCAGAACTGGTTGGAGTTTGCACGACGCAGGCTCCACCCATTCCGACCTAATATGGTGATCAGCGCCTGGGTGGAAATTGCCAGGGTGGATTGCTAACCCTTTACAGAACCTGCCCGATTTTCAAATCCACTGAAATCAATGGAATGAACATCTACCCTGTCATGGACTCTTCCCAAGACTAAATCTCTGAGGGAAAGTTCTGTACAAATACTCTCTTATCTGCAAAGGTAATCAAATAAAGCTACAGAATGTTCATCCATCTTCACACTTCCTCTATACAACTCTTCTCTGCTGCCCTTTAGACAACTCCTCGGACTCATCTCACCTCCCAACGGCATAGCAGCCTCCTGCCCTGTGTAATATCGGGCATCTCAGCCTGTCCCCATGCTGGTAACCTCTAATTCCATTCCCAGCCCAATATCTATTCAGGACATTCTTGAAGGACTCACTTGACACATGATGATTCCTTTCCCTGGGAATTGAAGATGCCTGTACCTGCAAGTGCATAAAACTACAATAAATGTAACCACATTGCATAAATCGCCACTACTGAGTCAGGTTTGGAGCTGAATTTTGGGACAGACACAAAACACAATCTCCTGTCAATATTCAGAGTTCTGAATCAGCCTTTATTGCAAACACTGGACCAATGAACCTTTCAACAGATGTAAAATAACTGCCCCTGTTATTGTTTGGAATTCATAAACACTTCAAAAATATCCAAACTGGGTCAACAGGCTAAATATCAGGTTTTATATATATTGAAATTCTGTGGCTGTGTTTGTTCCCCACTGAGAAAGTTTAATTATTTGTTGCTGAATTTAAAGCAGCCTGAAGTGTTCAATTCATTAAACGCAGAAATTAAAAATTCTACAATATTGTAGCAAGTAGATTTTTCGGATAGAGAAGGGCACTGCTTAAGGGGCAACTTGGAAAACAGCAACTGTTTCTGTGCTGCAGCAGACTAGGCAAGGGTTGCAGTTTAGAGGAAGGTTGTTATACATAGTGTTACAGTCAGGGGTGTCATATAGAGAGTGTTACAGAGAGGGTTTGTTATATAGAGAGTGTTACAGAGAGGGTGTGTTATATAGAGAGTGTTACAGAGAGGGTGTGTTATATAGAGAGTGTTACAGTGAGGGTGTGTTATATAGAGAGTGTTACAGAGAGGGTGTGTTATATAGAGAGTGTTACAGTGAGGGTGTGTTATATAGAGAGTGTTACAGTGAGGGTGTGTTATATAGAGAGTGTTACAGTGAGGGTGTGTTATATTGAGAGTGTTACAGTGAGGGTGTGTTATATAGAGAGTGTTACAGTGAGGGTGTGTTATATAGAGAGTGTTACAGAGAGGGTGTGTTATATAGAGAGTGTTACAGTGAGGGTGTGTTATACAGAGAGTGTTACAGTGAGGGTGTGTTATATAGAGAGTGTTACAGTGAGGGTGTGTTATATAGAGAGTGTTACAGAGAGGGTGTGTTATATAGAGAGTGTTACAGTGAGGGTGTGTTATATAGAGAGTGTTACAGAGAGGGTGTGTTATACAGAGAGTGTTACAGAGAGGGTGAGTTATATAGAGAGTGTTACAGTGAGGGTGTGTTTTTACAGAGAGTGTTACAGTGAGGGTGTGTTATACAGAGAGTGTTACAGAGAGGGTGAGTTATATAGAGAGTGTTACAGAGAGGGTGTGTTATACAGAGAGTGTTACAGAGAGGGTGTGTTATACAGAGAGTGTTACAGAGAGGGTGTGTTATATAGAGAGTGTTACAGTGAGGGTGTGTTATATAGAGAGTGTTACAGTGAGGGTGTGTTATACAGAGAGTGTTACAGTGAGGGTGTGTTATACAGAGAGTGTTACAGTGAGGGTGTGTTATATAGAGAGTGTTACAGTGAGGGTGTGTTATATAGAGAGTGTTACAGAGAGGGTGTGTTATACAGAGAGTGTTACAGAGAGGGTGTGTTATATAGAGAGTGTTACAGAGAGGGGGTGTTATATAGAGAGTGTTACAGTGAGGGTGTGTTATATAGAGAGTGTTACAGAGAGGGTGTGTTATACAGAGAGTGTTACAGAGAGGGTGTGTTATACAGAGAGTGTTACAGTGAGGGTGTGTTATACAGAGAGTGTTACAGTGAGGGTGTGTTATATAGAGAGTGTTACAGTGAGGGGTGTGTTATATAGAGAGTGTTACAGAGAGGGTGTGTTATACAGAGAGTGTTACAGAGAGGGTGTGTTATATAGAGAGTGTTACAGTGAGGGTGTGTTATACAGAGAGTGTTACAGTGAGGGTGTGTTATATAGAGAGTGTTACAGAGAGGGTGTGTTATACAGAGAGTGTTACAGTGAGGGTGTGTTATATAGAGAGTGTTACAGTGAGGGTGTATTATACAGAGAGTGTTACAGTGAGGGTGTGTTATACAGAGAGTGTTACAGTGAGGGTGTGTTATATAGAGAGTGTTACAGTGAGGGTGTGTTATACAGAGAGTGTTACAGAGAGGGTGTTTTACACAGAGAGTGTTACAGAGAGGGGGTGTTATATAGAGAGTGTTACAGAGAGGGTGTGTTATACAGAGAGTGTTACAGAGAGGGTGAGTTATATAGAGAGTGTTACAGAGAGGGTGTGTTATATAGAGAGTGTTACAGTGAGGGTGTGTTATATAGAGAGTGTTACAGTGAGGGTGTGTTATACAGAGAGTGTGACAGTGAGGGTGTGTTATACAGAGAGTGTTACAGTGAGGGTGTGTTATATAGAGAGTGTTACAGAGAGGGTGTGTTATATAGAGAGTGTTACAGTGTGGGTGTGTTATATAGAGAGTGTTACAGAGAGGGTGTGTTATATAGAGAGTGTTACAGTGAGGGTGTGTTATACAGAGAGTGTTACAGTGAGGGTGTGTTATACAGAGAGTGTTACAGTGAGGGTGTGTTATATAGAGAGTGTTACAGTGAGGGTGTGTTATATAGAGAGTGTTACAGAGAGGGTGTGTTATACAGAGAGTGTTACAGAGAGGGTGAGTTATATAGAGAGTGTTACAGAGAGGGGGTGTTATATAGAGAGTGTTACAGTGAGGGTGTGTTATATAGAGAGTGTTACAGAGAGGGTGTGTTATACAGAGAGTGTTACAGAGAGGGTGTGTTATACAGAGAGTGTTACAGTGAGGGTGTGTTATACAGAGAGTGTTACAGTGAGGGTGTGTTATACAGAGAGTGTTACAGAGAGGGGTGTGTTATATAGAGAGTGTTACAGAGAGGGTGTGTTATACAGAGAGTGTTACAGAGAGGGTGTGTTATATAGAGAGTGTTACAGTGAGGGTGTGTTATACAGAGAGTGTTACAGTGAGGGTGTGTTATATAGAGAGTGTTACAGAGAGGGTGTGTTATACAGAGAGTGTTACAGTGAGGGTGTGTTATATAGAGAGTGTTACAGAGAGGGGTTGTTATACAGAGAGTGTTACAGTGAGGGTGTGTTATATAGAGAGTGTTACAGAGAGGGGGTGTTATATTGAGAGTGTTACAGTGAGGGTGTGTTATACAGAGAGTGTTACAGTGAGGGTGTGTTATACAGAGAGTGTTACAGTGAGGGTGTGTTATACAGAGAGTGTTACAGTGAGGGTGTGTTATACAGAGAGTGTTACAGTGAGGGTGTGTTATATAGAGAGTGTTACAGTGAGGGTGTGTTATACAGAGAGTGTTACAGTGAGGGTGTGTTATATAGAGAGTGTTACAGAGAGGGTGTGTTATACAGAGAGTGTTACAGAGAGGGTGAGTTATATAGAGAGTGTTACAGAGAGGGGGTGTTATATAGAGAGTGTTACAGTGAGGGTGTGTTATATAGAGAGTGTTACAGTGAGGGTGTGTTATACAGAGAGTGTGACAGTGAGGGTGTGTTATACAGAGAGTGTTACAGTGAGGGTGTGTTATATAGAGAGTGTTACAGAGAGGGTGTGTTATATAGAGAGTGTTACAGTGTGGGTGTGTTATATAGAGAGTGTTACAGAGAGGGTGTGTTATATAGAGAGTGTTACAGTGAGGGTGTGTTATACAGAGAGTGTTACAGTGAGGGTGTGTTATACAGAGAGTGTTACAGTGAGGGTGTGTTATATAGAGAGTGTTACAGTGAGGGTGTGTTATATAGAGAGTGTTACAGAGAGGGTGTGTTATACAGAGAGTGTTACAGAGAGGGTGAGTTATATAGAGAGTGTTACAGAGAGGGGGTGTTATATAGAGAGTGTTACAGTGAGGGTGTGTTATATAGAGAGTGTTACAGAGAGGGTGTGTTATACAGAGAGTGTTACAGAGAGGGTGTGTTATACAGAGAGTGTTACAGTGAGGGTGTGTTATACAGAGAGTGTTACAGTGAGGGTGTGTTATACAGAGAGTGTTACAGAGAGGGGTGTGTTATATAGAGAGTGTTACAGAGAGGGTGTGTTATACAGAGAGTGTTACAGAGAGGGTGTGTTATATAGAGAGTGTTACAGTGAGGGTGTGTTATACAGAGAGTGTTACAGTGAGGGTGTGTTATATAGAGAGTGTTACAGAGAGGGTGTGTTATACAGAGAGTGTTACAGTGAGGGTGTGTTATATAGAGAGTGTTACAGAGAGGGGTTGTTATACAGAGAGTGTTACAGTGAGGGTGTGTTATATAGAGAGTGTTACAGAGAGGGGGTGTTATATTGAGAGTGTTACAGTGAGGGTGTGTTATACAGAGAGTGTTACAGTGAGGGTGTGTTATACAGAGAGTGTTACAGTGAGGGTGTGTTATACAGAGAGTGTTACAGTGAGGGTGTGTTATACAGAGAGTGTTACAGTGAGGGTGTGTTATATAGAGAGTGTTACAGTGAGGGTGTGTTATACAGAGAGTGTTACAGTGAGGGTGTGTTATATAGAGAGTGTTATAGAGAGGGGGTGTTATATTGAGAGTGTTACAGTGAGGGTGTGTTATACAGAGAGTGTTACAGTGAGGGTGTGTTATACAGAGAGTGTTACAGTGAGGGTGTGTTATATAGAGTGTTACAGTGAGGGTGTGTTATACAGAGAGTGTTACAGTGAGGGTGTGTTATACAGAGAGTGTTACAGTGAGGGTGTGTTATATAGAGAGTGTTACAGAGAGAGGGTGTTATATTGAGAGTGTTACAGTGAGGGTGTGTTATATTGAGAGTGTTACAGTGAGGGTGTGTTATATAGAGAGTGTTACAGAGAGGGTGTGTTATATAGAGAGTGTTACAGAGAGGGGGTGTTATATTGAGAGTGTTACAGTGAGGATGTGTTATATAGAGAGTGTTACAGAGAGGGGGTGTTATATTGAGAGTGTTACAGTGAGGGTGTGTTATACAGAGAGTGTTACAGTGAGGGTGTGTTATATAGAGAGTGTTACAGAGAGGGTGTGTTATATAGAGAGTGTTACAGTGAGGGTTTGTTATACAGAGAGTGTTACAGTGAGGGTGTGTTATACAGAGAGTGTTACAGTGAGGGTGTGTTATACAGAGAGTGTTACAGTGAGGGTGTGTTATACAGAGAGTGTTACAGTGAGGGTGTGTTATACAGAGAGTGTTACAGTGAGGGTGTGTTATATAGAGAGTGTAACAGTGAGGGTGTGTTATACAGAGAGTGTTACAGAGAGGGTGTGTTATATCAGAGAGTGTTACAATGAGGGTGTGTTATATTGAGAGTGTTACAGAGAGGGGGTGTTATATAGAGAGTGTTACAGAGAGGGTGTGATATATAGAGAGTGTTACAGTGAGGGTGTGTTATATAGAGAGTGTTACAGAGAGGGTGTGTTATACAGAGAGTGTTACAGAGAGGGTGAGTTATATAGAGAGTGTTACAGAGAGGGGGTGTTATATAGAGAGTGTTACAGTGAGGGTGTGTTATATAGAGAGTGTTACAGAGAGGGTGTGTTATACAGAGAGTGTTACAGAGAGGGTGTGTTATACAGAGAGTGTTACAGTGAGGGTGTGTTATACAGAGAGTGTTACAGTGAGGGTGTGTTATACAGAGAGTGTTACAGAGAGGGGTGTGTTATATAGAGAGTGTTACAGAGAGGGTGTGTTATACAGAGAGTGTTACAGAGAGGGTGTGTTATATAGAGAGTGTTACAGTGAGGGTGTGTTATACAGAGAGTGTTACAGTGAGGGTGTGTTATATAGAGAGTGTTACAGAGAGGGTGTGTTATACAGAGAGTGTTACAGTGAGGGTGTGTTATATAGAGAGTGTTACAGAGAGGGGTTGTTATACAGAGAGTGTTACAGTGAGGGTGTGTTATATAGAGAGTGTTACAGAGAGGGGGTGTTATATTGAGAGTGTTACAGTGAGGGTGTGTTATACAGAGAGTGTTACAGTGAGGGTGTGTTATACAGAGAGTGTTACAGTGAGGGTGTGTTATACAGAGAGTGTTACAGTGAGGGTGTGTTATACAGAGAGTGTTACAGTGAGGGTGTGTTATATAGAGAGTGTTACAGTGAGGGTGTGTTATACAGAGAGTGTTACAGTGAGGGTGTGTTATATAGAGAGTGTTATAGAGAGGGGGTGTTATATTGAGAGTGTTACAGTGAGGGTGTGTTATACAGAGAGTGTTACAGTGAGGGTGTGTTATACAGAGAGTGTTACAGTGAGGGTGTGTTATATAGAGAGTGTTACAGTGAGGGTGTGTTATACAGAGAGTGTTACAGTGAGGGTGTGTTATACAGAGAGTGTTACAGTGAGGGTGTGTTATATAGAGAGTGTTACAGAGAGAGGGTGTTATATTGAGAGTGTTACAGTGAGGGTGTGTTATATTGAGAGTGTTACAGTGAGGGTGTGTTATATAGTGTTACAGAGAGGGTGTGTTATATAGAGAGTGTTACAGAGAGGGGGTGTTATATTGAGAGTGTTACAGTGAGGATGTGTTATATAGAGAGTGTTACAGAGAGGGGGTGTTATATTGAGAGTGTTACAGTGAGGGTGTGTTATACAGAGAGTGTTACAGTGAGGGTGTGTTATATAGAGAGTGTTACAGACAGGGTGTGTTATATAGAGAGTGTTACAGTGAGGGTTTGTTATACAGAGAGTGTTACAGTGAGGGTGTGTTATACAGAGAGTGTTACAGTGAGGGTGTGTTATACAGAGAGTGTTACAGTGAGGGTGTGTTATACAGAGAGTGTTACAGTGAGGGTGTGTTATACAGAGAGTGTTACAGTGAGGGTGTGTTATATAGAGAGTGTAACAGTGAGGGTGTGTTATACAGAGAGTGTTACAGAGAGGGTGTGTTATATCAGAGAGTGTTACAATGAGGGTGTGTTATATTGAGAGTGTTACAGAGAGGGGGTGTTATATAGAGAGTGTTACAGAGAGGGTGTGATATATAGAGAGTGTTACAGTGAGGGTGTGTTATATAGAGAGTGTTACAGTGAGGGTGTGATATATAGAGAGTGTTACAGTGAGGGTGTGTTATACAGAGAGTGTTACAGTGAGGGTGTGTTATTACAGAGAGTGTTACAGAGAGGGTGTGTTATATCAGAGAGTGTTACAGTGAGGGTGTGTTATACAGAGAGTGTTACAGTGAGGGTGTGATATATAGAGAGTGTTACAGAGAGGGTGTGTTATATCAGAGAGTGTTACAGTGAGGGTGTGTTATACAGAGAGTGTTACAGTGAGGGTGTGTTATACAGAGAGTGTTACAGTGAGGGTGTGTTATATTGAGAGTGTTACAGAGAGGGTGTGTTATATTGAGATTGCTACAGTGAGGGTGTGTTATACAGAGAGTGTTACAGAGAGGGTGTGTTATACAGAGAGTGTTACAGTGAGGGTGTGTTATATTGAGAGTGTTACAGAGAGGGTGTGTTATATTGAGAGTGTTACAGTGAGGGTGTGTTATACAGAGAGTGTTACAGAGAGGGTGTGTTATACAGAGAGTGTTACAGTGAGGGTGTGTTATATCAGAGAGTGTTACAGTGAGGGTGTGTTATACAGAGAGTGTTACAGTGAGGGTGTGTTATACAGAGAGTGTTACAGAGAGGGTGTGTTATATTGAGAGTGTTACAGTGAGGGTGTGTTATACAGAGAGTGTTACAGTGAGGGTGTGTTATATTGAGAGTGTTACAGTGAGGGTGTGTTATATTGAGAGTGTTACAGTGAGGGTGTGTTATATCAGAGAGTGTTACAGTGAGGGTGTGTTATACAGAGAGTGTTACAGAGAGGGTGTGTTATATTGAGAGTGTTACAGTGAGGGTGTGTTATACAGAGAGTGTTATAGTGAGGGTGTGTTATATCAGAGAGTGTTACAATGAGGGTGTGTTATATAGAGAGTGTTACAGTGAGGGTGTGTTATACAGAGAGTGTTACAGTGAGGGTGTGTTATATCAGAGAGTGTTACAGTGAGGGTGTGTTATACAGAGAGTGTTACAGAGAGGGTGTGTTATATTGAGAGTGTTACAGTGAGGGTGTGTTATACAGAGAGTGTTATAGTGAGGGTGTGTTATATCAGAGAGTGTTACAATGAGGGTGTGTTATATAGAGAGTGTTACAGTGAGGGTGTGTTATACAGAGAGTGTTACAGTGAGGGTGTGTTATATCAGAGAGTGTTACAATGAGGGTGTGTTATATTGAGAGTGTTACAGTGAGGGTGTGTTATACTGAGAGTGTTACAGTGAGGGTGTGTTATACAGAGAGTGTTACAGTGAGGGTGTGTTATACAGAGAGTGTTACAGTGAGGGTGTGTTATACAGAGAGTGTTACAGTGAGGGTGTGTTATACAGAGAGTGTTACAGTGAGGGTGTGTTATACAGAGAGGGTTTCAGTGTGTTATACAGAATGTTACAGTGAGGATGTGTTATACAGAGCGGACACAGCGAGCGTGTTATACAGAGCTGATAAGGTGCTTTTACATCGAGTGTTGAACAGAGGATTTGCTGTATTATGACTTTGGAAACTTTGCGTATAGCAAGCCTCATAGATTAATTGAATGCTCACTCTATTCCAATGCACCTCACGTCTCTCTGTCACCACCCATTATAAATGTATTTAACGCAATGCTCAAAACATGTCAAAACAACATGCTGCTCGCATGGGTTCTGAGACTATAATGAGTTCTTTTTTAAACCCAAACTGTAACAAATTCTATGAGAATCACAGTAAATATTTGATCTCGTGAAATGTGTGGATTGTTCTCCCTCGCATCAGCTGCTCTCAGAATTTACTGCAAGTAGAATTTCCTGAGATACAGCCTCAGAACAGTTCCAGTGAGTCGACTCTTGCTAATTTGAATTCATTTTTTTTTGCTGGAATAAAATTTGGAATTATCCGGTAGTTCGAATTAAGCACTTTTAATGAAACAGAACTGGAAGATTTCAATGATTTCAATTCAAATGAACAGATAATTAAACAGAGTAATTTTGAATTAAGAGGAGACAATCATACTATAGGGAAACCTGGAGTAATGGATACAACCAGGTTTGAAAAGAATAGAAGGGAAGACAAGGAGTTCATTTTCCTTCAGTGCGTGGGCAGTAATCTGTTGGATCCAATCGCCACCCCCCCCACCGTTCTACAATCCGCCTGATTTTTATTCCTCGTAGATTGCTTGTAGGAAGACTGAAAGAAGTGAAGAGCGCCACAGCTTTGAGATCTGAGGAAGGAATGAGTTAAAGTAGGAGATGTGAGTCATCACAGGGATGTCAGGAGGAAGAGAGTGCAGGCTACTGTATTTGGAGATCAGGAGGAACAAGAGGAGAAACGTTAGCATTGAATACCAAACGGATGATAAAATAGAGAGGAGGGCTAAAGAGGATGGAACTCAGACTGACAGGAGATCACCTGACAGTTTCTAAGCCTGCCTTATTATCCTTTATAGAAGGCAAAGGCAAGCCTTCCCAAACATGAATTTCAGCCCAATGATTGCTTGGCTCAGTGGTAGGACTCTAAGTCATGATGGTGGTGGGTTCAAGCCCCACTACAAACTTGAGCACATAATCTTAACTGACACTCCAGTACAGTACTGAGGGAGTTTTACAATTGCAGCGGTGCTGTCTTTTGCGTGGGACTTTAAACCACCTCCCCTTTTGTCTGCTCAGGTGGATGTAAAAGATCCCATGGCACTATTTGAAGAAGGTCTTGGGAGTTCTCCAAGTATCCCAGCCTCCATTTATCCCTTAACCAACACTACCAAAAATAGATTAACTGACTGTGGTTTCGCTAGTTGTTTATGGAACCTTGCTGTGTGAAAATTGGTTGCTGCGTTTCTTACTTTACATCAATGACTACACCTCAAAGGCAATTCAATGGCTGTAAAGCGCTTTGGGACGGCCTGATGAACGTGAAAAGCACTATATAAATGCAAGTTATTTCTTTCTTTTAATCCTGTATGAACACCAGGGGCTCGATTTTGCGATCGTGTTTCCGGCGGGTTCCCAGCGGGGTGGCCCCGAAAATCCCGATATCCGGTCATGTGACCAGATCGCAACGAAATCCCGGCCACTTCCGGGTACCGCGCTGACGTGCGGGGCTGCGCGCGCAAGCCCCGCTGGTGGGAATCCCACAGGCAATTAAAGCCAGCGGGGTTCCACTTGAGAGTACTTACCTTGCTCGTTGTGGTCAGTTAATGAGCTGAAGCAGCTGTCAAAAGAGGAAGTGTGGGATTTTAGGTTCAAGGCAGTGAGTTTCACACACTGGGGGAAACAGTCCCTTTCCAACCAGGCGTGTTGCAGCCAGCAGCCTGTGGCAGGTGCCAAGGTGCGCTCCACGGGGGAGAGCCCTCACCCACGCAGGAGGCCACCGCGTCACATAGGGCAACCCCTGCCCTCCACCACCCCCCGCCAAGCCAGAGGACAGACCGACACGAAACCGCAGCCCCTGTCCGAGGACCCACCCACCTACCCTGCACAACCCCTCAGACCAACACATGCCAGATGGGTGGTGCGTTGACATCGTCGGAGGACGAACAGGATGACCAGCCCCAGCAGCCTCGCAGTCCACGCCGTCCGCCTCGGAGACGTGGGGCCCCCCAACACGGTGCTGCGGCACACCCACCTGCACAGCAGGAGGGAGGGCAACCGCAGAGAGAGATGCGTCGCAGGAGGCACTACCCTCCGCACAGGGTGTACAGAGCGAGGCTCAGCTTCATGGACCTCTCCGAGGAGCAGTGCATACGTCGGCTCAGAGTCAATCGCCAGGTAATCGCCGACATCTGCAGCCTCCTTAACGACGAGCTGCTCCCTGATGGACCAAGCAGCATCTTCCTACCTGTCGCCGTCAAAGTCACCACTGCCCTCAACTTCTTCGCATCCGGTTCCTTCCAGGGTGCCACCGGGGACATCACCGGGGTCTGTCAGTCCTCTGCACACAAGTGCATAAGGCAGGTCACCGATGGGTTGTTCCACAGGGCCTCGCACTACATCAACTTCGCCATGGACGAGCGCAGCCAGATGGAGAGGGCGGTTGGATTCCATGCCATGGCCGGCTTCCCACGGGTGCAGGGTGTAATCGACTGCACCCACATCGCAATACGGGCACCTCCGCATGAGCCAGGGCTGTTCATCAACAGGAAGGGGTATCACTCCATGAACGCCCAGCTCATCTGTGACCACCGCCAGAGATTCCTACACGTGTGCGCCAGATACCCCGGCAGCTGCCACGATGCCTTCGTCCTCAGGGAGTCCGCCGTCCCGCCCATCCTGCAGGCACCCAACGCCGGCAACGGCTGGCTCCTCGGCGACAAGGGGTATCCCCTACACACGTGGCTCATGACACCTCTGAGGAACCCCATCACCGAGCCGGAGCGTCGGTACAATGACAGCCACACTGCTACCAGGTCTACAATTGAGCAGACCATAGGGCTTCTCAAGATGCGCTTCAGGTGCCTTGATCGTTCTGGGGGAGCGCTCCAATACACACCATTCAGAGTGGGACGAATCATAGTTGTCTGCTGTGCCCTGCACAACATGGCCCAACAGAGGGGGGTGCCGCTGGAGGAGGCCCCATCGACACCCGCCACCCACATTGAGGAAGGCGAGGGCGAGGAGGAGGAGGAGGAGGAGGAGGAGGAGGCGGAGGAGGAGGAGGCGGAGGAGGAGGACGTGCCAGAGGATGTTGGACGACCCATGCGCCGAGCCGCGACTCACCGGGATGGTTGCCGGGCCAGGGAGGCACTCATACGTCAACGGTTCTCCTAGAGTCAGACACTGCGAGGCGCTCGCATCTCCTCACCTGCACATGCGAGCGGCCATACCAGCCCCCTCCACTGAAGAGTGCTGCCAGTAATCCTGCACCCACAGCAGTGTGCCCAATGGGTGGCAGCAGGTGTTCGCCGTCATGATGGCCTCCACGGAACGCAACTACTGCACAAGCTGCGGAAGAATGGACGAGAGGTGGCAGGAGTGGTGAGAATAGAGTATTTAATATCTCGAATGTGACATTATATAAAAAAAAAAGTACAAATTAATAAACACCCTGGTGTATTCCCTTTGCGATTCTTTTCCGGGAACCCCTACGTGGTGCTACCCCTGTGGCTCCAGCAGAGGTAGTGGCAGGTTGCTCGTGTTCTTGCCTTGACCGGGTAGATGCTTTTGGCGGACGGCCCCTGGGTTTCGGTGCCCGTGACGGCACCTCCACAGACTGCTCCTCCTGCACCGGGGCAGGGGCAGACTCGGCCACCTGGAGAGGAGGCACCATTGCGGGTACTGGTTGAGAGGTGGGCGACGGGTGGGACGTGGGGGCGCCTTGAGAAGCGTCCCCGCTTCCATGTCCCCGGTCACCATCATCCCTCTCTTGGCCTCGGCCCACATCACCCCTTCCACCCTGCTGGACGGCAGTTTGGATGGCATGTGTGAGGCCTTACAAGGCCACCCCTAGTGTATCCCTCAGCCTGTTGATGGCGTCGGAATGTTGCTCACCCTGAATCCGTACAGACGTTGTCAGGGCCTGCATGGACTCGCTCTGGAGCTGTGCGTGACGCTCGAGGGAGGCCAGCCTGTCCTCCACCGCAGACAGTCCCGCACCTACCCGCGACACTGTGTCGCCGGTACCCTCCTGTGCCTGCGCCACCAATGCCCACATGCAGGAGTTGGACTCCTCCATCGCCTGCGCTATTGTGGACAATGCGCGCGGCACCTCTCCCAGTACCTCAGCAATTAGCTGGTGCCCCTCGACGACTCTCCTTTTCACTGGTGGCCCCCTGGGTTCAGCATCTGGGTCCGGCTGAGCAGAGCCTGGAGATGAGTGCTCCCTCCGTCACGGACCCTCCGCGGCTGCCCCTGCCACCAGGGTCTGCTCATGCTCACTCGTGCGCGGTGACTCACCAAGTGCTACCCCAACTAGTTGGCGAGGGGGACCCACCGAGGTGCGTGTCTCTGCGCTGGTGGATGGTTGGCTCTGATGTGACGATGCACCCTCAGAGACCGCCATGTCCTCTGAGGAATCGCCCTCCACGATCGCTTCACACAAAGACGGACCTGCAAGAGAACAGAGGGCACTTTGAGGCATGTGGACCAACTTGACAGTGCGCCTGATGGCAGGTGATGATACGGTAACTCGCGATCATGGGTGTTGAGTGTCAGCTTTCCCTTACCGGCCGTTTCGGCAGCGACACACTCGCCATCGGCCACCGACAGGCAATGTCACGTGCGGGCGAGGTCGAGCGCCTCCACCTCGGCGTCGGTGAGCTCCACCACTTGCGGCGGCCCACCTCCGGTGCGTGCCCTTTCCCTATTGTTCTTGCTTCTCTTCTCCTGTGAAGGCAAAACACAGATGTGTGAGTGGGTGCGTATTGCATCGTGAGATGCATCGAGCATCGGTGTGGTTGGGTTGAGCGTGGCGCGGATGGATGGGAGGATGCGTGGGCCACGTGCCCATCCCATTGCATGGGGATTGGGGTGTGTGGTAGTGTTCGGGTGGGGTCAGGGATGGTGGGTACTTGCGTGCACGGCGAGGATGGTGAATGAGTGGCTGTGAGGATTGCTGATGGAGCGCAGTGGTGGCTGTGCAGGAGGGGTTGTGATCTGTTTGGCGTGATGGTGGGGACGGGATGTGGGAGGGTGCGTTGGTGTACTCACCTTGCCAGACCTAGTCAGGTCATTGAAGCGCTTGCGGCACTGCTCCCAAGTCCTTGGGGTGTTGCCCCTGCTGCTCACCTCCGCCGCCACCTCTGCCCATGCCTTCCTGGTGGCGGCGGCAGGGAACTTGCGTCCATCTTCTGGGAAGAGCGTTTCCCTCCTCCTCCTCACGCCCTCCAGCATCAGCTGCAGTGCCAGGTCTGAAAAACGGGGCGCAGCCTTTCCCCTTTGCTGAGCCATCGTCTCAAACCGCTTGCTTGCAGCAGGAGGGGCTTTGGGAGACTGCCCCTTTAAGTGGAGCTCCTACATCGCGTCGACGGTACTGCGCATGCGCAGCCGGCCGGCACGCAGCTGGGGAGCGGAGAACCCGGAAGCAGGGCTTAATCAGGTCAATTATCCCGCGATCGCGTGGGGGACGCACACGATTAGCCGTCCGCGTTTTCCACGCTCCCGGAGGACCACCCGCTGTGAACCCGCAGGCCTGCTAAATTCGAGCCCCATGACTTTTACAGACTATGACTGCCCTGACTGTCACTCCAGAAGACAACTGTGGAAATGGAATTTGAGGCAAGGTTGACTTTGAATAATACCGGGTGTGAGGGAATGATACCATGCTATCATCTCTAAGTTTCAGGGTGTTAGAAGACAGTTTCACTTAACAAAGCAACAATCACCTTACTTCGAATAGTAATTCAATACGTGAAGTGCTTTCAGATAGTACAATGTACTAATTATAAGCTGTTGTGTAAATGCAAGTTTTACATTTTTGTTGTTGTTGATGCTATGGTATTAAA